>NC_139027.1:98447537-99047537 GCF_964662115.1 Mustela nivalis
TAGCAGAGTCTGCTTCTCTCCATCTCCCTCTGCCCCTCCCTGTGCTCTCTCTCGCTCTTCTCTCTCTTTCTCTGAAACAAACAAAAAACAAACTAGTAAATGTACCTTTTTTAAAAATGAGAGGACAAAAAGATGGGTATGACTCTCTATCCACCAATGCATACTGAAACCAGGTTGCATGGACATAGCATGGGGAAAATAGCAATCCTTTATTGGGATCCTAGCAGAAAAGTTGACCTGAAATCAGCAGAAGTCCTTCCACTCTCAAACAAGCACTGTCAGAACAAACAGCCCCATACAACCTTCATGGGTCTGCCCAGATCCTAACCTATGGATGAAATACATTTGGGTGGTGCCTTTGTGACCAAGCGGTTTGGGTCCCAGAATACAGAGGGAGGGTCAAGGGGAAATAACAAAGTAAAAGAAATCAACAGAGGGGCCTTGTGTAAACATGATGTGTCATGACCTGAGTGTTATTATTATTTCAATTCTTTGCACTTGAGTACAAAGTACATTTAAATGTTGTAAAGAATTTTGGGGTGCCCTTCTCAGCCCATGTTTTTCTCTTCTTTTGAATTCCCAAAATATGGTAACACAAAATTTAGCACATTGTTTCCCAGTGGGATCTCCTGTCCTGCAATGGGTACCTGATCACCCTGATCACAAAAGCAGTCGTGCTTTGCTGCTGGTGGTTGACTCTTCATGACTACACCTGATACTAAGTGCAGACACTGAGGCCTAGCTGAGTGTGTGTGTGTGTGTGTGTGTGTGTGTGTGTGTGTGTGTGAAGATAGAGAGAGAGGATATATATATGTATGTATATATATACAGACATACTTGTGTGTGTATATGTATATACACACATGTATATACACACGTGTATAAATGCATACATACATGTATATACATAGTTTTTTTTGACTTTTTCTTTGATTCTGTAGATGTAGTAAAAAAGGATAATTTTAGGGTCTATCCCCTGGGCACAGTATCTCAATTTTATAACTGGAATTGATCTAATTTAGTCTGAGGATGTTGCCTAAAGTAAATACAGCACTTGTTCAGTAAGGTTAGGTTCCTACACACGACCTATAAAAGAAGATAAAGTCATCTGAGCTGTCAGAAATACCCCATTGATCAAGGCATCACTTTTTCCTAACATGCCCAGATAATGACTGTAACCCCTTGGGTCTGGGGCTGTAGGCACAGCCACTGGGCCAGCCCCTTTGCATTACATCCTCTCTCTCTGTCTGCAAACAACACAGAGGAGCAGCAGGTTGGAAGCCCAGCCTCGCCAGCTGACCAGGCCAGGTGCGTTTCCATTGGCTGTAGGGGCCAGGGTGAGCTCTATTTTCTTCTGTACATAAAGATAAGAAGCCAAGGGCTCCCTTCCGAAAGCAAACACGTTTAATTTGAACCACCGCCTCCCCATGATTCACCGGATGGAATTTACGATGGTGTTTACCCTTTTCCACAAAAGTAGCAAATGAATCAGTCCTAAATAAATCCAGTCCTAATAAATCCATTGCAGATGCTTTTTGAAGCCCACGAGGGAGATTTCACTGAAGAGATTTCACCATGATTCCAGAGTTACCCCCCCTCCTCCAGCACCACAGAAGTATAAAGACTGAGCTGGGTCTTTGGAGGGAAAGCAACTCCAATGACGAGCAGAACAAGTCTTTGCATGTGCCAAGTTTTACTTGGCCCCTCTTAGTAGCCGGAATCCAGACAAAACTCCAGGAATGCTTTGCTGGGCAGCTGTGCTGCATTCAAAGGGGAGAAACAGCCTTAATCTTCGCAAAACCAACAAAGATAAGCAATAGCTTTCTCGGGGTTGAAACTAGCCAATGCGCTGCTACACAATGTCCTTGTGACCATTATCCAGGCTCTGACCGCCAAATGGCACTGCTCAAGTATGCTGGCAATGTTTAACCAACCATCTGTCTTATACCTGTTCCCACCATACAGGAGCCTTTGTCTGAACCCTGGTCCCATCCAGCATGTCTGCTATCTGCTTGCCGACAAGTGACATTGCACCTTCTCATTGCATTCTATCAATTTTTCAACGCTCTTGATGATGATCTGTCCTTCTACAGAGTGGCTGCTACCAGAGAACAGTTTTGAAATGAATATAGATTTTTTGTCTGTCCATCCATTACTTTCCATATCACTATGTGTGTAAAACATATATTATATATTTGCCTGTTGATATTTCCCTGTTTTTTTCTTCTTTTAGGAAGCATTCCTGTATTCATTAAAATGTAATTGTTGCTGATTTAATTTTCTCTCTTGGATAATTGCTCTTAAATTAGATCCTCCCCAATATACCCAATATACTTTTTTAAAAAAAAGATTATTTATTTATTTATTTGACAGAGAGAGACACAATGAGAGAGGGAACAGCAGCAGAGGGAGTGGGAGAGGGAGAAGCAGGCTTCCCTCTGAGCAGGGAGCCAGATACGGGGCTCGATCCCAGGACCCTGGGATCATGATGGAGCTGAGGGCAGACGCTTAACGACTGAGCCACCCAGGCATTCCCCCACTATACTTTTATACCCAGTAAAAGATTTTCTGATGAAATGTCACACTTTACTGATTATGTTACCTAAGTGTTAGGTTGAACTATTTGAACTTTATGCTTCCGTAGGTCTGAAGTGGTCAGGTACTAGCACTGCATATGGTTCAAAATATGTAGATTTCCTTGTCAACTTGCCCATTACGCTTTAGAATAGATTAAAGCAGTTCATGGATTTTATTTTGAAAACAAAATGTTTTAATCAAACAAACTTATCTTTTCAGAATTGATTTCTCCTGCTTTGCCTTGTCTTGCTTAGAAGTAATGCGTCCCCATGTTCGTTTTTCATGTATCACATGGTAGACACACAGTTGACCCCTGGACAGCATGATTTGAACTGTACAGATAACCTTATATGCAGATTAAAAAAAATAAAAACAGTACAGGACTTTAAATGTATTTCTCTTCCTTACGATTTCCTTAATAACATTTTTTTTAAAGATTTATTTATTTATTTATTTGACAGAGAGAAATCACAAGTAGACAGAGAGGCAGCCAGAGAGAGAGAGAGAGGGGGAAGCAGGCTCCCTGCTGAGCAGAGAGCCCGATGCGGGACTCGATCCCAGGACCCTGAGATCATGACCTGAGCCGAAGGCAGCAGCTTAATCCACTGAGCCACCCAGGAGCCCCTTAATAACATATTTTTGTCTCTAGTTTATTTTAAGAAGACAATGCGAAATACCCACAATGTGCACAGTATGTGTTAATCAATAGTTTATGTTATCAGTAAGGCTTTCAGTCACAGGAGGCTATAAGTAGTTTAGTTTTGGGGGAGTCAAGAGTTATCATGGGGGACTGGCATCCTTAACCCCCATGTAGTTCAAGGGTCATCTCTTAGCTACAACTATCTAAGGAGTGTTTTCACATCTTCATAATGGCAACCACAGAAGTCAGCTTCAGGGTGATGGCATCCTTGAAATCCACCCTTCAAGCCCTCACACCAGCCAGTGTGACCTCAGACCTGGATGCCAGTCACCACCCAGCTGCCTTATCGCCAGCCCTCACTTGGACTCTCAGGACGCATGCTTCTTACCTATCAAGGGGACTGGGGATGAGTAGAGTATGAAGTTGAAAATAGCTCTGTGTTTGGAGGTCTTCAAACCTACATGTCTGCATTCATGTTCTAGCACGAGAGCTCCCAACCTGTATTTCATTGTGTTCATGGGCACATCCTAAACACAGTTTTGTCTTCCAAGCAGACGGATCGAATTGAAAGAATCCAAATACCCATGCTGTCTATCCAGAGGTAATTTGGAAAACAAAACAATTACCTTAAAAACAGCAGCGCAACGAATCTTGTCCTTAAATCTAAATCGTCAGTGAAGCCAGAAAAGAAAGCAAATATAGAGGGTGGGAAATCTCTTCAGATTTTAACTTCTGGAATATGGTGGCAAAGGGAAACAATTGTGGGAGTAGTCTAGCACATTGGTGGTCCCACTGGGGGCTCGAAGAGAGAGAAATTCCTTTATATTTTTAACCTCATCCTTCAGTTTCAATTTTGGTGTGTGTTCTGTATTTTGTAAGGTAATCTAACAGTAAATACCTGTTGAATCAATATACTTTATTATAATATAGATTATTCACTAAACAATTATATTTTTCAATATATAATAATCTACATATGTATAATTTTATTCATCTATAATATATATCTAATATGTATATCTTATATATATAATTTCATCCAAAAAATATATATGTAGTTTCATTCATGAATGTATCCATTTGTCTGACATGTGACATATTTTGGTTGTGAGGAATAATGCTACTATGGACATGATGATGTACATATATTTGAGCAGCTGTTTTCAGTTTTGTGGGGTATATGCCTTGGAGTGAAATTGCTGAGTCTTAGGGGAATTCTATGCTAAAATTTTTTGAGGAGCCACAAAACAACCTTCCAGAGCAGCTATACTGTTTTATTTTCCCATCAGCCCTGAAATTTCTCCACCTCCTTGACAAAATTTATAATTTTTTCTAAAAATGATTCATTGCCGTTTTGATTTGCACATTCCAGGAGTCATCTTTGTCCACATGACCTTTCGAAGGACTTCAAGGACAAGGCTATGCACCCTCTGGTATTTGTCATCTGGAATGATCTTTGGAGCCCTCCACAGGTCCACCTGGCATCTCCCAAAACCACCAAAAGGCTGTATGCGCACATACCTCAACAAGGATCTCCTTCCCAAAGGACATCAGTGCCACCACAGTGGAGAGGGGTGGGGAGTGGCATGTACCTGACAACGAGGGGAATAGAAAAGAGGTTTTCACTCCGAGCTGAGAAGAAGTGGGGTCCTGGTGTCCACAGAGAGGAGTCCTGGTGTGCATAGAATGGAGGTGAGCAGGCTTTTTAAAGTCAGAAGACAGAGCATATTGTAAGGCAGATGACTTCATGTTGGGTCAGAATCCTGGAGACTTAGCTGAACCAGAGAGCACGGAAGCCTGTGGGTTCTGAGTCCCCAGGCAAAGGGGGTGGAGGCAAGAGCAGGCGGGAAAACATGGAGCGCAGTAAGATTTTAGGTACAGGGGGGCAGATGAGTGATATGAGATCAGGACAGGAAAAGTCAGGATCTTGGGGTCCAAAATGCATGGCAGGTTCACAGAGAAACAAATCTAAGAGTAACCCCTGCTTATGAGCTTGCAGGTTTCTTCCCCCTCTCTGGGTTTTGCATGGCAGTTCTCAATTTGGCTGCACATTAGAATCACCTGGGGGAACTTTGAAAACTCCCAATGCCCAAGCCAAGAAATCAGACTCACTGTGTGGGGGACCCACCACCTGGATTTCAATGTTCCTCAGGTGATTCAAATGGGTAGCCAAGGATGAGAAAAGTAGAATTTTAGGTTTAAAATAGTAGTAGGTTTAAAAAGTAGACTTTATTAGATTGCTGTTTTTACTATAAAAGAAATATGGGCATATTATAGAAGTTTGGATGGAGCAAAGATGTTGGGAGAGGATGCCACCCATTGCCTCATGGACTTGAGGCTGCTATAGATGGTGCAGCCTGTGCCTTATTTGGGTCTCTGTTCCCATAATGGTGAACGACAGTTCACAGCCAGGGCAGGGCTGTGCTGCTGAGGAACACACAGGCTGTGATGTATTTTCTGTGTCCGTGGCCCTGTGTGGGCACAGTGAGGGCTGCACTCAATAAATGTTTGTAGGATGAGTGAATGGAAGCAGGAAGGCATAAACTCATGAAAAGCAGCCTAAGACATGGTCCCTGCCCTCTAGGAACTTACAAAGGGGCAACTGAATAGACATTATAATGACAATAATCAGATGGCGATAATAGTCCCTGCATCAGTGGCTCTGTGTGTCTGTGCATGCAGCCCTACAGCCAGGGAAACCAGGGGAAGGTTTTTGAAAACTCTGTTTGGTAGCTAGGGCCTCTCTTATCTTTATTAATTCCCTGCAAGGCACTGACACACTGTCCCTTTCTTGATAAAACAGGTAAACAGGAGCAGACCAAAAGCCAGTGAGGCAGGTTGCCAGTGGTATCCAGAGCCCACCTGAGTGGTCACAGTGAGGTCAGTGGAAGTGGAGAAAAGTCTGCCTCTCACATGTGGAGTTAGTTATTCTGTTGATTGTTTGCTTTTTGCTTGTTTGATAAAATTTCCCAAAGCACTCTGGCCTACAGATAAATTAAGTAAGTTGATAAGCCTCAAGCTCCTTGTCAGTTAAAGCTTCCTCCTCAGAAATGGTGGTTGTGGTGGAAAGAACACTAATAGGACACAGGAAAGCTGGGGGCTTCCCTTGTTTTATTGTCAACCATTCAGAGGGCCTTAGCAAAGTTCCACACCTTCTCTGACTTACAGAGTGCAACAGTTTCTTTTCTGTTTTCCTTACCTGGCAACTGTACCCATTCAGCAAGATGGAATTACTGCACTAAAGGCACTTTTTAATCCTTAGGTGTCCTCAGCCTCCTGTTACTTACTGGGCTGGGGGTACACAGGTCCCTCTATCCGTGAGCCAGCCCACCGGCTGGGTGTACTGACTTTGTCAGGGCTGTGGTCACAAACCCCCCCAGCCACCTTTCAGACACAATGGGAAATAGGCAGTGCCAGGAACCAGTAGGTACTAAATTTCCACAATGATGCTAAAAAACCACTTACACACATAGCTTTATTAGTCCCTGCTGGTATTTTAATTTCTCCTCCTATTTCCCTCCGTTACTCCCAGACACCCCCTCTCCTATTCAGAGGCAAAATAGCCTTTCCCCTCAAGGCCCATTCTGCTTTTTGTTGCTGTTGTTAATAAATCTAGATCAAAATATGTTTGGGTGGCCTTAGGTGACTCGTGAAGGTCAGGAAGGGTCAGGTGACAGGTGAGTTGGTGAGGAAACTGGGGACACTGACCGCTGCCTGCCAGCCTAGATTTCTTCTATCAGAGAGCACTGACAAATGTGTACTCTGAGCCTGCTGGGTGGCTGTCCCCAAGGCAGTTCACCTGCGCTGGTCATCTAGTGTCAGGCTGGTAGGAGTCCAAGCACAGCCAGCTTGCCTACCTGCTCTTTGAAGAGCTGAAATCTCAGTTAGCTTTCAGTTTCTAAAAAAAAAAAATGATTTTAATATAGTTAAGATTTTATTTGCTGGTGGCTAGCCATAACACAGAGCTACTCTGTGTACCTTCACTTCAGAAATGAATTGGGAATTCCAACTTATTCCTGAGCTTATTGAGGGGAGAGAATCAGTAGAGTAAAATAAAAACCTTAGTGGACCTAGAAGAAAAGATATGACACTTTTCTCCTCTGCTGATGAACTGGTCTATGACTTACTAATTACCCTTTCTGGGTCTCATTTTTCTCTTCTGTACAATGGGGAGTTTGGTCTATTCTTATGGTTCTCAGGCTTTCTTCAGGAAAATAACTGGCCTTGTTTTCAAATAAATTTGTATGCCATGGACCTCAATCCATAAAATTAAAAAAGGAGTCATTTTATTAGTTTAACAACTAGCTGGCATACTAATTCTTAGTTTAAATTGGTAACATTTGCTTATCCTAAAGTCAATGATTTTATAGTTAACATATAACTTTTATCAAATAAAAAGTTAAATCATATCAAGTGAAGCATGCTATTTTTCAGAACAATTTTATTGGTTTCATGGCCTGCATAAATTTTTGAGTAACAGCACCGATTAATTTTAAGTGCTTCCTTCCTTTCCTTTCCTTCTCTTTTTTTTCTTTTCCTTTCTTCTCCTTTCTTTTCTTTTTTCTTTTTAGTTTTTTAAAAACATTTTCTTTCTTTCTTTCTTTTTTAGACAGAGAGATAAAGAGAGTACAAGTTGGGGGCAGGGAGGAGAAGCAGGCTTGATCTCATGACTTGAGCTGAATGCAGACACTTAACCAACTGAGCCATCCAGGCACCCCTAAGTGCTACCTTTCCAGGTACAATCTATCTGCAATCTCCATGTCTTTCCCTATGACAGGAAAGGGCAGGTGAACCTATATTCTAAGGCTGGTGCAATATGTCTTCAGTGGGTGAGGACTCCAGTGATCTCCAACTCAGTAGAGTGTGTGTGGCATTCGTAAATCCAATTTCAAAGTCACTTCCAAAATATAAAACAATAAAAAAAAAAAAAAAGCAAATGTTTTCTGGCCCCTAAAACACATGTTAGGCAAGTGTGATAAACAGAAAATTTTTAAGCCCCCTAAGCTGCCCTCAATAGCTGGTCTAGACAGCAACCACCTGGGTGGAAATATGAAAATAATTTGACATTGGTACTTTCTCTTTACATTACATAGGAAACATTAAGACAGTATTTTTTTTTTAATTTCACATTTTTAGGATCATGTAATATAGCCCTGTTGACCCACTTCTGATAAGAGACCCCCAGAGCCTGTAACAAATCAGTACAGAAATGATTTTGTTTTCTGTCATCTTGCTCTTGGAAGTTAAGTCTCCTCTCTCACATTATCAGGAAAAGAAAGCTCTAGTGAAATAGCTTGGTTGGGTACTCACAGCCATGAATGTTCAGAACCATGTGCCTGGCCCCCAGAACACTCAGCTGTTGCCACTTTTCTTGCTCCCTGTCACACCTACTTGCTAACACTTCTATTTGGTGTTATTTGAAATCAGGGTCATCATCTTGTTTTGAGGCCATGAGGGCACTATCTGTTTTGTCATAGAGAGATCCTCTCTCTACCTGGCAAGGGGTGGGACTTAAGGCAGAAAGGAATCAGCTGGCAGAGCTACCTCTGCATTGCAAATGTTGCCTATGTGGACAACCAAGCCATCCAGACTATGGAAATCTGGCCCAGTGGCCTGGCAAGAGTTTGGTCTGAGAGGCAGCGGTGTGCAGTGTGGGGGTGATTATGTTTATTCATAGATAGTTGCCATGGCAACACTCTGGTGTCACATCATAGGTGCACTTAATGCCCATGGGTCCTGCTCTATACATTGAGAGAGAGCTAGCTGGTCCTCCCTGCACTTAGCTGCCATCCCACTGGTTGAGAAGGACTGCCTATGAACTCTGCTGCTCCCTTGGTTTGGATCCTGTCTGTTTCTCCTAGCATGAGCAACTGGTAAGATTCTTGTGTTCCCACAAATGAATACTGGAACTCCAACCAACACTTCACCAGTTGCTTGTGTAAGGAAATAGCCAATTTTTTTTCTGTTGCTGGAGGAGAAACTGATGCTGGAAGTTTGCCCATACCAATTGCGGTATAGTATCATCTTTCTGGGTAATTTCAGAGATTTTTCAGGGTTTACTTTCAACTATACTTGTGTCCTGCATACTTACATTAGAATTTAAACAAAGGCTAACTTACTATGGGGTCACCAAAGGGACACTAGGGCAAATGTTTCACTTTTTTTTTTTTTTTAAGATTTTATTTATTTATTTGAGAGAGAGACAGTGAGAGAGAACATGAGCGAGGAGGTCAGAGGGAGAAGCAGACTCCCCATGGAGCTGGGAGCCCGATGTGGGACTCGATCCCGGGACTCCAGGATCATGACCAGAGCTGAAGGCAGTCGTCCAACCAACTGAGCCACCCAGGCACCCTTTTTTTTTTTTTTTTTAAGATAAAGCCAGTCAAATCGTTTCCTTTTTTTCTTTATTTTTCTCTAAGTTCAAGTCAAGCTTTGACTCTCCTGTGCTCAGACCAGATGCAAGGCAATGCCCAAGAGGCACTAGGAGAGTCACCAGCATATTCAATACCTTGTGCTGCCTTCAGGTGCTTTCTGTCTCCTCATGGAGATTGTGAGAACTTTTTTAGCTGGTTTAATAGAGATAGTTTAGTTTTGTCTGGGATGCAGCATGAAATAGAGCCCTGCTTTATTGCATGCATGCACAAAAACAAGTGTGCACATGCCCATGTAAGACACCTATAAGCCATCAACACACATACACAAACCAGGTAAGAGAAACTAGCTAATTACAAGAATTTTTCTAGAATTCTCTATCCCTAAATTTCTACTTAGTGAAAAATAATAGGCAATGTGGAATGTGGGAGGGTGATTCCAAACACTTATGTGTTTAGTATCACTTATGATAATGTAAAATGTCAGTGTTTAGAGCAGGTCAATAGAACGGTCTGTGATTATGGGAATGTTCTATGTTTGCCCTGTCCAGTATGATAGCCTCTAGTCATGTGTGGCCACTGAGCATCTGACACATAGCTTGTGTCACAGAATTGACTCATGGGCCTGAACTCCAGTATATTCTGCAGTGGGGTTTTATAATCACCTTTATCTGAAATTTCCTACCTCTTCACCAACACGGAGTTCTCAGGCAATCTCTAACTCACACTAGGACTCTGACTTATGCCAGCATTCCCATGTTTCTTTGAATCTGGAAACTCACCTTCCAGTGTTGGCCCAGTGCTCCCAGCATCTGCTCTGCAGGACCCTGCAGGGAGAACCATCCCCTACCTTTGTGAGGATGGAACCCTGAACCTCTGCTCTCAAGTAAATTCTAAAGAGGAAAGACAGCTTTTGAGTTTCAAGATGTTCAGGTACAATTTAGTGTTTTTTTGTTCTGTTTTGTTTTAGATTTCATTTATTTGAGAGAGTGAGGGTGAGAGAGATCACAGAGGGAGAGGGAGGAGCAGACACCCTGCTGAGCACAGAACCCAAAGTGGGGCTCCATCCCAAGACCCTGAGATCATGACCTAAGCTGAAGGCAGATGCTTAACTGAGCCACATAGTTGCCCCTAATTTAGTGCTTTAAAACTTGGGGATGAGATAATTATGGACAGAGCTCAGTGCCCTGAGGACCAAGTCTGGTTTCCTTAACAAGACCTATACGGCCTTTACCATGTGGCCCTGCCTTCTAGATTCATGTCATCTCTAATCACTTTTCTGTGTGCACTGGGCAAGCCAAACTGTTGTTTCTCCAAACATGCTCAACCTCCGCTGTGTCATTCCCCAGCTGGGCAGGGCTCCCTTCCCTGCCTTGGTGCCTCCTCTGACTTTAGAGCCTTGTTCCATTCCCACTCAGCATCTGCTGTCAGTCTCCCCGCTACAGACAGGTGATTGGTGGCTCCATCCTATACCCACAGAGGCCTCCTTTTGGGTTCTTCTGTCTCCCAGCTGGCACACCAAGCAGGTACTGGATGTTGGTTGTGAAATAAAAAATGGGAATTTCAAAGGCTGCCTTAGTTTCCTGAAAGGCTTTGAGTAGAAGTTTCCTCACTCTGCCCCCACCCCCACTTCCACCCCACCGCATAACAAAGGAAAAGAATGACTTCTTTGTTCCTCTGGAGCAAACTTTTTTTTTTTTTTTTTTTTTAAATCTTACTCAGCCTGCCCCCTATAAAAGGCTTATCTTCACTGCTGGTAGGAGACATTTTAATTCCTTCCTGTTTGCTGATCCTTGCTCTTCAAGGCCCCTCAGCACAAGTCCCTCCCCAGGCACCAGGTAACATCACCAAGGAGTGTGGAGCCCATCTGTCACCTGACACCCTATCTTTATAGCCATGACAGCTTGGGCGCTGGCCACCCAGACTCTTAGTGTAACTTCTAGCAACATTTCCAGAGAGCAGCCCCCACTCCTCTTAAAACCCACCTCTTAACCTTGCAGGAAAGGTATCTTCTTGATCATTTGACTTTGCAATTTGCTTCATTTTCCCATTGGCCATCTATTTTTCCGACCTTTTATGCTTAGAGTGGATTTATGGTAATTATCATTTTAGAATTTTGCAACATGGCTTGACATTTATGGAGACCCACATGAGTGTCAGAAATCATGTACTCCTTATCAGAGTCACTGATTTAGGTTTTAGCCCTTAGTTCTGTTTTGCATGGTTGATCACCCCTAAGGTTTCAGAAAATAAGGTGCCAAGAAATGTCTCTGCCCTCTTGGGGAAAGGATTCCTCCATTTTGGAAAAAAAAAAATCCATGATAAATAACTTAAGACGATCTATTTTCTATTGATCTATGGAAAGCTGTTTCCTCTGTAGCTACCACTATTGGTGTCTAATTCAGTTCTTGGTCTGCAGGGCTGAGGGTCTGGAAAATGATCTAGACACAGAGCAGAGAAGAACCAGGAAAAATTGACCCTGACCAGGTACTTCTGCCCCTGTCCATCATTGTATCCAACCCCCTGGCAATCTCTTGAGGGTAATGGCCACTGCCTTGCTTCTACAGCCCAAAACTTGTACTAATTCCTCTGTTGGTCAGCACTAATGGAAAATAATACAGGAAAGGGGACTCTGGAGAAAATTTTTCCTAGGTTAAACAGGTTGACACAGCATAAACCACCACAGGTGTATATTGAACCAACCACTGGTTAAAACCCCAAACAGCATAGCTGGAGTGGAAAACAGCCACTGCTGAGAGGAGCCACTGGGAAAAGTGAGAATGGGGCACAGAGCACCAGCTGAGATTACAGGGAAGCTAGATGGAAACGGGAGGGAGATTGAGTCTGAGATAGCAGTGCAAAGCCAAGACCATGAGTATATGTCTTTATGTTTCAGAATGGAACATGCTGAGCACTCTGATGAAGGTGACACTTTGAAGACATGTGCCTTGAGCTGACCAGAGGTAGTTTCAATAGTGAGCAAATCCTTGATTTCTTGAAGGTGTGGCTATGGAAAGATACCCCTAGGAATAAGCAGATCCTAATGATGATCCCACTCCTCTGCTCCCCAGCTTTGCACCCTCAGTTTCCACATCTGAACCACAAGCACATAACTCCCAAATAAAATGCATAGGTGGTATTGGTGGTGGTTATTATGATTATGTCTATCATTTTTGAGGTGGTTAAAGAGGAAAGGTATGTGACTTTCCCAAGACATTGGCCACTAGCAAAACTGGAACTTAAACTCACATGTCCTGATTCTAAGTCTAGTGCTCTGTTCATTTCACCACCAAGTAACAAGGAGATAGCAATTGTGTTCTGTCTATTGTATCCCAAAGCCACAAAATATATTCAAGATATTTTCAACAGTCTATAGACATTCCATATAGAGAGCATGATTTTGGAGTTGTTTTTCCAGTGCTGAGGATGAATTATTTTGATCTCACCCATATTTTTCTCATAATGCCTATTACAGACTGGCCAATGATAGCATACACAAGTATCAGAAGGCTTTTCAGGGCCGAATTGTCTTCAGAAAACTGTCAAGCTCAACGTCCTGGGTTCCCTGACCCTAAGTGGAAAGCCCAGGGGTCCTTGGGTCTCATAGAGAGTGATGAAAAGAAGCAACAAGAGGGAATAGAGGGGAAGGCTTGTTCCGAGCACAAGAGGAAAATGGCGGCCATTTCAAAGGATAATGTAAGAGGAGTTATTGTTTTGGGCTCCTCATCTACACACCTTTTCACTCTCTTTACATTCCTCCTCTTCCAAAATATGTCTCATCTGGTTCTCCTGTGTCCCCTTATTTTGCAGACCTTTCTGATCACAGAGAAAAGACCTTCCACATCAAAGCCATAGAGACAGCAAGGTTTACATGGTAAAATAAACAACTGTAAATATAGGACAAAAATGTTAAATAGAGGTAATTGAAGTTTTCTGGAAGTTCATTAAGTTTCCTTCTGTGGCAAGGATGACCCTTGAAGGCACCAGGACCAGGACCATAATGTGAACGGGAAGGCAGAGCTTCCCCATGCTGGGTGAGCTGGGCTTCCCGAAGGTTACTGCCAAGCTGCAGGATGGTCACTGTCAAAAACACATTTTCAGCTTTATTTTCTCTCTTGTTCTGAGAGAAACTTTTGGCAAGCAAAAAAATGGATGGATCACCAAGGGAGGGTTATCAGGTCTGAAGGCTGTTCCAGATTCAAGCTGTTGTTTGAAGAAGAAATGTGTTCTTAGAAGCAAGCAGCCCATTGGACAGCTGTTTCAAGTCCTTGATCCAAAAAAAAAAAAAAAAAAAGAGAGAGAGAGAGAGAGAGAGAGAAGAAAAAGAAAAAGAAAAAGACAAAGAAAGAAAAACAGCATGCTTGTGAAAACAGCATTGGTAAAGCATCTGCTGAGCACACGGAGGGCTCCTGGTCCCTGGTAGAGGTGGGGGATGAAGAGATCTGTAAACAAGATCTGAAGCAGGTGTGTCCCCAGCAGCCCATGTTGTCTCTTGTCCCTACCCATACCAACCCACGTTCTAGATGAGGACAAGGAGGCCATGTGGAAGAGGCAGCTGCTGCTGTCAAGAGGGTGAGGTGCCCATCAGATTACCCAAGCACAGCACCTGTGGTTATTAAGCATCATGGCTGGGAGCTTCCTGTAGCTGAGGGAACAAATAGGGCAAGTGGATCAGCAGGGCTGGTGGTGGTGAGGGCCGAGGGGAGTGGTCTATTTGCAGGCAGGTGTTTCTCATAGATCCTCTTAGTATTTCATTGCCAGGGCCATCTGCTTGTGGAACCATTACTCATGCCAGCAAGAGATCTCAGGCTTTAACTCCATGGTGTGACTGACAGCCACCTATTACCCGATAGTATAGAGGAACTTCCACGGTGTCCTGCCAGGGATATTCTCGGCTGTTGAAAAACACCTTCTCTTCTCCAGAACAGATGAGAAATAGAACTACAATAGTTTCTGATGTTTGTAGAGAGATTTTCATTTTCGAAAACATGTTCAAGTCCATTACACATTTCACTGAATCTTCCCATCACCCCTATTCAGTAGCCCCCATTTGCACTCCAGAATGGACCAAAACTGAAGTTGGCACATGGGTGGCATGGCCAAGAGGGCTGGAGCTCTACTCAGTTCATAGGGCAGCTCTGTGACACTTGGTAATCCTCACTTCTGGGAGTCTCAGTTTCTTTTTCTCAAATGGAGCTGATCATTGCACCTACTTCATATAGTTTTTGGTACATTTTGACAATTGAGAGGGAAGTTTGTGGAGTAGTGCTTGACACCGAGTAAGAGCTCAAGAAATACTGGCAGTCGTTACTCTCAGCATCTCCTCTCTTCTAAGCACACCGTCCCCACCACGCTGCCTCCATCCCTTCTCACATATATCAACTTGTGTCTAAGGCACCTTGGAAATTTACTGCTATGACATCGCTAGCTATCAGTCCAACCAGTATCACCTCCATGTTACTGGATCTAGATCTTTTGTCCTTCCCCTCTCTTTGCCCTTGGGCCCTGCCCTGTCCATGGTGGATGCCACCTCAGGGCATGTGTTCACACCACCACCTTACAGAAACAGAGAATGGAGATGTTGAATGACTTATCAATGGGGCTAAATAGTTAGAGACTTTAAAGTCACTTAAAGCTGGTGTTTAGAATGAGTGTGAATCTTGGAAGTTTTTCAGAACAATGATGTATTAGTCTACTTGGGCTGTTATAAGAAAATATCAGACATCTGTTTCTCACAGTTCTTAAGGCTATGAAGTCCAAGGTCAAGGTGCTGGCAGATTCTGTGTCTGATGGAGGCAGTCTTCTTGGCTTGACTCCCGACATGGCAAAGAGAGACAGAGAAAGCAAGCAAGCTCTCTGGTCCCTTCTTGTAAGGATATTAATTCCATCATGAGAGCTCCATTCTCAGAACCTTGTCTAAACCTAATTATCCCAAAGCTCCCACCTGCAAATATCATCCCTTTGAGAATTAGGCTGAATTTGGGAGTAACACAGATATTCAGTCCATAATAAATGAGAACTATTTTATTTTAATAATAGTCCATGAGCTTACTTCACTAAGCGTTCTCATCACTAGAGGCAGAGTGATGCATACTTTGTACATGCCCACAGATTATGAGAAACCTCTCTATTTGCACCTGGGTTTAAAATGATTGAGCTTGAAGAGTAACCCAGTATGTTCTAAATAGATGCAAAACTTGGTTCTGGGGGCACCTGGGTGTCTCAGTAGATTAAGCATCTGCCTTCAGCTGAGGTCATGATCTCAGAGTCTGAGATCAAGCCCTGCACTGGGCTTCCTGCTCAGTGTGGAGTCTGCTTCTCCTCCTCTGCCCCCACACCCCCTCCTCCGCTTGGTGAGCTCATTCTCTCTCTCTTAAATAAATAAGTAAAGTCTTAAAAAAAAAAAGAAAAAACAAACTAAGTTCTTGGTATAAACCAAGGTCTCCAAAGAGACTTGCGTACAAGAAAATAATTGTTCAAGTTTATTTATTTATTTTTTAGTAATCTATACACCTAATATGGGACACCGACTCATGATCCCAAGATCAAGAGCCACACATTTCTCTGACTAAGCCAGCCAAGTACCCACAAGAAATTAATTTTTGCCATCATAGTTTAGGGGTTGGGGTCACCAAGAAGAGAGGGTAAATTCAGGAATGGGAAAGGGTAAGTGGATCTTTAATGGTTTTCCTTCAGAATCACATAATGAAGAATTTCAAACACATAAAAAAAAATGGATGTACTGGGCGCCTGGGTGGCTCAGTGGGTTAATCCGCTGCCTTCGGCTCAGGTCATGATCTCAGAGTCCTGGGATCAAGTACCGCATCGGGCTCTCTGCTCAGCAGAGAGCCTGCTTCCCTCTCTCTCTCGCTGCCTGCCTCTCCATCTACTTGTGATTTCTCTCTGTCAAATAAATAAATAAAATCTTAAAAAAGAAATGGATGTACTGTTCACTGAACAACACCCACAGGCACCTGGGTGGCTCAGTCAGTTAAGCCTCCGATTCTTGGTTTCGGCTTGAGATCAAGTTCTGCACTGGGCTCTGAGCTCAGTGGAGAGTCACCTTGGAATTCTTTCTCCTTCTGACCTTTCCTACCCCTTCCCCTCTCTTGCTCAAATAAATAAATAAATAAATAAATAAATAAATCTTAAAAACAAACAACCACCTAGATTCTATAACCCTTAACATTTCTGATTACTTATGTTCTCCCGCACCATCCTCCTCATCCCTCATTGTTTCTGGTGCATTTCAAAGTGAGTTGTACACATCCATGTATTTCACCCCTGAACACAACAGCATGCATCTTATTGTTAACTAGGGTTCGATGATTGTTTGCAGTATTTCAAGGTAAAAATTTAAGTATAATAAAATACACTCACATTTTATTTAGCATTCACTGCATTTTGATAAATATAGACACATGTGAAATCCAAGTTCCTGTCAAGATAATACATTTCTATTAACCCAGTAAATTCTCTCCTGTCCCTTCTTAGTTGGTTTTGTTGTGCCTTCCCTTTTTACCATAGTTTAACTTTAATTGTTTTGAAACTTAATGTAAATTTAATCACATAGCACATAGTCTTTTTTTTTAATTAATTAATTTTTTATGTTTTATAAACATATATTTTTATCCCCAGGGGTACAGGTCTGTGAATCACCAGGTTTACACACTTCACAGCACTCACCAAAGCACATACCCTCCCCAATGTCCATAATCCCACCCCCTTCTCCCAAACCCCCTCCCCCCAGCAACTCTCAGTTTGTTTTGTGAGATTAAGAGTCAGTTATGGTTTGTCTCCCTCCCATTCCCATCTTGTTTCATTTATTCTTCTCCTACCCACTTAAGCCCCCATGTTGCATCACCACTTCCTCATATCAGGGAGATCATATGATAGTTGTCTTTCTCTGCTTGACTTATTTCGCTAAGCATGATACGCTCTAGTTCCATCCATGTTGTCGCAAATGGCAAGATTTCATTTTCTTTTGATGGCTGCATAGTATTCCATTGTGTATATATACCACATCTTCTTGATCCATTCATCTGTTGATGGACATCTAGGTTCTTTCCATAGTTTGGCTATTGTGGACATTGCTGCTATAAACATTCGGGTGCACGTGCCCCTTTGGATCACTACGTTTGTATCTTTAGGGTAAATACCCAATAGTGCAATTGCTGGGTCATAGGGCAGTTCTATTTTCAACATTTTGAGGAACCTCCATGCTGTTTTCCAGAGTGGCTGCACCAGCTTGCATTCCCACCAACTTTCTCCGCATCCTTGCCAGCATCTGTCATTTCCTGACTTGTTGATTTTAGCCATTCTGACTGGTGTGAGGTGATATCTCATTGTGGTTTTGATTTGTATTTCCCTGATGCCGCGTGATATGGAGCACCTTTCCTGTGTCTGTTGGCCATCTGGATGTCTTCTTTGCAGATATGTCTGTTCATGTCCTCTGCCCATTTCTTGATTGGATTATTTGTTCTTTGGGTGTTGAGTTTGCTAAGTTCTTTATAGATTCTGGACACTAGTCCTTTATCTGATATGTCGTTTGCAAATATCTTCTCCCATTCTGTCAGTTGTCTTTTGATTTTGTTAACTGTTTCCTTTGCTGTGCAAAAGCTTTTGATCTTGATGAAATCCCAATAGTTCATTTTTTCCCTTGCTTCCCTTGCCTTTTGCGTTGTTCCTAGGAAGATGTTGCTGCGGCAGAGGTCGAAGAGGTTACTGCCTGTGTTCTCCTCAAGGATTTTGATGGATTCCTTTCGCACATTGAGGTCCTTCATCCATTTTGAGTCTATTTTTGTGTGTGGTGTAAGGAAATGGTCCAATTTCATTTTTCTGCATGTGGCTGTCCAATTTTCCCAGCACCATTTATTGAAGAGGCTGTCTTTTTTCCATTGGACATTCTTTCCTGCTTTGTCAAAGATGAGTTGACCATAGAGTTGAGGGTCTATTTCTGGGCTCTCTATTCTGTTCCATTGATCTATGTGTCTGTTTTGGTGCCAGTACCATGCTGTCTTGATGATGACAGCTTTGTAATAGAGCTTGAAGTCCGGAATTGTGATGCCACCAACGTTGGCTTTCTTTTTCAATATCCCTTTGGCTATTCGAGGTCTTTTCTGGTTCCATATAAATTTTAGAATTATTTGTTCCATTTCTTTGAAAAAGATGGATGGTACTTTGATAGGAATTGCATTAAATGTGTAGATTGCTTTAGGTAGCATAGACATTTTCACAATAATTATTCTTCCAATCCAGGAGCATGGAACATTTTTCCATTTCTTTGTGTCTTCCTCAATTTCTTTCATGAGTACTGTATAGTTTTCTGAGTATAGATTCTGTGTCTCTTTGGTTAAGTTTATTCCTAGGTATCTTATGGTTTTGGATGCAATTGTAAATGGGATTGACTCCTTAATTTCTCTTTCTTCTGTCTTGCTGTTGGTGTAGAGAAATGCAACTGATTTCTGTGCATTGATTTTATATCCTGACACTTTACTGAATTCCTGTATAAGTTCTAGCAGTTTTGGAGTGGAGTCTTTTGGGTTTTCCACATATAGTATCATATCATCTGCGAAGAGTGATAATTTGACTTCTTCTTTGCCGATTTGGATGCCTTTAATTTCCTTTTGTTGTCTGATTGCTGAGGCTAGGACCTCTAGTACTATGTTGAATAGCAGTGGTGATAATGGACATCCCTGCCGTGTTCCTGACCTTAGCAGAAAAGCTTTCAGTTGTTCTCCATTGAGAATGATATTTGCGGTGGGTTTTTCATAGATGGCTTTGATGATATTGAGGTATGTGCCCTCTATCCCTATACTTTGAAGAGTTTTGATCAGGAAGGGATGCTGTACTTTGTCAAATGCTTTTTCAGCATCTATTGAGAGTATCATATGGTTCTTGCTCTTTCTTTTATTGATGTGTTGTATCACATTGACTGATTTGCGGATGTTGAACCAACCTTGCAGCCCTGGAATAAATCCCATTTGGTCGTGGTGAATAATCTTTTTAATGTACTGTTGAATCCTATTGGCTAGTATTTTGTTGAGTATTTTCGCATCTGTGTTCATCAAGGATATTGATCTATAGCTCTCTTTTTTAGTGGGATCCTTGTCTGGTTTTGGGATCAAGGTGATGCTGGCCTCATAAAATGAGTTTGGAAGTTGTCCTTCATTTCTCTTTTTTGGAACAGTTCCAGGAGAATAGGAATTAGTTCTTCTTTAAATGTTTGGTAGAATTCCCCCGGGAAGCCATCTGGCCCTGGGCTTTTTTTGTTTGGAGATTTTTAATGACTGTTTCAATCTCCTTACTGGTTATGGGTCTGTTCAGGCTTTCTATTTCTTCCTGGTTCAGTTGTGGTAGTTTATATGTTTCTAGGAATGCATCCATTTCTTCCAGATTGTGAAATTTATTGGCGTAGAGTTGCTCATAGTATGTTCTTATAATAGTTTGTATTTCTTTGGTGTTAGTTGTGATCTCTTCTCTTTCATTCATGATTTTATTTATTTGGGTCCTTTCTCTTTTCTTTTTGATAAGTCGGGCCAGGGGTTTATCAATTTTATTAATTCTTTCAAAGAACCAGCTCCTACTTTCGTTGATTTTTTCTATTGTTTTTTTGGTTTCTATTTCATTGATTTCTGCTCTGATCTTTATGATTTCTCTTTTCCTGCTGGGCATAGGGTTTTTTTCTTGTTCTTTCTCCAGCTCCTTTAGGTATGGGGTTAGGTTGTGTACCTGAGACCTTTCTTGTTTCTTGAGAAAGGCTTGTATCGCTATATATTTTCCTCTCAGGACTGCCTTTGTTGTGTCCCACAGATTTTGAACCGTTGTATTTTCATTATCATTTGTTTCCATGATTTTTTTTCAATTCTTCTTTAATTTCCCGGTTGACCCATTCATTTTTTAGAAGGATGCTGTTTAGTCTCCATGTATTTGGGTTCTTTCCAAACTTCCTTTTGTGGTTGAGTTCTAGCTTTTGAGCATTGTGGTCTGAAAATATGCAGGGAATGATCCCAATCTTTTGATACCGGTTGAGTCCTGATTTAGGACCGAGGATGTGATCTATTCTGGAGAATGTTCCATGTGCACTAGAGAAGAATGTGTATTCTGTTGCTTTGGGATGAAATGTTCTGAATATATCTGTGATGTCCATCTGGTCCAGTGTGTCGTTTAAGGCCTTTATTTCCTTGCTGATCTTTTGCTTGGATGATCTGTCCATTTCAGTGAGAGAAGTGTTAAATTCCCCTACTATTATTGTATTATTGTTGATGTGTTTCTTTGATTTTGTTATTAATTGGTTTATATAGTTGGCTGCTCCCACGTTGGGGGCATAGATATTTAAAATTGTTAGATCTTCTTCTTGGACAGACCCTTTGAGTATGATATAGTGTCCTTCCTCATCTCTTATTATAGTCTTTGGCTTAAAATCTAATTGATCTGATATAAGGATTGCCACTCCTGCTTTCTTCTGATGTCCATTAGCATGGTAATTTTTTTTCCACTCCCTCACTTTAAATCTGGAGGTGTCTTTGGGCTTAAAATGAGTTTCTTGGAGGCAACATATAGATGGGTTTTGTTTTTTTATCCATTCTGATACCCTGTGTCTTTTGACAGGGGCATTTAGCCCATTAACATTCAGGGTAACTATTGAGAGATATGAATTTAGTGCTATTGTATTGCCTGTAAGATGACTGTTACTGTATATTGTCTCTGTTCCTTTCTGATCTACCACTTGTAGTCTCTCTCTTTGCTTAGAGGACCCCTTTCAATATTTCCTGTAGAGCTGGTTTGGTATTTGCAAATTCTTTCAGTTTTTGTTTGTCCTGGAAGCTTTTAATCTCTCCTTCTATTTTCAATGATAGCCTAGCTGGATATAGTATTCTTGGCTGCATGTTTTTCTCATTTAGTGCTCTGAAAATATCATGCCAGCTCTTTCTGGCCTGCCAGGTCTCTGTGGATAAGTCAGCTGCCAATCTAATATTTTTACCATTGTATGTTACAGACTTCTTTTCCCGGGCTGCTTTCAGGATTTTCTCTTTGTCACTGAGACTTGTAAATTTTACTATTAGGTGACGGGGTGTGGGCCTATTCTTATTGATTTTGAGGGGCGTTCTCTGAACCTCCTGAATTTTGATGCTCGTTCCCTTTGCCATATTGGGGAAATTCTCCCCAATAATTCTCTCCAGTATACCTTCTGCTCCCCTCTCTCTTTCTTCTTCTTCTGGAATCCCAATTATTCTAATGTTGTTTCGTCTTATGGTGTCACTTATCTCTCGAATTCTCCCCTCGTGGTCCAGTAGCTGTTTGTCCCTCTTTTGCTCAGCTTCTTTATTCTCTGTCATTTGGTCTTCTATATCACTAATTCTTTCTTCTGCCTCATTTATCCTAGCAGTGAGAGCCTCCATTTTTGATTGCACCTCATTAATAGCTTTTTTTATTTCAACTTGGTTAGATTTTAGTTCTTATATTTCTCCAGAAAGGGCTTTTATATCTCTCAAGAGGGTTTCTCTAATATCTTCCATGCCTTTTTCGAGCCCGGCTAGAACCTTGAGAATTGTCATTCTGAACTCTAGATCTGACATAGTACCAATGTCTGTATTGATTAGGTCCCTAGCCTTCGGTACTGCCTCTTGTTCTTTTCTTTGGTGTTGAATTTTTCTGTCTTGTCATTTTGTCCAGATAAGAGTATATGAAGGAGCAAGTAAAATACTAAAATGGTGGCAACATCCCAGGAAAATATGCTTTAACCAAATTAGAAAAGATCCCAAATCGTGAGGGGGGAGAAAGGGGATAAAAAGAGGTTCAAAAAGGAAGAAAGAAAAAAAAAAGAAAAAAGAAAAAAAAGAAAAGATAAAAAAAAGAAAACACCTAAGAAAAATGTAAAAAAGAATATATATATATATATATATATATTAGATAAACTAGTAAAAAATCGTTAAAAAAGAAAAAGGTAACAGTTAAAAAAAAAATTTTACCCGAAGGCAAGAAAAAAAAAAACAAAAAATGAAAAAGAAAAAAATTAAATTAGCTGCAAGACTAAAAAAAATCACAGGGAAAAAGCCATGAGTTCCGTGCTTGGCTTTCTCCTCCTCTGGAATTCTGCTGCTCTCCTTGGTATTGAAACCGCTCTCATTGCTAGGTGAACTTGGTCTTGGCTGGATTTCTTGTTGATCTTCTAGGGGAGGGGCCTGTTGTAGTGATTCTCAAGTGTCTTTGCCCCCGGCAGAATTACACCGCCCTTACCGGGGGCGTGGTGAGTAATTTGCTCGGGTTTGTTTTCAGGAGCTTTTGTTCCTTGAGAGCTTTCCGTAGAGTTCCGGAGGACGGGAACACAAATGGCGGCCTCCTGGTCTCCGGCCTGGAGGAGCCGAAAGCCCAGGCCGCACTCCTCAGTGCGCCCTCAGAGAACAGCGCCCAGTTACTCCTGTCTGCCTGACCTCCGGCCGCGCTCCGAGCTCACCGAGCCTGCGACCGGTTCAAGGTCACCCCAAGCTGCGAGCTTACTGTCGACTCTGTCTCTGTAGCCGGCTTTCCCGTTCCAATACCCGCAAGCTCTGCGACACTCAGACACCCCCGATCCTTCTGTGACCCTGCGGGACCTGAGGCCACGCTGACCCCGCGTGGGCTTCACCCTGGTTTAGCCTCTGGAGCGATGTCCCTCAGCGGAACAGACTTTTAAAAGTCCTGATTTTGTGCGCCGTTGCTCCACCGCTTGCCGGGAGCCGGCCCCTCCCCCCGGGGTCTATCTTCCCGTCGCTTTGGATTCACTTCTCCGCCGGTCCTACCTTTCAGAAAGTGGTTGTTTTTCTGTTTCCAGAATTGCTGTTCTTCTTCTCTTTGATCTGCCGATGGATTTTCAGGTGTTTGCAATCTTTAGATAAGCTATCTAGCTGATCTCCGGTTAGCTGAATTAGTCTCAGCCTGCTACTTCCCCACCATCTTGACTCCTCAGCACATAGTCTTTTGAGACTGATTTCTTTCACCCAGCGTAACATTTTTGAGATTCACCAACATTACTAGATGTATCAAAAGCTCACCCTTTTTCGTTACTAAGTAGCATTCCGTTGTTCAGATATCTCAGTGTTTCCCTTCACCTGCTGTTGGACACTTGGACTGTTTTCAGTTTGGTGTTTGAGTTAAACTTTTCAGGTTTATCATAAGACTCCTAAATGATTGACAGTCACCCCTCAAGTCCATCGGATTTGAGTAAACTTTGAGTAAACTTGAGGTAAACTTTCAAATCTGGATGTAGCATGAAATTATCTGTAATGTATGTTTTGTGTTTGAAACATTACTCTATGGATGGAGTGGGATAGGGACTGAGAAATTATCCTCTACTTGATTATTGAGGGAAAAAATTAAGTGTCTTAAGAAATAAATCCTTTTGTGGGGAAGGTAATTATAATAACAAAAGGCACAAAAGCATATTTTACTTTGTGCTTTTTATAAAACTAGGGAAAATGGAGTCTTACTTTTTGGCTGATTTTTTTTTTTTTTTTTGCTATGAATACAGAAAATCAGATGATTTTCTAATAGCTCATCCAAAATAGTAAGTGGAGGTCAGAATAGTACAGGGTCCATCTTCTGTGAGGGTCAGGCCCAAAGTTGATAGAGAAGGCAAACTCTACTGTAGTAGACATCGAGATGTGTCTCATGACTCCCTTTCAGGGGCTGAAGTCCTTACTCTCCAGATGGCTGAAGAATACTGAATGGTCCAAGGCCATGCCCTCTTCCATGGGCATCTCCTACCTAGAGCCTGATCAGCATTGAGGTCAAAGCCCATCCTCCTTGTCTCAAACAGGAAACACCCTAAAGTCTAGCCTAGCTCCAGAACTCCCCATGGGGACAGCTTAGGCTCCCCCCACCCTTTTTTTTTTTTTTTTTTTTTGGTTGGGGGGAGACTCCTTCTGCCTAATCTGCTCCCTTCCCTTTCCTCTCCCAGCTGGAGATCTCATTCCCTGCTCGTTTCCATTTCAGTGCCTGCTTGCCATGAAATCCACCCACAACACCTGTTATGTAGATTTTATTCTTAAAAATCCTATCAAAAGGAACCACACTAGAGACTTGAATTACTCCCTTCAGTGAGTGCCAGAAGCCAGAATTCCTTTTGGCCAGGATAGAAAATGGGGCATTCGGTTGAACTGGAATAGCAAAAGAAGCATGGAGTTTGCATTTTGGGGCCACTGTGTAGATAAAGACACCAAGGGGAGGATACCAGTGTCCTAATGCAAGCATCAGACATGCAGGCATCAGGCATGCAGACATGGAAGGGTGAGCAGGAAAAGGTAGGGCCTTTCCCACCCTCATCTGGAGTGTGGTCAGTGGATTGTGGTCAGTGGGGAAGGACAGCAGGGTCTGTGTCCTGCAACTCTGTCGTCACCAGCTCCTGCCTTGCTGTGCTGAGCATGTTGCTGAAGACCATCAGATTCCATGCCACTCCATGTGGGGAATGATTTTTCTCGACTATTCTCCCGAGGTCAAGATTGGTCCAGAGAAGGAAGAAAATACCATTCTTCCAGAAACAGACCTAGAGAGGAAGGCAGTTTCTAAAGCCTTAGCTGTTGTTACATTCAGAGGTGGGCATCCCAAGTGCCTGTGTTTCTGTGCTTCCCATGCATGCATTTCCTATTTGCATGCTTTGTAAAAAATTGAGATGCATCAATGCAATCAAGAGATCTCTCCTTCTGGAAAAACATTATTAACTTGATATTGTATCTTGAAATGAATTCTATTTAAAACTGAGGAGTAAGGAGGAGCACCTGGGTGGCTCCATTGGTTAAGTGTCCAGCTCTTGATTTCAGCTCAGCTCATGATCTCAGGGGCAGAAGATTGAGCCCCATGATTGGCTCTGTGCTCAGCAGAGAGTCATCTGCTTGAAATTCTCTCTCTCCCTCTCCCCCTGTAGCTCTCTCTAAAATAAATAAATCTTAAAAGAAATCCCTGAGGAATAAGGGAAAAAAGAAAACTGACAAGCATTCTACAAAAGGTATGAATAAATGCATTTAGTCCACTTCCTGGTTCTTTATTTCAATATGACCACAGCCAACCCACCAAGCTCCCCAGGCTATTGGGAAGTTGAACTCCCATGAGGAATTGCATGGCATACATGGGGGTATTTGTAAAGCTTTTGTAGTGGAACCTCCCCAAGCTCATGACGGCTTTCTTATGCTTTTACAATAAAACCACTGGACACCTGCAGTCTCTGGCCCTGGTGGAGCCTGTTTCTCCAGGCTGGAGTATGGTCGTATTGCAAATGAAAGACTCCAGAAAGAACTTGGTTGTCCAAGAAGAAGCATCTTGCTATTGTATGTTTAGAGGTTTCCATGACTATGGGTGTCATTATGAGCTCTGTAAACAAGCATTAGCCTTCTTGCTCTTCTCTCCATGTCTGCTTCAGTAAAGTCTGTTCTCTCCATGTCTGCTTCAGTAAAGTCTGTTGTGGTTGATGCTGCTGATGCTGCTGATGCCCTTTCCATATCTCCTTGGTCCATCTGAGGTCATCTGCAGATTTCCCTATATACCAAATGCTTCATCTGTGAGAGGGTGTTTTCTGAACAGAGGAATGCATTCCCCAGTGAGTGAAGTGGTCAGAGTACTGCAGAGTTTACATCCCTAGAAGAAATCTTCAATCCATGAAGGACAGGAGTTGCAAGGTAAGTAGCCCAGGTTCCCTTCCCCTAGTGGGACAGTCCTGGAGGAGATTCTGCATGGTTTCCTCCTTGGGTGCCCTGCAGGTTAGGCTCCAGTCATACACACTGGTAACCTGTTATTTATCAGGTTACCAGTGTGTATGACTGGAGCCTTTGGTGGTCTTCCTCCCTTCTTTGTCTCTTCTCTCCCTCACTCTGTTTCCTGGGATCATGTTCCAAATAAGCAATCTGTACTCAAATTCTTGACTTAGTACACTAGGGGTATCCCAAACTAAGACTTCTGTCTTTGCTCCCAGGAAATGAGACTATGCACAGCACAACTCTGCTTCTCTCTTGATTCAGTCTACTTTAGCAATTTCAAGAGAATGTCAATATCAATATCAATGCATCAATTTGATCTCCATTATCTGCCCCAAATTGTCATTTTAATTGCTGGTTTAATCTTAAGAAGGTGTAATTCAGATAATTTTTCCTCCAAAAATCACAGAATAGTTTTCTCTTCTGTTCCTTGGTTGTAGGGAAATATATTTATCTGAATGCATGCTTAGTCAACAGCTTTGCGCCCTTTCAAAGCCGCAGCTTGTATTCTAGACCAGCTATAATTTGTTTCTCTGTGGCAGAGAAACAAAGATGGAATTTTTACAGTTGAGTCAACTTTAAATTTAACACAAATCTGTGCTGGATGAGCCCAAAATGAAATGAACTATTCAGGGTATAGACTTTGGTCATGCTTCCTGTATGAAAAGCATTTTGAAAAGTAGAGGCTGATTTACCACAGACCATACTCATTATGTTAAAACTGATAACATTATTTGAACTGTATGCTTTCCACATTCTAACATCTAAGCATTCTGAAATCATCCGCTTTTCCTCCCTCTGGAGAGTTTTCAGATCTGGGACAAAGCTCTACCAGGTTGTAAATACTACAGTATTTCTTCATGTGATAGTTAAATGTGGAATACATTTTCTTTAGGTGCTATATTTATTTGTGGTACTTTTCTTTTCTCCTGAGCTACTGCTCGGGGATAGAAACCATATTGTCTCCATCTTTATTCCCTCCTGAGCCGAGTACTCTCTAGTACATAGTAGATGACCAATAAACTCGGGATGACAAGTATTTTCCTTAAGAATAAAATCAAGCTTGGAGGTACAGGGTGCTGCCTGCAACAATGAGCAGTCCATCTATCCTAAAACACGGGATCTAATCCTTCTGGGATTCTAATCATCTGTCTACTAATGGTTCCAAGATGATGAAGCAAGTCAGCCAAATTTTACTTCCTCATCTATTAAAAAAAAAAAACAAAGGCAATACAATTTGTCATCATCCAGTATGCTTTTGTTGTGGTGAAGATCAATTGGATTAAATCTTTAGTATATGTACTTCTGAAGCAAACACTGGATTAAATCTTTAAAGGTATTTTTGACTCTACCCAACGGGAGATCTATGAACATACAACCATGTTTTGAATGTAGTATCTTTACTGACAATGTTTTCCTACACGATCAGCAGCCATCAGCCAAATGTTCATGTGCTCAATGCCTAGGAAAAACCCTTCTCTTTAAATAGCTCAAGAGTTTAGGGCACCCGGGTGGCTCAGTGGGTTAAGCCTCTGCCTTTGGCCCAGGTCATGATCTCGGGGTCCTGAGATGAAGCCCTGCATTGGGATCTCTGGTCAGCAAGGAGCCTACTTCCTCCTCTCTCTCTGCCTGCCTTTTTGCCTACTTGTTATCTCTCTCTGTCAAATAAACAAATAAAATCTTTAAAAAAATAAAGTAAAAATAAATAAATATCTCAAAATTTTAAAGTGTTTGCCTTTTATAAGCTAGGCTTCAAAGACGTACTTTTAATTTGCTTGTTTCCAACCACTCTTAAAGGACAATGGGGTCCTCAGGGTTTGTATCCTGACAGCCAGTTTGTGTATTCAAGCAGACTGGCAGTGCTGTGGCAGCACAAATGAAAAGAACATTTCAGCAAGCTGGAGGCCAAAGCAAAAATGCGGAGGTCTTGGTTATCTTGTTCGTGGGAGTGGAACAGCTTCATAGAGTCAGATAAAAGAATAGGTAGCAAGGGGGTTTTAATTTGGTTTTCATTTACCCTAAATGCACTCTGTTGACACACAAGCGATACTGTGAAGGTGGGTTTTTTCCATTAAAAAAAAAAAGGGGGGAAACCTACATTTTAGTTGCTGATATATAAATATCAGAATATTTTGCCAATGGGTGAAACTCAAAACTAAATTTTGGGAAGAGACTAACCCATTGCTGTTAGAGCAAAATGGTCCATCCTTGTTACACATTTAAGAGAACAAAAACCATTTAGTTTAGGTTTTTTTGTTTTGTTTTGTTTTGTTTTTGTTTGTTTTGTTTTGTTTTTACTTTATCTTTAATTTTTCTGGCTAGGGAAAGATAAAACCTGGGGAAGGTTTACCAGTCTCACTAATGACACGTCTAGCCTTGCTCTTCAGGGCTCAGGCAGATGATGCACAAATTATACAGGACCCAGCTGAGGGGAGGCTCAGTACCAAGCCCAAAAGGGGTGGGAGCACACCTAGAGGCCAGGCGGTGTGTTTGGGGCCAGGATTCAGGCAGAGGGTGGTGTCCAGGTCCAGATCTGGCTCTGCGGGCACTTGGAGCAAAGCGTGGAGCCAATGGGCTCATTAGTACCTGGCTAGGGCTGCAGCCGCCCCATGGCAAATACTGGCTATCAAAGCCCTGTCAGCACTCCTGAATGGGACAAAGAAAAGGCGCATTAATGATTAACTCTGCTAAAAGCTCCGGCTTTTGTATTCCCATGGTGCCTGGCCTATCTGGCTGCCATGTGACTGGCCCGGCCATTTTCTCGCAGATTGGGGAAAGCTGGTGAGCAAACACAGGTGGTTCAGAGCCGGCCCCGCTGTCAGGGACAACCGCGGACAGCACCAGCTATGCCTGGCCAAATTAGCTGCTCTGTTTGCCTCCAGTTTTGCTTCCTGGTGCTCTCACTTTCTAAGTCGAATGTCATTTTGCACTCATTTTCGACTATTCACAAGAGGTGCGGAAGAGGGGGGCTGAAGCCCCCCGGAAAACGGGAGAGGGAGACACACAGCGTCATGTTTTTTGAACCCCGCAATAATGTCTGGTGACCAAATGCAAAGGCCGGGTAAACTAATTAAAACCTCTCAGGTCTTTAACCTCTGGCCAGAGCAAATTTATTCTTTTCAGGGGGAGTTATTTTAGTGATCCATGATAATGACGTCATAAGCCCACCGGAGTGTGGACCCTGGGCTAGGCGCCCTAAGGTGGGGTTAGGAATGCCCTCTTTGAAATCAGCCCTGGCCACTTGGGGCCACCTACAGTAGCGCAAGGGTAGGGTGACCTTGCCTGGTCCTGGTTGAGAGTCAAGGTCCCTCTAGTGGCATTATTTGTTTAAATGCATTTCTTCCATGGCCTATATCAGACAGACTTTCTTTTTCCTGTTCAAATATTTATATGTGTGTATTATTGCTCTCTGCTGCTTCAACTGCTCCCAATCACACCAGCAGCCATAAAGCACAGATTATCAGGGTCAGGTGATAAAGGCCCTTTGAGTCAATACCAGAAATGAACAGAAAATGAAATAAAGTTATAAGAAGAGGACAGCATAAATGTCTACAAAGAGTATATCAGTTTGCAGATATTCAAGCAATTAGTGACAATAGGAAAGACATTTTATTCAAACTAACAGTAACGCAGAACTGATTACCAGACCTTGATATTTAAATATAGTGCTAGGGCCGGTCTCTCTGTTAAGGAAAGGAAACAACACAAAACAAAACACACCCCTTGCGAGAGGTCTTTCTACTCAGATGCAGTTCCCAGTTGGTTAAAGTTGGGTCAAACACAGCTGAGGTGTGTGGATTCCAGCTGATGCTGACCAAAGAATGGACAGAACCAGCCTCTGGCCCTCGCAGCCATTCAAGGCTACTGTCCTCTATGGGTGGGGTTGAGGTGGGGAGTTGTGCAAGTGTTTATTCTGTGCATTTCCCCATCATTCCTGAACTTTGATTTTTTTTTTTTTTTTTCAGATGAAGATAATATGATTGTAGGTTCCAGCTCCAGGGGACTGGGTCACCAGTCAGTATAGGCACCCAATGTCAGCAAACAACGTTAGCAGATAATTTTTTTTTTTTTCCAGCTGACCCATAATTGACTTTCCCTTGCAAAGGCTTGCAGACAGGTGATAGCCCTGTTCCCTAAGTAGAACACAAAATCATAGTTAAATAAGCATCCTCTAGTAGCCAACCCAGAAATAAGTGATTATGAGGAGCATAATTATGAAACTGGCATAGAACATTCTTATGGAGTTGAACTGAAATACTGATATATCCCCAGACTCATCTTCTGTTTTGTGTTATTTTATATTCTAAACAGATCTCATTGCATTCCTTAAATTCTTTCAAGTTACAGGTACAGAAAAGTATCCTACAGCACCCTCTGACAAAACGCAATTATGGCTTAAATGATAATTCCTGATTGATTTTTGTCAGAAAACTACTCTTTCACATGTCTATAGATGTTTTCAAGTTATTATTTTTCAAGAAAATTGATACAAAAATATGGAACAAAATATATGGCAATAATAATGATGTTGATGATGACACTTAGCTTTTATGTGATACTTATCTGTGCTGACAATGTTCTAAGCACAATTTATATATTTATTCCTATGATCCTTGCAATGAACTGTAAGATTTGTGCAGTCATTTATCCCCAGAGGTTAAGCAACTTGCCTAGGGACACACAGCCAGTTGTGTTGTTGGGATTGAAATCTAGGCAGACTAGTTCCCAAAAAAGGTAAGTTAGTCTTCTTCCCACCTCTGCCTCTCAATTCCAGTGTTCCCTAGGATATTTTACTAGTTAATATATGCATGTAAAAATATCCATAGATACATACATATGTGTATTATTTTAAAACAGAAACTCTGGGCAATTAGGGTTCAAATCAGCTGGGGAGTTTCAGAGAGACTAGGACATACCTCAGACTCATCCTACCAAAGGTATTGATCCACTGATTCCCTGCCTTGTTTGATTAGTGGTTGGAATCTCAGAGCTTCCAGCCTGCCTCAAATACATCCCCATACATTCTGGTGGCCAGAGAATTCCTTCAGGCTGAGAGAAGGTGAAAGCCTCCAGTCATGTTTGGATCCTTTGTAATGTGACCCCGGGGGTGAACTAATAAGGTACGAGAGGAGGGCTGACAGGGGGCCAAATTTCCCAATCTCTGTGATCATCAACAGAAGAAGAGTTTACCCTTCTGAACTGACTGCTCTAAAGAATTCTCTGCTCACTTAAATAGTTGTGTTCTGATTCGTTTTTTTTTTTTTAATAGAAGACTCTTATTTTCATTCCTTGTGGTCCAGACAACCTTAAGCATATAGCATATGGATGAAGAATAATAACATATCAAAGGCCAGATGCCTGTGCTCTTGGGTTTGGTTCCTGACAGGTAGCATATGGGACAGTCTTGGGCAAAGAGCTTCTCAAGGTCAAAATTCAGTTTATTCAGGTTATTTCATGCATCTTCACATACTAGGTTCTGCTTGTAACAGGCTCTTTACAGGTTTGGTTCAGTGAATGAGTTAGTGAATTTATGAATGAATGAATGGACATTTGGATGAACAAATAATTTTGAAAAAGAAAAGAAAGTGGAAGGAAACAGTTGATTGGATCTTAAGACTTAACTATGGCTACAGTAATCAATACTGGGATAGACACATGGATCAATGGAACAGAATTGAGAATCTGAAACAAACCCACCATAAATTTGCCCAAAAGGGTTTTGACAAAGTTGCAAAAGTCCCTCAGTGGAGCAAAGATAGTCTTTTCAATAAGGTAATTGGATGTCTATAGGCAAAATATGAACTTTGACCTAAGTCTCAAACCTTAGACAAAAATTAACTCAAAATGGATTATGGACTAAATGCAAATGTAAAACTGTAAAATTTTTGGAAGAAAACATTTATGACAAAATAAAGTTTCTTAGATTTGACATCAAACACATGATGCATAAAAGAAAAATTTTTAGAAATTGGACTTTGTCAAAATTTAAAATTTTGCCTTGTGGAAGACCCTGTTAAGATGATCAGACAAGCCACAGGCTGGGAGGAAGCACTTGTAAAACATTTATTCAAAGAGGACTACTATATAGAATATGTTAAAAATTCTCAAAATTCAATGGCAAAAGCCATACAATCCTACTTAAAAACAAGCACGGAGAAACATTTCATGGAAGAGGATATACAGATTGCAAATAATCACATGGAATTAATTAGGGATTAGGGAAATCATTACCCATTAGAGAAATGAAATTTGAAACCACAATAAGGAATAGTGACAATACCAAAAACTGGATAGGATGCAAAGAATCTGAATCCCTCTTGTATTTCTGGTGGGAAGGTAAAATGCCACAGCCAGTGTGGGAAACAATTCACTAGTGTCTTTCAGAACAAAAGATGTTACTACTGTATGACTCAGCAGTTGCACTCCTGAATATTATCCCAGAGCAGTAAAGACTTACGCTCACACAAGAATCTGTGCACAAATAGTTATAGCAATTGTATTCATAGCAGCCCCAAACTGAAACAACTTTGATGTCCTTCAGTGAGTGAATTGTTAAATATAATGTGGTATATCCAGGTCATGGAATACCACTCAGCAATAAAAAGAAGCAAAATATTGATACATGCAATAACCTGGATGAATTTCAGAGAATAATATCGAAGGGAAAAAAGTTAAATCTCCAAAAATTGCATAAGGTGTCATTCCAGTTATAAAACTTTCTTGAAGTGACAAAATATAGATCATAGAAGCAGAGGACAAATTAGCGGTTGCCAGGAGTGAAGGAAAGGGTAAGATGAGAAAGACACAATCTTACCTATAAAAGGACAACATGAGGGAGGCTTGTGGTGATGCAGATGTTTTAATCTTATTGCTCTCAATGTCAATATCTCAGTTGTGATATTATCCAATAATTTCACAAGGTGCTAACATTGGCTAAGGAATACACAGAATCTCTTTTTATTAATTCTTACAACGCATATGAATCTATAATTATTGCAAAATTAAAGGTAGAAAACAAAACAAAACCTGCACCCAATTTTTAACAAGGGTAACTTTAAGTTTATAAACCAGAATATATCTGCATAAAAACATGAAGAAGCAATTGTAGCCAGTGATCCTAATCATTGGCTTTCTAGGGACTCAGGTACAGCTCCAAAGCCTTCCTACTACATTAGTTCCCTTAAAGGATAGATGGACTACCAAGGTTCTCTCCAGAACCAAAATAGCAAAATAAGAAACTGTTAAATTTAATGTCACAATAATTTGTTTGGAAAACAGAAGGTCAGGTCAGGTTAGTCACAGTATGTAACTAGTCATGAATTAACCATTTTAGACTATGTTTAAAATATCCTTCTTGGGGCGCCTGGGTGGCTCAGTGGGTTAAAGCCTCTGCCTTCGGCTCAGATCATGATCTCAGGGTCCTGGGATGGAGCCCCATATCAGGCTCTCCGCTCAGCAGGGAGTCTGCTTCCCCCTCTCTCTCTGCCTGCCTCTCTGCCTACTTGTGATCTTTCTCTGTCAAATAAATAAATAAAATCTTTAAAAAAATAAATAAAATATCCTTCTCAGGATGAATAATGATGGTTTTAAAATTGAGATAATTTAATTCACTTCTTATATAGGCTCAAAAACCACATTATTAGTTACAGGAATTGGATATAAACATAAAAACAAAAGATCAGATAGTTGGTGGCAAATCAATACATATTTGTCCATCTATTTATAATTTATACTGCACAGACTTCTAGGTAGGAACTGAGGCAGCCTCAAATATTAAGACACTCTCACACCGTAGCTTCTCATTAATATGTCTTTCGTATATTGGAAGTCAAGTTGATATTGTTGGTTTCTCTCTAGCCCTGCCTTTCCATCACTGGCAAAAATAGAAAAACAAACAAACAAAAAAATACAAAAACAAAGCAGAACTTTAAAAAATGAAAGGTTTATTTGAAGCCTATTTTCCAGGCCATGAAAAATGTAGACATTTTCAGTAGGGGTTCTGCACTTGGGAAATGCTATTTCCTGCAGCCTTTATGCATCCTACGGTGAATTCCACATATCACTCTGTAGCAACCATTTTGCTCCCTGATTGGCTCCCCCAAGAGCATCTCAGATACTCAAACCAGCTCTGGAATATGGTGACTGTCTTCTCCTTGGCAGAGGGGGTCCCACACTTTCTTGTAGCCCACAGTGTTTCCTAGCCACAGTAACAAGTGGGAGCCCCTCAAAGGTTTGTGTTCCCAAGGGGAGCTTGCTCCCTTTGTGAAAGTGTAAGGAGGGAAGTGATATGGTGTTAATCAATACACCCAGTGATAAATGTTTATCTTGAGCAGAAAGCAAATAAAGGCAGGTTAGCCAACCCTTTATTACCTTCGGAGTGGTCAGATCCACCGTCAGCAGCTGGAGCGTTTTCCAGGTCATGTGGCTTAAAAGTTATCAACCATTTTTTTTTTTTTAACTGGAGAACAAGTAGGGAAAGATTAGCCAAATCTCGTACTTAAGCACTCAAAAATTTTCACAAGTGTTTAGTTGTTTTGATTTTCCAAAGGCACAGGACCAACACTAGAAAACCTGCCTGTGTTAAGTAAGCCTCCAAATGCTGACTGTATGTGGGATAGGTGGGGGGGAGGATTGAAGACCAGTGCAAGATTCTCAAGGAAGGCTTTCCTATCAATGTCCTTTGGGTTCCTCTTGAACAGCGATTCTCAAATTTTACAGGACTCCTGTTGACAGCTGGTTAAAAACAGATCGTTGAATTCTGTTCTCAGAGTTTATGATTCAGGAGTATGTTTGTTTTGGGGCCCAAGAATTTACATTTCTGACAAGTTTCCTGCTGATGCTGATGCTCCTGGTCCATGAACCTCACTTTGAGAACCATTGCTCTAACCTGCTAGCCTTAGATTTTGCATCAGTGATTTAACTGATGTTCTGAGAACAAGTACATTCAGTTTCTAGTTTTTTTTTTTTTTCCTTTTCCCCTGACTGGAGAGGAATTTCTGGGCCTAGAGGAAAGGGTGGGAAAATGATCCACTACTTGGAAGCAATTGGAGTAAGCCACCCAAGGTCACTACAGTGTTAGTGTGGCTATTAACTACAGAAAAAAGTTGGCCACTACAAGAAAAATCAGAGCCCTCAGTGTAGTGGGGCTGTTTTGAATATTCCTGAGAATATTTAAGAATTCCCTGAACTTTGCGAAGTTCAGTAAGAAAGCCAAAGCCATGTCCTTGACTATTTATTTGGGAGTAAATTCTACTCTAGCCTGGGGCATACATGAAGTAGGCAGAGGGCATGTTGAAAAGCTGGCAGTTTAACCCATAATAGTTTATTTAATTCAACAACCTTTAAAGCAGAGATGTTTTTTTTTAAATTTTTATTTATTTTTTAAAATTCCTTTTCAGTGTTCCAGAATTCATTGTTTATGTACCACACCCAGTGCTGCATGCCATACATGCCCTCCACAATACCCACCGCCAGGCTCACCCAACCCCCTCTACCCCCCGCCCCTCCAAAACCCTCAGATTGTTTTTCAGAGTTCAGAGTCCACAGTCTCTCATGGTTCATCTCCCGCTCCAGTTTCTTCCAACTCCCTTCTCCTCTCCATCTCCCCATGGATGGGCCTGGAAGAGAAGATGCTGAGTGAAGCAGGGGTTTTTAATCTTGATGTTAGCAAGGAGGAAGTCGACTGGCCAGCATCACACTGCCTGAATATGGCAGAGCCAAGATGGAGCTCATTCTCCTCCACACAGCCCATTCTCCTTAAAGTTTATAATCACCAAATAGGCATCAGCCTCTCATGGATAAGTTGATGCATGTGGGGTTCCTGGAAGAAAAGGCATGGCCTTGGGTGAGGAGGCCCTCTGTCCCTGAAGCAAGAAAATGATCCATTACAGAATTGGGTCCTGCCAAAAGGACCTGGTGTTGCCACAGATTGATTTCACATGTTCCGAAAGGACTTCATTCAACATGGCAATTAAGAATTAGTCTCAGATTTGATTCTAACTCCGGAATAAGTGAGCTGAGGGATAAAAGCAATTCCTTCTGACTTGAAGAGGAAACAGAAATAGCCCTTATTGAAATTAGCTCTATTCATGTCTTTGAAATTACCGTAAATGCTTATTCCCTGAGATCCATTCACCCCTTGTCTACAGTAATATACCCCCAGTTTTTAGCAGGGCCCTTGGCTACTATGTAAAAGACTACATTCCCCAGCCTCCTGTGTGCCTGGGCATGGGCCAGGCCAGGACAATAAGACACAAGTAGAAGTGTGGGACCCACTTTTTGGATCCTTCCTTCAAGGACAACTGACCCAGCCTCTTGGCTGAAAAGGGAGTATGGTTTGACATCTTGGATCATGAAGACCAGGGCCAGAGCTTAGAGGTGGCTGATTAGGGAGCCATAAGGAATTTATGGAGCAGATCTGTATTTTATGTCTGAGAAAAATGAATTTCTTTCTTGTTTCAGTCACCATTGTGAATCCCTATTACCTGTGGTCAAACCTAGTCCTAAGTAATACAGGCACATATATATTTGATGGGTTTGAACCATGATTTTTGTGTTTGTTTACTTTTGGGCATGAAAACATCTTGTTCCAAACACAGTAACAGTGCACGCATTGTGCACACACACACAGTTACGAGAGGTTGTTGATTTTGATCATCATCACCATTTGGATGATCCATTTCTTCTTTCAGACTTTTGATGCCTATATTAAATAGTTTTGTTGTTGTTGTTGTTGTTGTTGTTGTTGTTGTTTTTGCTATGTCTAGCACAAATTTTGGACAAACTATCTATCATCATTTATATGTTAATTTCATTTAAATAAATGACACTATGAACAAAATACATCTCTGCAGTACATGGAAAACATATGGGTGTTAGTCTACAAGGGGGTATTAACTTTACACTTCCCATCTGGAACCCATAAAGGATCTGTTCTCCGAGATAGTAAAGAGCCAAGGTCACACTGTAACATCACATTTGCAGTGAATAAGAAGGCCTTCTGATGTTTGAAATTAGGAGTTACCACTCCTATAATAATTCTGAAAAGACACAATACTGCCTTCCCATTTACACAAAGGCTCTGGAGTAATTACAACCTGTGTGTATAAGGAAATTCTAACGTGGGTTCTGACGCCCAAAAGCCATTTGACAAATCACTGAGATCCAGAGACTGGTATTTAATCTTCATAATCTTATCAGTGATATGATAATTAGTTCTCTGTTATTAGCAAGTCAAGTGTCAGAAGGAAACTGTGGTAAATTACCTACATGCCATGCTGCTCCGACAGTCCACATGCCATGCTGCTCCGACAGTCCACGTTAAATGGCAACACACTTGGAGTTTTAATATTTATGACAGCAATCCTGGTGAATAGAAGTATTCCTGCAAAAGACAAAAAAATCAGAAAAAAACCCCATAAATTTTAGGTTTTAAGGAAATTTGTAAGAATGTGAAAGTAGACGGATTGGAAGAGAAGCTTAACAACTTTGCTTTGGAACTTCACATTCTGCCTTAGCACCTTCTGGCTGAAGAGATGGGGAGGCTGCTGATACTCCATGCAGAACACCTTGGCTACCTTCTCTGTTTGTGTGTCCTCTCTCCCAGCCTTGGTGCACTTCCATTTTCAACAGCCCCAAATATGTGACTTCTGTTTGGTGGCCAGTTCCTGAACAGAAACCACTTTGCGCATATGGCAGAAAGAGCCGGAAATGCCTGGTAGTTTTACATGCTCCCAGAATGGTCCATAACCAGCCAACTCAAGGTGTGGAAGAATGAACCCCATTTCTTTTTGGAAGAAACTGAGGGGTAAATTACACCTTGGAATTCCCAGGCCAGACCAAGAGAAAGCACACTCTCTGGAGCTTTTGCTAACTCTTGCTAGCTTCTCATTTCTCCTAGGAGCATTTCCTTCATAAACTGCTTGCTCATGATTCCTTGTGTCAGGGTCTGCTTCTGGGGAACCTGACGTAAAACAGTAGTTTTGTGATGTTTGGACAAGTTATTTCTCTTGATTTCTATCACCTGCAAACTGTAGGCAATAAATATCCTCCATTCATGGGGCTTTTGTGAACTTTAAAGATCACGTGTGTATCGCTTAGCCTGCCTCCGGAATGTGTTTGGATACAATCAATGTTATCCAAAAGGGGTGCTCACAGAGAAAGGTATGCCACCGTTGTGCTCATCTCTACCTCACACTTCCTTTTCCCCTTTAAAGTGCATATGGCTACTGAAGAAGTATGCTCAATGGCATTTTGTTCATGTCCTGTGCTGGGTTATAAACTCTTCAGGGCAGAGATGGTACCTAGAGTGTGCTATTATCCCAGTTTGCCCTGGACTATCTCAGTTTTAGCACTGGCGATCCTGTGTCCCCGAAACCTTTGTTTTGGATAAATCAGGATAGTTGTCACCCTAGATCTCATTTGTTTCTAATTGTGTCTTTCCATCTAAGCATGCTGATGGGCATAGAGTAAATGCTTAATAGATACTTGACCAGTGGAGGATCAATCAAGTATTGATATACGAATACCCATTACATTTCATGACATGCCTTTTGGTCTGTTTTCTCTAGGAAGATTTCTGCAGGTGTTCAATATAATCACGAGAGTCCTTAAAAATGGAAGAGGAAGGTAGAAATAGGAAGTTCCAAAGATGCAACTAGAGAAGACAGGCACAGGGGAAGGACTCAAAACCCCACTCCTGCTTTGCTGGCTTTGAAGATGGGCAAGGAGGCTGCCTCTCAAAGCTTACGGGCAAACAGATACGAAAAGACAAGAGTCTGGGGTGAATGCCATGTGCCCCGTCTTGAGGTGCTGTGCTCCAGCAGCAGAACCCTGGCAGGGGAAAGGGGCCAACTGTATAAGCTTCAGGTTTCTCTCCTGTGTGATATGGGGGCAGGATATTCTAGTTTAGAATTCCAAGTTTCAGCTCTGAGGAGAATGCTGTGCTGGGCACAGTGGGACTAACAAAGATGGGATAGGTAGGGTTTCCTCCTGGTCTGGCACTCTGATAGGGACCAGCGTCACAGGGGTTCTGCATTCTGTCCAGAATGGGTAGATTCAGACTAGAGGGGTCTGAGAAGCCTTGACAGGGGGATGGGATAATCTAAGCATAGGCCAGAGTTGGAGCAGAGACCGGAGTAGAAAGGAAACAAAAATTGAAATCATATCCTGTGATTATATTCAGGAAGTAATGGGACCACTATTAAAAAAAAAAAAAAAGAATGCAACAAAATAGAAATCTAAATCTGAGTAGATGATATCCCTTCCCTTGCACTCTGCTGTGTGTGCAATGCTCACTCATCCTATGTGTAGTCCTTCCCCGGGACATGGATCTCCTCCCTGTACAGCTTCTGAGCATCCAACTCAGTCGTCTTCGTGCCACGTTTTAACTTGAACTACAGAAACTTAAAAAAAATTATTTTGATTAACATATAATGTATTGTTTGCCCCAGAGTACAGGTTTGTGAATTGTCAGGCTTACATATTTCACAGCACTCACCATAGCCCATACCCTCTCCAATGTCAGTAACCCAGCCACCCTATCCCTATTCTGCACCCTTCCAGCAACCCTCAGTTTGTTTCCTGAGATTAAGAGTCTCTTATGGTTTGTCTCCCTCCTGATCCCATCTTGTTTCATTTTTTTCTTCCATACCACACCCCCGCCCTCATGACTCTCTGCTCTACCTCTCAAATCCTTAATATCATGGAGATCAAATGATAATTGTCTTTCTCTAATTGACTTACTGTGTTCAGCAAAATACCCTCTAGTTCCATCCACGTTGTTGCAAATGACAAGATTTCATTTCTTTTGATGGCTGCATAGTATTCCATTATAGATATATACCACATTTTCTTTATCCATTTATCTATTGATGGACATCTAGTTCTTTCCAGAGTTTGTCTATCAGTGGACATTGCTGCTACAAACATTCGGGTGCATGTGCCCCTTCGTATTGCTACATTAGTATTTTTAGGGTAAATACCCAGTAGTGTGGTTGCTGGGTTGTAGCATAGCTCTATTTTCAACCTTTTGAGGAACCTCCATGATGTTTTCCAAGTGGCTGCACCAGCTTGCATTCCCACCAACAGTGTAGGAGGGTTCCCCTTTCTCTGCCTCCTCACCAACATCAAACTAGAGAAACTTTTAACTATTTCTCCTCTGCTTTATCAAACAATCAGCTCTGATTGATCCTGTCATTTTGGTGAAAAGAAGTATTATAGGCTCTAGGGTAAATTTTACAAACAAGGAATTTTTTTTTCAAGATTTATTTATTCGAGAGAGAGAGTGCACAAGTAGGGGGTGGGGTGGAGGGAGGGCAGAGGGAAAGGGAGAGAGAATCTCAAGCAGACTCTGCACTGAATGTGGGGCTCCATCTCATCACCTTGACATCATGACCTGAGCCTGAAGCTACAAGTCAGATGCTTAACTGACTGAACCACCTAGGCGCTCCTCCCCACCACAAAGATTGTTTTGAATAACATTGGCCTAATTTGAATAAAAAATAGTCCTCTAAAGTCGTTGCTTTTCAGAAGCTAACAACCCTTTGACTGCAAAAGTTTCCCTGTTTATTTAAAATCAGAACAAATCATTGTACCTGTGAAATACAATAAATAAAATGAGTAAAACTACTCTGGAATTACTTAATAGCCTCACAAAGTCTCACTCTGTGGTTAGCATTTATGATGAAATGAAAGCAGATTATAAAAAAAAAGTCTACTCTAATTTTAAAGTTAAATATGCATATGTGTATATAAAAGTCTAAAAATGTATGCCAAAATGTGAATAGCAGTCATTCCTGTATGTTGGTATGATTTTTATTTTGTTATTTTTCCTTATAATTTCTCAGTTTCTTCAGTAAATATTTTTATACACCTGAATTTTTTTTTCTAAAAAATCTCTGTCAGAGATTGGTGTCCCGTGTAGTTTCTTCTTATGTTTTCTTCTGGGAAGATTTTAGGTGATCTTTAGTGGTCTTGTGTTACCTGATGTGGTGACATTTTTCCAGGGCTGTCTGGCATGCAGTCCCTTGCATAGTTCCTGGCATGTTGGGCAAATGACAGGCATTCTCATCACCAAAGGAAACTTAGACCCTGTTCTCTAGTACAGAGCCCTGGCCAGGCACACCCTGTGGGATGATGTCATTTGGGGTCCCAGGAGCAGGTCTGGCCTACCTTAGAGTGACAAAACTCAGGGAAGGTATGCAGTGTCCAAGAGTACAGTTCATGTGCAAGTTATAATGTATTAAGCAAGTATTCCCAGGGACAGTGAGCAAGTGGAAAAAGTAGGGCAGGAGGGGAGGAAACCAAACAGGTGTGTGATCTCAAAATTGTTTAGAAGGCAGCCTTAGCCTGAGCCCATGGGGAATCTGGTGCATAATGTGTGTCTCAGAATTTTCCTACCCCAAGGCATGGTGGCTACTTTAATACTGTCGGCTTCTGGCCTGCCCCTGGTGGGGGGGGGATGTAAACTCCAAGACATTTCTGTGTGCATGAGGGGAGCGGCAAAGGGTGTCTGGTAGCTGAAGGTGGATCCCCAAAGAGAGCCTTGATGCTGCCATTCCTTCTTGGAAATGAAGACACCAATCCTCCTTCATTCCCTGTACCATCTATTCTAGACATCATCTAGAGCCTGTGCACTTATATCAGCTCTGGGGGATTAAAGTCAATGCAGACTTTTAGCCTCATATTTCCTTAGCTTGATTGTAAACAACAATGCAGAATAATAACACATTAGTGTTGTTTTATGATGTTCAAAAAGACAATGCACTCATCTCATCTTGGCCAATCATTCTCCTTGTTCTAATGGAGTGCCATAGACTTGAAATAGGGACAAACTGAACCTCTTGCAAACAGAAGCATCAGGAAGTTTAAGCTTGTTTAAACTTCCTGATAACTTAAAGGAAGTTTAAGTTCAAGCTCAGACTGCTTGATTGGATTGTTTTCTTTCCAAGAATTCTGAGGCCAGATGTGAATTTGGAGGGCAAGAAGGGTGTGATGGATTAGTGATGCCTGCCAGGTGTGAGTTCAGAGAAAATGGGTGTGATCAATTAGTGATGTCTGCCAAGAGCTTGAGAAAAGGAATAGTGGGCTCTTGGACCCCTTGGATTCCATTCTTGCTTTCATCTGGTCAAACCACCCCAGGAAAACACACCTTATATTCTGTACCTTTAGCTTAACATCTTGGTCAAGAAGACATCTCCTTTTCCTTTAAAAAAAAAAAAAAAAACTCTCTTTCCCTCTTACTCTCTCCCCTCCCTGTTTTATCTCATTTTGGTGCTTATAGGTTTTTATTCTATAAACACTTTGCAGTCTTTGTGACATGGACTCATTCAGGACATGTTTACAGTACTTAATGACATCTCCCTGAGAAATAATGAGAATGCCTTTAAAGGTTGTCTCCTCCCGTGCGTGCAGAGGGAAGGCTCGCCAGGCCTGCAAGATGAGAGCTGAGGGTCTGGCAGGGGGAAAATTGACTTAATTTCTTTTCACCACATGAAATGGAGTGTCTGGGTGATCTGACCTAAATGCATGGCCTAAAAACCAATTAATTCTGAATTGTGAATTTGTGAGAGCATCAAGCTGTGTGTGGAATTCCCGATGAGGCAGACAACGCACACCTGGCTTATTTGCAAAATGTGAAGATTTTTCCACATAAATATACCTAATGGTTGGTTATTAAAGTACAGCCTCAGTCACATTTCACTTCAACTCTAAGCCCTAAAGCAGATCCCTGCCATCTTCTGATAGAAATCCAAATCCTGGCCTGGCTTGGCCAGCCCTCAGTAGTCCCAGCCTCCCTTCCGTTTGGTTGAACATCCCCTCTGGGTCCTTCACTGGTGTCAACAGAGGGGACCTTGGAGTCACCGGACCCCAGGCACAGAGTTTCCTTTCCTGATGCCATGCTTCTCAGGTCAGGATGTGCCTCATGGTGGTTATACAGTCAGGAAGGCGATGAGTCCTTGCCATTGTGGACTTAAGAAAATACCCACCTCAGCTTCCCTCCAGGGCCTGTGGAGTCCCCACCACTGTGTATTTACTTGTTCTACATCCTCCACCTGTTAAATTAACTCCAATTTTATCATATTCAGTTTATTTCACCCAATGTTCACTGAGATCACTGTGCGTAGGATGCTGGTTTGTTTTGGGGGACAAAAATTAGCCATAGAATCTGCTTCTATGGGCCAAATAAGATATAGGTGGGAGGGGATATAAATAACCATAGCATGAATTCAAGTGGTGACCAGTAATGGCACTGTAACCAAAACAGTATAAGAACGTACAGGAGGGAGCTGGTGGTGGTGTCTCTGTGAGTGTGCATGAGCATGTATAGTATGGTGTATACAGGCATAGGTTGTGGTGGTATGTGTGATGCATGTGTGGGTTTGGTGCCTATTGTGTGTCAGGTATGTTGTGTGGGGGAGGGGAGGTGTGTAGGTGTGTATAGTGGGTGGTGTGTGTGGGGAGGGTATATGTGGTATGTGTGTGTATGCAGTATGTGTGTGACATGAGTTTTTGTGTGTTTTGAGGAGGTGGGAGGTCGTCTTAGAAGCCTTCATGGGAGAGGTGGAACCTGAAAAATAGGTAGGATTTCTCAGTGACAGAAGTGGTGGGGAAAGGCTGTGCCAGTGAGGGGGACTATTTGCTGGAGGCCTCAAACTTGGAAGGCACCCACAGGGTGCCAGAGAAAGAGCTGGAGAGTCAGCAAGAAGAGCTGGTTCCACGTGGTGAAGGGTTCCAGCTGACAGGCAGGAGTTGGGGTTCATCCTAGGAGAAGCATGGCACCTGGGAATCTGAGCAGAGGCGGTTGTATGGGAATCTGAGCAGAGGCGGCTGCTCAGACACAGGCAAGGAAAGGAGCTGGAGGGTCTGGACGGGATTGTGGGGGAATGGGGGAGGCAGTCCACAGCCATCTCCCAGAGGTGTCCAATCTTGAATCAGGGCTATGGGAGTGCAGTAACCAAGCAGTAGGGCACTCTGTCCCACTTTTCCTCCTTTTCTGGCTCTGGCTTCCTGGGATCACCTCTCCAGTAACTGTAGGCAACAATTCCTTGTCTCTGGCTGAGCTTTGGAGAAGTGTCCAGTTGTTCATGAATGCAGAGCCTGGAAGAGGGAGAGGTGACCTTAACACAGGTATGGAACAGCTCTTGGCCAACAGAGGGGAGGGCCAGTGGGTGAACACCCCCCTTCTGTCCCTATACAGCACACTGAGGGGCCCTGAGGGTCCTCAGGGTCCTGAGGGAACTGAGCCTCATTTGGCCTCAGTGGAGAGTTTGAACCCAAGTTTTCTAACTTCAGAGTTCAAGTTGTTCCATCCAGGTAAATTAGACTTTGGTGTTTTGAACAAGCCTGTGGATGCACACTCTCATTTGTTCATTCCTCCACTTACTCAGTTATTCAATCTGTGACAACCCATGTGAATATGGAGGCAGGGATAGCATGATGTCTCTACAAGTTCCTCTACAAAGAATGCCAAAGGTTGCCAGCAAACTACCAGAAGCTAAGAGGGAGACATGGAGCAGATCCTTTCCCCATGGCCCTCAGAGGGAATCAACACTTCCCACACCTTGATTTTAGACTTCTAGCTTCCAAATTATGAGATATTAAATTTATGTTCTTTAAACCACACAGTTTGTGTCACTTGTCACAACAGCCCCAACAGATGGATATACCCAATTTCTAAAAGTCCTTTGATTTACATCTTATAGAGTTATCCTTTGTAAATTCTCAGGAAAAAAATGCAAATTCCAAGACACCTGGGAGTTAAGATTAAGACCTCTTTCATATATTTCAAGCATTAAAATATCACTTTCTTGTTAAAACAATCAAGCAAAACTGTCATCCAGCTGTCTTTTGTAGACATTATTCTGTGCAAAATCTTTTCATGGAGCTGGAAATGTAGAGGTGGGGACAGAGACTGGGAGCAGGGATAGTAGGAGAAGGAACAGAAGTGAAACCAGAAGCAGCAACCTTTGCTTCTTCTGATATACTCTCCTTGTCTCCCATCCAACTCATGAAGCACTTCTTGCTTGTTCTCAACAGCCCACGAAGGAGAGGAGAGTTGGTTGAATCCCAGCTCATGAGCTACCATTGAGGGGGATGGCAGGTTGTGATGTGGCCTTGACCAAAGCATTCTAGAATGGGCAAAAAGAGTGAAGAACCAGAGCAAGAGGCCAGAGCACAACTATGAGTCTCAAACTATGGTGTGGGTTTATTTTGTTTGCAGCTGCTGATGAAATCCCAAGCACTTTCCTTTGCAATAGCTAAGCTCAATGGCAGCCCCTTTGCCTCCACCTCATCTATACCCCAGAGTCAAGCTGGCTAAAGGTCAGCTGGACTTTCACCTATTCTCTTGTGCCAGGAAAACACTTTTCTTCATGGGTTGAGGTTTGGGGGTTGGTTTTCTGGTTTGAGCTTCACTTACTCTTCTCTGCCTCCTCCCTGCTGTTTCTTTTTGGAGGAAAAACCATTTTAGAGCTTTGCTGAATTTACCCATGAAGACTCAACCAATAAATTCCTAACTCAAAAGATTAAAGACATTTATGTACAACATACAAAAAGAAAAGTCTTCCTTACATCAGAGTCCTGGTGTTTGTATAGCTTATCCAAACAGAGAATAATGCTTGAAAGACAAGGACTGACACAGACATTTCTTGTTTTCTAAAACTAGGCTCAATTACTCAAAAAAATGTCACCTGCTTTGTTGTTTTTAAATGCTTTTATCTCTTTCTGATTTATGGTTGTTCTTGCTATAGAAATAGATCTCTCTTTAACCACCTTAGGCAGGTGTATCCCTTGAAGCACAATCCCTAAGAGCTAGGATTCATCCATCAACTGTGTTCACTCAGAGCCAGAAGTGTTCATGTTCTTTTTCCCCCATGAACAAGTCAGTGGGTCTATTTCATCACATTCAATTCAAGGTGATGACCAAGGACAAAAAACATGGGGGCGGGGGCAGGGATTTGGTGGAAAATGACTGGGATTGGAATTCAGAGAAAAGGAAAAGAAGCTAATATTTTTCAAATATCTATTTGGGGACCAGCAGTGAACCAGAAATCTCCTAATGTTTTCTTGATTCTTGAAAAAACTAAGTATGACATTGGGCAAATTACTGAATATCTTTTTTAAAAAAATCATCTGTGAGAGGTAGATGCACTTTAAAAAAAGTCCCCCAAAACTAGTTATCTCACATAGCATTTTTTATTTTTAAAATTTATTTATTTTTACATTATTTCATATTTATTAGGTGATTATGACTTTTTTGGGTCATATTTCCCATGATTTGCATTTTGAAATATTTGTTTAACAATCCTAAAATTTGTATGGACCCAGAGGAGACCCTGAATTGCTAAGGAAATGTTGAAAAAGAAAAACAAACTGGGGGCATCACATTGTCTGATTTCAAACTTTACTACAAAGCTGTGATCACCGAGACAGCATGGTACTGGCACAAAAACAGACACATAGACCAGTGGAACAGAGTAGAGAGTCCAGGTATGGACACGCAACTCTGTGGTCAAATAATCTTTGACAAAGCAGGAAAGAATATACAGTGGAAAAAAGATAGTCTCTTCAATAAATGATGCTGGGAAAATTGGACAGCAATGTATAGAAGAATGAAACTTGACTATTTTCTTATACCATACACAAAGATAAACTCAAAATGTATAAAAGACCTCAATGTGAGGCAGGAATCTATCAAAATCCTAGAGGAGAACATAGGCAGTGACCTCTTCGACATTGACCACAGCATCTTCTTTCAAGACATATCTCCAAAGGCAAAGGAAACAAAAGTGAACATGAACTTTTGGGACTTCATCAAGATCAAAAGCTTCTGCACAACAAAAGAAATAGTCAACAAAACAAAGAGGCAACCCATGGAATGGGAGAAGATATTAACAAGTGACACTATAGACAAGGGGCTGATATCCAAAATCTATAAAGGACTCCTCAAATTCAACACTCAAAAAACAGATAATCACGTCAAAAAAAAAAAAAAAAAAAAAAAAAGGTCAGAAGACATGAACAGACACTTCTCCAAAGAAGACATACAAATGGCTAGCAGACACATGAAAAAAATGTTCATCATCATTAGCCATCAGGGAGATTCAATCAAAACCACATTGATGTACCAACCTACACCAGTTAGAATGGCCAAAATTAACAAGACAGTAAACAAGTGTTGGAGAGGATGTGGAGAAAGGGGAACTCTCTTACACTTTTGGTGGGAATGCAAGGAAAACAGTTTTGAGATTCCTTTAGAAATTAAAAATAGAGCTACCCTATGGCCCTGCAACTGCATGGCTGGGTATTTACCCCAAAGATACAGATGTAATAAAAAGAAGGGCCACCTACACCCCAGTGTTCACAATAGCAATGGCCACGGTCTCCAAACTGTGGAAAGAGCCAAGATGCCCTTCAGCAGATGAATGGATAAAAAAGATATGGTCCATATATACAATGGAGTTTTATGCCTCTATCATAAAGGATTAATACCCAACTTTTGTATCAACATGGATGGTACTGGAGGAGACTATGCTGAGTGAAATAAGTCAAGCACAGAGAGTCAATTATCATATGGTTTCACTTACTTTTGGAGCATAAGGAATAACATGGAGGACCTTGGGAGAAGGAGAGGAGAAGTGAGTTGGGGAAATCAGAGGGGGAGACAAGCCATGAGAGACTGTGGACTCTGAGAAACAAATTGAGGGTTCTGGAGGGGAAAGGGTGGGAGGTTGGGTGAGCCTGGTGGTGTGTATTAAAGAAGGCATGTTTTGCATGGAGCACTGAGTGTGGTGCATAAACAATGAATCTTTGAACACTGAAAAAATAAAATACAATTTTAAAAAAGAGAAATATTTGTTTGAAATTCTTCAACCACATTACTTAGAATATACTTGGAATTTTGTTGAACAAATAAATAAATACTTGAATTAATTATAAAAAATTAAATTATGATGCATGAGGCATTATGGTAACCCCAAGATATGAAACTGAACACATAGGCTCCTATCTTCTCATGAGGAATAGAAATAGCTTTTTTTTAAAAACCTGCTATTTTTTAAATCAACAAAGCATGTACATCATTTTACATATAATTTAAGTGCTTTATAAACCTGCAATAAAAAGACCCCACATAGATATTGGCACACAAGCTGAAAATTAAAGTAACAAAATGCTCTAAACATTTTCTTAATCATATTATGCCAAAGAGATAACAGGGTATTCTTCAGGAATTATAAGAGAAGCTGGGTGTCCTCTTGTACTCTGCGTAACCTGTGTTAACTATTCTCCTGGTGAGTGTTCTGAAGTAAGACTGCCTAAGGAAAGCAGCTTCTTGGCATTTTTAAGTTTGAGAATTTGATTGACAGTTGACCAACAACAATGACCACCATAAACAACACTGTGTTTTCAGATCATGATCATTAACTGCTCTGAAATTTTGAAGTTTGAGGTTCTCTTCCACAATTTGGGACCTCTCAAGAACCTTTGAGTCTTAGCCACATTATTCCTAGAAACTGATATATAGGAGCAAACAGGTGGGGTGCTCCTACTTGCAGGGCCCAAGAGCGGGGTATAGGCAGCATCTTGCCAGCCCATCCTTCATCTCCAACTCATCCACCTCAAGGTATCTGAACAGATGCCATATGTGTCTAAGAGGTATCTCCAGTTCTGGGGACTTTCACTTACTTTGTATCTGATCTCTTTGGAAGCTCCAAGATGTCTGTGGTGACCAAGAAATACTGTGTAAGGAGATGGACCCCAAATGAAGCATGTTCTTGGGACCTGACATGTGTCTGCCCCTCCCTGATGCAGTCACCTAATCTTAGAAGTCCCTAAGAGTAAGGAGTTCTTAGGAAAGGAGTTAGTAAGACTAAGTCACTGTCCTGCTATATAGACTTGGTGGAGTCCATGGAAGAGATTTTGATCAAGTGTTTAAGCTTAGAGCTTGACTGACACACTGGTATTGAATTCCTTACAGAATTCCTGAAAGATTCCTTCATTATCTTGACTTTCTTGTGACTGAAATTGATGAATAGATCTAGGTAGACCAAAGGTTCCACCTTTCACTATAAAACTAAGTTGATGAGAACTTAGGTAGCACTTCACAAACTTTTTGGTCCTGGAGCCTCATCATATTCTTAAACATTACCAAAGACCCCAAAGAGTCTTAATTTATGTGGGCTATTTCTATTGATGTTGATATCCACCATATTAGAATAGAAGCAGAAAAATAAAAACATTCATTATTTTATCTTGAAAGACCAATACTGTAAAGCCATTGAATGTTAACATAGCTAAAATGTTTTTAATAAAAATAATTATATTTTCCTAATCAAAAAGAGAGCAAAAAGTGGTATTTTTTTTAAAAACATTTTTATGGATTTCCTTAATGACTGGGTTTATAAAGACAACTGGATTCTCAGATCTGCTTCTGCATTTGATCTATGTTATGTTACTTGGGTTGAAGTATATGAAGAAAAGCTAACTTTATACAAATGGTTGTTGAGAAAGGAAGACGTATTTTAATAGCCTTTTCAGATAACTGTGGATATTTGTGCTTTTTTGATGCCACAGCAAAGCCCAGTAAAAGGTAGTTTCTGAGAAGTTAGTTGCAATGTAATTTCCAAAATACTTGTTCTATTTTGACACTTACAAAGTGTCCTAATTAAATAAAGAAGGGGAGATTATTCTATTGTGATTAATTTTAAGGGGTGGGAGTTAGTTGGATTGGTACTCTGTAGCATGAAGACCCTGTCTACCACCGCTTGGCTCAGACTCTCCCTCTTCCTCACCAACCTTGAATTATGTTAAGTGCTTCATTGACTAAAACTTGATGTGGAGTCAGATGGGAAAGAACCCAAGCCTTGCCAGCCTTCTCACCTCATTTATACAACAGCTTATAAAATGTCAGGGCAAAGTCTTTTAGAGTCAACCAGGTGACTGCACTGGCTTCCCTAATTCTCAAAGAGGTTACTGATGTTCGGTTGGGACAGAATGAAGAACCAACCCCTTGTTACATCAAATAAAATGTTCACTGGGTAAAAATGGAGCATGTGAATAATGGTCAGAAGACATTAAAGGTACATGTAATTGTACAGTAAACATAGTGGTTTTAATATGAGCCGTCTTTGTGTGTGGGACAGCTGTCCCTTGAGCACCTGCCCAGGACTCTCATTTACAACAGTCTCCAGCTTCTGCCTGGAAACTGCTTCACACAATGGGGACTGGCACTGTATTCCCACTCCCTTCCTTTACATTTTCTCTCCCTCTTATGTTTGGACTATTGTTTCCCAACCTTTGTTACTATGTGTGTAGATCTATGTGCTCACCAGGGCTGTGAGCTCAATTACTGGCCACACTATTGAGATTTGTCTGAAGCAATATCATGAAGCTGAAAAGAAAAGAAATCTGTGAGTGGTCCATCTGTCCTTCCTCAGAACACCAGTGTCTCATTTCACATGTCCACATGTCCTAGGAAACAAGCAAACCTCGGCACACTCAGGCTCCCATTGGCTTGATCTCACATTTTCATCTGGTGAGAAGTCTCATACAGAGCCACTGCTCATTGAAAGGATTTGGCAAATGACTTTTCCAGCTCTTTTTCCACCCACAGTGCCTGAATCCCCTTCAACACTTAGAACTCTTACAATGCTTTTTCCTGTAGTTTTGACCAATACAAGTGATCAGGACATCTTTCTTTTTCCAAGGACTCCAGAAACTATACTTTTTTGATTTTTCATTGCAGGGTATTTTTTCTTAATCTGGTTTGTTTCTAGGAAATACATGTCTGTTTATATGGTTTTAGTTCCTGGGGAACATGTTTGCACTGCCCAGTAGGTGGACCTCCTGGTAGAGAGGCTTTCTGAAAATGACTAATGAACCCCTGAAGGGCTTATCAGCTCTTTGCTACCACCAAACTAGTGCAGATTTACAAGAGACACACTTACCTTAAAATGCAATGAACACAAGCCCATTTATTTTGGGTTCGGGCCAAGAAATTAATCTGACTTATTTGCAGGTAAAGTAACTTCAAGTTCAGACAAATGAAGACCTATTTTAAGTACTTTTGTTCTTTGAACTGTAGAGATGTGACTTAGTGCTGTTTTGCTGGGATACTTTAAACTTGAGGAAGCCACTTCGTCAATGGAAGTCCCTGAGGGAAAGGAAATAAATAGCTCCCTGGTGGACAGGGCCAAATGGCAAAATGCAAGGCTTGACTCTTAAAGGTTAAAGTTCACTGTCCATTTTATGCTGGGATCCACCTGTCCTCTGTTGTTTGAGAAATGATCCCTGTTGGTAATGAACATCCTCTCCCGAACATATATTTACAAGAAAAACAGGTAATATTGAGCAATGGAGGCTGGCCTAAATCTGAAAGGTTGTTTTTTGCTGCACTTTTCTGAAAAGAGCAAATGGTCAATAGAACTGTCCCCAGAGAACACTAATCAATATGTCCTCCAAAGAACGGACACTCCTGATCAGAAGATGAGCCCAGGGCTGATGGGAGCTGGAGAGATGCTTCCACAGGGGCCTCCGCGGGAACATAGGGAGTCTAAGATCTCCCTCCTTGCATTTGTCTGTTATCTAGAGATACATCATTTCAGTTTCTTAATGAGCAACCCTGAGCATCTCCTATGTGTTAAGAGAGGGTGGGAAAAGACTCCTGTCCTAAACTCCTGTGTTGTGGGGAAGGGATGGGGGCAAGGAGGTCAAGGAAAGATTCAGGAAGAGGTAACTTCCAAGTTGAGTTCTAAAGAATGAATGTTGGCTAGTACTTTCTGAGGTGCCTGGGGTTTGTTTTCCCCAAGAGCAGACTTTGAAACAAGGAAATGAGGACACGGTGTTTTTATTTGGGAGGTGATCCTGGGAAGGACCATGGGTGTGGTGGGGGTGGGAAAATGAGACAGTGAAAGGAAGGGAAAGCAGCCAACAGTGCATCAGGTTTGGATAGCACCCTCCTGCTGAAGGCCTTTAGTAGACCTTGGGGAGCATGCCTCAGTGTCCTGAGTAGAGAGGCTCCTCCACCTGGGGAGATGGAGGTGGGTGCCTATCTTCCAGCACCCATCAGCCATCCTTGAGATGATTTTCTAGGCACTAATTTCCAGGGACCCAGACTGGCCCCATGGGTGGTCCTGAACTCTGAGTACCTGAGCCTCACAGGTCAGTGCTATTGGAAGATGTGACATAAGCACATGCAGAAATGGCCTCTTGCTGTCCCAGGACAGATGGGCATCTCCAGAAGACGGGGACACAGGTCACAGACTGTTCCTTGCAGAAAAAGCTGTCAAGAGATGGTGGGCTTAAGGAACTCAGATGGCTAGTTGAGCTAGCAACAACCACACTGGATGGATTCCCCCTTGGAGACCTGAGTGCCACCTGGCAGTCTCCTGAATGCAGGTTTCCTGCTGCAGCTCTCAGAATCCCTGGGGGAAATCTCTATAACCAGTTCCAGGTAAGAACTTAGCCCAGGATTTCTTCAGCACCTCCCATCAGTGTATTTGTCTCTGCCTTGGAGTTTATATATCTATGTCAAATACCTGGAAAAAGTGATGGGATTTTAGGAGCAACAGGAACTTGGCTTTAAAACCAGCTGTAAATTTCTTCTAGAGCAAAGCAGTATCCTGGCTTCAGATGAAGGGTTGGCATTTCTGACCACTGGACGTGCCTGGTCACTAGACTTTCATGGATAGAATTCCAAAGGCAGGTCAGCCCCTGGCCTCCTACCTCCCTTTTGAATTTACCAAGTGGTGATCCACCCCAGGTTTGTCCTTTCCTCCAGAACATCCAGCCCCAGATCCTTCAGTGATGGCTCCTGCTTTCTGCCCATTGTAAAGGCCACCACACAAAAAAGGCCACCTCTTGCCTGATTTTGGTTTTGTCTTCCTATCATAATGGCACCCCTTCATTTAATTTCCTTCCTGAGCTTGCAAGGTAAGGATTTCCTTTTCTCTTGCAGCTTTCCTTTCTTTCTCCCCCTGCCTTTGTTCCAGAGCACTCAGGGCTCCCTCCCTCCAATAAGCTGTCAAGATGAGACACACACACACTGGGCAGTGTTGATTGATGCCAAATGAACAACTCCCAGTGATTTTGTGTGCCTGTGTTTATTTAGCAGGCTGAAGTTTCACCTAATCCTGAGGAAAGGTCCTGGATTCGGACTGGAGGTTCACAGACCCGAAAAGGGCCTGGAGGCTTGGTTTGCTTTTGATAAGCACTGAGTCGGTGGATTCTTATTTAAACGGGTTGGGCCCACCCACCGGGCCTGTTCCTTTCTCTTCTAAGAGATGTGGTAAAGCTCACTTACTGTCACTTCATCTCTCACTGGCCTGGCTTGCTCCTCCCTGAAGACTGTCCCCTGCCCACTAGAAAATACATCACCTGGCAGGTCCACTGGGAGCCTCTCCCCTCGCTTCCCATCTGGGGTGTCTTGTCAAGGGGCAGCATGGTCCTTTGCCCTAAGGAAGCAGATAATCAGATGGACCCCACCCCCCAGCCTTTGTTAAGTAACTGAAATGCCCCCATGCCAGGTGACAGTTGAGGCAGGGTACCTGGGTGTGGTGACAGACCTCACAGGAGTTTTCATAAGAAACAGGCATGTCAGCTTCATGTGCAGACTATCTTGATTGCTAAATGTAACAATAAATTCAAATTTTAAAAGTCTTCTACAGGCTCACAGACACATCATCAGGCCTCCAGCCCCTGACCTTGTAAAGCCTGCTGTGTGACCTCTCAGTAGAGTCTTGCTTCTAATATAACTTACTGTTTCACTTTCTTTTTGATCAAGAAAAGTAATGTTCTCATAGAAAATTCTCATAGAAGATGCAGACAAAAATAGAATACAACAAAATCTCCCGTAGATCTCACACTTAAAGGAAAACGACCTTCAGTCAGTGGCACCAGTCTCACATGGAAACACTACCATGCATCCCCTTGTTGTGGATTCTTATTTGATTGCTGCAGAAGGTGTCAGAAGGGGGCAGGGATAGTCATCAGTTTTTTACTTTTGCAGAGCAAATCACCCCAAGCTGTGTGAGGGTGGATGGCAAAGTGAAGGAGGGTATAGAGGGACCCAGCTTCAGTGGAAAAGAGGAAGGGGCAAGTGAGGGGTAAAGGGAAGGGAGGACAGGACACACCTGAGCGGAGATGGGTCCCTGGACTTCATCCCTCTCTACCTGCTCGTGGGCATTCTGTGGCCACAGGTTCCATCAAGCTTCCTTTGGCCTGGGAATGTGGGAGTGGGTATTTGGCAACTCAAAGAGCCCCTGTGTGATAGCACAAAGATGTGCAACTCCACTCTCCAGGTCTAGGAAATCATCCAAGGGTACTTTCAAACCGTCAAATATCAAATTATCTTCTTAAATGTTGGTACTCTACTATCACTGGCACCTAACACATGCTGAATTTGCATATTAGCTAACTCCGCCTAAGAGTGATGGGTGGGGCATATTTTAGGGCAAGAAGAGCATTCAAGTCAGATTGTATAGTTATCTATGTTATATACTCATGTTACAGGAAAGATGGTCATTTACCCCACAACTACCTACTATAAAATCCATTGGATCATTGGGAAATTATACTGGTTCTGCTCTACCAAACTGGATGGATGGTGGTATGCGGGTTCAGAGCTGGAAACCATTGGATTTCCTTATTCAACAGAATGGAGAGAATGTGGATTTCTGGGACAATATACAAGGAAGAAAAAATGAACTAAGATGACAGAAAGTTGGCTGTCACATGGGGGACAAGACCATGAGAATCAGTTATACTATGAGAGGAGCAGTAAAAATATTTTCACCTTCTTACTTTTGGGGCATAATATGGCACCCCCCAGTTTAGTGTCTAAATAGTCACAGAAGCGTAAAGCATTATGAAGTGCTTTATGCAGTGGTTTTTAAAAAATGGACATGGACGAAGGGTATGTGTCACAATATTGGGGTGAATTTTGAAAACACACATGAGGAGTCTGAGCTGGAGCCTGGGGACAGAGTTGCCCTTGGGAGGAGAAGTCCTTCAGGAATGTACAGAAATATCAGGAAGGCTTTGGATTTCCCTGGGGTCTGAGATGAAGACTTAGGGTGATTTGACTTGTGTTCCAGAGATACTACCTGACATTAACCTGTGCAGTAACTGTAGGTAGCAGGTAATTGATGAAGAGTGAAATGTGCTGCTCCCCGGTATTGAAATCAATATCCATGCCTCAGCCAAACTGGTGTTATTTGTGTAGGGAAAGCAGAGATGGGGAGAAACCCAAATGCACACAGAGTGAAGTGAAAGTCAGCTTTGATTATATCAAGCTGGTTATTTAAGACTAGCTTTGCACTTTGCAAAGCAGCAGCGCTATTTGCCTCTTTTCAAAGTTCAAATCTAAGAACCACTGTGTTTTGGCATAAGTGAATGATGAGAATTTGTGTCTGGAGGAAGTCTTTGGTATGGTGGCTGTCCCAAACATTTTTTGGCCAAATCCCTATAAGTTACAGGAAAGGCATGTACCCTAACACATGCACATGTATTTGTTTACCTGTTGTCTATTATTATATCATAAATAGTAGATCTGTTGCTTATTCCTAGGGAGAGGGCATCACTTAGGATATCCCAAGGAACCACAGAATCTGTCATCGGAGCCTGTGTGGGGTTTGAGCATCATTATGATCTTTCTAGCACTGCCAGCTGCCATGCGACATATAAGAACAGTGATAGAAAGCTCATGTTACAGGAAAGATGGTCATTTTTTGAGGAGCCCAGATAGAGAAAATGGCCCATACCTGTGGGCCTGATCTCTTTAGGAACACTCTGTAGATTTTGATTAAGTGCTTTCTGTTGTAATGTGGCCGTAATTACTATGGAGACCCTGAGAATGGGAAATGAGGCCTCCAGGGTCTCCTGGGCACAGGGTACTCTGCACATCTTGGGCTGTCTTATTTCACTCTCTGAACCACACTGAGAGGAGGGTATACTCAGGCTTATTTCACAGAAGAGAAATGGAGGCTCAGAGCAGTTCCATGACATCCCTGAGGACCAGTTCATAAGCAGTGATATGCCGGGAAGGGGTTGTGTTTCTTTGGGTGTCGGTACTTCCAAGATTGAGCTAAATTTAGTATAGCAGTTGGTGTATCGTGATGGTAAGGATGCAGACATCATGAGTGACTGCCTGGAAAATGTTGGGTAAGAGGGGAAAAGCAAAACAAAAGGCAGACCTGACTGGACTAGAAAATATATTCAAATAAAAACAGGATTACTGTGAAGATTTTATTTCAATAGAGTGCCAATATTTTATTTTTATTTTTGTTTCACTTGCCCTAGGAGACATATCTAGAAAGATGTGATTACAGCCAGTGTCAGAAAAATGACTGTCTGTCCTCTCTTCCTGGATTTTTATGGTTTCAGGTCTCACATTTAGGTCAGAATGACTAAAATAAAAAACACAAGTAACAACAGGTGTTGGTGAGGATGTGGAGATAAAGGGATCCTTGTGCAGTACTGGAGGGAATGCGAATTGGGGCAGCCATTGTGGAAGACAGTATGGAGGTTCCGCAAAAAATTAAAACTAGGTCTACCAGATGGTCTAGTAATCACACTCCTGAGACTTTACTCCTAGAATAGGAAAACACCAACACAAAAGGCTCTAGGCACCTCAAGTTTATACAGCAACCTAATTTACAATAGCCAAGTTATGGAAGCAAGTCCAAGTTTCTATGGACTAATGAATGGATAAAGAAGATGTGGTATATACACATACACACACACACAGTGGAATCTTACTCAGCTATAAGAAGAATGAAATCTTGCCATTTGCAATACATGGATAGAGCTAGAGAGTATTATGTTAAGCAAAGTAAGTTAGTCAGAGAAAGACAAATACCATATGATTTCACTCCTATGTGGAATTTAAGAAACAAAACAGTGAACAAAGAAAAAAAGAGAGAGAGATAGGGAGAAACAAACAGACAAAAAAAAAAAAAAAAAAAAAAGGACTCTTAACTATAGAGAACAAACACATGGTTACCAGAAGGGAGGAGGATGCGGGGATGGGTGAAACATGTGAAGGGGATTAAGAGTGCACATGACTTGATGAGCGCTGAGTAATATACAGAATAACTATATTGCACACTTGAAGCTAATATAATACTGTCTATTAACTACGCTGGAAATATAAAATAAAATAAAATAAAACCATCTTATCACAATCAAAAATACCACAAAACCCTGAATTATAAGGATGATTCCCTGAAATGATAGATGCCTATAACCATATCTGTATCAGTGTTTGTATTTCCATACTCTCAAAAGAACAGTGATGGAAGTTAAATGTAAGATATAAGGAATAAAACAGTTAAACACAAGCTAAAATATGCAGAATAAAGATGTCATGGACACTCTTTATCAATAACTAAGCTAAACTTGGAAACAATTTTGACTTCAGCAATCCCTAGATACACACCTCCAATATTAAAAGCGTAAACTTTGGGGAAAAAAACAAAGTAGGCTAAAATTCCCTATAGTTCCCTGACTCCTGGCAGCCTGGCAGCCACTGTGAAGGGAGAAACTGTACACCGTATTCCATACTTCTCAAGTGGTGAAAAGGAATCATGACAGTTTTTCAAGAGTTCATCAGTTTTATCTGACCCAGTTCTTTAAAAATGTTTTATTGTGCACATCTCTAAACATAGGACAGTGAAAACATCATAATGAATCAAATTCACAACAGAAGTTCTTTTCAGCAGACTCTGGGCATCTCATAGGGGGATGAAGGGGCAGGGGTTGTGGGTCAGTGCACCAGGTACTGGCATGCAGGGCTCAGCTTTCCCTTCTAGTGAGGATCCTCTGTCCAGCTAAGATGACTGGGGTTAATTCACAGCAGCACACATGTGGCTCACTTCTGAGCCCTTTGAGGGTGACCCAGTGGTACGAAGGCCTGACAACTTCCACTCACTGTGCTGCTCTTCAAATAGGCATCGACCTTGCCAGGTCTTGCTGTGGTCGGACGGCCCCCAAACTTGCTGCCTCCCATTGCCTTTATTCATGGTTCTCCCTTGATAAACATTTTGCACCCCTGACTTCCACTGCATGTCTGCTTCCCAGAGAGCCCAACCTGAAAGAGTGACACCAATTCTCAATATCATTTACGAGGAATGGGTGGGAGGTGGTCCCTCTGACCCTAAGTTTTAGGGACTTGCCTATTTATAAACTGTAGTAAGTGGCAGCAGTTCCATCAGGTGGCAGGACGACACTTGTCACTTACAGACTCCCTAACAAGACTCAATAAAACCTCGTGGGAAAATGACTTACACCCTTTTTACCTTGTTCCTTCTCTTGACCGAGCATTTTCCTTTGAACTCTTTCCAGTTGCAGATAACATATTTTCATATCCTGTCTTCTTTCCTAAATATCCCATTTTTATGTGTTTTCCCAGTCTTGGCAAGTTATCATTTGCTTTCCCACTCGTGAGTTCACTGAACCCTCAGAAGTTCACAGGAGGAGAGTCGCAGAGCTCAAGAGACTCACCCAAGTTCTTGCTCATTAGATGTTTGAAGATGGAGATCTGACCGTGGTTCTTTCAATACCAAACCCTGTGCCCCCAAGTCTTTGTCTACATGAGTCCTTTGGATCTTGCACAGAATACTGTAAGGTTGAGCAGAGGCCGGACACGAGTGAGCCTTCAGCAGCTTCTGGTCAAAATAGAGCTAGCTGCTCTACCTCTAGAAAACGTGCTTTAGCCCCTTCATTATTAGGAAGGAAAGGATACCTAGTGATGGCCTTGGGTTTCTCTTCTTCCTGGAGGCCGCTGTTGGATGCCACTCAGACTGACTCACACATCTCACACATGTGCTCTAATTGGCCTCATGCCAGGGCACAAGGACCCTTCTCCATTTACCAGTAGGGGCTGCCTCTCTCCAGCCTCCACAGAGCGGCCGTTGCTTTGTCACACACACTTCTGCATGGAGACCACGTAAATTCAGCACCGTCTTGTTTCAAACGGGACCGTCGTACTCCCACCCTGAGAGATGCACGATCTCACACACAAAACCAAGGCGGACATGCACTGGGACCTTGTTCCAGAATAGGAAGAGGTGCGGGAATAGGCTGACTTGCCTGGCCTTTTAACTGAGACAGTAAGGGGCTTGTGGGAGTCTCTGCAGGAGCCCTGAGAGAGAGGGCGCTCCTTGAGCTGACGGGCCACCTGTGAGCATGGCGTTTAATTTAATCTGACAATATAGTCATACAACACTTCTCTAACTTGCTGGCCTGCAGGAACAAAGGGAAATTCTCCCACCAAGAATGTCAAGGAGGCAAATGGAAAGATCTAGCTGTCCCTGTGCTTTCCCCAGCCCCGTCGTAAGCAAAAGAGATAGAGATGTGTGTTCATATTTTTATGCACCAAGACTGGGAATGAGGATAAAATGGCTGGGATAAAATGATTTTTCTTTTCCCCTGAGAAGAATATGACAAATGTGTCACTGCGGTTCAAATGAAAACAAAATGCAGTGTGTTTTTTAGGAGTTTTGTTCAAGTTACAGAAAATATGTGTACACAGGCGCTTTCATGCAAATGCAGGGAGGTTCTGTTTCTCATACTCATTTTTTTCTTTGCAACAATTTACCAATCCAAAACCCAGAGCCTTGTGTTAATTATATTACTAGAAATGCATTTTTACAAACACCTCTCGTACTCTGTGTTTTTCTTTCAAGTATCTGATTTGGCTTTAACGAAGAATTGGGAGGGCTGCACAATGTGTGGGAATAATTACCCCAAAGCTCCAAATATTTATTACTAGGGCAAGCTGCAAGCCACAGCCTCTGATGCGCCCTTGGCGGTCTGGTCCCCATTCTTCTTGACAATGGGGAGGACAGAGAGAGAACTGCTGGATTGTTTACTACTTCAAGACATTTTAAAAGGTAATGAATGTACAAACAGCAAGAAAAAAAGAGCCCTCTGTAAGGTGGCTTAGAGTCGGGATAGAAAATTCAAACAATTTTAGCCTCAAAAAGTCAACATTAGACACCCTTCTACTAAGGACCTACAAACAAACAGAGTTACTCTGTACACACATTAACACACACAACTCTGTGCCGCCGTGACTTTCACCTTGCAGAGCCTCGGGTTCATGCAGGAATTTGCAAAGGACTCCTCCACAGGTTTCAGAACCCAGTGCTTCATCTCCTGAGAGCTTTTAGTGTCAGAAATTTCACGCTGGGGCAGACGAGGGCGAGGGGGGTAGAAACTCCCATCCCGGCTGGGGCCGCATTTTGCCCTGAGACCAAACCGTTTGGGGGTGTGGAGCATTCTTGCCATCTCCTTGCATTTTAGGGAGACAGATGCCTCTTGTGCCCCGATGTCCCACATCCTGCGTAATTAAAAGTCAGGGGGTTACCCTTTTAAAAAGTAAATAATTAATAATGGGAAAGGACTCTACCATCTTATCCTTGCACTCACACAGGCCTAGAAATGTCAGCTATTTGCTTTCCTTCCAAGCATTGACTATTATGATTGAGAAAATAAATTCTCATAATTTCATTCTCCGTTTTGTGATTTAGTCTGATGCTACTTAAAGATCGCCCTGTGTAATCAGCCAAGTCTTTGTTTATGATAAACAAGGCTGTCTGGTTACTCAGATGCTTAGCTGGAAACAGGATTCTCTGAGTGATTTCAGAGAATATTCTATTTACCACACTGACATTAGGAGTCACCCACATACTAATGTGTCTGGTGCTCACTGTGCCTTCCAATTTCTTCCATATAGAACCAAACAAGGACCGCACATAAGAAAGGTGTGCTCGAAAACATTGTGCTCTGCCTACCTTTTCCCATGTGTTCATCCTACTCACCTTATCATTCTGAAATAGCGTTAACTCTGTTTCCCCATTTTTGTAAAATAAAGTCATTTATTGGATCACATATCAAGAGGAGGTAAAACAAGAAATAGGAAGAACATTCTTCAAAAATACATTGACCACAGGGTTCTTTGTAACCTATCGCCTTAAATGTGATTATGCAAGAAGAGAAAATTTAATATTGCAATCAATAGAATCCCCCCTTTTATAATACAGGGTCTTAGCACCCATTGATTTTTTTTGGCTAGCTGCACAAACTTAGTTATGCATGTAAGAATCTCATGCCACAAAGAAGAGAAAGTGACATCCTTCCTCCAGTGAAAAATAAGAGCATAACTATGAGCTCATGAAATGGAAGGCTCATTCCCTACCTTCAGAAGGCAGTGTACATCATTGGATTATTTTAGCAGATTCAAAAACAAGACAACTTGTAAAATGTGGAGAGAGAAAACACGGTGCCTTTGTTTTTGCAATAACATCATATGATCAATGTCATTGCAAGGGTGTTTTTCAAAGATGTTTTCTGACGCACATTTCTCCAGAAAATTATTTCTGGGGGAAAGAAATGCCTTAAAAAATAAATAAATAAAAGCAAAGAAACAAAAACAAAAACAAAAAACGGAAACAGAAAGCAAGAAAGAAAGAAAAGAAAAAGAAAGCCTCTTAATTGTGGTTGGCTTAATGCCTCTGCAGAACAAGTCAATAGCATGCTTGCCCAGAGCAGTTGGCCTCGGGCCTCTCCCCTCTGAGGGTCTGATGAAGCCAGCCTCTTCCCGGATCAAGGTATTAAGGTATGGGTTATTTGTATTGATTTTATGTGCCGCTACGCTGTGCTGGTCATGCTCATATCTATGGTTCACAAATTCCCCCTTGAAAATGTCACCGCAGCTTCATTTCCTCTGCCATCCATCAATACTACGGCCAGAGGGGCTGGTCTTTAACCCCAAGGGTGGTCATCTTGTCCAGTGTATCCTGGGCATAGCAGATTCCCAAAGTTTTCAGATACCAGCAACAAGGAGGGCATGGGTGGGGTGTATGGTCAGTAAGCTCTTCACCAAAAACAAAAACAAAATGAAAACAAAACAAAACAAACAAACAAAACCCCCAAAAACTTTCAAAGATTCTTGTCTGATATTTAGAAGGATTTTTCTCCTTGTCTGGAGAAATTTACAAATGGATAGGCCCTCTAGTGGTTTACAAGGGTGCTCAGACGGAAGGGGAGGTCTCTTCAGACATTACTTGACATCATTTGAGAGCACAGCCACACCCACAAACAGGTGTATGCATAGGAATTTCAGGACCTGAGCAAAGCTACTAGAGGCTACACTTATACCTTCAATTCTAATTGACATAAATATTAACGAAACTCTTTCTTAGATACTGATAATTTGGGGACAATACAGATTTTTTCCCTGGAAATTCTATAGTCTTTCTCAGCAAAATATGTAAACTAAGCTATGGAATAATTGTAAATAGATACTTTCCCTTCTCAGAGTGGAATAAAACTTTCCTTCACTGGGAGCCAAACAGAAATCTACACCCAGCACAGCCACGACTGTATTTATCAATCTACGGTGATCCTTTAACAAACATGCAATGGGGTAAAAATAAAACACATGTTTTCCCTTATTTCTCTGCAAGCGCTTACTTAAGGTTTTATTATATTTGGCCATGGGACATTCAGTAAACTTACTGATGATATCAAAGAATGATTTTACAAACAGTAAAAGTTACACTATTGACACCTCCAAATTCTGGAGTATTTACATTGTGTTAGGTGCACACTTGCTCAGGGAGATTAACAAACATTACTAGAAAGGCTGTGGCCAAATCCACCCTGGTTGTTTATAAAACCTTTACAACTCATCAGCCTCCACTAACACACTGGCACTGTTCAATTACCATCAGTTTTAGAGAGCCTTAGCAAAACATCCAGTGCCCATGTAAATAGACAAATCTGAAAACTAGCTGCTCTGTTGGCTTACATACTGTAGGTAATGTTTTCTTTTGCTCAAATTTGTTCTGGAAACTAATCATGCTCTGATAAAGCCATCTGCAAATATGAGAAAGATTGACACCCACATGTCAAAGTTTACACAGCCTGACCAAGTGTACATATAGTGCAGATGATGTAAGGGCTCTGCCGTGCAGAGCTTCTCCGGGGCCATGTTGGAATGGAGCTTGCTGGATCAGAAGGCAGGCACTGTCCATGTTAAAGCAAAACTTGCCTGTTTCCTTGCCAAGCTAAAACTCCTGCAGAAGCAGTGAGCACTTTGTTCCACGTCCATCAGAGAATTTTAACTTCATTTCCTTGATCATATCAGTCTGGGACCATAGGATGATTATCCCTTAGCTAATCCCAAATACAATTGCTTTTCTACAAATCGCTAAAGCTTCACTTTTACCCAGAGAATGAGAGTAACTTAGTGTCCCCCTGCCAGAAAGAAGAGCATTAAAAATTAATAAGAATTATGATATGAAATGACATTGTCCAACAATTCACAGGTGACTAACTCTTCACTGTGCATTATCTATTTTGTAGGATGGACTTTATATGTAGATTTCTATACCCACACTCAAAGAAAGTCCAGGATGAAAACCTGAATCCAAAGCAGATGGAGTGTCCAGTGAGGAATTCATCTTCATTTTATATCAGCAATGGGCCTTTCTGATTTAGAAGTACCTGGCATAATTGTCTTTTTGCCCATGTCCTCCAGAAATAAACCTAAGTAGCTCTATCATGTGGTCCCAATCTCCCACTTTGGCAACACAATGAGAAACAAAATCAACAATCATATGGAAAGATTAGTTTTGTAGTAAACTTACTTTGGTTTCTGACGCTCAGTCCTTATTAAGAGCTCAGAAATCATGTTTAAATTTTCATTTTAGAATTTTTCGGAGGATCAACCACAAATTCTCTTGTTTATCATGCCCAGAATACAGCCTAATGAGTCTTTGAAAAATATAGCAACAATTGCTTCTCTCCAGACTTCTAACAATTTTCTTGATTGGTATTTTTGAATTTTTTGTTTTGTTTGTTTTGGATTTTTTTTTAAATTTTTTATTACCAAGGGTTGCTCTGTGGTTTCGTCAACCAGCTCTTTCGGTTCTCATTTTAAAATCTGTCACTTAGCATTTCCTCAATGCCGAATTTTGATTCTCTCTTTCAGATTTTCATTGTATGATCATTCATCTTGATGGACTAGTAAATCTATACCCAGTAATGGGCTCATCCCTTTCTTGCTCTACTTGATGTAAATATAGCAAAATAAAGCCTTCTGGAGGTTCTTAAAATTTTTTTTGGAAGCATCATTAATATTAATCTTCTGATTTCCTTACAGCTTTTGATGGTGACACAGCTCTGTGTTTGTGTCTGTCCATCTTTTGTGTATTTTAAGGATATGCGCTCAACAGAAGTCTTTTCATTTAGTGACATTCAATTGTTTAGATGTCTTTACCTTTGCAAATCTCTATATTCCATCATTTTCCAAGCTAAAGTCTTATAATCAACAATTTTTATCTCTTACCTAATTACAAAACTTCATGAATAATACTATACCTAATTAACTGCCTTTGTTCTTTCAAATACTTATTCTATTTGCCAAAAATGGATTTAGCTAACTTGCCAAGAACTTTTCAAGGATGCACACCTTCTGTTTATGAAGGCATATCTCTTTCACTCTTACCCAACCATTTGAGTTTTTTTTTTTAATTTAATGACTTCCAGAATCCCATGACCTCACTTGTGCCTCAATACATGCATTGATATGAAATGTATAACAATTTTATGATGATTCTTGTCCAACAGAAGCCTTTTCTGTGTTAGCTCATAAAACTTAATTCCCAATTTCCTCCTCTCAAAGAATAAATGATCTTTGCCCCCATGTGGATAATGGGATCATGGAGGTTGGTGACAGCTTAACAGTTACCAGGTAATACTGCCTTAGAAGAGGTGGTTAAGGGCAGGCTGATAACTCTTGCTTCTGAGGGGAAGGAGGCAGAGCAGAATGGCAAGAATTTCCATTTCTCAATTGCCTTTGTTGTACCAGACCCCGATCTAGGTGACTCCTACTATAATTTCTTACCTCATTCATTCTTTTCTTGCCTTCTCTCTTATTTTCATGCTGCTTATCCCCTTGTTTAATGCCCTTTAATGGTTTTCCATGGCTCTTTGCACAAACTTCTCATCACAGCCTTTGAGATCTGGCGTGATTTGTCTCATACTAACATTCCCAGCCTCATTTTTTTTGTCTCTCCCTTTTTGCTGCTCCATTGCCACTGACCTTCCTTCCATTGGCCCACCTATGTATCCCCAAACCTGGCCCAACTCTGGCACAAAGTAAACTCTCAGTAATGTTTCTTGGTTGAAGGATCAGACAAGTGAATGCACTTCATCCTTTCAGTAATCCTAAGATGTAGAAATAGAGGGTAGGATGGATACGGTCCCATGCTCAAGTCTTAGTGGTAGCAAGTAGAAGTTAACAATGTCTTACAATGCTATTTAGGTTCCTCTTATATTCTGTATAATAAGTAGAGGAAAATGCACACACCAATGAACTGTGTTGCCCAAAGGCAATATAGCGATAAGTGGAAATATGCCCGACAACTGCATCCTGAAGCAATTTTCTTTTTGCTCAGATGGATTTGCCGCCATGGTGTTCCTTTGGAGGTTTTATTTATCTGTGGATTTTCTTTGAAAGAAGGCAGCCAGAGGATGTTTTTTAGAAGCCAAGGTGAGAATTAGTAAGATGCTTTGACATGGCACCTTTTATAACATTGAAAAATGGTCATTAGACTCGCTCTCAAGGATAACGGATTTGCATTTGGCTTGCGTTGTGCAAACAGGGCTTTTGTTGATTTATCAACAGGACTTCGCTTGGGGTTTTGGATTAGATTCCAGAGGTTGGCACCTACGCTCTAAAAAATCTAAACAAGAAGGAGAAAATAAATCACCAACTGGCACTTGAAAGGCAAAGATTTATACCAAATTTAATGAACTTCCTGTCTTGCTGAGCATGGGGAAAATGTCATGTTTACCCCAACGCTTTCTGCTCCTGGCATCTGTTGTGCCGAGTTGGAAGGGATGCAGAAGTGGGTTGCATTCACCCAACTGGAACTTGGAAAACTCATTAGACAGAGAGCAATCAGCAAGATGTTGGCCTTCATGGTACACCCCCACCCCTTGCTACTAACTCTTGCCAAACTAATCTAAGGAGGAATGTGAGTCAAGTCTTACTGTCTTGAGTTGTGCACCCTTAGAAGCAGACCAAGCGCAAGTAGTTTATTTAGGGGGTGGTCCCAGGAAACACTGTTTAGGGAGTAATAAAGTGAGATAGGAAGACAGCTAGTAAAGGGTGTGTCATCAACCCAGTTACCACTGTGAGCAACTGGAGCTCAGTCCTCAAGGGGACCTCCAGGAGCCAGTATACAAAACTAGTCTCTGTCATCCCAAGCAAGAAGCTGCGGGACTGGGCCATTTCCTACTAACTCGGTGATTGGTCAAGATCTGATCCCAGGGGTATTAATTTTCCAGAAATTTCAGCCAGTAGCACCTTCAGGAAGAACAGACTCCAGCAACCAAGGTCCTCAAGCAAAAAGATGCAGGGATCGGCAGTTGGGAGTGGAGGGATATTCACTGAATTGGTAAGGGTTGGACAGCAACATGGACTTAGACCAGACACAAAGCAAGCTCTATTATATCCCTATTTTTTCTGTGATTTCTCGTTTCAACCTTTATGTGGTTCATACATGTTGACTGGAAGTATAAGCACCTTACCATAATTTCTATCACACACAGTCAAAGAATTTTCTTTGAGTCAATCATCATATTTATCCAGAAATCATTTTGATCCCACAAATAGCATTGCAAACCATTATAAAACTGTAATTATAGCTCTATGTGACAAAGAGTGTACATTTTCTGCCTTCACATCAATAAATGAGGAATACCTACATGCAAATCTATGTAAATAATCTACCTGTCATTGCACTTTGGAGTCTAAAACGTCCTTGATTTATTTCCAAATCAGGAATAAATCCTTTTGCCAAAATAAGTGTATAGCCAGGTACTGAAGAAGAAATGAGAAATAGGGTGCATGGTTAAATAGTACAATCATTTGAAAAAATGATTAAATGATCTGTAAGCCTGTGGAATTATGGAGATGCATACCTTCTGTTTATAAAGGCATATCTCTCACTTGTGATGCACACCACTGCCTTATAGTTGCTACTGGGTTCAGCGCAGGTAACCTCACTCTCACTTCCATTTACTCTTGGCCAAATCTTATGAGCCTTACAGTTATTCATTCCCTTCTTCTGCCCTGAATACTGCCTTTGAATTCAGATTCACTGCTTTGCCTTGATACTAAAACCTTTGTTTTTGAATGAGGGTCACCTTTACTCAAACTGCAAATGAGGAAGATCCTTGGGTAGGAAGAACAGTGAGCTAGACATTAGGACCCTTGGGTTCTAGTCTTGGGAATGACACTTGCTAGTTTTGTTTGCTCTTACCCTTGGTTCCTTCATCTTTAAAGTGGGAGTTGGATAGGATTGCTAAAAAATTGCATAATTTTGGATAATTTACTTTTTATTTTCTTTTAAAAAATTGAAGTATAATTAACATGCAATCTTATATTAGTTTCAGGTATACAATACAACGAATCAACAATTCTATATATAATTCAGTGCTCATCAAGATAAATATACTCTTAATCCCCTTCACCTATATTACCTATCCCCACACCCACCTCCCTTCTGGTAACCATCTGTTTGTTTTCTGTATTTAAGAGTTTGATTTTTTGTCTGTCTTCTTTGTTTGTTCATTCATTTGGTTTATTTCTTAAATTCCACATATTAGTGAAACCACATGTTATTTGTCTTTCCCCGACTGTCTGATTTCACTAAGCATTATACCAAGTAAATCCATCCATTTTGTTGCAACAGGCAAGCTCTCATTTCTTTTTTATAGCTGAGTAATATTCCATTGCGTGTATATACCACATCTTCTTTATGCATTCATCTATCAGTGAACATATGGGCTATTTCCATATCTTGGCTATGATAAACAATGCTGCAATAAACATATGGGTGCATATGTCTTTTCAAATTAGTGTTTTGTTTTCTTTGGGTATATACTCAACAGTAGAATTACTGGATCCTCTGGGATTTCTATTTTTATTTTTTGAGAAACCTCCTATTGTTTTCTACAGAAGCCACATAAATTTGCAATCCCATCAACCGTGCATGAGGATTCCCTTTTCTCTACATCCTCACCGACAGTTGTTAAGTCTTGAGCTTTTTTTTTTTTTTAATTTTAGCTATTTTGACAAATGTAAGGTGATATCTCATTGTGGTTTTGATTTTCATTTCCCTGATGATTTGTCATGTTGAGCATCTTTTTTTGTATCTGTTGAGCATCTGGATGTCTTGTTAGGAAAAAATACCTGTTCATATTCTTTACCCATTTTTAGTCAGATAAAAAAGTTGTATTATTTTGGATAATGTATTTTTAAAATGCTTATTCTTATTAACTGTCCTTCCTAATATATATCTTTAATACTGTGATAGGAAGACAGGTTTGACTCTGCTGGAGTGCTCTACCAAATTTCCTCTCTTCAGAAAATAGTCTTATTCTATCTTTGCCTTGTCTCAGGAGATATAGGCATGAGCATCAGTGAACTTCAGGGACATGATTTTAAGAAATTTGTGTCTGTCTATATCTATTGATTAATTATTCATTCTTACATTTTAGAAAGCAAAATAAGTCAAATTATAATCTTTTAAAAAGTCAGTCATGCTAAATACAGACAGGGCTATTCCTTATCTAGATCTCATTCATGTTGGTAAAAGTTGAATCCAAAAATTGGATTCAATTCAGTAATTTGTTGAATACTTTTGTGCTTGAATATGTTCAATTCATACTCTTTGTAAATGATGTTATTTTAATGTTATTGATAAATAACTAGGCTTAATTGACTGGGACTCAGAATATGTCAGCTATGAGAGAAAAAAATATGTAGTGGTCACATGAAATTCCAGATTAAAACATGCAACACATTTCGGAAATGCTATAACCTGTAATTTTAAATATCAGAGAAGCAAAGAAACAGCAGGTTTTTTGTTTGTTTGTTAGTTTTTTTTAAGAATTGGAAAGTCCTGCAGAAAACAAATCAGCAATCCAGGTAATTCTGGCATATCTTATCTTTAATAAAACATGGAGAAACACGATTTTATAAATTCTTTCATACTCACAAGTATTAAAAAATAGGAATGTAAGTTCAACAAATAATACAACTCCTTTAAACCTCTCTAGGGATGAAAGAAAGCCACACTAGCAGTGGTTTGGCATCTGGTCAACTGTCTCTCTGGGACTTTATGACACTCTGGGTTATGTGGTATATCACTAAGAATTATAATATAGAACTTTTCGTGTAACCAGAGTACAAATTAGAGTGAAAACAGAGTATCATATAACTAATGCTTCTTGAGTACAAAGAAGGAAAAAATATTTATTAGTGGTAGATGTTAAAACACATTTCTCCAGCTGAGATGTAAGAGAAACACGAGGTATTAACAGACCCGATTAACTAATGCTCACTATTTCCGTGTCCATCTGTACCATCACACAAATCATAATGTGTAATAGTCACATGGCTGGGATTTTAATCCCTGGTTGGTATTTCCTTCTCTTGCTATTGAAACACCCAAAAGTTGAAGAACAAAAGTCAATATTTAGACGCATTATGAAATCGCTTTAGTTCTTCTTGATTGGAAGTTTATTTGAAATTGTTGAATTAATTTTTAAAGTTGGTAGTCAACATTGTATAAGCATTATTTTTTGAAATATTTACCAGCCATCTGTAATGAATAATTACTAATGATAAATGACCATTAATCTGAGTTGCATCCAACCAGTTATTAGAGTAAAAGGAAATGAAGTAGTTCCCTAGTTTTGGGTAAGAACTTAAGAAACAAAATACATTTGTCTATTAAAAATATTCCTTTAGCAATGCTGAAAAAGAGGGAAAATAAATATAAAATTGGATTCAATTCAGTAATTTGTTGAATACTTTTGTGCTTGAATATGTTCAATTCATACTCTTTGTAAATGATGTTATTTTAATGTTATTGATAAATAACTAGGCTTAATTGACTGGGACTCACCTATGTGTCTTCGAGACAGTGCTGAGGATGGGCTGTTTGTAAAGGAGAACTCTTTTACCTTCTGATCAAGTGACTTGCCCAGTTCTCTATTCATCATCCTACACAACCCCAAACAGATCTTTGAAAAGTTATCCTTATTTTCAAAATTATTGTTTATGAATAAAAATAAAACAATTTTCCTACTTATTCTCACATCTTATACTTTACCATCAGTGAATCAAATTTCTTTGTCACTGTTTCTCAAGGAACAAGTGCCAGTGTTGTAGTAAGTTAATCAAGTTTATTATCAGGGAATGATCCAGTGATTTCAATGTTCCTGTGGTGACCATTGTTGTTGTATTAATCTGTCCATTTCAACCCACCACTATTTGGGTCTGGGCCTAATCCTTGAAAACATACAGCTTTATCCAGAGAAAGGATTTGGTTCTCCATTATTTTTAACCTCTTTATTTGTTGGCTGATACCCTATTCACACCTTTACTCAGGCCAAAAATCTGGGAGTCCTCATGGAGACTTTATTTATCTTCCTGGCTTCCTCCCCAACCATCCAATAGACTTCTATGTTCTTCCTTATTCATTTCTCTGGAAACTGTCCTCTCTTTTCCACTGCTCCCATGACCTTGGTTTTGAGTCTTACTATTTGAGTGTCTTAAACTGTTACAAGAACCCCTATATTCACTTCTAGGTAAACCCTAGAATCACCCTTCCTTAAATCATTCTTCATAAATGGCCTACCTGATTATTTCCTTCTGCCGCTACTGTTTTCAGTAGCTTCTATTAGCCAGCAGTCATGTTGAAATTACTCCAAGGAACTCTGCTTCCTCTCGTCTCTATTTATTTTAGTCAGTGGCACCAACATTCACCCAGGTGCCCAAGACAAACCTGGAGCCATCTTTGATTCCTCCTTTTCTCTTTTTTAATTTGTTCAATCTGCTGGCAAGACCTGAGACTCTACCCACTTATTCTTTCCTCTTCAGCTCCAAACTGTTCTCCCTGCTTTCATTCTCCTAGTCTCAGTATTTTTTCCACCTACTCCTAGGATAAACTTAAAAACAAACAAACAAAAAAATCAGATCTCATCTCTGCTCTGTTTCAAACTTTTCAGGGATTCTCATAGCATTTGAAGTCACATCCAACCTTTCTGAAGTGGTCATTTTGATCCTTTCCTAATATTGTCTCATTATACCTTTGGAATTTCACCTTGCTCTTGACAAATGGATATATTATGTGAATTCTGACATGATGTGATAGGACACATACAGCACCAGTCACAATGCTCCAGACATACGGGCCTGTTATGCTTCCAAAACGGTAGGCTCATTCCAGTCTTTGGATATTTGCCCAGCTCTTCATTCTGGAAAGCTCTCTCCACTCGACCTCTACCCCAACACTATCCCCACCTCCAGATACTCACATGGGCAGAAACATCTCAATCACCCACCTTTCATCCTGGGAGGCCTTCCCTATACAGCTCAATCAATTCCTGACTCCACTCTACAAAGTGATGTTGTTCATTTATTGGCAAAGATGTAATTATATAAACTTAAGTTGTCTCTTATTTGTTTGTTTGTTTGTTTATTTATTTATTTATTGCCTATTGACTGTTCAATAATGTAGGTTTCTCAAGGTTAGGGCCCCTACTTGATTTTCAGCTATGCCTAGCATTAGGCTTGGCACTGCTTTGGTATGAAAAAATATGTGTTGAAAAAATGAATGAATGCTTATTTCCAAACTATGAAAATTTACCGATAAGATAAGGTAAAGATAGTATCTTAATATTTTAATTTGATCACTAGTTATTTCTGCAATGGAGCACTTTTTGTGCTTTTATTCATGATCACCTTCCTTTTCTAGGAATTCCTTGTTGGCATCCTTTGCTTACTTTCCTACTAGCTGCTTTTCTTTCTTTTTAATTGTTAGTCATCAGCTGTGTTTCTCTCTTTGTGATAATTTATGTTTAGAAAATTATTTTCATTTATATTTTGAAAATACTGTCTCCTTATATATCATCTGCCTTACTTTTATTCAGGGAGATATGTGTTGCTACAAAATTTCAAATGTTGATGTGGTAAAATTCATCTTTCTCAGAATTTAAGAATTTTCAGTCTTAAAAATACATAAAATAGAAAGCAACAAAAACCTCCCATCCCTCTAAACATAAACTCTCACGCGAATACACTGATCAATATTAAGATGTACGAAAGGGTCAGAGCTCTGCATGTTGTAGTAAGAAACACACAGCACAATGTATGAAGTACTCTTGCAAATAAAAAAAACCCACAAAAACACAGAGTAACATACATTTAATGAACTGTTTGCATTGAGTCTTAAGTCTATGAGCTGAATAAGTGGATGGGGGGTAGGGAGATAGGGGAGTAGGTTGAAGGACATCACGTGGGCAAAGTCAGGTGAACCCAGAACGGGACACTTTATAGGGCCAGTGATTTTTAACAAGACAATAACATGGGAGAAAAGGAGACAATTTCATATGAAAAGAAACTTAAGAGATATAGCAAATACTTAACAATTAATAGACTTTAAAAAATCCTGTGGTGAAATGACATATATGGATAATTAAGGAAACTTGGAGACATTTAGATATTAGATATTATCAGGACTTTTTTTGTTTTGTTCTTTAAAAAATTAATTTTTATTAGATTAAGGATCATATGGTGTGGTGATTATATCAAAAGAATTCTGGCTCCCACTTTTTTTTTTCAGATTTGAGGTGTCTCTTAAGTAATTAGGAGTGAATGAAGTACGTGGGATTTTCTTTAAAACAGTCCCTCTCCCCAAATAAAAGCCTATGTGCATTGGTGTTGGAGGCAGTTGAATCAAGAATGGCAAAATACTGATGACGTTAGTCAAGGTTGCTCAAGAGATGGCAACATCCCTAGGCTTGGAGGGGATAAGAGAGGGTAGTTTTCTGGCCCAAGAGGCAGAGAGCTCTGTGAGAAGGCAAGTTGACAGGAGCTGGGAGAGGGTGTGGGAGAAGAACATTGACCTCACTCTCCTCCCCACCCACTGTGGTCCCCTGCCAGGTCTCTCCAAGGGCAGACCCATCCAGGAGCCAGAGAGCAAGGAAGCCATGGTTCATGAGGACCCACCTCACAGAGAGGAGAATCCCTGTGGAGGGACAAACAGCTGGAGGTAGGGGTGGACCGGGCAGGTTGGTACATTACTGATTTGTGTTTCATAATTAATAGTTTGATTAAGAAAAAGGGATGCTCATTTTCTACTTTTAGATATGAAAGGTTAATACATAGTTTTTAGATCAAGCATATTAATGGTATAATTTAAATCTCCTTTATTTTTATTTATTTCTGCATAATTGATATGTTGAATTCTAAGAAAAATGTGTTAAAATCTCTTACCTATATTTTTAGAATTATAAATTTCTTTTATTCTTCATAGTTTATGTTTTATACTGTCAGGATTGGTAAAGTTTTGTAAATAATATATCCTCGATGCATTTTTTTAATCGATATGTAATATCATTTGTACTTTAGGGGCTTTTTGCTTGAACTTTGTCTGGCATTAGCTACATGCGCTTTTTTTTCTTGTTAGTGTTTGTTTTGCTCATTTTTCTGTTTCTTTATTTTCAGCATTTCTCTGCATTTTGTTTCAAGTGTGTTTGTCATAGAACATAGTTTTTTTGTTTGTTTGGAGCATCTCTTGTCTTTTAACAGGTGAATCTCATTGCTTCATCTTGGTTGTTATTATAGGTTTATTTGGACATGTTCATGCCATTTCACTTTTAAATTTTCTTTTCGAGGGCTTACTGTGTGCATTCACACTTTTATGGGATTTATCAACTTTTCTTTGTTTTATGGTTTTTTTTTTTTTTGCAATGTTTTGGAAACTATATCTTTTATTTCTATTCTATCATGATTATTTTTATAATCAATTATACTGTGTTTAAGTGTATTACAATTTTATTTTTACCAATATTGAGCATTAGTTTTCTCTGTCAACTCTACTTGGGATTTAAGTTTTATTTGGGCTTCATTTTCTACCTGCTCTTTCTCCTGCATCCTAGCATGGTAAGATCATCTAGGACTGCTACCCAGTACAGTAGCCACCAGCCACATGTGGCTGACTGAGCTTCGGAAATATGCCTGCTCTGAATGAAGAAGTGCTAAAATCCATGCTATATTTGAAGACTTAAACAAAAAGAATGTAAAATATCTCATTAACATCTCTGAATATCAATTCCATGCTGAAATGGTAAGACTTTCACTATATTGGTTTAAATAAGTTATATTGTGAAATTTCACTTTACTTTTTCTCTTTTACTCTTTTTGATATGTGGCTTTACAAGGAAATTTGGAATTCCAGATGTAGCCCACAGTATATTGCCCTTATATTTCTATTGGACAGAACTGTTACAGGATTTTAGTTCTGGGCTACTATTTTTAAACAGTAAAGAGATTTTTCTCTTTATTTTTTCTGTCTTCCCCCACCACTTTCCCTCTTATTCCTTGTTTCACTGTCCAGCTGTTAGATTACAGTGGACAGAATTCTAGACCAGTATGGAATTCTAGACCCAGGTGCAGCTGCTACATTGTTTCTTGCTGCCTCTGTAGGCCCTTCATTTTTCTTTCTAGATCTTAGGAATTACTCTCCCCTCTTGGTGTTCCCCAATTTCGCTCAAAGTGTAGGTGTTTCTCTTTATCCATCCTTATGTTTCATGCTCATGAAACTCTTGAAGTGTTATTTATTTATTTGTTTGTTTGTTTGTTTGTTTGTTTGTTTTTGGTCTTCTCAACCTCAGGGGAAACTTCTTGTGCTATTTCTTGCATGTCTTATGCCTTCGGCAATGTCTCTTCTTTTGTTTGCATCTCCCCTTTCAAGGAATCTGCATCTTTTAGATCCATTAACTGCATGTAAACTTTATTTTATGCATTACACTTGTGCATCGTTTTTCCCCTCATTCTGGCTTCTGACTCATTAATTTGTGGGGTTGCTTGCATCTATCCTCTATTCAGCACATTCTCTGTAGGGGAAGAACTGGATTATGATTTCAAACGTCTCTATTTACTTTCTTCCCCATAATAGCTCACTCTTGTGTTGTAGGAGTGATCTCCTTGCTAGTCCTGAGAGGATTTTAAATTTCCTTCTTGTAAACAAGCCAGATTTTACTTACAGATTCTCTCAGCTAAATTTTGTGTCTCTCTTGTGAGAAATGAGACCAGAACCACAGGACTTTTAAAATGATAAACTGTGCCAGGCCATGTTCCATAACACAGATTCTTAAATTGTTTGACCCCAGCTCATGAGACACTCATAGGATCACAGGCCAGTTATTGTTCCTTATATGCACAACTGGGATTTGTGTGCTCCAGAAACAAAACTACTTATTTGAAAATCACTTAGTCCACATATTCTGATCAGTCTTGCCTAGACCACAGCAGGGTTAATGTTAATTCTTATATTCTCATACCCTTCTTTCCTTACCTCCACTCTTTTAGATAATACTCAGTTCTTTCTTTCTTTCCTTCCTTCCTTCCTTTCTTTCTTTTTTTTTTTTTTTTTTTGTTAAGTTTCAGGAGTAGAGTTTAGTGATTCATCAGTTGCATGTAACACCCAGTGCTCATTAAATCATGTGCCCTCTTTAATGCCCATCATCCAGTTATCCCATGCCCTCACCCACCTCCCCCCCAGCAACCCTCAGTTTGTTTCTTACAGTTAAGAGTCTCTTATGATTTGCCTCCCTCTCTGTTTTCATCTTATTTTATTTTTCCTTCTTTCCCCTATATTCATATTTTGTTTCATAAATTCCACATAGGAGTGAAATCATATGGTGTTAATTTTTCTGGGATTGACTTATTTCACTTTGCATGATACCCTCCAGTTCTAGCCATGTCATTGCAAATGGCAAGATTTCATTCTTTTTGATGGCTGAGTAATGGTCCATTTTGTGTGTGTGTGTGTGTGTGTGTGTGAGAGAGAGAGAGAGAGAGACGTCTTTATCAATTCATCTATCAATGAACATCTGGACTCTTCATATTTTGGCTATTATGGACACATGGCTGCTATAAATAATGGATATGTGTGGCCCTTCAAATCACTATGTTTGCATCCTTCAGATAAATACCTTAAGTAGTACAATTTCTGGGTCATAGGGTAGTTCTATTTTTAACTTTTTGAGGAAACTTCATACTGTTTTCACACTGACTGTACCAGTTTGCATTCCCACCAACAGTGTAAGAGAGTTCCCCTTTCTCTTCATCTTCATTAACATCTATCATCATCTGAGTTGTTAATATAAGCCATTCTGACTGGTGTGAGGTGGTAACTCATTGTGGTTTTGATTTGTATTTCCCTGATGCCAGGAGATTTCAGCATTTTTTCCACGTGTGTGCTGGCCATAACAATACTGAGTTATTTAGGCAGTGTGTAAATGTTGTAGGGTTAACATATTTCCAAGCAAGTTTTTTTTTTTTTTTTTTAATAGGGGCTTCAGGTTTACTCTATTATTTCCCTTTGCATATTGGATAATTCTTGGTTAGACGTTTTTCTCATACTTGTTTTCCCTATTAACCTATGTTTTAAGGAGTCACCTGCCCCATCCTTTTTCAGTGCTGAGTGTGGGGAACATCCTACTGGCCAGACTGGGATGGAGCTATCCTCAGGCAGGAGGACTTGGGCTCCCACTGTGTATCAGCATGTCCCCACTACTTACCCATATCTTGAACAGGGCTCTGTCCTCATTCCTCCCACCTTCGAGGGGCCATTTTGCTAGATATTGTGCATTACAACTGAACCATGAGTGATGGGGCCACTCTTACTCAGTTTTCCGAACTACTATCCTTGGGTGGACTTGGTACTACTTCAATCTTCTCTGTCAGCAGCCTCAGAGCTTGGAATCTTAAAAAGAGCTTCTTTCTGCCTTCACTTGGGGTAGGGCTATCCCCCTTTCATCCAACTTTATTGGTCATCTATCTTATGAAGATTCTTCAAAGTTTTAGGTCACTGAGCATTGCCTCTTATTTCCCAGCACGTTAATGGATTTTCCAAAGCACTGTGTATCCTGTCATTTTTAGGTTTGGGGCAGAACTTGGCTACTGGACCATGTTCCTTGTCAGCCATCCTGATATGGTTCCCACATTGCAGCACTCTTTTGTACATGCTGTTCCCTCAGCCTGAAATGCCCTTCCTCACTTTCTTCTCTCTTCACATCCTCCAAGAGTCATCTCAGGAGAGGCTGTCTAGAAAACCTTTCCTAATTTCTCCAGGCTTATTCAATTTCTTGACTCTGCTACTTTGATATGTAACATACGTATTTCTTTATTTTTATGTATGTGTATATGTTCACTCTATCCTATTCTAATACGTTTATTTGCACATGTTTGATATTTTTGGGGGTACTAGATCATGTATTTCTTGAATAAGAATATAACACCCTAATTATCTTTGTTTTCTTTATACTACCACAGAGGCCATATTCAATATGTATCTATTAAATCTAAATCTGAGGGGGTTGACACTCTCTCCTCCTATCACCCGGGGCTAGGGGCAAGTGGGCATTTGCTTGATCTCATGAATGGCCCCATGCAGAGACTGTTTAGCAGTCTGACATCATGGGAATTTGCCAGTCTATTTTAAGTGTACAATCCAGCCTCATATCCTTTCCCTCTTATTCCATTCAATTTCCATTATCTAAAATAAAGGGCAGGAATGCTTTATTGTCTTTTAAGAAAAGAAACCAAATTGCTCTTCTTATATAACAGCTTCCTTTTAAGGGCAAAAATATCTGCTGAAAATTTAAATCACATATTCCTCCCACCTTTGTCTCTCTGCTATGCTTCCCTCCCAGCCATGGAAATATTAAGAACAAGAAACGATCTAAAGAGAAAGCATTCTGAGTAGTATCCTGATTTGTCCTTATCTGTAATATATATGCAAGCCAGACCAAGTTGATAAACACAGACAGCCCACCTGACTTCAAAAAACAAACAAATAAATATACAGGCAGACGTTGATTTCCCTGTGGAAATTTTACAGGGGAGTTAAGTTATGGAGTGTACACAGACCTGAAATTGTCATGCAAACTGGGTTGTCAGGGATTTCAGTGTCTATACGTGGGTTGAGTAAACCAGTTCACATAAGGAGACCCTGAGACTTTGGCTAGATATTTGAATGGAAGCAGCTGGAAAGTTAGAGGTGAGATGTTCCCTTCACTTTGTATGCAGCCATCATGTTTGGTTGCTTTTGCCTTAAACAAGAGACATTTACAAGCCACTAATGAAAGTGATCATTAAGGGTATCTGAGTCTGAGGAGAAAATATCCTGAGATGAGAATTCCAGGCAAGTAGTTCATTCGGCAGGTAATTCCAGGAAGCAGAGCTGAGTGGGAAAAGGAAGGCAGCCAATTCAGGAAATGTTAGGATACAAATTACCACAGTGGCCCACCTGGCCTCATTCCATGGGGGACTTCTGGGGACAGCATGGAACACATACTTCTGGGCTATTCCACCTGAGGGAGTAGGGGTATTTATTTACCAAATCCTGTCAGTCATTGGCTCAGGACTGCTCCAAGTTGGTGTCAAATTCCAGGAATTTGGTTGGCTGTGCCATTCTGGAAGCAGTCTGCAGAGCCCAGGGACAGACCTCAGGCAAAGAAACATGGGGGGGGTCTCCTGAAGTAAGACTGGTAAAAAAAACCCCAGGATTATGGGAATGATGTAACAACATATAGGTTTTTTTGTTTTGTTTTGGTTTTCCTCCATTCAGACTAATTTTTACTATTATTTGCAAAATGGTAGGAAAAACAAAACAAAATAATCATCCATTGCTTATGGATTTGTCCTCTGAAATGTTGAGGCCCAACCAAGGGAAGGTAGAGTCACATGTTTTAACTGTTCAACTTAAATCATCATTCAATAAATTCTGTAACTGTTTAAAAATTCTGTTTTAAAAGTAAGCTTTAGGAACAGAGGAAAATGAGGGTGTTTTATCTGTGGAGAAGTGTGAGAAAGTGGGTAAAGTAGCAGAAAGTGTATGGGACGGGAAGTGAGGTGTCCGACGTGGTGCTCCCTGGGTTCCTGTGAGAATGGCTCGGCCCGGCCTCAGCCTTCTCACAGTTAAAGCTAATGTACTGCATGGCTTCCACATTCTCTTAGATGACTTTTGGCTCTGACCTGCAGTATGGTCTCCACTAAATATGGTGGCCCAGGGGAAGAGAGTCATTTAGGCTGAAACGGAGTAGAAAAGGGCTTATTGATTGGTATCCAAGAATGGGCTTGGAGTAGCCTTCCTCATTCCAAAAATATTCCCCATTGTGGTTATTGGAATGATTAACACTGCTGTTGCATGTTTATTGTTCCATTCACATTTATGTTTTGCCCTCCCAATGGTAGTCTTATCTTCTGGGTTCGGCATGCAGTGGTACTTAGTAAATGCTTGTTTTTTGTTTGTTTGTTTGTTTGTTTTGTTTGTTTTTTTGTGTTTTTTTTTGGGGGGGTTGGTGTTGGCTTTCTTTCTTTCTTTTTTTTTTTAATCTTTAGGAAAAAAGGGTAAGTATGAAAATACATGAAAGTATTTTTATTTCTCTTTAATCCAACTCTGCTCTACATTATGGGCCTTTCCATTTTCTTAATAACAACTTGGGTGTATTCCTTAACTTTCTGTCACTTAGAAAAGTTTAATTGTGGGTCAATTACAAATAACAACATAAAATTTACCATCTAAATTGTTTTTAAGTGCATAGTTCAGTAGTGTTAAGTACGTTCACCTCATCGTATACCAACTTCCAGAACATCTTCGTCTTGCAAAACTGAAACTGTGCCCATTAGACACAAACTCCTCTTCCACCCAGCCCCCAGCCCCTGGCAGGCATGACTCCACTTTCTGTCCCTGTGACTTTGACTACTCCAAATACCTCATGTAAGTAGAATCATGTAGTATTTTTTCTTTTGTTTCTGGCTTCTTTCACTCAGCATGATGTCCTCAGGTTTCACTCACATTGCAGCACAGAATTCCCTTCTTTTTTATGGGTGAATGATATTCCATTATGTGTATGTTCTGTGTTTTGTCTATCCATTCATCCACTGATGGACACATGGATTGCAAATTCGAGGGTTTTTATTTTTATCTTTATTTTTTTAAAGATCTTATTTATTTATTTGAGGAGGAGAGAGAGAGAACACCAACGGCGGTAGCAGCAGGCAGAGGGAGAAGCAGACTGTCCACTGAGTAGAGACCCTGACATAGGGCTCCATCCCAGGACTCTGGGATCATGACCTGAGCTGAAGCCAGAGGCTTAACTCACTGAGCAACCTAGGGGCCCTGCAAGTGTTTGTAAATGCCCATTAGTGGGTGGTTTTAAACCTACATATTAGGATATGTCAAACAAGTACTGTTCCATATATAAGGCACTCTTTTTATAAACTTTTGCTATTTTCCAACTTTAGAAAAGGGTTTTCCCCTCTCAGATGAAAAGTTAAAAGAAGAGACTAACCCTTATTGAGTGTAGTCTTACAAATGCTGCCACATTTCACAAGTGAGAAAAGAGCAAAGAGCACTGTCTTAATCTGATCAGTGACATTGTCAGTGCCCTCAAGGGCTGCCGCATGTCAGGCATCATGTGACACTGGATCAAAAAAAAAAAAAAAAATCCATCCATGGAACACCACTTTACTTCAATGACATATTTTCTTTCTTTCTTTTTTTTTTTTCCCCCTAGTTTTATCATACCGTTGTTAGACTCCCCAGACAGGTGAATGATATATTTGTTGTGAGAATTTTCCAGCAGATGGCAATAAGATGTCATGATCTAATGAAGTTTGAATAACACAACTCTTTGACAATGGAAGTAAAGTAACTCTTCTTTTTCACCTAAGGCATTAGGATAATAACCAAATGATTGTGTTAATCTAACACCTGAAATGATTAATGTTTCTAAGTAAAGATTCTGTAAGTAATGAACTCATTAGTGAGGATCTTTAAATGTAAAACTATTTAAAAACCTTATCATCAGTGGCTTAGTGCCAACATTTCTTATTTGTATGATGTCCAGAGCATCCATTGTTTTTGAAGTTACCAAGACAAGATTGCCGAGTCTTCAGTTTAATTCGACAATTACCCTCATTACAACACGAATCATTGTGTGATAACTAATGCCTGCTTATCATTAATAATCCATAATGTAACTAGGACATGAATGTTTGATCAAAATTCTGTATGCTGTAATGGAAAATTCACACAGTAGAAAAATAACTAATGTTTAAATTTAGTAAAATATAAACTTAGAAATTATTTCAAAATGTCAAAAATTCCAGGGTGAAATGTTTCACTGTTGCAAAATGTATCCCAAGAGATGAAAAAAATCATTTAAAAAATATTGGAGTCAGAAAAATAAAATCAATCTATTAGATATTAGAAGAAAAAGTGAAAGAAAAGTATTCAATAACTGAACCAAGTTTTGAGGAAGATAAAATGGCAGGCAGGCAGGAAGGAAAAAGCATCAGAACTTCAGTTCTGGGCCAAGTCTAGCCCAGGTTTTTCACCTGCAGAACAGGGTGTACATTTCTCTTCAATTTCTATGTCAGCCAGGCCGAAGGAAAAAACCCAAGGACTACATTAAGCCAAATGTACATTTTGCCAAATCAGGTGGTGGCCATGTGACACAGACATCCAACAGAGGGGCATGCCACTCTTGTTGGAAATATCCCACCTCTGAAGGACTTCGCTGCTTCCCCAAAGGCAGTACAGGGAAGAGAACGCCATCAGAAATTCATTGCATATGACTTGTTCCAAGAGGTACGAAAAAAATCACCACAACTTGGGTTCTTCATCATGCACAAATGCTTAAATATTCGTCTCTTTTGTAAATAATGGGGAATAGAAGAAATAACTGAAGAATATGAACATGGACAAAGTCTGACAAAAGCTGGATGTCGTCCTGAAACCGGATCATCCTGAGTCTTGGAGATGGTTAGTCATGGGATGTGGGCAGGGCATGGCTTGAGGCCAGGGGCTCTGGGCAGCTGTGGTATCCCTGGAGGGGCCCTCCCAGCAGCCAGAGCTAGAGGTCTTACTTTGAAGGGGGGACGAGGACAGAGTATCACGGCATCCGCCATTGACTGTCTCCACATTAAAACCTGATCTGATGGACCCTAAAATGGAGCCAGAGCAGAAGCTAAGTGATGACATTTTATGTAAAAAGAGGCTGGATTTTCCTTAGAGGTACGAGAAAGGAGAGAGGAAAGTTGCTGAACTCTTACGGATCTCCTGAGAAGTTAGATGTGGTGAAGGTTAGCTGCCAACTTATCCTGAGAATGAGTCTCAGAGCAAATTCTCTAGTGTAGGCATTTGCTACCATTTGTTTTTTCCTGATTAGTGAGCAGCCACAAGACAATTCCCACTGCCTCCCCTGCAGGTGCTCTATGACATCACAGCTCACTGCCCTCATGGATGTTTCATAGGAAGGGGCTCAAGGCAGATATCATCGTGCTCCCAGAGGCTTCCAAGAGTCAGCCCAGCTCCCTGGAAAATCTTCCCCTTGATGACTGGACACCACCCCAGCTAGAGGGCAGCCCTGAGAGCAGAGGGATGGGCTTGGCTGGACTTGGGTCCTGCCCATGGTGGGAGGGATGAGGAGGCATCTCCAAATTCATTTTACCCAGCCCGTGTATCTTCAGAGGCCCTGTGTGTGACTACACTGTCCAAACTGAAGTAGAGTCAACTCCTGTCATTTGTGGTAGTTATGTTCTAGGGTTGTAGCAAATACTGAATGAGTGAGGACTGAACACTTGCTCCTGGAGACACTCAGAGACAGGTTACTGACAGGATTTGGTCATAATTCCAACAACTGATTGACACATATCTTCATTTTATGAGCATTTCTGTTTAATTAAGTAAGAAGACACCTTCTTTATATATATTGTTGACTCATTAACATTGCATTCATGGCCAAAAACACTATATATAATTCATACCTGAACAAAGCTTAGCTAACCTACATATTTTCTCCATGAGGCATATCACAGTCTTCTTGTGTGTAGGGACAGTAAGGCAGCACTCTGGCTTTATGCTTGGGGGTCATTTAAAAAGGGAAATCACCCAAAAAAAGCACAAAATGACAACAACAGAGCAAACTAAGCAGACTCTGGAAAAGATGCTTGTTTATAGCTTAGAGCTGAGACAAGAAAGCAAAGCATTGCCTCATTCGACCTTAGTGGAGATGTGCACATGGGGCAACTTAAAATTGTGCCCACTATGCATGTCTTCAAATGGCCCCAAAGCTCTGGGAGTACTGATTTGGGGATAACAAATAAATTTGGCTTGTAGGTCAATTCACAAACACAGAATCTATGGATAATGAGAATTGACTTTATTAATGTAATTACAGACTTCAGAGCAGTAGGGAAAAAGGGCTTAGAAACAGCATGAGAATACATAGTAACAGATATAATTACCCACTTAGTAATGAAATATTCTATTTCTTTTTAAGATTTTATTCATTTACTTGACAGACACAGATCACAAGTAAGCAGAAAGGCAGGCAGAGAGAGAGGGAGAAGCAGGCTCCTTGCTGGGCTTGATCCTAGGACCCTGGGATCATGACCTGAGCCAAAGGCAGAGGCTTTAACCCACTGAGCCACCCAGACACCGCTGAAATATTCTATTTTTTTTTTTTTTTTAAGAGAGAAAAAGGACATGTGAGTGCAGGTAGGGGAGGGACAGAGGAAGAGAGAGAATCCCAAGCAGGCTCCATGGCCAGTGTGGAGCCAATGTGGGGCTCCATCTCATGACCCTGAGATCATGACCTGAGCCAAAATCAGGAGTTGGACACTTAACCAACTGAGTCACCCAGGTGCCCCTGAAATATTCTAATTTTTAAGAAGAATTAGCTTGGAGGACTTCACAGTGCATATGTTTCAAAATGGGATTGCTGGATGATTGTGGTGGTCACTGAGTATTTTCTGAAAAACACAGTAATGTTTGATCTCTTCATTTCCTGTTAAAATATATGCACTCATTAAAAAATAAAGATTTAAAGAATGCAGGTCAACATAGCGTAGACAGTGGACATCCTTTCAGATCTCAATCTCAAAGGTAACTAACTCTTCACTGATTGGAGAATTTGATTCCAGATCATTTTTCACAGATATCTGTGTGTGTTTATATTTTCATAAAATAATTATTTCATAAAATGTGGGTGTTTCTGTTTATGTACTTCTTTATTCACTTAGTAAAATATCTAGGATAATTTTCCATTGAAGGTTATACAGCTGCAACTTACTGCTTTAGCAGAGGTGTACTATATAAAATGCAGTTTACTTCAATAATCTTCACTGGAAGGACATTTCTGGTGTTTGGAGCTCAGTTATTTCATAAAAAGCCACAGTGACCATGCGTGGATGGATCTTTGCAAAACTCTGTTTTTCTATTGAACAAATATACAGAAGCAGAATTACTAAGTAAAAAGGATATGTCCATTTACATTTTAATAAAGTCTGAAAAAGGCTTTAGCAATTTGTATCATGATAGCTAACCGATTGAGGCAGCTTGAAAAGCTGTCACATTAGCAGCCAGAAATGTCCTCACTCTTATGGAATATAGAAAGGTGACTTGTCATTTGCAAGCCTGAATCTTGTCTTTGTTACACATTGCCTCATACTCCAAGAAAGCAAAGGGCCTTCTGGACCTCCCAGCATGACTTGTAATCTGCTGTATTCAAATTCTGCTAGTCATTAAATGATCCCTCTCTTGTTCAAGTCTGAGAGCTAAATGCTGTTCAGAAACTCCACTTATCCCAGGGATGAAGGTGCAGAATGCCTCTGTTAGGAATGAGTCCAGGGGATGCTGTGGGTGGGCAGTTAGAGGACAAGATCTGGGTCAGACTACCTGGCGTTGACTTGGCCTGTCTACACTTCCGTTGCCTCATCTGCAAAGTGGGAAGAATGACATCTACCTCCTAGATTAGCAGGAGGATTCGAATGAACCTGGAAGGCAGGAAGTACTCAGCACACAGCCCACTGAAACCATAACAATGCACCATTACTTCTCTATAGTTTCAAATAATTGATGCAACTGTTTTTCACAGAAAATAAATCTTCCAATTTCTAATGAGGTTTCACCTGCCAGACCGGTAAGAGTTGGCAGGAGAAACCCTGCCTGTGGTCACAACCTAGGAGGTGTAGCAAAGCCAGTTGTCCCAGGCGCAGGACCCAGTGATAGGAATGTCCTTCTGATTTCCATTCTGCCTTTTCTTTCACTTACTTTCTTGTTTCCTTTGGGAAACCTTCTCTGTCCTATCTGTAGCTCTCCTCTAGACCCTGACCATCTTCTCCTTAAATAACCATTCAAGCCATAATTTATCAGGATGGAAGAGTGTTGGTATGTGGCTGACACCTAGATCCGAAATGTGAAGTGTCATAGGGTCATGTTGGGGTGATAAAGGAACTGCAAGGTGGTCCCAATAGAAGCTCCTCAAGCATCAGAAGCCGCTTGCCTCTGAGCAACTGAACCAAAGGGAGTGCATTTACCAGGGTTTGGACACGGTCTTGGGCCCAGGCAGGCTGTCTTTGGCAGTCTTTCTAGAAATTATATCGGTTTTTGCCATCCTTCATGATAAATCCTGCTGCTTCATAACAAAGGGAAGAACCTGGCTTCCTGGCCAGGGTTTGGAATATTTATTTTCTAAATACAATTTGCAGGGGTAAATGCTCCTCCTTACCCATCCCTTCCCTTCACTTGTGCAGCCCTTAAGCCAGCTCTGTCTCTTTTGTTTGGTATTCAAGGCACAAGAATAGCGGCCATGAATATCAGCTAAGAAAGAGTGAAGGGATTCTAGGTGGAATATTTTAACCCCAGGAGTGTGGCCTACGCCAGGGTGGTCATACTGTTTGTTTACTAGGCCGGGCTGGGGATTGGCAGCCAGAAACTGAAACAGTCTGGATTTGAGGGATTGACAATATTGCATGTTCGGTACAAGCCCCAGGACCATTTTCCTCGACTGTCTTCTTGCCTGTTTGGCCAAGTGGGGTTAGGATGTACCAGAAAGTTTTTTCTTTTTTCTTTTTTTTTTCTGCATAGATTCAGAATTACCTGAAGCTGACTGGCTGTGTGAAACAGTCTGCACCCAAGCTAGAAGCTTCTCCCTGAGCACACCTGTCCGAAATTCCTCTCCCGGTCTTATATTGTTTGCCAAGATAAATAAATGTAGATGATAGATAGATAGATAGATAGATAGATGATAAATAGATAAAACAGAATACTTTAGAAGTTATTTCTGTGAAGTCAGAGTGGGCAGAGGGTCTCATTCTTTTGTTTGTTTGTTTTTGTTTTTAGAGATTTTATTTATTTTACAGAAAGAGACACATCCAGAGAGGGAACATAAGCAGAGGAGGAGGAAGAGGGAGAAGCAGGCTTTCTGCTGAGCAAGGAGTCCAATGTGGGCCTCGATCCCAGGACCCTGGGATCATGATCTGAGCAGAAGGCAGACACTTAATAACTGAGCCATCCAGGCACCCCAAGGTTCTCATCCTTTTTTTTTTTTTTAATTTTTTTTTTTAAGTTCTCCACGATTCACTGTTTATGCCTCATTCTTAAATAGGAAAATAGGGCTAGGAAGCTCCTGCACAATAAAATAATTATTGGTAGTGATGCATATGGCTAATTTTTTTTTAAATGAGCAACTTTGGGGTGCCTGGGTGACTCAGTGGGTTAAAGCCTCTGCCTTCGGCTCAGGTCATGATCCCAGTATCCTGGAATCGAGACCCACATAGGGCTCTCTGCTCAGCAGGGAGCCTGCTTCCTCCTCTCTGCCTGCTTCTCTGCCTACTTGTGATCTCTGTCTGTCAAATAAATAAATAAAATATTTAAAAAAATAAATAAAGTTCTATTTTAAAAATAAATAAATAAATAAACGAGCAACAGACAAATGGGTCCAGGTCTTTTGTTGCAGAGGGTGCATGAACATAGAAAAGAGCTTGGTTACATTAAAAAAAAAAAGTGATAATTCATCTCAATAGACCACCTAGATTTCTTTTGTTTTCGTAATCCTGTGTCAGCCTAATATTCACAACAATTTTACAAAATCAACCATATGATGCATTTTTAAAGTACAGTAAGCTGATGAAAAAATAAGGAAATGTTTTTTGGGGAAGTTAAAATGTTGAGATTTTGACTATCAAAAAGCAATGATCCCCGGCAGATCCAATGGCCTGGAGGAAGGAAGCAGGGAAAGGCCAGCTCCCTGCCAGCTAGCCTCTGCCACTGAGAACAGCCAGGGCGGTGTGCACAGCTCTCACACAAAGTGCCAGTCTGGGGTCTGGCCCGGCTAAATCCAACGGACATGGAAACCAGTGACTCTGTAATTGCAGGACTTCCACTGTGTCTAGACCACCAGAGAGACTGGTGGGCAGCGTAAGCTTCCCTATTGCAGTTCACCAGGGGTCAGCTTCTTGCTGTGAGAACAAAGTCCGATTGAGCCACGGGTCCCAGCTGCACGGTTCTGCTGTGTAAACACAGCGCAGACAACCAGGATGGCCAAATGTTAGGGTCCGCGTGTGATCCATTGTTAGAATATAGACACAGCCATAGACTCGGTCTTCCACTGGTCTCTTTCTCTCTTGTCTTCTGCGTCCCCTCTATCTTACTTGTGAGCATCAAAACGTCCTCTTAAGGAACAAATCTTTGGTTGTTTAACCCATTTTGTTTTCCCGGTGGGGACTGCCACTGCACTCCAACAGAGCCAAATACTTTCAATGGGCCTGGCTTCAGCAGAGGAGGCCCAACCATAGCCTGCTTGGTCACCGGGCTCATTCACCCCCATAACTACAACTCACCTAAAATCAGGTGAGAAATAAGAGATTGGGGACCGGTCTGTCTCCCTGTCTCTTGTAAGTGTCAAGCCCGTCTTTGACTCCTGACATTCACTTCCTCCCTGGGAGGCCCAGTTTAATAGAAACTCAGAATGCAGGTTCATACCCCTGCTCTTAGGTGTTCAAGGATGCTCGCTGCGAAGCTTGCAGCTCTGTGGCATCAATCACTGTCCTCGGCTACTTGAGAAGCGGCCCTGATGGACTGGCGGGGTGGGGCGGGGGGGGGGGCTCGCCGTGCCAGCATGCTGCAATTCAATTAGTCTTGGTCACAGGGAGGCATTATTATTCATACATCAGCAATTGTTCCCAAAGTAAACAGAGCTGGGATGAGGTCTCTGATCCTCCCAGTGCCTTTAGCTGGGACACAAAAGGAAAAAAAAAAGCCCTGAGACACCAGGGTGGGACATTTGGTCTGAATTCTGATCCCCTTTGCAAGCTTCCCATCGGAGCTTGTTGATTTCTTTCTTTCTTTCCTTCTCTCTCTCTCCCTCTCTCTCTCTCTTTTACTCCATGACCCTTACAGATAAGTACGCTGCGTGTGCATATGCAAACCCAGCAGGGCGATTATATTCCTTTATTGCCAACAATGCCAGAAAGCCCCTTTTTAATCTGCATACTTCCCCCCAACTTTAGTACCTCCCCCAAATTGGAAAGTAGATCCTTTAAATGGTGTGAATGATTCTGTTAGAACATAACAGACCAATAACTTCCCAGTTAGCCATAAATAATCCCCGTAGAAATAAAGGGTGACATTTGTATTTTGTAAAGTGCTAACCAAATTAACCGTGGCCTGGCGAGCCCCCATCTGTTTATCAGTTTTGCCGGTGCAAGTGAACCCAAGATAAATGCCAGTTTTCCTTGGATAAATTTTACAGCCGCGCTGAAACTGCCAAAGCACACAGGAGAAGTAAAAGCAGAGCTGTGTTCTCACTGACAGAAAAGTCAATTTTGCAGGATGGATTTAGGCAAGAGGCTGTAACTCCTCCTCCCGCTCCAACTCAAGTTTTGTGTGTTTATAATGGGGCTGTTTTCTCCGGCTGGGGAATGAGCCAATTCAGTGAGCTGAAAGTTCAATTCAGTGGACTCTCCTTGAGAGCCTGCCGTCGGGAATGATAAGGCTGGCGGGAACGTGCCAGTGGTAGAAGGAAGAAGCAGGACCCTCTACCAATTCTCGTTTTTGTGGGAGTGGCACACATCCTGACTTAGACGATTCCCTGGTGGACTTGGGGGCATCTGGATATCTGAGGGCTGATTTTCACCTTTGCTGCGTGTGACTTCCTGATGCCCACTGCGTTCTAACACTTAAACCAGGGAACACCTTCAGACTCATCATCCTGGTACCTCTGTTGGCCTCTGGAAAGCCTCGGCATTGTTGTGGGTGGGACAGGGCGGCGGGGGGGTGGGGGGGCAGTGCACAGGGAAACCCAGCTGTGAGTTAGAAGCCTCAGGAATGTTAGAAATGTGGATTCCCAGGCCCCACCCCAGACCTACTGAATCAGAATCTCCAAGGGCCAGGACCCCGTCATTTGTAATTCACAAGAAATCAGTATGATAAGCTGCACCCCTTTAAGGAAGGAATCCCAGCTGCTGGGAGTGTCACCAACAGACTTCCTTGGCCGAATGATACATCGAGAGCCCAACTCGTGCCCCTTTCAGGCCAGCATACGCATGTGTGCAAAGACCTTTTCAGGACCACTCTGAACACCCTGTAGATTCCGCTAAGGGCCCCTCCCGCAGGTCCTAGTAAATATCCTGTACATGAATCTCCATCGCAGAGGGAAAACACTACCTACAACAGTAGTTTGGGGAATGCTGGATGGTCTGGAAACCACCATTCTTCTCCAACACTCAACCCACCAACTCTCTGTAACATCGCTACTCTCACAGACAAGTGGGCCTTGGCCTCAACATGGCTGTGCCAGAGGCAGTGTTGGACCCTGTCCCCCTGAGCCACCATGGCACTGGTAGTGTGGATCACTTAATTCTTCTGTTTTCCATAAGAAATCAAAGAATTCTGGGCTCCTACTGCTGGCTGCCCTGTAAAGAAGGATTGGATGATCTAGACTCTGCTGCCTCAGTGTTTCCTCTGTAAAAATGCAGCGGTGGTGGGAGGTATTTCAAAGACTGAATGGGACTACACTGCTCTCCTACCTTTTTTTCTGGTTCCACTTTCTGCGACCCATGGTAAGAACAGGGAGGATGAGAAGGAAGGTACGTGTCAGAGACTGAGCCAGGGGTCCATTTTTGACTTGTGGGATGGTTACACGTGTTGCCACATTCTTTGAAACCTCCTGTCAAGAGGTGGTGTGAAAATTCCCTCCCCGTGAATAGGACTGGCCTTAGTGACTCACTTCTAATGAAAAGGATGGGGCAGAGAGATGTGTGTGTGCCATCTATGGCTAGTGGAAAAGGTGGGACAGCTTCCACTTGGTGCTCTTTTTTTAAAAGATTTTGTTTATTTGTGTGTGTGAGAGAGAGAGATTGAGCATGAACAGGAGCAGAGAGGGAGAAGCAGACTCCCCAGGGAGCAGGGAGTTTGAGGCAAGACTCCCACCCAGGATGCTGGGACCTGAGCTAAAGGTCCCTCAGACCTAAGCTGAAGGCAGACTCTTAAGCAACTTAGCCCCCGATGTGCCCCATACCTGGTGCTCTTTCTCAGGATACCCACCTCAGAAGCCCCGAGCCCCCAGGTCAAAATCATAAGGGGAGGCCACATAGGGACAGAGAGGCTGAAGGATCCCCAGCTGTTTGAGTCTGATTCCAGCCCTAGCTGCTGCCTGAAGGCACTTCACAAAGATCCCAAGTGAGACCTCTGGGTAGTGCTCAGTCATTTCCAGAACCATGCAAGATCACCACAAACAATCTCTATGGTTTTATACTAACTTTGGGGTGTTTGCTACACAGCAATGGATGAATTTGGGTGGTTAAATCAGAGACTCATCCTTATTCATGACAGATTTTAACCTGATACATAGAAATCATTTAGAAGAAGACAAAATAATTCTAAAACCAGCCAGACAAAGCAAAGCCCAATAGTATCCATGAGATTTTTCTGACAGCCCCCACTGCGGACAAGCAAGTATCTAAGAAGCCAGGACCAGGCCTCTGACCATGTACACTGCAGTTCCCTGAAGACTTGCATTATCTGCCAGAGAATATTCAAGAACTGCAACACCAACTAACCAGTAGCTAAAAAGATGGTCCATCTAGGCGCACCTGGGGGCCACAGTCCATTAAGCATCTGACTCTTGGTTTCACTTCAGTCCATCATCTCAGAGTCATGGGGTGCAGCTGCAGGTCAGCCTCTGCACTCAGGGGAGACTCAGCATGAATTTCTCTCTCCCTGTCCCTCTGCCCATTCCCAGCCCGTGTGCTCACTCTCTCAATCAAATAAATAAATCTTTACAAAAAAAAAAAAGGTGGCTCATCCACAGACTCAGCACACGTACTCAGTTCAGTGAGGATGCTGATGGGCACTTGTTAGAGCCTGCTTTTTCTATTTTACACAAAGTTGTCTTAATTCAGGTTGCTGAGGTCCTGGGCCTTGTTGGAAATACCGTATTTCCAAATGTAGGCAGAGGCTGCTGCACGTGACCACTGGAAAATATTTACTAATACTCTCTTCTTAGTTTGTTTGGGCTGCTATGACAGAATGCCATAGATTGGCTGGCTTTACTGACAGACATCTGTGACTTATGGTTCTGGAGGGTAAATGTCCAAGATCAATGTACCAGCATGGTGGGGCTCTGAGGACGGCAGCCTTCCCACTGCATCCCTCGTCTGGTGGAGGGAAGAAGCACTAATCCCATCCCATCGTGGGGGCCCCACCCTATGACCCCACCTCACTGTGGCTTAGGGGCTTCGACATACGGATTTTAAGTGGACAGAAACATTCTGAGCATAACATGCCTGACTATAATTACACATTTTTCATGGAAATGGTCTAGAGGTGCCATTAAAAATCAATCCAGATTTGAAGTACTCTGTTTAAAAAGGCAGAGTGGAGATTAAGCCTTCAGAATGATTTCCACCCAAAATTATAACTTCCTACAATCTAAAGGGGGGAATTTTCAGTTTCTTGAACTAAAGTGGTCTTGAAATGAGTTCTCCAGTTTGTTACCTCCAGACACCAGTAAGGAAGAGCCACTGGAGTTCTTGTTACCACTGAATTGTTCTCCAATATCTGTCAGGACTTTCTGTTTGGTGATGTATCTCTTGGGCTCAAAATGAGAAGACATCCAAACCCAAGAGCCCAAGAAACATTAGGTTTCCTTTCCAACTGAGGGAAGAGGTTGGTAGAAGGCCATAGGGTAAAGCTTTCAAAGCAGATGGGGCTTAGGTATTCTTCAGCCATTTAGTCCATCCCATGCCAGTAAGGAAACCCAAGATACATAGAAATTCATGATATGGAACAAGATCACAAAGCTAGCTCCTCTCAGGACAGCTCTGGAGCTGTGGGTGCAAGGCTCCCCATCCAGTGCTCTTTCTTTTTTGTGAGTCTCAGGGCCAGTGACAGAAATAAAATATTTTCTCTGCATACTTATGGCACATTGAGCTAAGAACAGAAGCTAGAAGTTATGGAGATAAAGGGAATGCATGAAATGGCTCTTCCTTTTTTGAAGAGTATGCTTGTTATCTGCCTTGTACTATCTACCCGTTTTTCACCTGAGTGGTCTATGCATCCTCAACCTCCTCTTTTATCACTGGTGGTAGACATTCAGAGCAGGCTGCAGTGAGGGAGGGATTTGAAGGCAATTCACAGAGGCTTTGTGAGTATCTCAAGCTCTGTCAGTGATTAACTCACCAATGCACATTTTAGATCAACAGTCAACTTAAATACATTTCCTAAATTCTTCAAATAGCATGATGTTCCCAGATCTCAAAGTTGACTTGGATTTACCTCCAGGGCCCTTAATTTTGTTTTTGGTTTTGCTTTGCTTTGCATTATTTATTTCTTTTAGAAAATGAAGAAATGCATTCTAAAATTTTGTTTTTTCTTCTCATTGCTGCAGGAGGTTGTTGGGTCCCTCACTAGATGTATGGGCAGATTAGTAACCACAGCAAAATTTAGATGTCCTTTGGTATAATAGAGTGAGTTGGTAGAACAGTGAAGCTGCTTTGTGCTTCTGATTTGTTTTAGTTGAAAACAGTGTGATCTGCAAAGAAGCAACTAGTATTTGATCTATGAAAGAAGAAGTTCATTATTAGGTTTATTAGCAAATAGGTTCATTATTAGGTTTATTATCAAATTGGACTTATTGTGGTGATCGTTTTTCAGTATATAAAAATATTGACTCATTATGTTGTACACTTGAAACTAATATAATGTTATATGTGATTATACCTCAATTAAAAAAAGTGATAATAAAGTAGGATTTTTTTTCTGTAAAATGTAATTTAGGGATGAATGTGTGAATATAAGGGGAAGCGTGTGTAGGGAGGTGGGAGTGGGTGAGTATGCTCGTACATCTACAGATGTAGGTGTTTTTGTTTTTTGTACAAAAAATTTATATACATATGTGTATGAAATATAAAAACGTGAAATAAATGCATGTTGATTTTTCAGCAAGTTCTGGAGTTTATCTGCAAGGGAATTTCAGGTCTGTTAATTGTTAACACTCACCTTGCCTGATGCTCAAGCATCATCCTGGCATTTCATGTAACAATAAACTGCTGTCAGCTCCTGATAACCCCAATCGTGGCGCACATTTATGTTCTCCTGATAGAGTGTGGCCTTAGCCTCTGCCCCAAAGGCCACAATTCTGTTTACCTGATCATCCTCATTTCCCCTAGCTACTTTTCACCAAATAGTAAACCTGCTGTGGGAGACACAAACCCACTTAGAAGCCAACTTGTATCAGTTGCCTAGAGAGTTAGAAAAAGATGTGTACAGGGGGTGGAATGCATTAGAGGGAAGCATCTAGGGGGAGAACGAATGGATTTCTACCTCACCATCTTGGGAAACTCAGTGCAGCCCTGTAATGGCCCTTAGTCAACCATTTTAGATCTCACTATTTATAGAACACACCCACATGCTACATAATGTCTATCTTCAAGGTTGTGATGATATTAAGTCTGAGGATATATGGGAAATAGTTTAGCATCTAGAGTAAACCAAACACTCCATAAGTGTGTTTATGCAGAGGTTCCTCTAGCTGCTTCTGTAAGCAGGCATATGCATGCATGGATGCCCACCTGGGTGTAAGCGTGCATTCATATGTGCACACACATGCATACACAAGTGTGCTTGCATGTGCACACGTTTGTCCATATATGTGTGCAGGCAGGTATGCTTGCCTAGATATATGTGCATAGGATGTAGGCAACACTGAAACTGTCAACGATTTGAGTTTTAGGAAAGCCTTAGAGATAAAATAGAATAGAATTTCAATCACCTCTTCATTTGTATCTGATCAGAACAAGAAATCCATAACCTAATTCATAGAAATATTAGGAATGTATAAAAGATATTCAATAAGATTACTTGGCACGTTGTCTCAATGTGAATACTAGGGTAATAAATGAGATAGTACTTCTGAAGAAGGGGTGTAGAAATTCATTCCTTTATTCAATCAATCAGTAAATTTGGGGTGACTGAATATTCTGGGCATCAGAAAAACATAGATGAATTAGTTAAATATCTGGCTCCACATCCAGGAGCAGACCTTATCTTGGGGACACAGAGGTGTAGACAAACACCACCCCACCTTTAACTGGTGCTATCATAGGGTCCAGGTGTGACCCAGTAGCAGGAAGGAGAGGGATTAGTTGGCCTGGCCTGGTCAATGAGGGCCACTGAAGACATGGCATCTAGGCAGACATTTAAGAGATGAGAAGCCCCTATGGAAGTCAGATGGAAGTCAAAGCATAGGGTAGAAAGACATGGAGGCTTGAAAAAGGCATGCAGCATTGAGAAAGGACAGTGACTTGGTGTATAAACAAAGAGCAGGCAGGGGAAATGGGGTTGTTGTTGGTTATAAATCCAAAAGTGACAGGCTTCTTGACATCCTGGGAGATGAAAAGCTTAGACATTCTTACTAGTAGAGATAAAGAAAGGACCTTTCCATTGTTCTAGCCAGGAGTAGCCAATATCCAGTTCAGCTGTGCATTTCAGTAAGATAACCAACAGTGTGGGGATGAAATGAAGTGGGGAAATAGAATCACTTCATGCTATGCATGAGGGCTGAATAATGAATGACCTGGAAGGGGGGGAAAGGAAGAACACATTTGAGATGGCTTTGAGACATAATTGTTGGGATTTGTGGATAAGGGAGACAAATCATCAAAACCACTTATGTTTCCAGTGCAGGCAATCTGTCAATGGTTGCCCAAAAGCTGAGAAAGGTTATCCTAGGTTGAGATGGGATGAACATCAGAAAAGGGTGAATATTATTATTTTAATTCCAATATTAGAATTTAAGAGGCACATGGTACATTCTGGTGGAAACACTCTTGTTTCCTGACATCATCTCGGTGAACTGAGTAAGCATTAGAACAAGCCAAGAGTCTGTTAGAAACTAGGACTGAGTGTTACTAGCTATAAATCTGTGTAATAAAAACAGGTTTTCTGGAAATATTTACTTAAAAATCACATGTGGATGTGTTGAATGCACACACACACACACACACACGCCTATATCAGTGTGTATTTGGTGTCTTGTTTCCTGGACTCACATTCAGGGTTCTGTTATTGAACTGTGGGTATTGTGTGTGCCTGCATGTGTGTACAGCTGTGCTGTGTGTGCCAGTGTCTACACTAGTTTGTTGCCCAAGAACCCAGTCCTGTAGCGTTGTGCTCTTTTCTTACCTGCCTGTGGTTCAAAATTTCATAATTTGGAGCTCAAAAACTATAGGATACAAGCGTGTCCAAGATTCTCTGAAATTGTAGCCATTATTATCTAAGTATGATCATGTTCCTATGGTGGCTGAGGAGAAAGTTCAAGGCTTTCTTAACTTTGCAAAGGAGAAGTTGAACAACAAAGAAACATGAAAAAATATAAAGAAATACAGAATTTTAGAAACACCATCCTAAATGAGTTTCTTCAATTCACCCTGCAATGTATGGGAGAAACCAGAGTCCCACTTGGGGTGGAGACACTTGCTCAAAGACAGAAAGCAATTGTATTAACTAGAAAGATCCCATTTTTAAAAAATTTTATTTTTTTTTTTCAGTATTCCCAGATTCATTGTTTATGCACCACACCCAGTGCTTTATGCAATACATGCCCTCCATAGTACCCACCACCAGGATCACCCATCCCCCCACCCTCCTCCTTTCTAAAACCCTCAATTTGTTTCTCAGAGTCCACAGTCTCTCATGATTCATCTCCCTCTTCGATTGCCCCCAACTCACCTCTCTTCTCCAACTCCCAATGTCCTCCGTGTTATTCCTTATGCTGCACAAGTAAGTGAAACCATATGATAATTGACTCTCTCTGCTTGGTTAAAAGACTTCAATGTGAGGCAGGAATCTATCAAAATCCTAGAGGAGAACATAGGCAGTAACCTCTTTGACATAGGCCACAGCAACTTCTTTCAACAAATGTCTCCAAAGGCAAAGGAAACAAAAGTGAACATGAACTTTTGGGACTTCATCAAGATCAAAAGCTTCTGCACAGCAAAGGAAACAGTCAGCAAAGCAAAAAGGCAATCCATGGAATGGAAGAAGACATTTGCAAATGACACTATAGACAAAGGGCTGATATCCAAGACCTATAAAGAACTCCTCAAACTCAACACTCACAAAACAGATAATCACCTCAAAAAATGGGCAGAAGACATGAACAGACCCTTCTCCAAAGAAGACATGGCTAACAGACATATGAAAAAATGTTCATCATCATTAGCCATCAGGGAGATCCAAATCAAAACCACATTGACATACCACCATACGCCAGTTAAAATGGCCAAAATTAACACTAAACAACAAGTGTTGGAGAGGATGTGGAGAAAGGGGATCCCTCTTACACTGTTGGTGGGAACGCAAGTAGGTGCAGCCACTTTGGAAAACAGTTTGGAGATTCCTTAAGAAATTAAAAATAGAGCTACCCTATGACCTTGCAATTGCACGACTGGGTATTTACCCCAAAGATACAGATGTAGTGAAAAGAAGGGCCATCTCTACCCCAGTGTGCATAGTAGCAATGGCCACAATTGCCAAACCATGGAAAGAGCCAAGATGCCCTTCAGCAGATGAATGGATAAAAAAGATATGGTCCTATATACAATGGGATATTATGGCTCCATCAGAAAGGATGAATACCCAACTTTGCATCAACATGGATGGGACTGGAGGAGAGTATGCTGAGTGAAAGATCCCATTTTTTTTAATCCTGAGAGATTTTGATCCAGATGGGACTTTTTATTTCATGTAGTATGCTGAATTTTAATAAGCTCATATTTTAATATGACCATTTATTACCTCTGACAGCTTCTATGTTGCTTACTATGGTAAATGGAATAACCATAATAAGGTTCAGATAGGTTTTATTTCAATAGTTATCTCAACACATTCACTGAACAGAATGGGAATCTGCTTTTATTCATGTTTCTCCTTCTTACTATTTGAGAAATAGTAGGATCTCCAAACCTAAAAATTCAGAATTTTCTTGACAAAATAAATGAACTTGTGCCAAATGAATCTGGATAATTCAATAAAACTGTGTTTGGCCTCTACTTTAGTCAGTCTGGGTTCTGGCAGTAGCACCCAATAGTGAAAGGTGTTGGGAAACCACAGGGAGGGTGCAGTTCCCCTGGACCACCAGAGCTGTTAGGGCCCCCGGCCTGACAGGACAAGGGGAGGTACAAGCCCCTGGCAGGTGCTCAGACCTTCAGCAGTGGCACACAGCCAAAGCATGGTCACTCATCGGGGAGAGAGCTGGGGAGATTACCTCCAGTCTCCTCCTGCTGGTTCCCATTGGCTGAGCCCAACCAGAAGCCAGAAGGGAATCAGGCTCCCTATCGGGGTAGGGTGGGGAAAAGTGGATACTGCATCTGGAAGGCAAAAGGAAAATATCCAGCATAGCTTTTTTTTTTTTTTCCTCAGGAGAGCTAATTGTATATCCCTGGGTGTCAACATAGTGTGAAAACAGGAGACTTTTCATCCACATCTTCCTAAACTGCATTCACCCTCATCCATTCACCGTCGTGTTCCTGCTGACTGGGAACTTGGTTATTGGGTCCTCCAGGAAGATGTCAAAAAGAAGTTACAAGACCAAGCAGTCTACCGTGGTTTATGTCTGTGAAGGAAAAAGTGGAGAGGAAGCAGACATTGTCTGTGAGAGCCTGAAGACCATGATGCAGGTCTGTCACCTGTGAAATGAGGGGGGAAGAAAGGAGGCCTGAGAAAGAAGAGCCCCAGATAGCAGCATGGCTCTGAGTAGTTTCCTCTCAGACCAACAAGGAGCTCTGATGCAAAGACTGATCACAGAGTGGTCTCTTGTTGGGAGGAAATGTCCAAGGCCTGGTACAACTGTGTAGTCTCTGTTTGGGGGCCATCCTTTAAAGAAGTGTCACAGCTGGAGGACAATGGCAGACTTAAGGGAGTAAACAGCTGGAGGCTGTCAGTTCACCTCATTCCCTGAGGCTGGGCAAACAGTTCTTTCTTGAAGGGGTATCTGAGTGGTACCTCTTGGCACCTGGCACAGATGCCATGAATGTCACTGTGCCATCTCAGCAGAGGAGGCTGTGATACAGAGAAGTTTCAGATAGACAGGGAAGAGAAACAGTTTTCTCTCTGAGAGGCAGAGTCCGTGTGGAGGGAAGAGAGTCAAAGCAAAAGGGAGTGGTAAGTGACCTATGACACCATCTCCCTGTGGGGTTGGAAATTTTTGTGGAGGAGGGGTTAAGTTGAGAAAACCCAAAACTGGAAACCCTGGCTGGAGAGCACTCAGAGGGAGGCCCTGTATTCATGAGGCCTGTCCACAGTTGAGAAACAATCTCACATCAGCCTGATTAGGTGGAAGTAAGGCCGTAATTAGCCCCCTGAGCCTACCTAAGTTGCTGTGTAGTATAAGAAGGATACAGAGGTCCTTACCTGCTTCACACAAGTGTGGGGGCAGCTGGCATGCTGGCTGTCAGGTCTATGGGGCAGCACCACTGTGGTGGTGACAGAATGCTCTCCAGCTTAGAATAATACCTTGACTGTAGACCTAATTGGCAGATAAAGCTGGAACGTGAGGAGTCTGTGGGGCTAGGGAGGGAGAACCACTCAGCCAGCTCAACAGGATAGACACATATCCACAAGCTGCACATTTGGCTAGCACAAGCCCACAAGGATCTGGAGGATCAGCTTCCCCCTCTTCTGCCACACATCCAAAGCCAAAACCACCCACAGTCACCATCTTGGGTCAGGAGAAGTGAAAGGATTAGGAGCTACCCCTAGAGGAGCTGAACTTTGATGCAACTATTTATCTGAAAGACGATTGTGTTAAAGTGGAGGATATTAAACATCCTTAAAGATAAAGTTCTTTTGTCCCCCTCTTATTATTTGCATCTTGTTACTGTGGACTGCCAACTTCCAGAAGACCCAAGGAAAACCTGTTGATGAGAAAAACCCCAGTTTTCCAATTTGCAACAGTATGGGGCCTGGCCATCCCAGTAGTCTTAGCAGTGTCTCAGAAGGTGGAAGTCAGGGTCTGTACAGGATAATCGTATATTATAATAATCGTAAGTTTCATGGGGTGAGGGGGCAGTTTGGGATGAGGCTGACTTTATGACTTAGCAGCTTTGGATTGGTGAGCCTCTTGAAGCAAATCTCTTGATGAGTAAGCTGCTGGTTAAGTGAACTGTTTGAGTTGACTCACCATCTTAATTCTGAGGATCATATATTCCTGCAACAAGCAGTTAAGTTATTTCTGCTTGGCCCTAACAAAGCTTCATGCAGAGCCAAAAAAGAGTAGCTGATGCTGTTTTAAGACCATGACTGGGAGCTATGCTAGATTCAGTTTTCAGGTGAAGCACTGTGGGAAGGATCATATAAATTGGAAAATTTAAAACAAATTTTTTTGTCCTTCTGATAAACTTGAAGCATTGACACACTATTATTTAAAAAGCCTGTAGTTTATTCAGGCCTCATTCGTCTACACCTAATGGCATTTCCCCATCCATGATGCCACATTATGTTAGTCTCCATGTCTCCTGAGGCTCCTCTTGGCTGGGACAGCTTCTCTGACTTTCCTTCCTTTTGATGACCTTGACGTATCAGAGGAGTACTGGTCACACATTTTGTAAAATGCCCCTTACTAGGATTTAGCTAATGTTTTATATAGGATTCAAATGGGGAGTTTTGTGAGTTTGGGGGCAGAAGACCACAGAAGCAAAGTGCTGTTTTCATGACATGATATCAAGGGTGCATGCTATTGAAATGGTATCACTGTTATTGTGAACTGTGAGCACTTGGATGACGTAGTGTCTGTCAGTTTTCCCCACCATCAAGTTACTCATTTTTCTACATGGAGGCTTTGTCTATTTTATTTCATTTATTGATTTATTATTTTATATCAATGTAGACTCATCCATATTGATTTTGTATTTTGGATTATAGTCCAATATTATTTTATATATTTTATTGCTCACTCTGGTCTAGCTTTGGCCATTGGGAGCTCTTTCCATGGGTTCCTGTGTCCCTTTGATAACCTTCCATCATTGTGTGCTTCCTTTTTTTTCAGCACTTCCTTGCTTCCTGGCACTACAAGATGTTCCAGGCTCACCTTGCATATTCTCTGCTGCTCCAGTGTGAGAATCAGACATTTCTCCATTTCTCCAAGAGACTCTGGTTTCTTATACTGTAGAATGGTAATTAGAAGTCAAGACCCGGGTGCTAGGTATGCCTGTTGCTACTAGGGTGTCCTTACTTCTAGTGGCATTTCTTCTTTGCATCTGAGTACTATACTTAACTCTTTTACCTGTGAATGTGCTTCTATCCTTCCCACAAGGTTGTCAGTTCAGAGGTCATGGAAGTGAGCTGTGGAGACAGGGACCTAAAACCCACAAGGAAGATATCCTGCAGGGCATGAACAGTTTAACCAGAAAGAGCCATCTGTGTGCTATACCTCCAAAACATTAAAAATGATCTCCATGGGTTATACATGGAAAACAGAGACATTTTCACTTTTTCAGTGCTAATTCTGAGTTTCAAACGAGGTAAATTGGAAGTCTGGGAGATGAAGGCCCCATCCTGATGTGATGGATGACTGCTCACAACACTGTGATGAATGAGTCCCTAAACCAAACACATCAATACCTGATGGGCGTGAGAAGGACAACGCTCGTTACCTTCAATGAGGTTAAACCCTTTCTCTCAGGCATCGTGTTAAACCAGGCTCTATAGTTACAATTTGATCCCAAAACAAAGAAATAAAGGTCAATGATTGAAGGCAATTCTTTACCTTCAAATTAAGATGTGACAAATTTGTCTATTCTTCACTGACAATATTTTGCTTCTTCTGCAAAACCAAGATTAAAGTGAAAGAAAAATAAAAGAAAGGGAAAGAGTAAGCTTTGAAGAAATTCCTATTTCAATTCTCTGTTTTTTTCCATTTGTTCATTGAAATAGTCTCCATAATTGTTATGGATCTAATAAGATACAGTGGCACAGAATAAAACAAAACAAGGCACCAAAATAACATTAGCAAAGAGAACGAAGTTTGACCTCAGTGATGATTTAGATTTCAACTAAAGGAAGTGGGGCTTGAAGAGACATTACCTACAAAGGGAAAAAATGCATGCAGTGGAAATCCCTTCTGTTATTAAGATCTACATTTTGTAATTCTATTAACTGGCATATAGGCACCCTGGATCTTTGAGGGCCTTCCAAGTGAGGGGCTTTGAGAGCAAAGACACTCCAAGTGATTTCCTACACCTTGTCATGTAACCTGTTTCATGAGCAGTTGATTGGCCCAGGACTCAGTCATGATCCCAGTGACCCACAACTGGATCCTGACACTGATCCAGGAACATCATTGTTTGTGAGCTTGTTGATAAGTTGGGTCAGTATGAAAATCTGGGAAAACAGTGGTATTCCATCTTGGATTTTGGCTAATCAACTAATCGCTCTTCTTCTCTGGGAAATGAGATGGGACCTCCCAGAGTGGCTGTAGGATCACCAGAGCCCCTATAATAGCCTAAACTGTGGTCAAAAGTGTTTGGGTGTCTAGGGACAACTGATTGCTCAGTCAGTTAAGCATCCAACTCTTGATTTCAGCTTAGGTCATGTCTCAGGATCAGGAGATCAAGCCCTGCATCGAGCTCTGTGCTGAGCATGGAGACTGCTTAAGCTTCTCGTTCTCCCTTGGGTCACCTGAGTGGCTCAGTCAGTTAAGTATCTGCCTTCAGATCAGGTTATGATCCCAGGGTCCTGGGACTGAGCCTTGCATCTGGCTCCCCACTGAGTTTTCCTTCTCCCACTCCCCCTGCTTATACACGTACTCTATCTCTCTTGCTCTCTCTCTGTCAAATAAATACATAAAACCCTAAAAAAGTCTTCTATCTCCCCCCTCCCTCTGCCCCTTTCCCCACCTGCTCGCTCACTCTCTCTCTCTCTCTCAAAATAATAACAATGACAACAATAACAGTAACAAGAAGAAGAAGGAGAAGAAGAAGAAGACGACGACAACGACAATGATGATGTTCTGCCTTTGGGGCTGCTGAGATAGTTTTCTAATTTCTTGGAGAGCTCTTATGATAAAAATTGCACATGATTGGTTACCTGAACAGGCCTTAGTTTCATCAGCTTAGAAGAGCCTAGCAGAATAGAAACCCATGAACAGGGTCCAAGAATATATACTGTGGGTTCCTCAAGGGCAGATCAAGTCTTACTTTTATACCTTAAGTATGTACATTCAGCAAATTCTCAATATGTGATTAGTGAAAGGGTTAATGAATGAGTAAATGAATGGCATAACAAGACCCAAAGAGATTAAGATTCAGAAACTACTGAGAATAGAAACCAATGCCACTTCTTGACCCTGTGTTAAAAACTAGTCATTCTTTCCTGTCCTTATGTTAAATAATCCTGAGATCAAACCAGAGTAGTTTAGCAGCTTGTTCCAGGAATCTGTTTCTGGAAAATAAGACTATAAACCAACTAAACAATTTATTTATCAAGTCTGGTAGTTATCTTAGGAAGACTCTCTTCAAGATGTTCTTTTTGCCATGTCCACTAACTCAAAGCTATAATATCATAAACTCTGTCCAATCCAAGAGAGTTCCCCAAATGGGAAGAACCACCTTAAAAATCATTTACCCCTGGTCCTAAAGATGCTACTGATTCCCTACCCTAATTTTTATTTTAAGTCAGTATGAAGACCCATCAGGGTGATATTCTTCCTTACTACAGATGTGGCAAACTTGACTGTTACTCACAATATTTTCCCCTTTCTACAAGACCATATGGGCCTTACACACATAGTTTTCTTGACAAGTAGGTTTTTCTGGTGGTATTTGAGAGTAATTGACAATACAAAGCAATCCATTTTGGGCTATTTTCTCCTTTTTAAAACATGCTTCCACTTTTTTTAATGTACAAAATTTACTAAGCACAGAGAAATACGGATTTTGTTTTTCCTAGAGAATTTGGAACAGGTATCAAATAAGGCATTGTCTGTGTTACTTTGTCCAAGGAATAAGATAATTGGGCTCTGAGTTATTTCCAAAATCTTTGTAACACAAAAAAACTATGTTAAGGCCCTATGACCCATTAAACACTGAGTTTAATTTCTCAAATACAGACAAAAATGCACAGCTCTGGACTTGCAGTAAAGTATCTGTCATGAGAGTCATTTTAGCCCAAATGATGCTAAGAAATGGCTGTCAATTCCAGACGTTTCCAACTGGATAGGACAACAGCCACCACATGTCATACAATACACCACACACAGTGTAAACATACCATTCACGTCTACAACTGAGATATTTATGGCATTTTCCATGGTTGCCATGTCAACTCATGGAGCAACCGGACCATTAAATCATGTTGTCAGCAGGCCAAGACAGTAACACTGCAAAAAAATTCCAGTTGCTGACATGAAACATTACATTTATCATTTCAAGACCTTCTTTTTTTTTTTTTTTTCAGATGCCTCTTGCTTTATGCTCTTCACTGTTTCTGAGCTGGTCTTTCAGGGTACAAGGAGAATATGAATGAGCTGTTTAAAATGCAATAGACATCCCAGCCAACTCTTGATTACTTTTATTTTCCTAGAACTCATTTTCTTAAGGTTATAATCTTGAGGTCACATGCCAAGGGATGAGATGTTTTGGGAGCTGACATATCAATGATATAACAGGCCAATTTTTAACTTTTTAACTTGGATTTATTGCTTCATTTTTCTTCTCTAAATTTTTTTTTCCTTTCAGCAAATATCCTAGTTTCAAGAAAATTCACTCTGATTCCTTCTGAACACAGTTTGAGAGCCTCTTGGTGAAATTCTTTTCCAAGCTCATAGAGAAAATCTAATCAATAGATATGAAATGGACTCCACAATCATTAACAATAGGACTGAGAATACATTTTTCTGGGTAATCCTGATTTTACATGATCATATTGAGAAAAAGCAATTTATTGAATGTATAAGTACATATAACTTAAACTTTCTAGAATTATGAGACTTTTAACATAAATTTACAAGTCAGAAAAAGTTCCCTGTCACACATAGTCCCTGTAGTTTATTTTTACTTTGTTTTTCTTGCCTCAGGAGACATATCTAGGGGAAAGAAAAGTTATCTGTAACACAAAGTGCTTGGAGTGTCAGATCAAAAATCAAGTTCCTGTGAAACTGCAGTGTATATGAAGACAAACTTCTTACACCAAGGACTATTATTCATATGCAGAACAATGATGATAGAAAGCTTGTCCTGCTTTGCTTCATACTCTTTCCTTTCCTGTATATATTCTTCCTCACTTTCCTTAGCCATCTCCAAGCACATTCAACATGCAGGATTTTTATGGCATTTTGGCATTTTAGCTGCTTATGTACACACTGTTCTGCTCTTCATTCTTCCTGGAGAACAGTCTTGAGAGCATATAGTCAGCGAGGTTTTCAGAGAACAAGCCTGGACATGAAACTTCTATAACTGGTCAACAGAATAGCTTTCCATTCCTCTCTCATCTCTCTATGACCCACAGCCCTTGAAAGGCATGCCCTCCCACAAGCATTGTTCTGGAAAAGAGATGGATGGTCACCAGGGAGTGTGGAAAGAAGCCAGGGTGATGGAATGAACATCCAGAATATCTAGGCTGTTGCCACTGAGCAGAAACCTGAACAAAACAGAGAACCTGGAAGGATATCTGAGGATCTTAGCCCCTCAAAATTCACAGTCGAGCAGGAGAGGCAGATCCTTATAGAACCAACTTTAATATAAGGCAACCTGGGGATTGGGGTTGGGAATAGGAGCTGGGTCTTCGAGGATGGGCTGGCAGTTTCTAACAATCGTGTAAATGACATCCAGGCTGAGGAAATCCTTGAGCAAGTCCCCTGAGGCAGGAAAATGCTGCCAGAGTCCCAGAAGGAAAAGTAGATCTTGTGCTTTTAAAGAAAGGCCAAGATGGGGAGGGCTCTTCTTGCCTGGGTAGAGATTGCAGCAGCAAAGTTTTTGAGAGAAGAGAGATGCGGTCAGATCAGTCCTCTCAGATGACATTTGTAAGGTGAATCTGAGGAGAAAGAGGATGAAGGCACAAAATCAATAGAAGTTCATTGGAATAGGGGCACCTCAGTGGCTCAGCTGGTTAAGTGTCTGCCTTTGGCACAGGTCATGATCTCAGGGTCCTGGGATTGAGTCCCATGTTGGGCTCTCTGCTAAATGGCCAGTCTGCTTCTCTCTCTCCTTCTGCCTCTGTGATCTCTATCTCAAATAAATAAATAAAATCTTGAAAAAAAGGGTTTATTGGAATAATGAGATTGAGAGAGTGAGAAGATAATAAAAAGAGGATTACAAAAATGGTGATTCAAAGCCTGAATGTGTGGAGGCGTGGTGAAAATGCCTGCCTCAGAAACTCTAAAGGCAAAAAATGATATATTTAGAATGAATAAGTAGCTACATATTCATACAAAGGAATAGTATACAGCAGCAAGGAAAAGTAAGATACACATAAGCACAAAAATATGGTTAAATTTTCTAAAAATAAGGTTGAGTAAAAGGAACAAGCCAAGAGAGAGTAAATATGGTATGAGTCCGCTTTTTTAGAATTCAAAAACAAATCTATGCTGCTGGGCAGACAGTGGGGGCCCTTGGAGAGGACGAAATGGGTAGAAGGAGCTGGTCCTGTGCTGTTTCTTTTTTTTTTTTTTCCCCCTTTTATTTTATTTTTTATTTTCAGCATAACAGTATTCATTATTTTTGCACCACACCCAGTGCTCCATGCAATCCGTGCCCTCTATAATACCCACCACTTGGTACCCCGACCTCCCACCCCCCGCCCCTTCAAAACCCTCAGATTGTGCTGTTTTTTGATCTGGGCGACAGTTATGGGATGTGCTTGGTTTGTGAAAATTCACTGGGAAACACATTTGTGACCTAAGCACTTTTCTTTATGTTAAACTTTGATTAAACTACTCACAACATGATATACCTTGTTTTGGAGATCTCACTATAAGGAAGGGGGTTAGACATCTAATAGGTGGTCTTCAAAATTTCATCCCTTAACTCTGAATATAAAGTGGGTTAATCAAGGCCATGTTTCCCAGATTCTGAGAAAATTACAAACTACCATTCTGTATCACGCAGTGAAACCTGGCATCCCCCAGTTCCACTGTGCCACCAACCGCCCCCCACCTCTGCAACCCCATGCCTCAGGTGAAGACTTAGAGTGTCAAATCAAAACCACAGGCCTGGAAACAAGCAATCACAAGCAGTAATATCAAGAGGCAAACAACCGAGTCATTGTCGGAAGCAAAAGAATAAAATTTGATAAGGCCAAATGCTGCCTGGCAGGGGCTGCCGGGCAGGAAGGGGGGTGCGCTATCTCTTAGCAGCCTCAGAACAAAACCAGTGGAGCTCAGTTCCTGCCAGGGCTTGGGTAGAAATCCATCATTCCTCGCCTTCCCCGGTGGTGAGCTCTGCTGCAGAGATTAGCAGAGAGAAACCTGTAATGATTAACAGGCCTTGTACATACAATAGTGACCCACAGACACAGACTTCTTATCATCAAGGAGCTCAGTACTTTCCTACTGAGTCATGCCTCTTGTTCAGACAGGGAAGTTCACAGCATTTAATATGCTTCAAGATCTGGATTCAGTGTGAATTCTTGTAATTCACTAGAACCCTTCCCGACTTCCCCAACTGGAGGAAAAGGAAGATTTGAATTGAAAAAAAAAAAAAAAAAAAAGGCCCAAATTGCTCCCAGATGGATTCCTTTTTTTTTTTTTTTTTAAAGATTTTATTTATTTATTTGATAGACAGAGATTACAAGTAGTCAGAGAGGCAGGCAGGGAGAGAGGAGGAAGCAGGCTTCCTGCTGAGCAGACAGCCCAATGCCCTGATGCGGGGCTTGATCCGAGGACTCTGAGACCACGACCTGAGCGGAAGGCAGAGCCACCTAGGCGCCCCTCCCAGATGGATTCCTAAGAAGAATTTCTTAAATGGGAATTTCCATAATTGTATCTTACAGATATTTTGTAGATTATGATCTCCTTGAGACGGGAGTGGTGACAGAGAATGAAAGTAAGTGCTATAATGACAAATATAAAATATAGTTACCCAGAAAAAAAATGGAACCCAGATTAAAAACAAAAAACCAAAAAAAAAAAAAAAAACCTCTCCACAGCCACCTGACTTCAAGACATTCCTATAAAGACTGATTGCAATCAATACTTGTAACTTCTCATCAGAACTGGTTTGAGCAGACAATATCTTTGCTTAAATCTTTGATCAAGAATGTATTGCATTTCCACAGAACTTGATGTTATTGGAAGCTGTTTCACTTGAGATGTTGCTCCCTCACTCCCTGCTCTTCCTTTTAGCTCTTCATTCGTTAGCAGATGTCTTTGCGCACCCTCCACACGCCAAACCCTGATAAGTCAGGTCTGATCCAGGTGGATTGGAACAGGAATGACAGCCTGGCAGACTCGTTATTGGGAGACCCGGTGAAGGGTCTCCTCTCCTACCGCTCCGGCTTTGTAAATTCCTCCTAACTCTCTTCCCCTGTGAGCCAGCTCCCAACCCTTCCAGGACCTGCTGCTTAAAGATCAGATCTGATCATTTTACATGCTCCCCTTTGTTTCTTGCTAGCCTCCATTCCACAAAATGATACACCAGAACTCCACGTACATGAAAATGATCCCCCACCAAACAAAAACAAAAGAAAACAAAACCTCTATGAGATAAAAGGAAAATCCTTAGGATAAGACAGGCATTCAGAGTCCTTCCAAGTCTGACTGTAGATCTCCTTTCCATGTTCCCACCTGGTCTTAGCATCCTTTCTAGGCCCTTCGATGCCTTTCTAGGTCAAAATGTTTTTTCTATTTTGCTTTTATTTAAGGTGTATCTTTTGCCTGGAGTGCCCTTTCCTCTACTTCTGTTTATAAAATTGTACCCATTTTTCAAACTTCAGGTTCCACTGTTAGCTCCTCTGTGCAGCCTGTAGCTAAGAGTGGACTGTTGGTGCCTCTTCCTGAATCCCTGTTCAGTGACATTATGTCGGCAGCTTGCAGTCTGCGCTGATGAGAGTATTTAACAATGGCAACTGATGAATGCTACAAATCAGAGCTGGATTTATTGTTTTGTTGACAAGATTTAAGAAAGCAGTGGAGAGGATGTTAATACAGTCGATTAAACTTCAAAGTGTGCTGAGTTTGTAGATGTTCTATTACGAAAACTCATACATTTGAGACAATATTCCCCCAGGATTTGAAAATGCTTCTCCAGTTCAGTAAAGAAGCCACTCCGGCCACTGAGGGATAACTTGAAGTTCCAACACATGGTTTCATTGTTTCTCTTTCATTTTAGTAGTTACTGTCAACAAAAATACATCAAGGACATTCATGTTGGAACCACATGTGTTCATAAAGGTGATGAGCAACTCCTTTACTAAATCTAATAGTAATCAAGAATTGATTTGTAGTCTGATTTTTAAAAATCATAGTTGAATCATAACCATAGGTTGACTGTAAATACAAGAGTTCAGCAAAAATCAGCAAAAGCATTCTGTTAGAATCAACTGGCTACAGTACAAGAGTATTTGATATTTTAATATTATTTGTAAATTGTGTATTACCCATTCAGTAGAATCTACAACAAGCAAATAAAGACACACACATGCACACACACGCACACACATGCGTTTTTCTTTTCTTTCTTTCTTTCTTTCTTTTTTTTTTTTCAGAAAGCCATTGTTACACATTTACCAGAACACAGCTACCTGTGGGCAAATGTCCTGTAGAGGGATGAGGAGAAGGAAGGAAGAACTGATTAGCTTAGCTGTTCACCTGCTCACCTGCTCATAATATGGTTTCTCTTCAGGCTATTGTAAGGAGAAAGGGGAAAAAGCATGTGCAGCTTTTGGCATACCAGCCCCAGACACAGCAATGATAATAGCAATAAGCACCACAGCAGTAAATACAGTAAATATCTGTTGAGAGCCTGCTACACACCGGATGTATGTGTTCTGAACTCTCTTTGTTTACTCCTCATGGGAATCCTGCTTAGTGGGCTCTGTGTTATTCCCATATTACGATGAAGCAATGGTGGGGTCCACAGGTTAAGAGGTGAATACTTAATCAGCTACTACTAACGTGTTAGATGACATGAAAACATGTTCCTTGGATGTGATTCTCTTCTCTCCTTTTCCCCTCATCCTTTTGTCCTTCTGTGTCCTTTCATTCTCCCTTATTTTCCTTCTTGTAGTGCTGCTTCTGTGTCCTCCCTCTAACTCCGGCCACCTGAAACAGGGAGAGGAAACATCAAACAAGAGCCTTCTTTTTTTCTCTTTCTTTGCTGTCTGTTTGAGGTTTTATTTACTTAAAAAAATTATTTAACCTCAAGCTTATAGAAGTGTTGCAATAATCGTACAAAGAAATACCTCACACCCTGTATTTAGTTTATACATTTGTTTCAATTTTGTCTGATTTGCTTTATTAACCCTTCTCTCTCCCTTCCACCTACCTACTGTGCGCCAGACATGAAGCTGATGCTCTCCGCTGCCCAGGCCAAGATGAGACTGGAACAGCAACTTCTTTCCTCCATTCTTCCCTACATTCTTGTAGATGAACTGGATAACACCTTCCTTTTCTAATTATGGTGTCCCTCTTTGTCTGTTCACAGCAAAGCCCCATTAACCACAGGGCTTAATGGTTTATATGAGCATTGCCTTGCTTTCCATGGAGTTCTGTGGACCCCACCTTAGACAGGCATGCACTATGCTGTCCAAAACCCATGGATCCAAATGTGTTTCAACATCTAGCAATTCAAGAATTGTACAAGGTAAGATGGGAAATGTTGCATGTATTTAAAGGCATTCCCAGTGAAGTCTAGGCAAGCAATCCTATAACCAAACACAAATATTTCTGCAGCAAATGCATTCAGAATAAACAAAGACTTTACATCTTCTCAGTTCAGTTCATGTCAGTCTGAGTCACCAATTGAGTTTTGGTGTTGAAATTTCAGTATTCAGAGCTCTTTGTTTTCTGGGTTTCATGTAAAGGGTGTAGAACTGGACTTTTTATATGACAAAAGATAGGTGGTAGATATATATTTCAGTAATTGTTTGGCTCTGCTGCATCTACCTTGCATGGAAAATTTAGTAAATAGGTCAGCTTTATTTTAATTAACAGTAAAAATTGTAATAATCTCAGTAGTACTTTAAATAGCAGGATGTTGGGGCATCTGGGTGACTGCATCGGTGAAACATCTGCCCTTGACTCAGGTGATGATCCCAGAGTCCTGGGATCAAGTCCTGTGTTGGGAGGGTCCCTGCTCAGCAGGAGTCTGCTTCTCCTTCTGACCCTTTCCCCCCATGCTCTCTCTCTCTCAAGTAAATAAATAAATTAAATCTTAAAAAAAAATAAATAGCAGACCACTGACAACGTATTGCCAAATACCCTCCTACACACACACTCCCCAGAGTAAAATTTAAGTCTTGAAGGTGATAAACAAAGTCCAATGCTTTTTTACCAAGGATGGGTCTTTTGAAGTCCTAGGGAATTGAAAACTCAGTTGCAAGGAAGATAGTGGCCTTCTAAGATGGCAAGGACCCATCATAACTTAGGGGACCATAAACTGGTAATAAAATTTTGTATTAAAGAATGCACAGGTCTGTATACAGCATCACAGTCCTTAGTTCACATAATAGGAAACAATATAATAATATAATTTTATAATTGTAATTATATACATAATTTATTTTATGATAGCACGCTGGCTATCAGTTTAAATAACCAGCTTTTCAAATGTATTATATGCCTCTCGTAAAATAGATGCCTCTTACTATACAGGATGAATAGTCCTCAGTTAGCAGGCTCCACTGAGAGCTTTTTTCTCTGAAATTTTAATTCTGTTGTATTTCATCCAACATGGGACTGGAAACTATCTCAAACTCTTCTCAAATGACTTCATGCATCTTCCTCACTCAGAACATCCACTAGAATTGTTTCTGAAGCGAAGTGTTGGTAGTAAACAAGTATTTGAGGTTGGTTTCAGTGAACTCAAAGGAAAAATTGCAGATTTGAGGTCGGCTGGCCTTGAACACTCCTTCTGGATGTGCAAAAGTTTTTGTGATTCATTTCTGGATACATACAGTTTATTCTCAGTATTCATTTATTGAGGTCACCTAACATTATGCCCATTTTAAAGACAAAGAAAATGAGAGGTTAAGCACATTGCCACAGTCATAAGTCAAATCAGAGTGCATCTATGTTTTGTTTTGTTTTATAGTTTCCAAACTTAAGTAGTGGACCACACAGTACATGGCCATGGCGCTTGGGATCCGACTCCCTAGGTGAAGAGACCAGAAATCACAGGTTTTCTGAAATATCACTCTTTTCCCAAAGAAGGCAGCAAACCATCTCTTTCAGAAAAGTCCCTCTAGGCTGATGCTGCCCTTAAGAGATGAGCCAGAAACTCAAAGACCTGAGTGCATCCTGGAGTTGGGAGGGCTCAATAGCCAGATTTCCAGCACCAGATGGGGTGAGGTAGAGGACCCTACTGCTCCCCTGTTTTTTTCTTTCTTCCTTCCTTCCTCTCTTCCCTCCTTCCTTCCTTCTTTCCTTTCTTTGATGTGCCGCACCCACTGAGCAAAGTGGCCATATCTGCAGCCACCTGCCTGCTGCCAGACAGCTGGTCTGATGTGAATTATTAACGGAAAGTACTAGGAACTCCCTTAACAATAGAGGAGGCTCCAGGTTTGGGGGTGACACCCTGGCAGGCAGGCACCAAAACCAGAAGAGGTGAGACTTTGCAGTGTCAGTGTTGTGACCGGGGGAGGGGTGGAGTGGGGATGGGGGGCGGCAAGAGGGCCAACACCAATACGTGCCCCAAAGGTGGCACATTCCAAGCACTAAATCAGAGGAGGAGAGGAGGGAGGCCCAAGTGTTGATGCCTCATAACTGCAGGCTAACATGATGACATTTTTTAAGCACTTCTTCTCGGCTCAGACATCAAATTATATTTAAATTTCCTGCCTCTGTGCAATCAAAAGAAACCAACCCAACTGAAAGAAATGTGCACTTCAAGGCTATAAATCTGAAACTTCCTAATCCCCAAAAGTCCACACTAGACTTCTTGCCTCCATGGAAACAACAAAGCATTCAGCCAACTGATTGGCCTCCAATGAATTTTAGATAAGACAGCTTGGAACGGAATGGATGTGATTTTAATGCAGAAGAAAGCGCTGGAAGGGAGGTCCACTTGGTTCATATTTGAATAAAGCAAACAAGGCAGACGAAAGGCTGACAGCTGTAAATGACATTGTCAGTACAAAAATTATCAGCCAGTTTACAATCTGTTTGCTTATGTTGAACAAACAGACTGTGTGTGGCATCCTTCGGCCTCGTGAATGGCAGAAATACTTGCAAGCTTCAGAAAAGCTATCTGCTCTCCTGCAGCCCGGCCACAATTAGATCGCCATTTGACAGCCACACTGAAAAGGAAACTGTGTCCCCCGCCTTTCCCCCGCACCCCCTTGCCTCTTTGCTTTCTCTTTTCCTTTCTTTCTTTTTCTTCGTCTTCTTCTTCATAGGACAAGCACTGGAGTTGGGCAGAGACACTCGTCTTGTTGTATCGATGGCGTGAATTATGTTAGTTCTGTTGCTGGATCAAGCCGTTTACTGATGTGTCTGACATTCCAAGTGGGAGATCTTTAGTAGCCTAGCAAGGCTCGGAGCCAAAAGTCTTCATTTTTTATTCCTTACAGGAAGCAGAATCCGGGAGCCCCCGAAAGAATGTCACTTCTTTGTGCAGCCCATCTCTGAGACCCTTTGCTTTGAACTTGCTAACATTGCATTTGGTGCAGAAACAAAATACAGCACGGGAAGGGCGATGCAGCAAACAGCCCGCCCCGTTCCTCACTGAGCAAGGCCCAAAGCACCCAAATTTCAGGAGGGAACAACAGCTCCATGGGCTCTAACTCCTCCGGGGGGGCTGGGCTCGAGTCTTTAACCCAGCCCCCAGCCGGAGAGGAATGAGTTGTGTGGTCCCCTTGCTTAATCTCCTCTGTGTTCTGCAAACTCATAACACAGAAATAGTTCCTTTTGTTTAGAAAGAATGGAGAGCAAACACAGGTACTAATTTTATCCCTCACGTTCTCAGAGGCTCACCCTTGTTTAACTGCATCAGAGAGATTTAAGCCCCTGGTAGTGGCTTTTCATGGGGCCAGAGGCTATTTGGATACTCTGGGCTTCTTAACCTATGAAATTCCTGCTCACCTTAGAGTAAGTGAGTAACACAGGCTCCTGCACTGGGGGGTAAGTGGGGTGGGGTGGGGAGGACTGGGGGGCCCATTGGCCTGCCTAGAGCTACATGCTGGAAACAGACTTCATCTCAGAGGAAGACAGCCCTTGCCCACAAAAACCAGGGTTTTGATTTTCATGTTCCACTCTGGGTATTGTCATTATTTATTTTGTCTCTTCCTTGCTAGCGTTAGCCAAGAAGTATTCAGTTTGCAGAGGATCAAGTCTTCCCTTGATAGCCTCCTCCCCCCCCCCCTTTTTTAATAAAAAGAAACTGCTTAAAGGTACTTGGTTTATTTGGCCAGAAAAAAAGAAAAAAAAAAAAGCACCGATGCTAGGTGAGTGCTGTGTGTTCCTAGCAGATAACAAGGGGCTGAACAGGCATGCACAAAGCCGGAAGACTGTGGTAATTACCGCTAAGCAGTGAAGCATCAAAACACCTCTTGTATGGAAAGTTCATCCAATTACCACTAACCTAGAAAGGAGGGTTATGTTGCGGCTGCGCTTTTCATTTTAATCTAAATTGCTGTTTCTTTTCCTCTGATATGGCCATCGGTCATAAAGAGTTGACCATCATTAAAACTGTTTGATTTGGAACCCTGTAGTGTTTGGCTAAGAGGGGAAATGCAAATTTGACGAAAGAATAGGGATAAATTTACATATCAGCCTCAGCTCACATGGAGAGAGTAAACATTCTGTTTATCTCAAGTGTCACTTTATGATTTCAGTAGAATATAAAACTGACCTTGGCCCAGTCATTGCCAAAGACCTACATGAAATATATGGTTGTCCAAATACAATTCACTCAAGTAGAACTTGTGGGCAAACCCTGTGGTGCTCAGCAAACAGGGCTGCCTGCTGGGAGCTGGGCTGGGGAAGCACTTTGCTCTGATAAACTCCAAAATAAAATTCTGGAACAAGGGGTTGGTGAATAAGAAAGAATCTGAAAAAAAAATAAATTAATAAAAAATAAAAAACAAAAAGCAAAACAAAACAACAACAACAACAAAAAAAACCAAATCCACCAAAAAAACCTACTTCACGAATCTTATTCAATTATCATGAATTAAAATAGCCTCTTTAGCTAGGTGTTTTAGTATTTAGCTAACTAAAAGTTAGTAAGTGTAAAATCTTGAAAACCAGCGTTAACACTTACCTGGGAAGTATGCTTCCACTAAACCTTTGTTTCGTCGTTGGGGCCCAAGAAGAAGATCATCACTTGTTTGGTTTCTAGAAACTATAATTGATTTGAGGAACTTCCACACTCCATAGGTAGTTTACATTACAGAGGGATAATTCCTTTTGGCTGTTTGAATCAAACACGTTTGCATTTTCCACAATATTTTTAATTAGTTTTTTTCTCAAGCTAAGTCAACATTCATCAGCGTGTGAAGGAACATAAGACTTCTGTTCATAATGAGGCTTTTGAGTGTGCAGAAAAATATTTAGAGACAATTATAGGCATCTGTGTTGATATTTTACCTTCACTTGCTCACACCCAAAAATTCATCATTGAAAATCAAGGAGCAGAATGAGATTACATTCTCTTATGGCATAATATATAGTAAGGTAGAGGGGATTTTGTATATATATATTATATCTGTATATATATATCTGTATATATATATATTATATTGTTATCTATGATATAGATGATATATTAACACATTTTAAAAGATATTTATTTTTCATTTGAGCTAGTCTGGAAATTTTGCCCATAGTAGAGCAGAAAAATATCTTAAGTCAGAGAAAAGAAAAATGAAAAATATTTGACGTATACAAATACTTTTTAATTAGAAAATCAAAGGACATTCTTATGGGGCACATTTATACATTCACCTTTATAGCCCACAAAATAACTATTTTTCAAATAAATAATATATCCACATAGAATAATGCAAATCTTGGGGCACCTAGGTGGGTCAGTGGGTTGAGCATCTGCCTTTGGCTCAGGTCATGATCCCAGGGTCCTAGGATGGAGCCCTGCATCAGTCTCCTTGCTCAGCTGGGAGTCTGCTTCCCTCTCTTCCTCTGCCCTTCCCTGCCACTCATGTTCTCTCTTTCTCTCTCTCTCTCTCTCTCTCTCTGCTCTCTCTCAAATAAATATATAAAATCTTAAAAAAAATGCAAAACTTCATCAGAAGACCCTATAGGAACTTCATATTGAGTATAGTTTGCATCTTAATTACAAATAATTAAGATTTTTAGCAACTTCTTTGGTCAGAGTTAAGCTGAGGTTTTTTGAGTGGGATTTTGAGAAACTCATATAAATAAAGAGAAAGCACCCCATTACTGCCAAAACTATGGCCAGGTTTTCCAGTGTTTGAAAGGAAATTGACATGTTGCCTACACTGGAAAAAGAAAAAAATAATACATGTTGGGAGAGGGGAGTATATATTTGAAGAAATATGACAGTTAAGAATCTCTCCTTCGGTGTCCTGTACTCATATACATAGAAACCTAGAGTACTGAACACAGCATTGTTTCTGGTCTGAAGTGGTTGTAAAACACCAAAAAAATGGAGGCTTATGTTTGAGTAAATGATCTCACAAACTCAATAGGCCCATTCTTTCCTATACTCTGAGGAGATGTTTAAACCTGAGTTTTACAGAGTTTTCAGAAAGCAAAATGTGTTTGCAACACACAGAATATTGACATTTAGTCTAAAAATAATAACTAAGAAATGAAGGAATAATTACCAAAGGACAGAGATCCAAGTTCCAGATGAGGACACGGGTGTGGCATGCAGCTGGGTTACCACCACAAACCATGAACCATCTCTGACCTCAATGTATCTATGAATGTCATTTACTCAAATATGACAATCCCCCTCTACTTGTCTTCCTGGGAACCTCCCTAAACTAGATCCATGCAGCACTGAAAGTGATAGCTAGGAAAAGTGGAAATCACAATGAATAAACAAGTGGCATATCCATACAAGGGATTATTACTTGGGGGGGGGAAAAGGTGAATCTTGAAAACATTATGTTAAGAGAAAGTCAGTCACAAAAGGCCACACAGTATATTATTCCATTTCTGTGAAATGTCCAGAATAAGGAAGTCAAGTGGTGGCCATGATCCTGGGGCAGGGGGCAGAATGAAGAATGACTGCTCATAGGTTGGAGGTTTGCGGAGGGACCAAAATGCTATAAAATTAGATTGTAGTGATAGTTGTACGATTGCTTGAATATACTTAAGTCATTGAATATTACATTTTGAATCAATTTTATAGTATGTGAGTTGGCTTTTTAAAAAAATTATTCAAATTCCAGTATAATTAACATACAAAGTACTATTAGTTTCAGGTATACAATTTAGTGATTCAGCACTTCCATACAACACCCAGTGTTCATCACAAGTGAATTATATTTTAATAAAGCTCTTTCTTTAAAAAAAAGAAAAGAAAAGAAAAAAGAAAAAAAAAGGAAAGAAAAGAAAAACTAAGAACCAAGACTGTCATAGAGCCAAAGACAAGTTTTAGGAATATTTGCCTAAGACTCCCAGGGACAAATGGAAAACACATGAAGATTAATTCAAAGCGGGTCATTCCCCATCTCAGATTATTTCTGCCCATGAGGGGAGTAAACGTTAGAATCAAAGCTGAACTTAAATGCAATAAAGACTTGTGGGTTATCTGTGATGTGCCAGGCATGGTGGGTCACCAGGGGAGAATAAGACACCTTGAGGAACTCAAGGTCTAGAAGAAGAGAGGCAAATACACACAATAAGCTTGGCCACATGCTGGATAACTGTGTATGTTATTAACAGCAGACTTGAAAATCATGGATCTCAGCACAGAGCATGAGAGAGAGATGACAAGCAGGGGCAGGAGTAGGGGAGAAGCAGACTCCCTGATGATCAGGGACGCTGATGCCAGACTCAATTCTGGGGCACTGGGAACACCACCTGAGCTGAACGCAGGGACTCAACTGTGTGAGTCACACAGGTGCCCAGGACCACATTTAGAAGAATGTGTTCAAGACCTGGGAAGAGCTACAAATCACATAAGATACAGGGAAGTTAAAGAAAATGTGAAAAATTGACTACACTTACCATAGTGAGTGTTGAGTAAAGCGTTGAATTATTAAATCGATATGTGGTACACCTGAAACTAATATAACATTGTATGTCAATTATACTTCAATAATAACGTTAATAAATCCACATGAGCAGGAGCAAATGGGTGTCTGACAGTGTCTCACCTTACAGCATCCTTGCTATGGGGATTGCCTCATTAATTCTCAGAACCCTAAGAGGAGATAATAAGCAACGATGTTATTATCTCCATTTTACAGATGAATAAACTAAAAAATAGAGAAACTAAGGAATTTGTCTAAGGTCAATAAATAAATAACAGAACCACTTTGATATAGCTCTGTTGATTATCGAACTTACGCCCTTAACCAGTACACTATTCTACTTTCTTGTTCCAAATGGTCCTAAAGTATGTCCACCTTACCAATAAATACAAGTGTCAAGAGACAGCAAGTTCATTTTTTTGTACTCAATAAGGAAGAATGAAAGATACTTTCAGAAATAGTGTGTTTTCAGTCACTGGAGATGGTCACACAAGGGCCAAAGACTGTTTATTAGAAATAAACTAGGTTTATTTCTAAACTAACTAGGTTCTTTCAACCTAGTTAGTCTCATGTGGTAACTATGGAATGTATGAACAGAACTGGATACCTGCCTATGGTTGTTCAGATTGGGCACTGCACAACTCTGAGGAAGGGGACAAATTTCACATTCATAGGCATTACAGATTTGAGTATTTCTTAACATCTAAAAAGATATCTTAGTTTTCCTGAAGGTGTTTGTACAGAGTTTTAAGGGACTGGAGCTATTTCTTACATGCCCCAGGTTTCCATCTGGGCCTTTAGGAGCTCTGACAGCACCTGATTTAGAAAGATAACAATAGAGGAGTATGGAGGAGGGGCGTGAAGGCAGAGACAGAAAGACAAGTTAGGATATTATGGCAATTGCTCAGAGACACATGGTGAGGACAAGTGATGGAGATGAGGAAATGGTGGGGACTGGGAACCTATTTCAAATTTGTATCCATCAGAAGAGACCTAAATTTAGGAGTTACATGTTTGAAAAGATAGCTGTAACTAAAAGAACCAGTAAGTTTATGTGAGAGTAACAAGGAACAAGAAAGGATAAGGATTGCATCATAATCCTGAGCAGTATGCAAATTCAGTAGCTGGTTAGGAAACCAGGGGAGATTTTCTGCAGATGGTGGGTAATCAGCAGGGGGCATGTTTCAGGAGGAAATGCAGGTGGAGGTTGGAGGTGAAGTTGATGAAGCTCACAGTGGTCAATAGTTGCTGATCTTTAGAAGACCACTTCCAGTGGATTATTGGTGGAGAAGGATAGAAGTCAGATCCATAGGTTGTGGAGTAATAGCTGGTCAGAAGCTAGAGGTAATGAGTTCAGATATTTAAACTGGCTCATGGCAATTAGAGAAAAGAAAAGAAGAAAAGGAAAGAGAAGAGAAGAGGGGAGGGAAGGGGAGTGAAGAGAGGCACGGAAACTAGACTATCATGCAACAGTATTCTTATTATCAAACCCAGGGGAAGGCCATTTTGCAAAATAAAAACCGTGGCATATTATAACTTAGAAAAAAAGCACGGTGTTAAAGCATGCCATATTAAGAGAGCATAACATGTGGTTTCAAAAAAGCATGACATACTAAAGCATGACACCTTAAATCTTCATTATTACTCTCTGACTTCCAGAGTATCATGTTTATTAAAGTGAACAATGGTAGGATTATGAATGATTTTCATTTTCTCCTTTATGATTTCAACACTGAAAGTAACCATTGTCATTATCCTTGTCTTTTCTGTATCTTCTTTGTATACAGACATAAATTATTATTATTTATGTAATGAAGCCTAGCATTTAATGTGTTGGATAAATGAAAGAATACATATGCTCTGATAATTTTGCACTTAGAAATACATGATAACCTGTTTCCATAATTAAATACGTTTGTTGATTACATGACTTTTACTATCTTCATGTGATTCCAATCCTGTGCACACACACCATGATTTGCTTAGACATTTTTAACTACTAAATACTTGGGTTGTTTCCCTTTTTTTCCAATTATAACTAATGCCACAGTGAACATCTCTTCTTCAACCTGTTTGAATCCTTAGGATAGCTTGATATCCTGACATCATATATCCTACTTAACAGAGAAAGCTTTTTTTTTTTTTTCTTAAAGATTTTATTTATTTATTTGACAGAGAGAGATCACAAGTAGGCAGAGAGGCAGGCAGAGAGAGAGGAGGAAGCAGGCTCCCTGCTGAGCAGAGAGCCCGATGTGGGACTCAATCCCAGGAACCCAAGATCATGACCTGAGCCGAAGGCAGTGGCTTAACCCACTGAGCCACCCAGGCGCCCCGAGAAAGCTATTTTTTTAAAGTGTCTTAAAACAACACAAATTTCTTTTCTTATAATTTTGGAGGTCAGAGTTCTAAAATAAAGATGTCACCAGGGCTGTATCCCTACTGGAAACTTTAGGGAAGGATTTGTGCCAGGCCTTTTCCAGTTTCTAGAGTCCACTTGCATTCCTTGGCTTGTGACTCTTTACTCCATTTTCAAATATCTCTTCCATCTTCACATCTCCTTCTCCATTCTAACTCTCATGTCTCCCTCTTGTAAGGACCCTAGTGAGTACATTGGGCCCACCTGACTACTCTAGGATAATAAAAAAATGCATTCTTAAGGCTCTTGTATTTATTGTAAAAGTACCCGAAGAATGGTTATTCCAGTTTACATTTCCATGAGCTGATACAAATGCCCCCCCCTTTTTTTTTTTTTGCATTTTTACAAAGGGCTTGGAATATTCATTTAAAAAGTTGATGAATTTTGGGGTGCCTGGGTGACTCAGTGGGTTAAAACCTCTGCCTTCAGCTCAGGTCATGATCCCAGCGTCCTGGGATCGAGCCCCCGAATCGGGCTCTTTGCTCAGCGGGGAGACTGCTTCCTCCCTTTCTCTCTGCCTGCCTCCCTGCCGACTTGTGATCTCTGTCTGTCAAATAAATAAATAAAATCTTTAAAAAAAATTGACCAATTTTTATAGGATAAATGTTGAATATCTGCATCTATATGGTAAAGTTTTGAAATTATTGAAATTCAATTGCAAATGAGATACTTTTTTTCATATATCCATCATTCATCTCTATCTCTTCTTCAGTGAGTTGCCCATCATATCCTTTGCCAAATCTTCTACTAATCTTGAGAGGCACCATGGGGGCTTTGGGGGGTAGGAAAAGAAAAAAATGAAACAAGATGGGATTGGGAGTGTGGCAAACCATAAGAGACTCTTAATCTCACAAAACAGAGGGTTGCTGGGGGTGAGGGGGGATAGGGAGAGGGTGTTGGGCTTATGGACATAGGGTAGGGTATGTGCTATGGTGAGTGCTGTGAAGTGTGTAAGCCTGACAATTCACAAACCTGTACCCCTGAGGCTAATAATACATTATATATTAATAAAAAATAAAAAATTTAAAAAATAATTAATTAAAAAACATACTATCTATTGGCATGCTTATCTATTTATCTACTTATTTTCCATTTTAAAACCAGTATAGTTAACATATAGTGTTATATTAGTTTCAGATGTATGTTATAGTGATTCAACAATTTTTTGCATTACTCAGTGCTCATCAGGATAATTGCACTCTTTAATCCCCATCACTATTTCACTCATCCCCCAACCACTTCCTATCTGATAATCATCAGTTTGTTTCTATAGTTTGAGTCCATTTCTTAATTTGTCTCTTTTTTCCTTTGTTCATTCTTTTATTTCTTAAGTTCCTCAAGCGATCAGAATCATATTTTATGTCTTTTTCTGGCTTATTTCACTTAACATTATAAATTTCTAGATCCCTCTATGCTGTTGCAAATGGCAAGATTTCATTATTTTTTATGGATGAACAATATTCCATTATACATATTTATAAACACATACACATTTACAGACACACACACACACACACATATTTATCACATCTTCTTTATCCATTCATTGGTCAGTAGACACTTGGGCTGCCTTCATACCTTGGCTGGTGCAAATAATGCTGCAATCAACATAGGGGTGCATATCTCTTTTCAAATTAGTGTTTTAATATTCTTTGGGTAAATACTCAGCAGTGGAACTACTGGATCATACAGTAGTTCTATTTTTAGATTTTTAAAGAAACGCCATACTGTTTTCCATAGTGACTGTACTAGTTTGGGTTCCCACCAACAGTGCCCTAGGGCTCCCTTTTCTATTTTGAAAAAAATTATTTATAAAATATTTTGTAGAGTGAAGATATTAGTCTTCTGTCTGCTCTGTATATTGTGGTATGTGTGTGTATTTTGAAATTTGATATTTTACATAATCAAATACACCACTCATTTATTTGGTGGTTATCTATGTTTGCTATTATGCTTACCCAATACTTTCTTGTCCTGAAATTATCTACTCCTCTGTCCCCTTGGTTTTTATTCTAATTCTGTTACATGACAATGTTTATCTTTTATTTTTTTAAAGAACTCATAATTCATCTGGAATATATGTGAGTGTAGGTATGATATTTGATATTTTAGGGTTTTAATTTTGATTTCCCCCCACCTTTGACTAATTATCTCATTAGCATCTATTTTTCTCTTTCTCCATTATTTTGAAATCTACTGTTACCGTATCTTGAATTTTTATACATGTTGGACTCTCTAGGTTTCTGTCCTGTTCCATTAAACTGTCTATTCTTATATTCATATCATGCTATTGTAGTGGTATATCAGCTTTACACAGCGGTATGTTCAGAGGAGACCGATGGCAAGATAATAGCAATACAATTAATGTGGCCTGGCAGCGAGGTCTCAACTAAGTATCAAAAGACCCACTTTCTAATGCAGGCATTGCCACCACTTTGCTGGGTGATACAGCGTCTCCTAAAATTTTAAATATATTTCTTCTTTTAAAAATGGGTGCTGGTACATCTAAAATTGGGGTTATAACACCTCTCTTGCCCATCTCATAACTTCCTTAGAATCAAGAGTGATTGGTGGTTGTGATCAAATGTTTTTTTTCTTTCCTTATTATTATTATTTTTTAAAGATTTATTTATTTATTTATTTATTTGGCAGAGAGAGATCACAAGTAGGCAGAGAGGCAGGCAGAGAGAGAGAGAGAGGAAAGCAGGCTATGGGGCTCGATCCCAGGACCCTGAGATCATGACCTGAGCCAAAGGCAGAGGCTTAACCCACTGAGCCACCCAGGCACCCCTCAAATGTTGTTAATGAAATCGTATTTCCTTCCCATGACAGAATAAGAAAGGCTGCGGATTTTGTAACACTGTTTTTTAAAAATGAGTATCTGTGGTTTGAAAGGGGAGAAGAAGTGTTACAGGTTAAGTTTTCAACCATAACTAGTAATTTAGGAGTATCATTAGCATTTGCCATGTCACCATAGGACCTGCTTTTTAAAGAAATAAATGCTTCAGAGGGGAAAAACAAACAAACAGCAACAACAACAACAAAACACACACACACACACACACACACACACACACACACACAAAAACTTGAGGCATATTTATTCTTGGTCTCAGGAGAAAAGACTATTTCAAAACAAATCTTCATACTAAAAGCATGCATGGCATTTGGCATCTTCATAAGGGAGATTCAGCTACTACTGAGTTAGTAGATTCACTAGCTGCTGAGCTATTTCAGGAGACGGCTGTACTTCCAAAGCTACTTAATGGATAATAGATGCAGTAAGAAGTTTTTGCCTAAATGACTACTTCTCCTGTGTTGGTATTTGGATAAAAACGTCCAGCCACATTGGGCCAGTGGGGAGAAGGCTCCTGGAGGTGGAGTGCACCAAGCACAAGGCAGGGAGCACTGGGTCAGGAGTCAGGGAGATGCAGGGTCTGATCTCACTTGCCTTGAAATTCCTGCATGCCTCGGTTTCAGTTTCTCCACTTGAAAACAAGGGCGTTGGCCAGCTTAGCTCCCAGTATCTCCCCTGCTAGTTTCCTATGACTTGGTGATAGTCAACACGGGATTCCCTAGCACAATATCAGATCAGTACTCATCATCTATCATCTGCTCACCCAAGTTTGGGAATCACATCTCAGGAAAAGAAAACCAGGAGGAGCAGGCACGGTTTATTAAGCTTTGGAGTTGAGTATGAGCTCTGTGCCCTGCGGAGGGCACAGAGCTCAAGCTCTGCTGTCCTTCCCTCCTCGCCTGCCCCCAGCATCTAGCACTGTGCAGCAAGCACCCAGTGAATGGTGGCAGAATGGATGAATAGATGGGAAAGCCCACAGGTGGTCTACCTTGGGAAAGAAACTGAAAGGTGTTTACCGTTCCAAGAAGTATGGGAATCTTCTCCCTCTCAAGTAGTCCCCTCAGTTTCAAGTCCTCCATCCCACCCAGGATGAAAGAGAATAGGGCTCTTCCCACACTCAGACCTCCGGCTGGGTTCTATTTGTCCACACAAACAACCCCCTCCTTGTTTATTCTGCCAGCAGGGTCTGCCCCTAGGAGGCAGGACTTCAAGGCAACACCACCTCTCCAGGGGCAGTCCCAGAGCTGATGCACAGCCTAGCCCACCCCCAACACCAGTCAGACCTTCCCTTGAACCAGGATGGGGTTCCCACCTCGGCACCTGGAGGCATTGTCTCTCTACCTCAGGCTGGCGGAAGCATCCATTTAAACAGGTGGCTGAGCTTTCCATGCACAGATGCAAGTTTCCTTCTTCTTTGGCTTCCAGCTCTGTTTTCCCTATAGCTAAGGTCTGGTCAGAATAGGCTGCAGGGTGATCAGAATAGGCGAGGTCGGTTAGAATAGGTGAGGCAGAGCTGGAGAGGAGCCTAATCATTAGAAGTCACTTTTGATGGAATAGGATTATTTTGCCTCCACTTGTCAAGAAATGGAAGCTGGAAGATTGCAGGCAGGTGCTCTGATCAAACACTCCCAAGGCTAGCTCAGACCTCCAGTGGTGCCCTGAGGAGCTCCTTAGCCAGGGAAATCCAGAGCCAGTAGGAAAACACGAGATGGCCATGTTTCTGGCTTCCAGCAATGTGCTTAGTTGCTGCTCTGCCTAGAACATCACTTATTAAACAGACCCAAGCTCAACTTGTCCTTAAGGTTTGGTCTTTCAGGTGTTCCTCTGTATGCAGGTGGGGCTAGAAGTCCGGCTTTCCATAGCATCTGCCAGTATGATTTCTGCAAAGATTGATTTAGTTCTGCCTCAATTAGCAGAAGTCTTGCAAATCAACAAAAGAATGGGGCTGCACATTTAAGACGTGGTTGTTTCCTTCCAGTAAGAATTCTACATAGCTAGCAATTTTCGGGGTAAGGGGGAGGGAAGTACATTGACTTCCTATGCATATCATGAAGTCAGTTGTCATGGGTTCTTTATATCTGAGAGAAATGTGTCCCAAGGTAGTCATGCATCCCTAAATTTGAAAAAAATCACCATAGCAAATAATGTTACAATGTAATATACTACATAACTTACAATGTAATGTACTACATAACTTAAATGAGAAAGTGATTCTCATCAACTCTGTAATCATTCTGTAACCAGCAATTCTGTCTCCTTCTCTAGCCTTGTGAGGTCACCACTGCATTTCTGGAGATTTTTGGAACAAGCACCCAGATTATACTAACAGCCAGGCAGGTGGGGGTGTTTGGTGCACAGCTACCTTGATTCAGTAGTTTCAGCGTTTGCTTCTATACGTCCATCTCTTAATTTGTCTTATCCAAATTTGTCCCCCTGACAAATGAACGATTAATGCATGGTCCCCTGTAAATGTTAAATCTGCAAGTATAAGCGAACCATATAAAATTTTTCCCTAGGTCATAGGTCTTTTGCCTTGTTATCCCCATTTCTCTTAGGAAGGAGAGAGAATGAGGATGATCACTTTGTATAATGGGGAAGTAAAGGCACAGGACACAGAGGCGTCTGCCTGAGTATGAGCTTATGTGATAGAATCTGTGCAGAAACCCTATCACAAATCCCTGAGAGAGTAAAAGGGGAGAGGAAAACCTCATGGACCTCTTCAGTCATAACTAAATTCTTATGCAAACATATTTCAAAATGTGAGCGAGAGTGTGCACCCATTCGAATGAGGTTTTATTCACCATGGGGAAGGTCGCATTTTCATATGTAGGATTCGGTGGCTGGGGAAGATGAAACCATCTTCCAAAGAAATGAGGTCATGTAGGTTATGGCTCCTGGAAGATTTGTTAAAAAGAAATAATTCCTACTTCTCATTCATAGGAAAACAGGACTACTCTCAAGAAAAAATTTAACTTTCCAACATGGTAGTGTGATTTATTTTATGGATAGACTGCATTTGTGGTTTTATGGAATTGACATTCATTTGATCTCACCAAGCTAACAGGTTTTCTGCAGATTTTTTTTCCTTGATAAGTCAAACAGTTTTTTACTTAAAAATTCTTTCTGAAATTTCATATTCTGAATGAAGTTTGAGGAAGAACCACATTATAAAATTTCCTGAAGTGTTTAACATTCTTTTCATTTTATCCTTATATTTTTGTGCAGGTGATCTCCTCTTACACCTGGATGTGTTGAAGCAAATTATTTATGTTCAACACAGGCAGAATTTCTTATGTTTTAGTAAAGCAAATATTCATAATTGAATGTTGTTACACAATGAGCCATTAGGCTTCTTTAATATAAGTAGAGCTTCAGAAAGTTCCATGTGATAATTTCCTTATAGCTCCTTAAAATTAGGGAATCTTGTTTGTCTTCCTTTGTTTCTATTTATACAATTAATACACAGTGATTTGCAAATACGGCTTAGATGTCATCAGTGTTAGCACTTTGATACGTAAATATAAATGTATGTATATACATTTTTACAGATTCAGGGTCATAGTGTATGTAGATTTTTGCCTTATTTTCTCCTTTTCTCCTTTAAATAGTGTATTGTGAACACCTCCTCGTGACTTTAAATATTTCTGAAAACATGCCCTTTGCAAGAGTGTCTACTCGGTTTGTTGAAAAACGGTAAATTTCATGAAACCAGCCAATCTTGTGGGGGAAAATAACATATATTTAGTATGGTATTGAACTAACAACTATGTAATTAGCTCAATGGTAGGGGTTTTCAACTGCCATTGAAATATATACTTGCAGTACGTCTGGGGGCCACGAGCATCCTTCTGCAAGAGTCCACTGACCACCATATTTCATTTTAAGTTGAGTTCAAGTGCAAAAAGGCAGAGCACAGACATAAAGGTTGATGGCATTATGCTTTGGAGCATTGTGATAACTGAATTTCTCAGGAGCTTCATGGAGGGTATGAGATTTTAGGACATGAGAAGAAAGACCCAGAATGAAAAGTAAATAGTTCCTTGGTGGGATAGCTGGATAAGGTCATATATATATATATATTTTTTTTCTGAAGAAACCATTGATTTATAGTTTCTACTAGTTTTATTTTCCTAAGTAGTTTAGTTCCAACCTAGTTGTTCCAAACCAATCATTATAGTTCTACCAACAAGCAGAATTCTAGAAGAGTCCTTTATGGTTTTTTTTTCTCCTTTGAGTTAGCCAATTTGTTACTCTTGCCTTTAAAATATCTCCTACCAAAATGATTCTTGCCTATTCCAGGAGGCAGAAATGAATTTCAAATGAAGGCTTAAGCATTATTTCATAGGTATAACTCCCCAAATCTTTGTTGGTTCTTGCCTTTATAGTTTGTAGGGTATTGAAATGTTAGTGATACCAAGCATCACAGAAGATTATCATGATTATTTAAGGGGAGAATGAAGAACAATTGGAAAACAGAATCTGGGTTTATACTTAAACTTCAATCATAAAACTTTATTCTTGACAATGTCCCATTTTATTTTCTCTGCCATATTGAAAAATTTCCCCATTTCATTGAAACTGGCTGATAATTTACTATTTGTCACAATTGACTTCTAACCTCCTTTTTAAGGTGGAGTGTTATAAAATTCCCCCTCATTTAGAAGATATGGCACTGCACTTATTTTCCACTCATAAGCAGGTCACTATGTCTATGCAGCAAGAATTAAAAGGGAGTTAGCTAGGAGAATGGAAGAATCCCTATTAAAAATGACTAAAGTAAAAAGCTTGACTGGCTCTTTCTGATCTGAGAACACATAATTCTCCTGGAAGAAAACCTATGACAATACATTCTCAGTGAGTCAAGCTGCACATTTCCCTTTTCCGCCTCGCTATCTTAGATTGGGCAGTCAGGTGTGTGCCAGGTATCTGCTCCAGCCCAGCCTCCCACGTCTTGTCAGAGAAGCCTATCATTACCCAACGGAAGCTCATGATTCAGCAGGTACTTGACGTGTGGTCTCCTAGGAAACAGTGAGCAGGTATCTAAACAATTCCTTGCTGGTTGACCACATCTCCAGCCACCAAATGCTTCCTCTAAGTGAGCAGTCATTTTATCCCAAGAGTAGCAGGGTTGGCTTGAGTCCTGGAGCTAATGATGGAATGAAATCCTCAACCTGGTTGATTCCCACCACCCAAAGAAATTCTCAGCATTCATTTTGGAATTCTAGGTTGGTTTCTGGGCATTCTCTTCAAACTAGGTTACTAGAAACTAGCCAAAAGTGCCTGCAACAACCACAGTGATATCTTGCTGACTTTTTGCCATTGGTGATTTCTTTGTAACCACTCAACTATAAAAAACTAACCAAAAAGCAAGACCTTTCCAGCATCCATGTATATATTCATAATCTGTTAGCTGATATCCAGCTATGTTATCTAGTCTTATGTAAGGTTTGTGCCAAGGACAAAGATGAGTAAATTCTCATCTTGATGAACTCAGTCTAACAGGAAGAATGGCTTTCTAATCTAGTAAGTGTTCTTCAGGAGTACATTTCAGGGCAGAAGAAGTATAAATAAAAAGCTGCAGAAGGAAGATTTGGGTATAAGAGGAGAATTGAATATGTTCTCACCAAAAGAGTGAGATATGTAGAGTTGGGTCCTGAGACAGATGAATGGGGGTTTGACAAAGAAGGTGTCAAGTCCATTTCTGGACTACAAGCTTTTTTGTTACTGCTATTTGAGATCACTTCTCCACTGTGCTGTTGGGCATAATTCATTTTGTTTTATCCTCAAGAAAGTTAAGGCTACAGGCAAAATGTAGTAATAGACATTGTTTGGTTGTAAAATCACCTTTTGGGGGTGCCTGAGTGGCTCAGTTCATTGAGCATCTGACTCTTGATTTCAGCTCAGGTCATGAGATCCAGCCCCAGGGCAAGCTACCTGCTCAGCTGGATGTCTGCTTGAGATTCTGTCTCTCCCTCTCCCTCTGCCCCTTCCCCAGCCTGCATACACCCTCTCTCTCCAAAATAAATGAATAAAATCCTTAAAAAAGAAGGCACCTGTTACAATCTGCAACAATGGTTACACTTTTTTCACATTGATGTATTCTGGTGAGAATTACCTTAAACTCTGAAATGTCAGTAGGTTTCTCAGTTTCTATTTCAGTTTGTTCCATGCAATAACAGTTTCTTCCAAAAACCCTTTTAGCAATTTATTTTTCCCCCCCTCTGGCAGGACTCTGCCATGCTCTTTCTAGCCATTCACTGCAAGACAACAATCTGGACTCAACCAGCCTTTTTATATACCAACCCCCAATTTCTCTAGACATCTCTGTCACTACAATACTCCTTCTTTGTTCCCAACTCCCTTACAGTGAGTCTTACCCAGTTGAACCTTCCTAGTCATCCATCTTGATTTTCAATAAAGTTAACATTTCAAAATATTTCTTCTTTCTCTTTCTCTTTCTTTCTTTCTTTCTTTCTCTCTCTTTTTCTTTTTCTCATTCTCTTATGTTGTGAAATAGGCATGTGGTCTAAAGCCAACACCAGAGGGAGAAGAGGGTTGTTCTCCATATTCTGTATCAGTTACACAAAAGTAATCCTACACTCATTCTTTTTTTTTTTTTAAAGATTTTATTTATTTATTTGACAGAGAGAAATCACAAGTAGATGGAGAGGCAGGCAGAGAGAGAGAGAGAGGGAAGCAGGCTCTCCGCTGAGCAGAGAGCCCGATGCGGGGCTCGATCCCAGGACTCTGAGATCATGACCTGAGCCGAAGGCAGCGGCTTAACCCACTGAGCCACCCAGGCGCCCCTCCTACACTCATTCTTGTGAGTCTGTGAACATTTTTTTAGAGGCATCAGTGAACTTTTTTTTTGTGAATTTTTTTTTAGAGGCATCGGTGTAATTACAGAGAGTAGCAGAGACAACGAATTGTACATGTATGACTTTCTTCTGGTCCTTCTCCTCTCTTTCATGCACAGGAGCAAAAAGCAATCAATTCACTCTGGCTTGCAGCAGGGATTGATGCTACCAGAAGGTACAAGTTCAAATCTTTTATACTCTGGGGGTTACAGTCATTTATTTATCCTTCTGTCTGATTATCATGGAAAATTCAGAGTCAACCAGACACATTATTGGTCTGTGATAGGGGTTGTAGGAAATAACCATTTCTTGTGGTCACAAAGTTTGTAAAACTTTAGCCTGTCCCTCAAATAAAGGCCACTCAGCCATAGACAGCCTCCTTGCTCATCTTAAGGAGTCCCTAATGCTCTCTGATTCCCACTGTAAGGTTTTGGGGTCTTCTTGCTACCCAGAGTAGTCACCCCTGCTCCCCACATTGTCAATGTCTTTCTCTATGAGTTATCTGCAGTTCAAACCCACGCCCAACTTTGGGACTGAAAAAATCTTAAAAAGCAAATCCGAACTTATTATTTGACAGGAAGTGAAAAGAGAAGAGGTGAGATTGGTTTAGGGACAGCCCATCAGGACACAAAAGACTTTGAGCTCTGCCCACTCACCCTCAGCCTCTCAGTGACACTGCATAGTCTCTCTTCTGGTCTTACCTCCAACACAAGGATGCACAACCTCTCTTGGAACCAATCTATTGGGGCTCCTCAGAGACACAAATTCTGGAACATTTCTTCTTGTAACTGTGACTGCTTTATTCTAGTTCCAAGTCTGAGTCTCTTCAGTCAAGCAAAACTGTTGTCATTTAACATAGATAACAACTAAAAGCAAACAGGAAGGTTGGTAACAAACATTTAGGTATCAATCTGTGTGAATCAGTTCAAATGTGTACCTGAAACATTCTATTCCTTTTTTAAATGAATTTTATATGTTAATTTTTTAAAAAATTTATTATAAGTAAACTCTAAGCTTAACATGGGGCTCTTACAACCCCGAGATTAAGAGTCACATGCTCTACCAACTGACCCAGCCAGGTGCTCTGAAACATTTTATTCACATCACAAAGTACATATAGAGCAGAGAAACCTTATCAATGTTTAAAACCTGGGATTTTACTGTTTTATGTTAATTCACAATTTCCAATTTTAATGGGGCTCTCTCAAAGAGTTAAACAGAAACCATTTAAGTAACTTCTAATTGTCAATCATATTAAAGGAAGGTAGAAAGCCATCATTGGTCCGAGATTTTATTTTGGGTATAGAAACAGGGTCTGAAAATGTACAGGTATTGTTTAAGAGATTGGAAACCCTTCTCCGACCAGATATTTACCTGACCAAATATTTTTGTGACCAAAAGAGAGAATGCATGATTTGCTACCATGCATGATAAATGGACAGAATATTTGAAATGGGGATTGCTCTGAAATATCCAGGAATCTTGCCTTGGGTGCTTGTGAAGTGTGACTCCCACTCACATCCCCCCCACCCCCAGCCCTCCTTGGAGTGGCCAAGATTGTGAAGTCCCCTCTGCGTTAATTCCAGGATCACCTTATTACTGAAAAAGTGGAGCAAGGAAATGGAGGGATTGTTTAAGTAATTCCCAAAAGAATGTGCTTTGGATGAAGTTCTGACTTCTCAGAAGTTAGGTTTGCCCAGAGACAGAAACAGAAAGGTGACAGAAATGACAAAGCACATCCATCTTGGGGAAACCAAATCCCCAAATTCAAAAGGTTATATTGCTCTCAATATTCAATTGTAATATCTTTCACATTTTGCATTTTATTTTAAGCAAACTGATATCTTGCTGAGATTATAAAAATCCTAGGTAAAGTCTTAATTTCTTTGTGGGCACATGGAGAAAAAAATTTTTTTGGACAAGACTTGAAATATATAATTAGGATGAAGACAGACACTCTAAAAGCTAAATGCAATGTTTATTTTAAAATGTCCTAAGGTTAGGACCTCGCTAGCAAGTTTTTATTGCTGAGCTACGACCCTATGTGAGAAATGGGGTTTATAATGGAAATGCTGATGCACCACCTTAATTATCAGATGCCACCGGGCACCAGCATAATGAAGGAATTTTCTTATTTTTGCACAAGGAATACTAATTGAAGCAGGGTGGTGGGGGGGAGGCCTTTCCTGGCTGCACAGCAGTAAAATGGTGCCATCTAAAGGAGAGGAGAGCAAAGCCACAGGGGTGGCATTTGTCAAAGGAACAGCAGGATAGCCTCATCCAGTTCCTGGACAGGTGCATTTCTTCATCTAGATTTTTAACTCAAAACACCAAACTGAATTCTACTGTGTTCCAAAGATAGCTGGGCACTCAATGAAGTCAGGGATGGGGCAGATCCTATCAGTTTTTTTCTGAAATCCCCTCCATAATGGACTTCTCATCTGACCGACTACAGAGAAGTGATAGGATTGGGCAGGCCAGAGCCCAGGAAGAAGGGAGGGAGGAAGGAAGGAGGAAGGGGAAAAGGAGGGAAGGGAACAAAGGGGGCTGGTGGAAGGAGAGATGAGAAAGAAAAAGGAGAGAAGAGGTATGGAAAGGTCACTTTTTAGCAGATATTTTGCTTTCAGAGGGACAATATAAAATTTAGCACTCAGTCTTCACAAGCTGTCTCATTTGTACATATAAGGGAAGCGAAACAGAAGTAAAATAAGTTGCCATCAGCGCACAACAGAGCAAGTCTACCTGCTTCCAGGACCATGGCATTTCTAGAAGCACAGGGTCATGAATGGAGTAATCTGGTGGCTGGTCTCAGGAAGAGAAGTGCTTATGCATTTGTGTGATGATTCTCATGTAAAATCCGGATCCATTGGAAGTCTTAATACTGTCCTTCTTCCTCCCCATTAAGCCTACCTGTTAAAGAGAACTGGAGAAACAAAACACACACAGCTTCACATCCTCACATGACCATCCGCCTCATACACAAAGTTCTGGTGTAAATTCTCGCTTCACCTCATTCCCTGACTTGACTGTGGGATTTCTCAGCGCATCAAAAATTCATCTGAGGACAGCAAAACTGAGAAACCCATTGGGTTTTTAACTTTAACTTAGACAAACAGTCTCAGTAGAATGAGCCCCTTTTCATAAGCCAGAGAAAACTTGGCCCTTGCTGTTCAGTTTTATGGAAATATGTGGGAAACAAATGCCACTTGGTGACCAAGGGGTATTAATAGATCTGAAAATACCCTTGCTTGAGCTGTCACCTACACCCTGGAGATCTGGTTAACAGCACTGAATGGATGTGGGGTTTGAGGCTAAAGATAGCATATCCAAAGAGGCTCAGAATCCCAAATGTGGAAAACCACACAGTACATTCCTTGAAGGGAGGGCATTTTTATACAACCGGAACAGGGGCAATGGAATAATTTTAGTCATTTTAACAACCAGATTGACGTACCACGAAAGCTCAGGTGGGAGAATGCACTGTTACTTCGCTAAGATGGTCTGCAGCGCTTATTCCCCCGCTGACTCACTTGTATTGTGCAGGCCCCAGGGTTTTCACCCCCGTCAGTTACGGACATGGGTGACTGGGGCAGGACTGCTTGCCCTTCCCAGAGGTCAGAGCAAGGGAGCCCAGCTGGAATATCTCCTATTGGTTTAGGAGAAGTTAAAATAAATAAATAAATAAAAAGAATATCGCTTTTGGCTTTTTGCACAGTCAAGATGGAAGTGATTCAAGTCAAAAGTAAAGTGGTTTCTTTTGAAAACGTATATTGACATGTCATAGACTCTTAGCAAGACTTGAGCTTTTCCTTCAAACAGAAGAAAGCTCTTTGGAGCCTTTAGAGGCAACTGAAGTGATTTCTATTTCTTCCACTGATTCCTTTGAGAGGAGGTTTAAAAAATTTGCCTCATGAACACTGGGTATTTTATGTCAGTGACAAATCATTGATTTCTACTCTAGAAACCAATATCGCAGTGTATGTTAACTGAGTAAAATTCAAATGAAAAAATAAATTTTTGTCTCTATCCGTTTATTCAAGTACGATCCACCACCTGTACATTATACAAAGTTCACGAGAGAGGAAGAAAGGAAGGGAATAGTTTCAGAGTTAGGAATGCATTTCTTATTGCAGAGAAAGCTTGGCACTCCTGGGATTTGAGGGTCTATGGGAGATAAGGAGGCCCTGCCCTGTTTCCTTTAAAGACGTTAATAATATTTAGGTCAGAAAATCTCAGAATACTTGCAGGTGTTCTTTGAAAACGAGTTTAGTAGTAAGTGAATTTGGGAGATACTGTTTAAACGAAGCTAAAAAGGTTATTTTACCATAAGACTTTTTAGTCTTTAATCTGCAAAGGTGCCTTTGACATTCCAGGTGGGTCTATGAGTAAGGGCTGCATTCACATATTTTTTAAAATTTAATTTCTTTTCAGAGTAACAGAATTCATTGTTTATGCACCATACCCAGTGCTCCATGCAATATGTGCCCTCTATAATATCCACCACCAACCTCCCACCCCTGCACCTCTATAATATCCACCACCAACCTCCCACCCCCGCACCTCTATAATATCCACCACCAACCTCCCACCCCCGCACCTTCAAAACGCTCAGATTGTCTTATCTATATGGTTCATCTCCCCCTCAATATCCCCCAGCTCCCTTCTCCTCTCCATCTGCTGCCTTCACATTTAACACACAGCACTGCCATGTGTGGGTTCTAAGGAGGTATGATGGTGGGGCAAAGGGCTCATGTGGCCAGCTAGGGGCTTGAAGGCTGCTGATGGGATGATATTTGCCCACAACAATGAGTTACAAAATGCTTTTTGTGGCAATATTAGCATAACAGAGAGCATGTGCACACCATCACAAGGGAAGAAAGAAAGGCATCCATTCTTCCAACATGCGCAGTATGGCATTGAAGGGAGACCAGCTAGCCACCATGCTCAAGGGGAGAAAGGAGGAAACAAATATTCTGAGCTCTTTTACAATATCTCACTAGCTCCGTTACAAGTATTATAAAGTTTAAACATTAGGGACATTAGCTTGTCTAACAATTGGTTTTATGCAAGTTGTTCAACAATTGGCTTTATGGAAGTTGTCCAGCACTTGGCTTTAGGGAAAGAAGAGTGACCCAAGAATATCAGGTGTGCTGGGCATACCAGAGACCACCGTTTCCCAGGAGCATGACATGGGAAGGAGTCATTACAAGAGGCCCAAGAATCCTTATGCGCTCCAACCATCATCCATAGTAATTACCCAGGTAAATAACATGTCTTGAGCTAATCTTGATTACTCTGTTTCAAACATATATAAGTGCTGTTGTGATTGATAAAACACAATTAATATAAACATTTTGTTGAATTCATAGGAATGGTCTCTTCTTTAGGTATTTTTTTTTAGTAGATAAGACTAGAGTTGGTATTATAAAATTTTTGATTAAGCAATAAAATCATAATTAAAAAAACAAGAAAATGTCACAAAAGATAGGAAAAAAGATTCTTGTCCAACCCTGTCAAGACTGTGACTGGAATCTTGACCACAGTCCAGACCACACCCCTGACTGGATAATATTTATTCTTAGCTTCTTATACAAACTTTCAGGTTTTTTGTAGGAAACACAAAAGCACATTAAAATGTAAGCTTCTGTTCTGATCAAACAGGTAATATATTTTAAATGATTTTTAAATTTTTATTTTTAAGTCTGGTACAACTGCAGTAGTATATTTTCTATCTGTTGGAAGAGACTTCTTCACCTTCATGTAGACCCTAACACCGAAAGCTCTCTGAATCTTGCACTATTAACAGAGTGCTTTGTCTTATGTATCTTTCCTCACTTGTTTCTCTTCCCCTTTTCACTGATGCTCACAGAACACTTCTGGTGATGCATGGGACGAAGGCCCCATCATTGATCTGTGTCTGTCTGTCCCATCTGCCTTCAAGGGTAGACTACTTCTGTCTATCTCCTGTGCAATGACAAGATACCAGATTATCCTGAATCTCAGAGCCTATAGAGAAGCCCATCTCTAAATTCTCATTTCCACTAGGGCAGATGGTTGCCAATGTATTCCCAGTTACTGTTCTAAACTAGTTCAGGTGAGCGGGACTGAAAGATTACACTGAGAATACATGATGCAGAAACTTAGACCTCAGGCCTGATATTCTGGAAATTACTCTAAATTACTTTAAATTACTAATTACTAATTACTAAATTACTAATTACTTTAAATTACTTTAAAAAGAACAAGGAACCATTCTACCTGTATGATATTTAGGTGGCCCTTGGTTGAGGGAGAACTTAAGAAGCATTCATTCAAATCCTGTTGATCATCAAAGTTCCAGTGGCTGCAGAGCTTTTGAAAAGTACAGACAGTTGGATTCTAGTCAGACCCAGGGTGACTCTGACCCTTGGAATCCCTCAGGGTGATATGACAAAGCATGATTATGTCTAAGCAACTCAGGTGATTCCAGTGATATACCAAGAAAGAAGATGCTCAGGTAAGTCTCATAGCCTTCAGGGATGTCGTGATAAATAGGAAAGACATGGTAAGTAAGCCTTTCTCCAAATATGTGTCCAGCTTGTTTGAATATCCTTTCAGTACAACTTTGAAGAAAATAGTCTTCATTTCTAAACTCATGTGATTTGTAAATATGAATGTGTCTTTGGAAATGTATTACCTAGAAATGGAGGAGAGAGAAATTGAAATAATAGAGGGTCAGAGTGTTTTCCAACCAACAGAAAAACACTCCAATGTTGTTGTGGTTATTTGTATTAGGATCAATGAATATGATAGAGGAAGGGAATGGCTTGAGCTGAAGCTAATAAGAAGAAATCAGGAAGAAACTCCAGATGTGGGAGAAGCTGAACTCTATGACCAATCATTATGGCTCCGCTGGGTACCAGCAAGGTGTCCTTCTATCTAAATTCACTCCTCATATCATTTGGTAACCTTAGAACCTGATGTGATGCAGAGCCAGCAAAAACAGAAATCCACAGAGGTCAGGGTCAGGAGGAAATTTCCACAGACAGATGTGAGAAAGGTCAAGGTCTTTATCAGAAGACACATGAGAGTGAAAAGAGTCAGACAGGGACAAATACTGTATGATCTTGTATGTGGAATTTAAGAGAACTGAACTCACAGAACTCATAAATTGGTGGTTGCTCGAGGCCAGGGCAGGAGGTGGGTAAAGGTGATCAAAAGGTAGGAACTTTCAGTTATAAGATAGATAAGTCATTCTCCTGGCAAAAGTGCATCAGTTAAATCTAATTAAGAAGAAGTATCAAACACTTCCCCAAATAGCTAGGCTGCCCTCTTCGAAAGTGCCAATGTTATAATAAAAAAACAAATAGACTAAAGAAATATTCCAGATTAAATGAGACTAAGAACCATGACAACTAAATGCAACACGTGGTTTGTATCTTGGACCAGATTTTTTTTTTAATTTATTTTTTAAGATTTTATTTATTTATCTGTCAGGGATAGAGGAAGAGAGAGAGCGAGCGAGCACAGGCAGAGAGGCCTGGAGAGGCAGAGGGAGAAGCAGGCTCCCTACCGAGCAAGGAGCCCGATGTGGGACTCGATCCCAGGACGCTGGGATCATGACCTGAGCCGAAGGCAGCCGCCTAACCAACTGAGCCACCCAGGCGTCCCTGGACCAGATTTTTTTGTTGTTTGTCTCATATGAGGACAATTTTGGGGCAATTTATAATTGAGACAAATAAGTTCTCTAAAATGGATAATTGTGTCAATTTTAATTTTATGATTTTAAGAATCATATTATAGTTCTGTAAAATAATGTGCTTTATCACAGAAAAAGCATTCTCAAGTATTTCGGGTGATGAGGCATTACATCTCTTACTCTTAAAGTACTCAAGGAAAAAATACACATATGGCAGAATTTTAAAATAATCCCCAAGATTTTTATGCTCTGTTGTACATGCCTATGTAATAACCTTCCCGTAAGTCTTGGCAGAGCCTGTGACAATGATGGAATACCACTCTCATGATTAGACTATGCATCTCCAGTTAGCTCTGAGTTAATCAAAAGGAAGATTCCCCTGGGTGGGCCTGACCTAATCAAGGGAACCCTTTAACTAAAGGTGAACTGTCAGAGAAACGCTCTCTTGTAGGAGGGCAGACTGACATACTGTGGGAAGGCTAACATTCTAAGCATGAGCCCATCTGATATCTGTAAGAAAACAGAAACTTCAGTCCTACGAAGATAATGAACTGCATTCTACCAGTAACCAGCAAGCTTGGAAGAGGACCCCGAAAATGAGAGGAGATTATAGCCCCCACTGACAGCTTGATTTCAGCATGGCAAGACTCCAAGTAGAGGACCCAGTAGACTAGGATCTGGGCCTGAGGGTTGCTAAATTGATGACAGGTAGTTATACAACACTAGAAAACTAATAATGATATCTAAACAAATATGTCAAAGTATTAACAAATAGAGAAGAATTTATAGAAGCTCTCTGTACATTTTTACAATTTGTCTATAAATCTGAAATTTTTCCAAAATTAAACTTTACCCAAGACATATCTCCTAGAAGGCTTACTATGTGCCAGGTACTATTTAAAATATTTTTTTAAGAAATTTTTTTAATTAATTTTTTTATTTTTTATAAACATATAATATATTTTTATCCCCAGGGGTACAGGTCTGTGAATTGTCAGTTTTACACACTTCACAGCACTCGCCATAGCACATACCCTCCCCAATGTCCATAACCCCATACCCCTTCTCCCAACCCCCCTCCCCCCAGCAACCCTCTGTTTTGTGAGATTAAGAGTCACTTATAATATTTTAAAATATATCAATGCACTGAATCTTATTAAAGAAAATGAACAACTTCCTCCTACACTTAGGTGTTATTAGGATTCTTGTTTTTTTAGGTAAGAAAACAGGCTCAGAGGATTCAGGTGACATGTCTGAGGGCACACAGCTAATAAAAGGCAGAGCTGGAGTGCACATCTAGTTCCAAAGTTTATACTCCTAAGCCTTGTGCTGTAGGGACTCAATGTCACTGAAGAAATAAAATACCAATTAAGCCATGGGACAAGGTGAATGTGCTTGAGGATAAGCGTGCCAATGATTCCTCTGAATCCATGGGGAATCATTTCTGCCTTACCTTCTGTTTTTATTTATCATGCAAGTGTTTGTAGTCATGGTATGGTTATCACATCTGAAAGACTCACAACATTGGAGTTTAACCAACAGTATGTTTGGCTTTTCTTGATGATTTTAAATATTAGCAATATATTCATATATTATAACTTACCTTACCCCCCAGATACCTAAACCCTCTTATAATAAATACATCAAGCTAACAAAATGTCAGTAGATGAGAAATATAACTAGAAAGGAAACCAAATTGGGTCCAGGAATGAAGGAGGAACATAAAAACAAAAGCATGAAGTTAGTACATTTCACATAAGTCAGTCCAAAATATACTACCAACTCTTTAGTACACCGACATTGTACATTTCCCATATTTCAAGATTTGGAATAAGATGAAGTCACCCAAACTCATTGTGAAATCCAGCCTCCTCAAAATCCATCTGACCTCAGAGAGGCAAACAGTGAGTAATTCAAAAGATTTTTGAATGAAAGTGTCAGTTTAAGATCCTCAGCATAAAACATACCTACAAAGCCTATTTGCAAAGTAAATTTACTCTGGATTCTTGATACCTATGAAAGTTTTTTCTATTGTATTTATTTAAAATTACAACAGTTTACATTAGAAACAAGCTCAAACAATTAAGGTAAAAGATAAATAACTGCATACAGTTTAATTTTACAAAATGCAAACATACATCTTTCATTGTTCCATTATCTGAGTATTAAGCGCCACATAATTGCACAAGGCATTTTCAAATGTCTTAAAGGTTCTAAAATTACAGAGTTGACTTTGGTGAAATAGTCTTTATTTTCCTCCATTATTATACAAATAATTGACCACACAGATTAAATTTAAATCGGAATTGGATATGTCCCCTATTGAGTTCGTTTCTCCTTTATAGCTAAAGGTTGGTGGCTCATGATGGCTCATAGAGCTTACTCAGGCCCTCATGGAACACACAATAAGAGTCCAAATGTCCATAACTTAGGATGTTTCAGCTGGGAGGGATCTCGGAGACCCCTAGGACAAAGGTGACATCACAGCAAATATTTACCAGAGACAATCCAGCTTCTAGAGAGCCGAGGGTAATTCTAAGAGTCTCCTTTTTACTCTGAGAAATGACTCAGCTTGAGAGATATCACAGATGAGGAATGGAGGCCAAGGACTGAAGGTTTTCACCCAGAGACTGGCTGTCTCTGCCCCTGGGAACTCTGAAACCCCACTCACTCCCTGCTGGCTCTAGAGGGGCTACAGCCCTATTTTTGTGGGGGCAGAAGGTGAGGAAGTGAAGGAGAGACTCCTTTTCAACTTTGTCCTGGAATGAAAAATTATCTATCCCCATAATTACTCACCAGACCTCAGAGGAGGACAGAAGAAAACGTTCTTACATTATTTCCTCTTAAATTAAAACTCACCACAGGTTTTTGCCAATACATTGGACAATGAAAATGGGGAAACAAAGGAAAAGAATTTGACTAAAATTCCCTCCCTTAGAAGTAGTTAAGTCACAAGTTATAAGTCACAGAGGCGTTGCAGGAAGTGATTATAATTCTTGGTGGTAGGAGAGTATTTTCATGGTATGTTCAACTTTTAGAAATCTGATCCAATGACTCACAATGAGTTCTGAAACACTATCTCTGCCAGCTCAGTTTCTTTGCACTATAACTCTGAGATATTACCTGTTATAATTACAGGGGAAGAAAAGGAGAGGGAGCAGGGACCCAAGAAGGTACAGAGCACCCTTGTTAATATGCTGAAGGTCAGAGAAGGGACTCAGGCTCCTTCTTGGGCAATATCAGGGCTCCTGGCACACCATAGCGAGGCCCGTGCAAAAGGAGAACCAGGAGCCTTTAGAATGGACAGCCCTGCTCAGCTTGTTAGGCTGGACAAAAAGTATCTGATTTCCTCATTGTTTCCTCATTGTTCTTCCAGGACCTAGCATAATGCCAGGCATGCTATGGACACTCAGAACCTTTTGACTGAATGAGTTAATGAGGCTGGGTTTTCATAATTTGTTATTGTTGTTCTTGGGTTTGTTCTAGTCCAAGTGAAACCATAGACCAAAGTGCTTCGAGGTATTTTGAAATGATTCTTTTCCTCTTCCAGATATGTATGAATGTCTAAATTCTCTGCCAGTTGCAGGGGATACAGGAAAGGGGAGCTGCTTTTGAGGCTCCCAGAGTCATGGAAATAACCAAGTACTGAGAGCAGCATGGTAGACCTGACCAGGTCTGTGAGCCAAACTTGGGTTGAAATTCCAGCTTCCGGGATTGAACTTGAGTTGAAATGTTAAGTTTCGTGATCTTGGGAAGGTTACTAATTATTATTGATGAGATCTCCTCAGCAGGGCTAATGATAATGTTAAGTCATCGGTTGCTTGAAGATTAAGTGAGTTATTAATGTGAAGTACCCGGAGGCCTGCTAGCACATGGCAATCCTTTGGCCAGTGGTGACTATTGTTTTTTAACTGTGCAAGTTCGGACAGATGAAACTGACTGAGTCTGCTTATTAGCTCCAAAGTGGGTATAGTAATATAATAATTCAAAATGGTTTTTACACCGCAAGTATTTTTTTATTGTTCACATGAACTTAAGAGTTATGGGTCCCTGTCCTAGTTCCCATTTCAAAGATGAAGCTGGACCATCCACTTAGGTAGTCAGAATCCATGGCTGGCAATGAGGCAGAGCCCTGGGTTGTAGACAAAGAGCTCCGGAGCATTGGTAATAGATGGTCAGTCCTGGCACCTGGCCAGAGCCCCTTGGATCCCTTTTACTAGCACTGGAACATCCTTGAAAGCAAAGAGACATGGACCTTTCACGTACTTGGCCAAAAAACTCTGAAGTGTCATTTATAATCTGGGGTCCCAGGGAGATCAGGCTGAGGTTGAGGTTTCTCCTGAGAGCACACTTGAGCTTGGCTCCCTTCCCTTCCCTGTCTGCTCCCCACTCCTTCCCCAGTTCTTCTGGGAGCACATTCTTGATCAGCTGCTTCCACCAGGACTCTAGGTTTAGGGTCTCCTGCTCAGAGAGGCTGAATCAAGGTTGTACCTGGCTGGTACTGCTTCTGTAACAGACCTCAACCCAGTTCACAGTGCTTAGTTGTTCATCAGTAATTTCAAGATGCCAGATGCCTCTCCTGAGAAGTGGGGCTGACTCGAAAGGCCAAGGGCCTCAAGACCAGTCCTCTTGTAGTTCTCCTCCCAAAGCCACAACTACTTGCCACCCAGTGCCCTGAGAATTTGGAGTGCCTTATTTGCTCCTAGTAGCCACAGCCCTGCTCAGAGCCTGTCCCAGAGCTTCCCACGTGGAAGACAAATCCACATGAATGCACAAATGTCCCAAGTGTCTCACTGATACTAGCTCTAATAAACGTGAGAGTGGGCATCCTGATCCCCACTTGGTGGATGAAGAATAGAAAAGACTGAGTTTCTTGCCCAGGGTCACACAGCCAGCCAGGATCAGCCTCACATCAGAGGATGTAAGGTTGGCCTGATCAGAAACATACTACTTTAGCCTCAGTTGTGTTCTTCCCATCAACTCCTTGACCAGGGAACTGTTAAACATACAGATTCCTGAGCCCCATTCTAGAGCGACTCATCTGATCCCCAACAGGGGGGTCTGGAAATGCCAAGAGATTTTTCTGCCCACCAACACTGAAGAATCAGGGGTGGGGAAAGTAGGAAATGTAGGTGACATCCTAACTACTGCTTTGTTGGATAGAACCATGTGGATTTTAATTATAAAATAGTCACATCCTATTGACTCTGACCAAGATTAATGCTTGGTGTCCTGGTATTAATTGTACGAAATGGGATGTGTGTATGCTGACATGTTGTTGGATTTGGGGTGGAGGGTGGGAAGGATCCACTTGAGAAGGAAACTATAGCAGGTCACTGCCACACAGTGATCTCCCATGTCTTCTGTCATGGCTTCCCACAGAGGCCCAGTTATCTTTTCCTAGCAGACCCACCTTAGCACAAAATAACTTCCGGCCTTAGGACTTGCCAGCTCTGAAACGACTCTCTATTTCCACTGACTTAGTATCTCAGACATGCCTTCAGGCCTCTCCCTCCCCTCCTGCTCACCAGACTTTCTAACCAGCCTGGTGTCAGCATGCTGCAAGAGTGTAACAGACAGATGGGCTTTAGAGACTCTGAAGTTGGGGTTGTCTTTAGTGCTTTTGTTAATGATTCCTTTTTGTCCATTAAGTGTCTTTTTTCAGTCTAGGCCTTTGCCCTTCCTACTTCTGTCTTTTGTCCTTTTATAAATTACTGACTTCTGTATGGAGACGATTATTTGCAATGGATAAGGCTGCTCACTGACTCAGGGCCTTGCGGCAAGAAGATAGTCTACTATTGACTCCACAAGAGATCGTCTAAAAAAACCTGCCGACTCAGCAAAGTTCAGTTTACTCGAACATGTGTTCCTAAGAACACAGCCTTGGGAGCCTTGGCCATGTCTCAGAATGATGAAATCACAGGAGAACACCTGGAAGGTTTAAGAGTCTGGGCAGTTTATGATATAACAGCTTTGAATTGGTGGGCGCAGCAAAGGGAGGGTCCTGAAGTGAGTCTTGATGACCAAGTGTTAGTCTTGATTAATACACTATTTAGTTGATTTAAGGTCTCATCTTTTAGGAACAGCAAATGCATTAGGCTCAGTATTGTTTAACAGATGTCAGGAAATCAATTCTCTTGATTTCAGTTCTCAAGAAGAATAACTGGTATGCACTGGGATAAAAACACAGAATTGACCTCTGAGACAACTTTCACGACCACATGTTCAATAGCCACAAACTTTACAATCTGATGCACCCACCTTTACAGAAACTCAAGTTCTTATTAATGTAAACTTTCCCACAACATGATGTGGGAGCAGTAGAATGTACCTCACAAGCCCACGACCTGCACAGAAAACGGCATGTTGAGCCAGTGAATATAAGGACCAGAAGAGAATGCCCAAGAATGAACCCCCAGAGATCCAATGGTAGAAGAAGTATTCAGCAAGTGGCCTAAATGATAGCACTCACAAGCATCCTCCCTTTTCTTGAGACATCCAGTGGAATGGAGGCTGAAAGTAATAGTTCAGTTGTCAATAAAAATAAAGAAAATTGTATTTTTTAACATACCAGCTCTTAGGCCCTGAGTTCGTTCAATATGGACCAGAGAGAAAGAGACTCATTTTAGGGTTGCTCCAGAAGTGGACCCGTGATGAGGATTTTGAGAGCAGGTAATTGATCTGGAAGATGATCCCTGGAAGCACCAGTAGGGGGCGGGATGGAGGAAGGAAGGAGTATGGGCTGGGGCATCAACATCAAGCCTCTGGGAGAGGAATGCACCAAGAGCGAATCAAATGGGAGTCCTTGTTCTTGGGAGGTTCGCACTCACACGCAAATTAAAACAACAGGAAAAGTGTACTTCAAATAGAGTAACTTGAAACAAGTAGGATCTTTTGTGGCAAAGAGAAATGCAATCAAATAGCACACCTGCTCTTTCTTCTCAGCTGGGCTTTGGAAACTTGTTTGCGAAGGTTCAGGTTTGGGTCACATTATTGACTTTTGAGGTCTCTACTCAGATGTTAGACTCTGGGTAAGATTTTCCAGCTTCTTACATATTTAGCACAAATGGAAGGTTGGGGGCAAAGGCAACCAACTATTTCTCTCTCATTCAACAAGAATTGTGCTCCACCAGATGGACAGTGAGACTTTCTCTGGCATCTCCAGTGGGTCATCGGCTTAAAAGCAGAAAACAGAAGCTTCTGGTCCCATGGGGTCCCTGGTAAGGGAAGCAGTGGTGATTAGGAGAAGTGATGTGATCATCTTATATTCATTCCCCATTTTTTTCTCTCCCAAGTGAGCTTAAGAAAAAATGTGGACAATTTTTTGCTGTCCAAAAAAGTAGGTGTTAGAAAACTTGAGAAATTTGTGCAGATTGTTGCCTTGTTGGCAAAACAAATAAACAAACAAAAAAAAAAACAAAAAACATTAATTAATTAAAAAAATAAGATTATGGCAAAAGGAACACTTTTTACATTTAGATAAAGGTCTCATTTCCCTTCTCCCATCTGGCGAACGGCAAGTGTTCACCCCATTCTGTGCATTCTGTTCTTCTTACCCTTAGAAAAAGGAATATTAGGAAAACTTTTGTGGGATATAAGTGGATTTTTAAAAAAATATTTTTTTTCCTTGAGTGATAAACTCAGCCCTATATCCATCTTCCAGTGTCCATCAGAGTGAGGATTTTGAAACACTGACATTCTCCAATATCAAAGAAAGTTCCAGTAAGGGTTGGTAAACAAAATTACCAGGGCAGGAATAAAAATAGTCAAATAGCAAAGGTTTGTGTTAAAAAGTAACTTCTGGCTAGATGCCATTTAATCAGGAAAATAAATTATCTGCAAAATCTTGTGCAAACACGAACTTGCAGGTACTCCAAGTATCTGGGCTCCCTGCTTCTTTCTCCAATGGGAACTGTGGTTTTCCTTCAAACTCCTGGACCACACGCAGGTCAAAGGCAGGAACCGAGTCGACATTTTCCTCTTTTCGTGAATTATTACTTGCTTACACTCACTTATTTTTAGCTCTTCATTCCAAAGTAGCAACACTGGATATTTTCATAAGAAATAGTTGCATTTTATTTTCTCCAGCCTTGAGATCCGAGAAGTCTGTCTAGTACAGAGCATAGGACCCAGGGAAAGCAGGGAAGAGGGTTCTCCTGCTGGCCACAGGTGTTAGTAGAGATGCAGACTAAGGCATTGTATCAAAGAGATCGCAAATACAGTGGTCCATGTGAGGCGGAACCTTATCACTGTTTAACTTAATGATCCAGAATAAAACATACTGTCCAGGTAGGCTGTTTCCCATCGTCAATCCTGGCTACTGTCTCTGGGAGAGTAGGAGATGCTTTACTCTATAGCTTTTGGCCAGTGAGCAGGAGGAAAAGTCTCCCTCCTGCTCCTCCAGAAGAATGATCATATTCTTTCTGCTTGCATCCCTCTGGACAGACTTTAGTTACAGAACTTGCAAGGGAGTTGTAGCCATGTTTGCACCTCTGACTAAGGAAGGTCCGAAACTGACAAACAATGGGCAGCTTCTGCCACTTTGAGCCTCCACTTTGCTGGTAGTTTTAACAAACTGTGGAGAAAGCAGGTCCATCAAAGAGGTTTCACTTCTTGGGTAACTCTGATTCTTGGTAGTGAAACCCTAGAACCTTTTCATTATGAGGCCAGCTCTGGCTAAAGAGCAAAGGGTTGTAATGTGTCACATTGCCTGCCATGGGTCTGGGATTGGAGAGATCTATAACACAGCACATGCTAGATATCCCCTGCATGAGGCTTAGGGGATGAGTTAGAGCACCTTGTTTCACAGGTCACTTTATATATACTAACATTCTCCTACTTTTATGTTCCTAGGTTGCTTTCCTTGGTATAATCATCAATTTCCAAAGGGTATAAATGTCCTTGAAGAAAGGAGTCTATAGCTGTCAAAAAGATGTAGTATTAATCTCAGGTGAAATACTCATTTGCAAGTCAGTAGAAATTCAAAGCACTCTCAGAAAGTGGAATTCGTGAAAGACACAGGGAAAAAAAAAAAAAAAAGGAAACCAAGGTGGCCAAATTTTCATCTATAACCACAGAATGTGGTATAATCTCAAAAATCTGCAGGTGTTTGGCTATCCTCCTAAATGGCCCTGCCTCCTTTTCTATAGCAGCTCTTAGAGATTTTTTTGCAAGTGATAAGGAGCAAGGGAAGGTTGTCTCAGCTCAGCTTTCCAGCAGCTGTTTCATAATACTTCTCTCTGCCAACACACACATTGTTCCCTTGCATTCTTTCTAGTCAAAGGGACACCACAGTACAGGCTTCAGAAGCCTTTGTGTCTCTCCATTTTTAAATTGAGGAACAGCTGTATCCCTCATGGGCTATTATGAAGATGCTATAAGCTAATACTGACACACATAAATAAAGAAAGTATTGTATAGAGAGGGCTGATGATATCCAGGTGGTATCCTTCCTCCCCACCCCCTCAGGTGAATTTCTATAAAACCTACCCCAGTTCTAGCAGAGATTAACCAAAGCTTTGCACCAAGTGGAAGAGTTGATCTTAAGCAGACTTGGGCCACTCATCTCTCTGAGAGAAATGGCAGACAGGTAAATCATCAGAAAGTGAATTGCACAAAGCATTTTGTTTATAAATGTGTCACATCCCTGGGTTTCTCTTGTTTACTCTTGAGCAATTTTAATTTTCAAAGAATTTATCCTCCTTTAGAACAGATTCATGCCCAATGTAGAAGAATAAGATACCACATAAAAGTAGAACAAAGACAAAGGCAGGTACTCATATTTTTATCCAAGTCATTCCAAACTCTTGTATACAGAATTCTTTCATTCTATTAGAATAAAACTTGTCAGAGTAAATGTCTTTGTTTCTCCCTCATTTAACATTCTAGCATAATTAGTGTCCATGTTATTCTAATTCCTTTGTAAGCATCATTCCAAATTTTCCCTGAATTTCTCTAACCCATGTCATTCATCATCCTGCACTGATTGATCCCTTTTCCCATTCTGCTTAGCATGGTCTCCAGTCTTTCCAGAACCATCCTGCACCATTCCAGAATACCTCCCTTCTACACAGCTTCTTTGATTACTGGTGTAGGCTCAGGCTCACTCATAGTGATGGGGAGGAGCTCTGGCATAGTCAGCAGGCAGGGGGGAGGGGTCCTCAACAGGTGTGGTTTTTCCACCAAGTGACCTGGGACAAGCCACTCAATACCTTCATTCACATATTGCTTTGCTGCGGTAAATATTTTGTTTTGTTTTGTTTTGTTTTCAAAGTCAAATCCTATAAAGGAATAGAATTTTGGTTTCCCATGATCTTTGTGGCTCCATATCAATTATAACTTTTTGATCACATGCCACAGAAATAATTCTGGTTAACTTCAATGTAAAGAGGAACCTCCCAAACTCTATGGGGACCAGGACAGGAAAAAAGGACAGGAACTGAGAGAAGGAGCTTTCCGGGTCTGATAGCATGGCCTCAGTGCAGGGAGTAAGCTTCAGCCATTCCTCCTTGTCATGTCCTGGAAGCAATCTACTCATCATTTAAACCCTGAAGAGAGAGTCTAATGGGTCAAAAGTAGGTGATCATCTGACTTTTCAGCTGTGAAAGGAAGTGTGTGGGTTCAGAAAACTCCAGAGGTTCTGATCGTTCTTTCTTATGTTCCCCAAACTAAAAGGCATTTCCTAAATGCAAGTTCAAGTGATATTAGGAAAGGGGGCTCGGGTCGTGGTCTCGGGGTCCTGGGATCGAGTCCCGCGTCGGGCTCTCTGCTCGGCGGGGAGCTTGCTTCCTCCTCTCTCTCTCTCTGCCTGCCTCTCTGCCTACTTGTGATGTCTCTCTGTCAAATAAATAAATTAAAAAAAAATCTTAAAAAAAAAAAAGACAAACTTCTTTCCACATGAACTTCTTCCTCATCCCTCCGTTCATGACACTCTGCTTAACAGAAGAAAATCCAAGTTTCACCGCCCTCTTGCTCTGTTTTCTCTGTTTTCTGGTTTCTCCTGGCATTGCAGTTTCTTGCTCTCACCTGCCATTATAGAAGTCTCACTACCTCTAGTGTGTTTATCGTCAATGCCGTCTGCTACACTTCACATACATAATGAGAATTCTCTGGATGTATTAGATTATATTCCTCACACTTTTTTATTGCCTCCTTTCCCAAATGGCCCTATTCCTTGTGAAGCACAGGCTCCAGTCAGTAGGGAGCACAACGGTCCCCCATGACTTTGGGCTCAGCGTGTTGACATGTTTATCCAATGAAATATGAAGCAATGACGTAGTGTATTCTGTGTTTAAGCAGAGGTTTTGAGAAGAATCTGGAGACTCCTCCAGCTGTCTTGCACTTTGTCAAGAGAATGGCATGACCTGAATGAGAGGTACTCCTTCAGCCTGGGTTTGGAATGAGAGGGCACATGGAGCAGAACCACAGCCCACAGCAAGCAGTACTGTAAACCACTGAGATTTAGGGGTGTTTTGTTATCACAGCAAAGCTGGAGTGGACAAAGCAAGAATCTGTGTGTGAGCAAGGCTTTTCTCTCTCAGAAGCAAAATCCTCACAGGCCAACTGCTAGGCCACACATTCTTTCCACCTGTCTCCAGTGCCTATGACAGCAGTGAGCATGTGGTTAGTATCTCATAAATACTGACTGTCCCAGCAATGATGTATTCATCTCCCTTATCCCACCTCCAGCCCCATATCTAGGTTCTAAGGAACTAAATAAAATGTAAAGTTAAAGCCAGGCTCAGTAAAGACACAGGAAGTAAGGTGAGAAGGCAACGCTACAGACTTCATCCGAGTAAATAACAATATATATTATTTTAAAAATCTGCACCTATTCAGTATGTTCATTGTGTAGAGAAAAATAACAGGTCACAGAAGAAGGTCACAATCATCATAATACGTCAATACACAGTCTCTCCGTCTTAAAAAGATGTGTCATGGCAGAAGATGAATGCCTCACCCACAACGGCAGGACACAAGTGAGGAGGGCAGAGGTCGAAAGTTATTTGTGTTAGTCAGTATGCTTTTGGGAGTCATACGCACTGGCCTGAAACAAAACTTTAAAGGTCAGTTTTGTCTGCTCTCTGACTCCCTGCTTGCACCTGCCTTTATGACCCTCTGTAGACAAAGGAAAGGCCAGAGGCCTTCGGAAAAACCAATACTAAGCAGGCTGTTTCCTGCTGTAAAATGAAGCCAAGGGCTGACTTTTTGTTGAATTCATTCCAAAAAAGACATCCTTTACATAGATCTGTTTCCAAAATATAATATCCCCCCCCTTTTTTTCCTGGAAAGTTCCCTATAGGTGAATTTTCTGGAAGCTGGAATCCTAGAGAGCACATTATTTGTAATAACACTTTGATTGGAGAAGGGAGACCAACGTTGCTTTTCTCCCCATGCTGTAAGACTGAACAACTTCACCAGTAAAATCTGAAAGGAAAAACAAAACAAAACAGAACCTAGAACAGTAAAACTAGCATAGAAACCTGTACACTTCAGTTCAGGATTTTATTATTTGGGGTTCAGTGGAACTCCATGGTAATGGAGGCTGGGACTAAGGTGCTGGGGTCAGGTCCAATGGAAGAAGCAGGTGCAGCCATTGCTTCACCTCTTTGAGCTCCTCACCTCCAAGATGAGGATGACAATCAGGACCACATGGTGATATTAGGAAGATTCAATAAGACAACTCGGAATTACATATTAACATGCCTTGCACATAGCTATCTTCAAGTAAATACAACTTCCTCCTCTCTGTAGATCACATGTGTGTGTGCGAAGATGGGTATAAAAATGTGATTGCATGGAAGTATGGGTATGTTGCATATTATGAAGTCATCACACGGATTTCATGAATGGCTTGAGGAATTAGCTTTATTACTTCACGGTAGTACACTTAGATGTCTGGGGCCATGTATTTTTGTATTACTGGGGTTCACATACATGAGATCAGTTGATCCTAGTTTCAGGTGTGGAGATAGGTAGAGGAGGGAACCCTCAACAGGAACACAGAGGGGAGGCAAGAGGCAAAGGGAAGAAGGGGAGCAACTTGATAGAAGTAAACAGTACATACTAGTTTAACATTTACTCCATATGTTTATCTCAGGGAAAAAATACAAAAACTTAACACATTTAGAACTTTCCAGAGCTTTTCAGATGTTCTACCTACGTATGATTTGCCTGATCCTTTACTCCCAAATTTATTTTCAAAAGCAGAAATTACAGAGACTGTAAAATGATTTAAAATTTGCAACAGGCGGAGGGGTCTCTGGGTGGCTCAGTCCATGAGAGATCTACTCTTGATTTTGGCTCCGGTCGTTATTTCAGGGTCATGAGACGGAGGCCTGCAGAGGTTTCCGCATCAGTGGGGAGTCTGCTTGAGATTCTCTCACCCTCTCTCTTTGCCCTTCTCCCTACTCTAGTATTCTCTCTCTCTCTAAAACAAATAAATAAATCTTTTTAAAAAAATTTTACAACAGGGGGAAAACCACTTCACTTAGCATACTGTTTTCAAAATTCATCCATGTTATAATATGTGCCAGAATTTCCTTCCTTTTAAGACTGAAGAATATCCCACTGTACCAAAGAATATCCCATTCACCCACTGATGGAAACACATTGTTTCCACCTATTAGCTATTGTCAGTAAGGCTGCTATGAACATGGAGGCACAAATATCTGTTGGAGTCCCTGCTTTTGATTAATTTATGTACATAGCAAGAAGTGGGATTTCTGAAACACAGTACTACTATATTTAATTTTTTGAGGAACTGCCAGTACTGTTTTTTCCTGGTGCTGACACCATTTTATATTCTTAACAGCAGTGCCCAAGGGGTCCAGTTTCTCCACATCCTTGTAGACACTTGTTATTTTCTGGGTTTTTTTTCTTATTATTTTCTCTAGCTTTTGTTTATTTTTTTTTAATTCCCTTAGTCATAAATTATGTTGCTAATTCCTTTTTTGTTTTGTTTTGTTTTGTCTTGATAATGGCAATGTGAATGGGTACCTCCTTGTGGATTTGATTTGTATTTCCCCAGTGATTAGTGAAAATTGAGCATCTTTTCATGTACTTATTTGTCACCTCTAAACCCACTTTGGAGAAATGTCTGTTCAAGTCCTTTGCCCACTTTTATTTTTTATTATTTTTTTTAAATTAAAACAAAATTTAGGTAAGCTCTATGTACAACATAGGGTTTGAACTCATGACCCTGAAATCAAGAGTTGCATGCTCAATTGACTGAGTTAGCCAGGCACCCCCTTTTGCCCATTTTAAAAATTGAGTTCTTTGGCTGTTTTCTTCTTGTTTAGTTATAGGAGTTCATTATGTATTCTAAAAATTAATCCTTTGTCAGGCATATGATTTGCAAATATTTTATCCCATTCTATGGTTGCCATTTCACTCTGTTGATAGTGTCCTTTGAAGTACACCATTTTTAAAAAATCTAATTCTGATGAAGTCTAATTTATCTACTTTTTCTTTTGTTGCCAGTGCTTTTGGTGTCAGAAATCACTGCCAAATCCAACATCATGAAGCTTGTTTCCTGTTTTCTTTTTCTTCTTTTTTATTTTTAAACTTTATTTTTTCAGTGTTCCAGGATTCATTGTTTAGCCATCACACTAGTGCTCCATGCATTAATACCCATCACCAGACTTACCCAACCCCCAACCCCCTCCTCTCCAAAACTCTCAGTTTGTTTCTCAGACTCCTATGTTTTCTTCTAAGAATTTAGGAGTCTCAGGTATCGCACTTAGGTCTTTGATCATTTTGAACTAATTTTTGCGTATGATTTAAAGTAATTGTCCAACTTCATTCATTTGCGTGTCGATGACCAATTTTCTACCATTTGTTGAAAAAGCTGTTCTTTCTCCCATTGAATAGTCTTGGAAACTTATTAAAAAATGATTTGACTGTATATGCAAGGGTTTATCTCTAGGATCTCTATTCTATCCATTTGTTCTTTATGCCTGAATTTTTACCAATTCCACACTGTTTAGATTCCTATAGCTTTGTAGTAAGTTTGAAATCAGGAAGTGTGAATCCTTCAGTTTTGTTCTCTTTGAAGATTGTTTAGGATATTCAGGATTCCTTGAGATTTCACATACATTTTAGAATGGATTTTATTATTTCTGAAAAAAAAAACAATAGAATTTTGATAGGGATGGCACTGAATCTATAGATCACTTTGGGCAGTATTGGTATTTCAGAATATTAAGTCTTCCAATCCAAGAACATGCATATCTTTTCACTTATTCCTGTTTTTTAAAATTTCTTTTAGTAACAATTGAAAACACTGTAGTTTTCAGTGTACTAGTCTTTCACCTTCTTGGTTACATTTTTTGGTCTAACATATAGTTTATCCTGGATAACATTCAATATGCATTAAATAAAAATATGTATTTTTCTGTTTTGGGGTAACGTGGTCTATAAATGTGTATTGGATCCAGCTGGGCTCTAGTGTAGTCAAGTCCTTTGTTTCTTCTGTCTGGTTGTTCTATTCATTATTAAAAGTGTGGTATGAAAATCTCCTACCTTTATCATAGACCTATTTTTCCTTTCAATTTTGTTTACTCCATATGTTTTGGAGCTCTGATGTTTGGTGTATGTATATTTATAATTGTTATCTTCTAATTGATCCTTTTATCATTATATAAAGTTCTTTGTCTCTCATAATAGCTTGCCTTTTTTTTTTTTTTTAACTTAAAGTTTACCTTGCCTGATGTTGGTATAAGCCCTCCTGCTTTCTTTTGGTTACTGTCTGCATGGGCTATCTTATCCCATCCTTCCACTTTCAACCAGTGTGTGTAGGTAGGTAGACAACATACAGTTGGATACTGTTTTGTTTTTAATCCATTCTGTTATTCTATGACTTTGTCTTCTGACTGGGGAATTGAATTCATCTACATTTAAAGTAATTACTGTATCAGGAAGGACTTCTTTCTGTCTTTTTTTGAGTGGGATGAAATATGTCTTAAAGCTTTTTTGTCCCTCGTTTCCTACGTTACTGCTTTCCTTTGTGTTTAGTTGACTTTTTGTACTGGCATATATTGATTTCCATCTCATTTGTTTTAGAGTATATTCTATAATTTTTTTTTGTTTACCATGGGGATTACATATAACATCCTAAAGTTTAAAAAATTTATAAATTTACCAACTTAATTTCAATCAAAAACTCTACTCCTTTACAGTAAAGTTCTTTACGTTACCGATGTTCTTTATGTTACCAATTTTATCACAAATACTGATGTCACATCTTTATATATATCTTATGTATGCATTAACATATATTTAAAATCTTTTGTGTATTTGTCTTTATTTCTTGTAGGAATCTAAAAGTGAAGTTATAAGCCCAAATTATAATACTGGTTTTCAGATTTGTCCATGTATTTGTCTTATATTTGTACATGTATCCAATAGGAGATATTTGTTCCTTCACATGGATTTCAGTTACTATCTAGGGTCCTTTCATTTCCACTTAAAGTACTATCTTTAGCCAATATTGTAGGGCAGGTATAGTGGTAATCCCCTAGTTTTTGTTAATCTGAAGATGTCCTGACTGCTCTCTAATTTTTGAAGGACAGTTTGCCAGATATGGAATCCTTAGTTGACAGGCTTTTTTTGTTCTTGTTATTGTTCAATATTTTAAATATATCATTCCACTGTCTTTCGGCTTCCAGGGTTTCTGCTGAGAAATAACTTGAACATAACAAGCTGCATTGTTTTCAAAATTCTCTCTTTGCCTTTGGCTTTCTAGAGTTTGATTATAATGTATCTAGTGTGGGTCTCTTTGGGTTTATACAACCTGAAGTTTGTTAAGCTTCTTAGATTCGTAGAAGCATGTCTGTCTTTAAATTTGGCATTTATTGTGTTTTGTTTGGGGTAGAGCATTTGACTGTATAGTGTTTTGTTTCATTCCTTTAAAGAAAATATAAGACATACTTGAGTGAAACCTTCCTGAGTCCAGTGCTGGCTTGTCCAACCCTGCACCCACAGGTGAAAGAGTTTTTTCCTCCTTACATTTTAATATTATAGTCATGAACTCTGGCTTGCTAACCTCTCTTCTATAGGGTGCTTTCCAAGTCTTCATAAACTCAGGTAAGTACAAGGAAATAGAAACTAAATGGGATTTATAGGCAAAGCTCCAAGTTCAAGTCCAGGTTTTTCTTAGCTTAATTATTCAACATTTCCAAGCCTCAATATTGCCGTCTGTGAAATTGGAACATATCTCTCTAACCCTCATAGTCATTATAAGGCCCAAACAAGAGCAGATAAAATGTTTACCTTTTAAAACACTTATAATTATTAAATATATAGCAAAAGTGTTCTTTGCCCTACCCATATCCCCTTGGGTTCTGGTATGTTCTATTCTCAATATGCAGCTTCCATCTGTTGGAAACTACCTCTAGACTATCCAAATTCTACCCAGTGTCAAGGAAGGGAGGTCAAAGACACAGTGGCTACCATTGTGACTTTTCAGGAAAAGTCACAACCTAAAAGTTGTACCATCCCTTGCTCTTTCATTCCCTCAGCCGAGACACAATCACATGATCAGTCTTCCTATATGGGAGGCTAGTGGCCATATGCCAACTAAGACAGAGTGGTCTATTACTGTGGAGCAGTAAAGGAATGAGAAGGGAGAAAATATCTGTGTCTCAGATATTGTGTAAAGCAAGTTAATATTGCTTAGCACTTGGTAAGTCTCAACAAGTTGAATCGATAATAATAGATTTATCTCACTAAGGAGGCCTCCTTTCCACATCTTCCTGTGTTCTGCAGGAATTCTACATCCTTTGGCCAAACTCAGCTGTCCATTGAAACTGAAATTCCAGGTCCATTACGGGAATTTGATTTGAGGGTTTGCTTTTATACTCTAGCAAAAAACACTGGAAGGTGTTCACTGAACTCCATTTATTTCCCCCAATGAAACCTTACTTATGATATCTCTACGATAAATAACATACCTGCAAATGCAACTCAAATTGTAGCCCTATAGCATCTATAGCATCACAAGTCACCCGAGATGTGATAGAAATACAAAATCTCAGTCCTGATCTCTGACCTACTGAGTCATCCCCTACATTTTAACATTATTTCCAGGTGATTCACCTGCACGTTCAAATTTGAAAATCACCAATGTTAATGCTGGTTGAGAGAACCAAGGCTACCCTAGCTGGAGTGTAGACTTCTGGTTGGGGTCTTTCAAAAGCTAACTATGCTTTTAGTGTGTATCCAGATCCTGGCATTTAAATGTTTACAATCTGACTCAGGGTAAAGATCAAAACTACCTATACTCACCTAGATTTGTTATGGTCACTGCTGATCCATTTAGAAGTACATGAGAGGTGATAAACATTTGCCCTAAGTCTAAACGCCAGAAGTAGGATGCTAGGGGTCTCAGCTAGGAAATCTTAAAGAGTCTTACATCATATTTCCAATTCCTAATGAGAAGTTTTCTCAAGTTCTTGTGAAGAAATACAGGAAGTGAGAGAATAAAAGCTTACTGAGAAGCATCATTCTAGAATCTGACTCTTGCTTCTATAATTTTTCTTCTAAATGTGTCATTGATGAAGATATACACTGGAAAGTTAAGACCACCAATTCTGGAGGTCTAGGCCAGGTATAAATTGCTAATACTGTCACCAGAGTTGTCACTTTCACCAAGGCACTTACCTCTAAACCTCCATTGGTAAATACACACACACATACTTTTTTATATTATACATATATAATATATTATATATATATATATATATATATATATATATATATATATATTACTTCTTCTTCTTCTTTTTTTTTTTTTTGTAAATAACTTTTTGAAAATCACCAACCAGAAGTCCACACTCTAGGTAGTGTAACCTTGGTTCTCTCAACCAGCACTAACATTAGTGCTTCTTACATGTGAGTGTGCAGATGACTTATCTAGAAATCTTGTTAAAATAGAGATTATGATTCATATTTTAAAACATCTCTTAACTACTTTGAAGGTTGGTCTACTTCCTGATACCACAAAGTAAGTCTAATTTCTAAATTTGTAATTACATTCTGTACATACACTGTAAATAATTTTCTCCTGTCTTACAGACATTTAAAAAAAATGCAGAGTGAGAAGTGCTGTCCTGGTCATCAGTTCTAGGCTTACTGCATGATAACAACCAGGAATTTCTGAGTGGTATTTTACATTTTCAACTCTTTCACATGCATAGCACATGCATTAGTTCATTCAATACCCCAAAACCATGAAGAAAAGGATTATTATTTTTATAATATAGATGTGGACATGAGAGCTGAGAATACATGCAATTTAGAAATGAGTATATTTGTAGATCATCATTTTCTACATTTTCTTTTCCAACTTGACTTTATATGAATAGAGATGTGTTTCATGTGCCATAGACATCTTTCTAAAAACAACCATCTGAAATGTGATGTCAGGTATTTGCAAATAGTGCAGATGTATTTTGAGCAAAAGAGATAACCAATCTAGTCCTGAGAAGTATGGCTTCTAGAGAGACTGCTATCTGGTTAAAGAGACAAAACCCCAGAGAGTTGCTTCTCACATTAAAGGACATATTCTTTACCTCTAGCTCCCTAAGGCAAAGAATTTTGGATGAAAAAGTTGTCTCAAGTTATAAACGAATTCAGCTATCAGAGTAGGTGATGGAGGAGATGAATGAGGATAATAGTCAATAAAGCAGACTTTACCACTTTAAAAAGGAATTCACATAGTCTCCTAAATTGATAGAACTTAAGTAGAACACATTTTATCACCTATAGCCCAGTTAGGAATAAGCCTTAGAATCATAGAACATTCATGTTAGAACTGACCTAGTAATGTTGGTTAAACAGTCATATGACAAGGAAGGGATTTTTTTTTTAAAGATTTTATTTATTTATTTGACAGAGAGAAATTACAAGTACACTGAGAGGCAGGCAGAGAGAGAGAGAGAAGGAAGCAGGCTCCATGCTGAGCAGAGAGTCCAATGCGGGACTCGATCCCAGGACCCTGAGATCATGACCTGAGCCAAAGGCAGCAGCTTAACCCACTGAGCCACACAGGCGCCCGTCAAGGAAGGGATTTGTGCCTTAAAAGAAATCAAGCCACTTGTCTACTTTTACAAAGTTTAGTGTGATAGATGTGGATTCAGAGGTAGGACTTCTGATCCTTAATTTAATGTTATTCCCACTGATATGATTGGACCTTCGATTTAAGAGTTTGGTTTACTAGGTTCTTAAAGTAGAGCAGGTAGATTCCTGGCCATAAGCCTAAACCTTAGCCTTATAGAGAAGTACCAGGTCATCCTTGGCTCACTTGCTCTGTTTTGAAAGGCTTCTTTAAATCCATAGAGTTATGAATTCATCTGTGAATTTTGATATTATCATGGACATGTAAACACAAAGTGAACAGTTCCAGAATTCTGGGGATGAAAATGGACAACAGAAAAGAAGAAGAGAAGAGCTGGAAAAGTAGGCAGTTTGGGCTTTACCCATTTTCTTTCTTTCTTTCTTTTTTTTTTTTTTTTGTTGGAAAAAGAACTAGAGCTCTACAAGACCAACACCATCAAAGAGAAAGAGAGAAAAAGAGAAGGAGGGAGGAGGGAAGAAGGAAGAGAAGGAAGGAGAGAGAGAGAGAGAGAGAGAGAGAGAGAGAAGAAGACCAAACTGTGATTATCAAAGAAGATATTCTTCATCCAATTAATGTATTTGAGACAATTTTTCTCCAATGAAAGAATGATTTATTACTTGCTCTCTAGATTTGTAAGTAGCAGGCATTGGAGCTGTGGTTTTCCCACTTTGTGTGGGCCATCACAGGTGGATGGTATTTTGTGTTCTATTTTCCATTGCCCTTAGGTTCCATCTGGCCCAGATGTTTCTTTAAAGAGTTGACAGTTAAAAGAATAAGATCAATACCAATAGGTGGCCACTATTTTAATAAATATTTTCCTACTCATAGAAATATTCATCGATGCTTTTCTAACATTGAAAAGAGAGATTTACATTTTTAAATGTCACATTTTGAATTAGGCTATAGAAGAAATAATACGTTGACCAATTTTCCACTTGCCGTTGGTTATTTGACTGCTAATTTGATTGTAGATTTGTCCTTATGTTGTAGTTGTTGTTTAGGCTAACCTCGTTTTAAATTACTGCTTTCAAGTTGATTCATAGTCCAAATATACAGAAAATGTTATACAGGTACAAATCAATTTTGGTAGTTATTTTTAAATCCTTTGGTTCTGTTTGGAAAATAAGATAATTATGGACACAGAAGGAAATAGCTTATACTTCCTTAAGTAAAAAAAAAAAATTAAAGTTAAAAGATATAGAAAGATATACTGTAAAAAGGAAATAATATTTTACCTTTATAAAAATTTTCTCTTCATAGGATAAACATCTAATGAAACATAAAGGATGATTCAGTGAAGAAATACAGATTTAGGGCACCTGAATGGCTCAGTGGGTTAAAGCCTCTGCCTTTGGCTCAAGTCATGATCCCAGAGTCCTAGGATCGAGCCCCGAGTTAGGCTCTCTGCTCAGCAGGGAGCCTGCTTCCCTTCCTCTCTCTCTGCCTGCCTCTCTGCCTACCTGCGAACTATGCCTGTCAAATAAATAAATTAGATATTTTTAAAAAAGAAGTACAGATTTGGGAAATTCCACTGTAGAACAAAGAAATACCTTGATTCAATGGCATAACCATTGTATCACATTTGTGGGAAGCAAACATTTTTGAGTTTACTTGTTCATTTTGGGGGGAAGCAAACATTTAAATAGAGATCAAAACCTCAAAATTTATTTAGATATCTTCTAATACCCAAAGCATATTTTAACTCCAGTTAAAAATAGATTAAAACTAGAGTAAACTATTTTGAAGAGTAAAGGTCAACTTATGGAATTGAAGAAATTTTAGCTCTGAATTTCAGAAATTGAGCTTTCTATTTCCCCCCATTTTGAATACTGGGTCCTTCTATTTATCCTTGAGAGTGGGTAGGACAATGCATGGGGTCAACCTGTTCCTATAAATTTTATTTCTGAAACTTCTGAGATTTCTCAGTAGATATAAGACTATACACCCTCTTCTGAAGGAACAGGACCTCATGGGAAGTTTTCAAAGAGACTCTGTGTAGAAGGGTTCCAAATGCTGAAAGCCAGGTAGGCTCCTTTCTCCTCCTCCCCTGGTTTGGTGGTAAGTGAACTCGGGATTCTGCGACTGCATTATTTGCCATCAGACAGCATGTCTTCCCTGAGAATGCAGGGAGCAGAAATAATCAGATTTGTGAAGTTCATCTATCCTTTCAATCAACAGCCAATAGTCCAGCCCTTTTGCCTGCTGTGTATAGGGTCAGAAATATCAGAGGAGAGCGAAAAACAACTTCCTCACATGCAGTAAACATGACCAAGTGAGCACCTAAAGTTTGTGTCCCTGTGCCTTGTGATGGAAATGCCAAGGTGAGTGAGGCAGTCATTGACCCTCCCCTCTTGAATTTCATAGGAAAAAAAAAAAAAAAAAGCCTCTTTTCCCAGCTCATTGTTTGGTTTGCTAATAGCAATCATGGACTTTTCTAGAAACTGAGCCGTTTTCTCCTTTTGACCTTCATTTAGAAGTTCTTGCCAGCAAATCCCTTAGAATTCCTTAAGAGAATCTCTGTGTGTGCAACTCGTCCAATAAATTCTCAATAAGCCAGTCATGGAATCATGAAGTCCCTCAGGCGTCCAGCTTCCTCCTTTGCAGAGGGAAAGAAGGTTTCCTTGTGTGTACTTCTGCCTTGGGAAGCCCAGCTCCTGGTGAATGGGCAATCCACTGCCAGCCCAAGCCGACAGAGGTATGGCATGACTTCCACTCCCCTGAAACATAAACCTCTCTGTTCAGTAGCAGCTTCTGGCTCCTGAGTCTTTTTATTTCTTCAAACTACCACTTCTCGTTGGATGAAATTACATTTTAGTACATTTGAATTTTCAACAGAAAATTGAGGTATATTTTCAGACACAGAGTAGAGAAAACACTCCCCGACCCAGGATATTCTCCTGGGAGCCATTTCTAAGATAGGAAGAGCGTTTATTTTTCATGGCAGAAGTCATCTCTACCTATAAATTTTCTTGGACTAAACTTCAGGATTTTAATAGTTTTCTTTGGATCCTTTGCATTTAGGAAATTTCTTGATGATGAGATTCCAAGTTATTTTTTAAATCTATCAGATCTGATGTAGTCGGAAAACTACGACCTCTGGGGCCAAGTCCAATTTACCACCTGTTTTTGTAAATAAAGTTTTATTGGAACACAACCATACCTATTAAGGCAAAGATCCTTTATGGCTGTTTTTTCACTACAACAGAGGAGTTGGGTTGTCAGGACATAGACTGCATGATCCACAAAGCCTAATGTATTTGTTTTCTAGCCCTTTATAGAAAACGTTTGTCGACTCCTGTTGTAAGGCACAAAAACCCAACTTCCCATTATCTATCAATGCCCCACTGTCATTGTCACTCAGAGTTCAACACATGTTTACTGTTCCTTCCAGCTCTTTCTTACTCATTCTCCAGCTTTTGCCCATGGTATTCTAAACATAAAAGCACCTGCATCTCCCCACTGATTGTTGACTGTCTGTCCCAAACTCCAAATTCAACTTCTTGATGTATCTTTAGTGAAGGAAGTAGTATAAATTACCTCCAGTTGTAACCCTAGCTCCACACTTGCCATAATCTCTTGCCCAAAGGATATAAAAATATATAGTTGTACATATACCTGTCTTGAAATATCTTTTCCAGATTGGTACACCTTTAAATTTTTATCTCATAAATTTATTTTCTTGTTACATGCTAAATGTAACTAAATGGGTGCCTTATGGTCTAAACACAGTTAACCATTCCATGCCTTTAACAGCATTTGGAAGTTGGTGTTACTAAGCCCACTCTACAAATGACAAACCGAGGTTCAGAGAAGTTACGTTACTTGCTCAAGTTCACAGAGCTAATAAAGTGGCAGAGCCAGAATTTAAAGCCAGGTCAGCCTTTCTCCCAGCGATGTCCCACAAAAAGGACTTTATCTGCAATGCACTGCTATGAAATAATAAAGAATAATTTATGTTAACCATTATGATGGAAATATTTGTCAAATATTTGTAAAACATTTTACACATTTCTCTGCCATCTCACTTAGCTACTCTCTTGAGGGTGACTCAACATCATAACTATTACTATAAATCTTATTGTGCTGTAGAAGAATTTGAATCTACAATATTCCAATAAATCATTAGCAACTGTTATTGGAATCCTGGGTCCACCCTATTCTGGTGGAATTAATCATCTAGATATCTAGATATCTATATCTATATCTATAGATACCTATATATCTATATCCATCTATCTATCTGTATATATATGTATTTTTGGCCATGATTTCATGTTTCGCCCCCACCCTCCATCCCGACAGACAGGCTTGTATGTAAGGTAAAACTTAGCCAACAACGCAGAGTCATCCCATGGTTAAGGAGATGGCTGAGAAGCAGACAGCTCTGGGTTCCAGTCCTCATCCTGCCACTTAGAAGTTGCAGAGTGAACCAAGCACACAGGAAGTATGCACTAGGGGGCAGGAATTAGATTAGATATTAGGTATTGGCTGCCTGGAGATCATTTAGACTTACTTCTCTGCTCTGTAGTTGGTGTCTCTAGAATTGAGTATTGTTTCATGAAGATTTATTGTTGCTGTTGATTGAGAATTATCTCTAGCCCTGCCTGTCAGATTGATGCCTGCCCTGTGACTTACAAAAATGACCTGTCTCAGGGTTTTACTAGCTACAGTTCTCCACTGAACTTCCTGGGAAATAAAGCAGATAACTGTAATTTAATAACGTGCTGGAACATCAGAAACAAGTGAAAGGACCCATATGTCATCTTGCTGATGTGGCTTCATGTGGCCCTGACAGCAGAGGGGTGGGTCCAAGGCACTGAGGGATATTGTTCTTCCAGAACCTACCAGACAGATGTCAAAAGGAACTGGACATGGGATCTTATTTATGGGAAGTGTCTTGGAGTTGCAAAAATTCTTTACACGGAAAGGGGGGTAATTTTTTCTCTAAGTGGTTTGGTAATGTAAACAATGGGCCAGTGAGTGGTAGCTTTAGGGAAACAAGTTGTAACTTGCCTTAGGGAAGTATTTGTGAAAAGCTCTCCCTCCAAGTCAGAGCTCCCCAGCACACAATGGGACCCCCCCACCTCCCGTGAGGCCTTTCAGAAAGAATTCATGGGTTAACTAAGGTTGAGGGAAGGTCTTTCCAACTCGGAAACCCTCTAAGCTTTTGGAAAAGCTATCCCTAACTCTCAGTGAAGGTCAGATAAAGTCTTAAAGCTTGCAAGGCCTGCTGTCCCTGGCAAGGTTTGCCAAGGCACAGCTCCCCAGCTTACGTGCACACAGGGATCGCCTGGGGTCCTGGTAAAATGCAGATTTGGGTTCAGTAGGTTCAGAAGATAGGATCTGAGATCTACTTCGGTAACAATATTCAAGTCACTTGGTGCTGCTAGTCTAGGACCCCACCTCAAAGAGCAAGGTTTTAAAAGTCATGTAATTTAGGAGGGGTTAATGATCAATCCTTTCTTTCTCCATGTGGAATCAAATTCTGCCCCAGTCCTTTCCTTGCCTCCACCCCCATTTAAGTTAAGTGTTCTGTTTCTAAGTAAACTTGCTGTATAATTTCTTATCAAATCTAGGACACTTTTGGGTTGGAAAGGAGCATTATTATGTTGAGACATATTGAACTGAGATTTTTTCCAAAAAAGTCTCTCTACTGAAGCTTTCCCCCACCCCCAATAAAATTCATGGTCTTACATCTTCCTTTATTCCCAAAACAGTATTTTTTGTTGTTGCTTTACATTTTCTTTTGTGACTAAAGAAAGCATCCTGGGTTATCAGTCCAAAGGGAAATGGAACAAGAAGCAAAAATCTGTTCAAACAGTAAACAAACTATTTAGGATTTGATGTGTATTCATGAGTCACAGGGGTAGGAAGAGAAACTTAACTGCACCAGGTTGGTAAACCACAAACCCTCTGAATCAATAGTATTCAGTTTGCTGTTCTAATAATGGCAAACACCAAGGTGTACCAGAGTGGGTGTGAGGGGTTTCCTTCTTCTTCTTCTTCTTCTTCTTCTTCTTTTTTCCCCTTATGGGATGTTTGAACATAGTGTTAAGTTCATTCAGAAGAGGCAGGGAAGATTTTCTGCTTCACTGTCAGGGAAGAGAGTGAGTCCTCTGCCTGGGACTCTGGGACAGACACAGGATCTAGTCACCTGCTGGGTGCCATCTATCTTTCTGAAGGATCCTAATAATGGCTAGATCTATTTCTATATTTCATTTAATCCTCACAATGACCCACAAGGCTGGCAGTCCTCCAATGAACCCAGGAGGAAGCAGTGTTTCCAAATGAATGAACTACCAAAGGATGAAGTTGGAGTTTGAATTTGTGCTGTCCAGAATCCAAAGCCTTTGCTCGTGTTTGTCAAAGAAACATGTTTCAGTCATAAGAGGCTGCAGTTCTCTTCCACGCCTTCATCTTGCTAGTGAGGAAGCTTGGCTCAGTGGATTAAGGATTTGTCAGAGAACATAATGCACTGAAGAAAAACCCAGTGGAGGAAGAACCAGGTTTTTGCTTTCCGGATACATCTTTCTTCTATTCCACAGTGCCATCTTTAAAGTACTTCTGTGTGCATAAGAGTATAAGAGGCTACCACCTTCATTTGTCTTCAATCCCAGTATTTCTAAGCATTCATGCATATGAGCACAGTGAGTGCACAGTGACTGTGTGTCGGTGTTGTGGGTGTGCATGTGTGTGCTAGGGTGTTTTGCATTCAAGTGTGTGCATGTACATGAGTTTGTGCAGCTACATAAGTGTATATATGAGTATGTTTGGGGTGGGGAAGGCAAAAAATAATAGTTACTGAGATCCAACCATGTACCTAGCACTGAGCCAAAACTTTTACAAATTATTGCCCTTAACCAGTACACATTCCAGGTAGATATTATTTACCATCAACCACCCCTTCCAGATGATAAAACCTGTAGCAAAGGAAGGTGAGTGTGCAGAAATGTACCAATCTGATATCAGAGAATGAGATGGTGCTTTCCATTTAATATTTGAGTTAGATACTACAGATTATCAATGTGTAATATGATACATTGATTTCAGGAGTCATAGCATATACCTGAATTTCTCTTGATGATTCAGACAGCCCTGTAAGGATCCAGCAATGAATTGAATTAGAAATAGAGGTTAAGGGTTCCTGGGTGCCTTAGTTGGTTGAGGGTCTGACTCTTGATTTCAGCTCAGGCCATAATTTCAGTGTAGGGGGGAGCCCCACATTAGGCTCTGTGCTCAGCAGGGAGTCTGCTTGAGATTCTTTCTCTCCCTCTACCTCTGCCCCACCACCTATTCATGTACATGTGCACACTGTCCCACTCTCCATCTAAAACACATAAATCTTAAAAAGAAAAGATATAGAGGGTAACATTACACTGAGAAACAGACATGTGCCAGGTAATAGAGGTTGTTGGTCAATACAGTGTGTGGCCACAATGGTCCAAGAGTGCACACTTGGGAATCAATAGATATTAGTTTGCTCTCAAGCTCAACTATACCCAGCCACACATCATTCAGCTAGGTCCCAAAAATAAAGCGAAAAAACAAGGGTTACTATGCATTTAAAGACATACTGCCACTGCCAGGATAGTAGTTTTGTTTGTTTGTTTGTTTGTTTCTTTGTTTTAGCAGCTGTTCTGTATATGTCCAAGCATGAGAAACACATTTCTTAGCTGAGTTAAATGAGACACAAAGTGGCAATTAATGCTATGGAAATTATTAGACATCATGTGAAATCGCCAATATCCAGCTATGTTTCTTCGACCTACAGACATCGTAATTTAATATGGCTCAGCCTGACCTCTTATTAAGCTGTAAGCAAGAGAAAAATGGCACTAATGGATTGGCGAAAGTCTTAGAAAAATTAATCTAGGTGATAAGAAGGGAGAATCATGACCAGCCTTCCAGAGAGATCTTCGTTATCTTCCACTTCCAAAGAAACCCTCCTCGCTCTGTGTCATTAATTCAGCTGGTACAAAGGACAGGCATATAAACTATACTTAGAATTAAGGGGTCAGCATTTTATGCCAACTCTAAGCTGGTTGATGAGAATAGATGAGGAAGAATGAGGGAGTGTTCAGGAGACTGGAAATATGCCCTCTATGGACCTGGCCTGTTTGCATGTTAGGATTCCATTCAGGTCCAAACTTTTGTAAATGATAGAAAAAAGAAAAAGAAAAAGGAAAAACTAACCCCTCCTATCAATTCTATTGTTAGCTAATCTCTAAGCCTACTCTCTATCTTTTAGTCATAGAGTCTAGACCAGAATTTCTCAAACTTTGTGTTCTCAGGATCCTTTTACACTTTTAAAAATTATTCAGGACTTCAAGACCTTTGATTTGTGTGGATCACATCTACTAATACTTAATGAACTAGAAATCAAAAGTGAGACATTTAAAAATATTTATTTATTAACTCATTTGAAAGAACAACAATAAACTTATTAATGTAATCAAAAAGGAATATTTTTCTGAAACATATGTGTTACAAGAGAGAAAAAAATGGAGTAAAAACAGCAATGCTGCTTTACATCTTTGCTTTTTCTTTAAAGACTGGAGTAAAAAAAGATAACTGGATTCTCATGTCCACTTCTGCTTTCAATCTGTTGTGGCAGCACCTGTTACATAGCCTCTGGCATATGCCACTGTACATGAGACAATCATCGGGGAAAAAAGTAAATAGTATCTTAGGAACCTGGGATCATGAAAATAGTTTTGACCTCCTGTTTGTCCCGAAACAACCCTTAGGATTCCAGAGGTGTCCAGACCATGTTTTTTAGGTCATTGGTCTGGAATAGTTTTCTTATAATTAATAGACTATAGACTTTTACACGTATACACTGCATATTCTATAGACTTTTCAGATCAGTTTTAGGTTTATAGAGAAAAAATGAGTAGAAAGCAGAACAGTTCCCATTCTGTTGCGTAGCCAGTATTGAGAACTACCATTCCATATTGTCCGGTCTAAAACACATTAGATCTCCTAATTAGAAGCCCAAAGTCTTTAGCAGATTTACAGAGTCCTTCAAGATCTGATAACCCCTCTCTGCCATCCCCCACAAGCCCCTTAATTTTTAGCTGCACCGAACAACAACCCAACTACTCCCCCTGCTCGGGGTAACCTTTGTCACCCAAACCACCCCATCCTACGGACAAGCCTGTGCTAGCTTGACAGTATTCAACAGAATTTCTCTGGCTTCCTTCTCTGTGCAACATTTTCCAGCCCTCTGCCAAGTTACTCTATTTCTACCTAAGTTCCCCAGGTGGTGACTAATGTGTCCTGCTAATTCTCCCCCAAGTAGATTTTGATTTTCTGGAGAGCAAGGGCTACATTTTCTTAACAGGAATATTGTCAGCATTGCCTTGCATTGCTGGCTCAGTGAGCGTTTGTCAGATGAATGAATGTACACATAACAAATGAAGGAATGAATGCCACAGGACCACAGGCACAATGAGACAGAGTCCACCACCAAACTTCTTCATTGTTCTTTGTTGTGTTCTATAGATTTTAAAGATGTGCTTTTCCCTTACAGTGATTCATGAAGTGGAGTGTGTGTGTGTGTGTGTGTGTTGCATGGATTGGGCTGGTGAACCTGCCCTACTTTTCACTGAAGCAGAGGACTTCCTTTCAGGCTGACCCAGACAGCTCTGCACAGACCCTGAGTCACTGGAATGCTGCCATGTGGTTGGGGGCTGTTTGCTGCTGGCAAGGGGTCAGGTTGAGAAATGCTGATGCCCACAAAAGGGTTGTTTTCCTCATAGATGTTCCTGGACGGGGTTAACTTATGCAGTGATGACACCCCATATTGGTCACCTAGACACTCTCAGGATCAACCTGAAGGATAGCCTATCTCAGTCCTACTCCTCTGTCATTGTTAGGTCGACATTCTCCTTCTCATTTTGAAAGACACACCCAGGTATCCTCCCAGAAGTGCAATGCTTGGCATAAAAATGGTTTTTAGTAAACATTATATTAGTGAATAATAAATTAGTGAATAATTAGTAGATTGAGTAAGGGAATGTTTGATAATTTCATCTCAAGTTAGATGTATTTCTGGCATGGATTGTTGTCCATCATTCAGAAATGAAAGAGATACTTGACTTTCTGTTCATCATACATGGACCCTTAAAGATCACTTCAGAGGAATATAGTGGAATCCTCACTGAAGGTTTTGGGAGCCCTTGAATCTTCATTGCAAAGACTGCACTGCCTGCTACATTGGCCTTTAGCCACATAAGGCTTGGAGCAGTTGAAATGTAGTGTGATGGAGGTAGTATGGTTGCCTAATTTAGTTATTTCTAAATTTAACTTCAAGAATGGATGTTTGGTTCAGTTATTAGAAAACTCTTAAGTAGTTTCAGAATGATGTGAGTATGTGAATTTACCTTTTGACTGAAAACTTTATGAAATCTAAATTAAGTATTTCAGATGAGACTTTGTTGTCCTAATGAAGATGAGCTGTAATTCTAAATGACATACTAGAATTCCAAGAATCAGTATGAGAACAAGAATACAAGAATGTAAAATATTAATAATTTAGGAGATTGGTTACATGTTGAAATGACAATTTGGGGGCAATACTGAGTTACATATATTATAAATGAATTTCATCTGTTTTCCTTTTTTTTTTTTTTTAACGTGGCTGCTGAAAAAGTTGACACTGCCTTTGTGACTATGTTGTATTTCTGAGACAGCGCTGCTACAGGGTCTGTGTGAGGCTGCCTTGCTGTGAGGTGATGAGAGAACATCAGGATGGCCCTGACCCCACCACAGAGCATGTTTATTAGGAAGTTTCCTCTGGATTGAAGCAGGAAGTTTCCTGCTTTTTGTTTGTGTGGGAAGTAAGAATGAGTGCCATGTTAGACCCAAACAATAGCTGTAAAATGAGACATTCATGCTCTCAAGATCATTACCACAGATTAATCATTTACCTAGGGCCACTGTGATGGTTAATTTTGTGTGTTGGCTTGACTGGCTTAAAGGACGTCCAGATAACTGACAAAACATTATTTCTGGGTGTGTCTGTGAGGGTGGTTCTGGATGACAGTAGGGTTTGATTCAGTGACTGGGTGAAGAGATTCACCCTCACCAATACAGGTGGCATCATCCAACTGGTTGAGGATCTTAGTGAAAGAAAATGGCAAAAGAAGGAAGCAGCAGTCGTCTTTTTGAGCCAGGATATTATCTTCTCTTATCTCGTATGAGTAGACTCTAGGTTTTTCAAACCTCTGACCTCAGAGTGAGTGATACCACTGGTATTCTTTTTCCAGGTTACAGGTGGCTGGGACTTCTTGGTCTCTGTAGTCAGTTGAGCCAATTCCCGTCATAATTGTCCTTTTCTGTTTATCTATCTCCTATTGATTCTGTTTCTTTGAGGAATCTGATTAATATACTGTGTCAGGTGTTCTAATTTCAATTACTGAGTGTGTCTCTTAGCAGTCAACCCTACAAAATAGGTTCTTGGATTCTCATTGTACAGAACAGGAAACTGAGGGTCAGAGCAGTTAAGTGGCTTACCCAGGACTCAAAACCATTACTTGAACTCCAGTTTGTAAAACCTCAATCTTTCCTTTCCCACTTCTCCCATTGGAGGAAGGGTCCTTTGAAGGAATGCCGTGGACCAAGTGGTCGCAAATGATGGTTCAGCCCAGCTGGTTCCAGGCCCAGATGTCCAGCTCTTTCATTTCATCCTTACTTGCTTTTGGCCCCAGGCTCAAGATTTGGGGTGAGACTGCCTTGGGTTCAAATCCCAGCTCTGCTGTGTTCTATAAAATTGTTTAGCCTTTCTATTTTCATTTGTCTTGTCCTGAAAAAGGGCCAAGAAAAACTGCAACTCTGAGGAACACACAAGTGAGTTCAAGCGGATGGTCTTTCACAGTCCTGGCTTACAACCTATTTGCTCTCTGTTTCCTATAATGAGGTGAAAAGAGACTTCCCAGAATATAAGTGTATTTCTATACTATTTTTAAAGTTGAATTTCCATTTCTTAAACTTTGAAGTTAATGATCATAAATGAAATATATATATTTACATATATATTTATATATTTAAAACTTTATATATTTATATATAAATATATTGATATATATTTAATTATATATAAAATATAAATATATTTATATATTTAAAAGTTTATATATAATATATATAAATATATAAATATATTTATACATATTTAAAAGTTCTGAAACCTAAGAGATATATATCTATATTTCTTATGTTTTGGAACTTTTAAAGCTTAGGTTTCAGAACTTCTGAAGGCTTAACTTTACTTCTGCCTTTAGCATTAAAAGAGCAGCAGTAAAGTACTCAAACTGCATCCAACCAGCCCTTTACAGCCTTCTGCCAGCCTGATGGAGAATGGGATGGAGAAACCAAGGCTAAAGCCATAGTGTGTGATGCCATTCACCTCCACCTTTCCTGCACTCAGTGTTAACACAGCTCTGTTACATTCGTCTCCAAAGAAAATATTGTTTTACTATCAGAAGCCATATACTTACATGGGCTGTATGAGAGAGAGGTTTCCTTTATACCTCATAGACCCTGTTCACCGTGTTGGAGGCAGGGTGGTCTTAGAAGTCCTGCCCTTACCCATACTTCAAGAAGTGAGTGAGGTTCCTCAAGGTCAACAGTTCCATGTGCGGGTGAGCAGATGACTCAGGACCAGACCTCGAGCTCCTGGTCCTCCCATCAGTGTTCTTTCTCCACACCCTTCAGCCTAAGTGCTATGCAGGTGTGGTGTGTGTGTGTGTGTGTGTGTGAGAGAGAGAGAGAGTATGAGAGTGTAAGTGTGTGTGCACAATGTGTGTGAGACTGTGTGTTTGAGTAAGTGTGTGAGAGTTTGTTGGTGGGTGACAATGTGGTTGAGACTGTGAGAATATGAGAGTGTGCGAGGGTGCAGTATTATGTGTGCAAGAGAAAAAGAGGAAAAGAATATGTGTGTGAGTGTGAGAAAGTGTGTGTGTTTATGTGCATATTCAAACCATTTAAAAATAAGTTGGAGATAGCATGCCCGTTTGCCCACTAAATACTTTGGTGTATATTTACAAAGAGAAAGGATATTCCTTTACATAACCATAACACAGTACCAAAATTAGAAAATTTAATGTCAATACAGTACCATTGTTCAATCCACAGACGATATTTACATTTTATCAGCTCCTCCATATAGTAATGCCCTTTATAGCTAGGCTTACCTCTTTAGTCTTCTTTATTTTGGACATCTCCATGGTTTTGCGTGTGACTTGACCTTGGCATTTTTGAGAAGTGCCAGCCAGTTCACTTGACTGAATATTTATCCATTTGGCTTTGAACATTTGAGTATCTAAACAAATAGTGAGAGGCTCTGATTCCAGGTAAGATAGGGGTGAGGCAGCTCCCTTTCTCCCGTGGAATGGGACAAACTCACAGGGAAGATTTTGAGAACTCTGAGAAGTAAATCACGGAAGGGCACCAGAGTAAAGTACCATGAACAGGAGGTGAATTTACCATCATTCCAAAATTTCTGTACCTTCATCTGCCTGGCTCTGGCTGTAGGCACAGTGGTAGAAGTGCACATCAAAGCAGGGCAACTAGTCTCAACTTAGTCATCAGAAAGCCAAAATGGGAAGCTCCAAAGAACTGGAAAATGCTGGAGATGGTAGGCAGGGAGGAACTCTGGAAAGTGATCCATGAAGTTAACATGGGTCTCCCGTATTCAACATGAAGACACTGAGAGCTGACCAGGGAACCAGAGCATCGCCCAGTGCTGGGCCACCACCCAGTGGCACGTGGTAAAACATTGCCAAAGTTATTTGTGAGTTTTTATTTTTTATTTTTTTCAATCACAGACTTTCTTTTTTGAGCAGTTTTAGTTTAAAGAGAATTGTGCAGACAGCACAGAGAGTTTCCATATGCCCCCTGTCCTCCTCTACTCTGTTTTTCTTTTGTATTCATGTGGTACTTTTGTTACAATTGATGAGCCAGTGTCGATACATTATTATTAACAAAAATCCATAGGTTACACCGGGGCTTCATATTGGTGTTGTATGTGGGTTTAGACAAATGTACAATGTCATGTACTCATCACTGTAGTATCACACAGAGTAGTTTTGTTGCCATGAAAATCCCGGTGCTTCACCTGGTCACTCCTCCCTCCCCCCACCCCCCACCACTGATTTTTTTTTTTTTTTTACTGTTTCCATATTTTTGCCTTTTCCAGATTGTCATATAGTTAGAATAATGCAGTATGTAGCTTTTTTTCAGATTGACTTTTTTCTTTAGTGATATGTATTTAAGGTTTCCCCATGTCTTTCCATTGTTTTATTATTTCTTTTTAGCACTGAATCATTTTCTGTCATACTGATAAATCACAGTCTATTTATCCATCCATTAAAGGACATCTTGGTTGCCTCCAAATTTTAGTAATTGTGAATTAAGCTGCTATAGACATGCATGGGCAGGTAAAAACCACACAAAAGTGTGGACATGTTTTCAATTCACTGGGTAAATACCAAGGAACACAATTTGCTAGATCATATAGTGAGAGTATATTTAGTTTTGTAATAAACTACCAAACTCCCTTCTAAGGGAGCTGTACCATTTTGCATTCTCACCAGCAATGGATGAGAATTCTAGTTGCTCCACGTCCTCGCCAGCATTTGGTGCCACCAGTGTTTGCAATTTCAGCCATGGAGGTAGTTTTTAAAATGCAAGTTTCTCTACGATGTGTGAAAGTTTTATCAGGCATTTATATTTGATGTGAATGTGACCCACAGATGATCTGCTAGGGTGGTTTCACCAGGGAAAGACAGTTGATTAAAACTGAGGAAGAAAAGACCCAGAAAGGAAAGGCTGTGGCCATGAGAATCAGCACAGTTTGTCTGGCCTGTGGAAGGAGGCAGGGTCACTCTTGGTGGTTGAAGTCCCATCTGCACAAGTTGCCTCTTGTCCTAAAGGTTTTGACCTTGCTAACTATAACAGAACTCTGCCACCCCACTTCTTGCCCTGGCCTTGGCTTTTTTTACATTTCCTCCAATTCATACCTGGAACTCAAATAATCTGCAATACTGATGATCTGTTGGGTTATGCCTGGAATATCTATCAATCAGAGAAAGAAACCACTACAGTTGTTATAACACAGAGGATTTCATATAAAGAATTGTTACTGTGTTACCATGGGGAGCCTGGGTAGCTCAGTCAGCTGAGTGTCAGACTCTTGATTTCAGATCAGATCAGGGTGAATCTGTTTGAGAGTCTCTCCCTCTTCCTCTGCCCCTCCCTCCTTCCCCTGCTCCACAAAAAAAAAAAAAAAAAAAAAAAATTGTTACCATTATCACAGAACTAAAGGGGCAAAGAGGCCTCTAATATATCATAAAGGCAGTAAAGCAGAAACAGTAGGTTTCTGGGTGTGGGGTTGAACAGGAAGAGATTGCAATGCTCAACCCCAGGTAGTTCAGTGGCTGAGTCTCACAGGCCTGGGCTCTGTCCTGGAGGCTTCAAGGGGCACAACATGGCAGGTTCTGGGAGTTCTGGAACATAAGGGGCCTCACCTGTTGCTCCTGGGATGAAGAAGCACTGCTCCCCTTCCCTGAGCCCTCTCCAAGCAGGCCCACCAGAGAGCAGGTGGCCAAACCAAATTGTGGTTTGCAGAGTCCCAACCTCTGGTCAAAAGGCAGGTGTTAGTTCTGGGATCCCTCTCAACCCCTGCTGTGACAAGTCCCAACCTTATTCTAGCTGTGGTCCTACTGAAGCAGCAAGACTAAATTTGGCCCCTGTGCCACTGGACACAGGGCAGTTTTTCTTTTGTTTTGTTTTGGTTTTTTTGTTTTTTGTTTTTTAGGATTTTATTTATTTATTTGAGACAGAGAGGGAGAGAGAGAGAATGAATCCAAGTTGGGGTAGATGCAGAGGGAGAACGAAACACCCAGCTGATTAGGAAGTCCGACGCAGGGCTCAATCCCAGGACACCAGGATCTTGACCTGAGCCAAAGGCAGACATTAAACTAACTGAGCCACCCAGACGCCCCAGTTACTTTTCTGATCCAAGATTGCCTCGCTGGACTCAGAAAACTGGACCTAGAACAGCTGGACTCGGAAAAAGCGGGTAACTTTCTATCTTGTCCCCTAACTTCAGTCTTTCTTGAATTATTCGGAGGAGGCTGAGCCTTGAGAAAGTTGGATTTGCTGAAGCCTTGAGCAGCCTGGCACAAATCATAGCCCTGGGTCATTTTCCTTTTAAATCATTGCCCCCTTTAGGCAGAAAAGTGTTCACAAGTTTCAGGACAAGGCCCCATTCCTCCGTCTCTTCCCATGGAACTCACAAGGAGATGGGGGATAGTAAAGGAAAAAGGGAAGAAGCCAGGACCTGGCCAGGGCGAAACTGAGCAAAAGGATCTCAGAATTCCCTCTTCCCTTTTTGTCCCCCAGGGGTTCCATCTAATCACGCTCACCTTCATCTTTATTTAGTGTGCAATGCTGGACCCAACAGGCCACGGAGATTGTGTCAATTTGCTGGTCTATCACGCTCCCTGGTGGCCGGAACCATCCATATTCATCTTACTGCTGTAGCTAAAATATGAAAAAAAAAAAAAAAAAAAAAAAAAAAAAAAGACTTAAAAGTAGAAATGACACCATGCCTAGGGGTAAAAGTCATCTCTGTTAAAAAAAAAAATCCTGCCACTCCATTTTTTAAAAATTAGATTTTTCACTTATTTCTGGTTCTTTTTTATGAACACCTCAACTTTCAGGCTCCCTTCTGTGATATTCCACTCCTACCATACACTCGGGGTGCTGAGACAAATCAGAAGGTCACTGAGGGTTCATTTCATATCTTTAAAGAAAAAGCAATGGGCCTTTAGTGACCAATAGCTTGATATAAAACAAGTGCTCTTTATTGTTCAACAAGTCTAACTCACATCCCGACTCCAAATATTTTATAATTTATTTATCTATTTTTAATAGTCTCTTTTAAATATTTTATTTAGATGCTTAACTGATTGAGCCACGTAGGAGCGCCAGATATAATTTACAAGATTAAAATTCAGTAATCTACAAATTAATATAGCCCCCAAATTCCTACAGGTTTAAAGACTTGAGAGATAAGCCAGGTGACTGGTATCTCCAGGTTTTTCTATATGATACAAGACTTTTCTGAAATGATCTCTGAATAAATTCTCCTAAAAGCATTTTCTTGTCCCGCTGCTGCCCCCTGCTGACCCTGAGTATATTAGCTGTCTAAGGGAGAAATGCCCCCAACTGAGCCAATGTTCCAGAGGTGGGGAGCTCAGCCAAAATGCTAGCCCTGATTTAAGAAGGCCCAGTCCTCACTCACCTGTGAATTGTACTATTATGCACCTTCCTGAGACTTTCTTTTCTCAGGTGTCTGATATGAACAGTGGCTACTTCAGAGGGGACACAACTCCCCGAGAGTAGAAATTCCACCTGTTTGTAGCTACCACTCTGTCTTTACTGTTGGGAGCTGGAACCAACTTGCTCCGTTAATACAGAGAACAAGCAAAAGGAACTCATGTGTGTGCTCCAGGAATTTTTGGCTCCAAGAAAATAGTATCTGAACCAACTACACAGCTTACTTATCAAGATCAGCTCTGGCTTTTTGAAGCCCATTTCAAGTCTCCCTCCTTCCTGTGTCCACCAATATATAGCTGCTAAGGTTAAAAAACAAACAAAAACCCTAACCCCAATCAATCTCCACCTGCCAAAAACTACTCCAGCCCCCACACCTGATAAATACCAGTTCCTGATGATCCCTTTGAGACCGGCTTTTAGGTCCCATCTTCCTCTACTGTGGTACCTATAATGAGCTTAGCTTTGCTGGCTCAACAAGTTGTTCCTGGTGGTACGTGTGGGCACTCAACAGTGAACATGTATAACTCCCAGTAAGTCCTGGTGAGCTTTGGTGCCCCTGTATTCCTAAAATTTTAGATTAGGAGAGAGACCTTATGTGGGCTCTACTTCGATGACCTGCCAGCTCTGTGACCTTGGGAAATTTACCTAAAGTCTCCAAAGTTTAGCTCCTTCTCTGAAAAGTGAGCATCAGTGATTGTTCCCCCCTTATATATTTCTTATGGGGAGCGAAGAAGCAAAATCATAGAATGCACTTTCAGTCATTGTTGCTCTTCCTCAAAATGAATTTTCTGCTTTGGGGTGTATCTAACTCACAGGGCTGTGAAGGAAATCCTGCCATTTTGGTGACCTTTGGCTTTCTTAGTTGTCCCTGAAGTTTTATTATGAGGAGACCCCCCAAAGACCCAAAGCTAATTCCAGGTTAATTTATAGCCAACCTGGGAGCAAACAGACACCTGAGCCTTCACAGTGCTCAGGGAATGAGCAGGCAAATGTGAATAAATTCATGCAGATGGAAACATTCTGAAGCCTAAAGAAGATCGGGAGCTAGTTATAAATCTGAATGTCCCCAGGAAAATGAAGCATACGGGGTGATTTGGTTAACAGAACCCTTGGTAATGACATTTAATTCTCCTACAACATAGAGGTGTGAGGAACCATTCCAGAATTTGAAACCATCTGTGTTCAGGAGAATTCCAGGACCTGTGGAATAGTTGGATTGGTCTTTTAAAGATATTTATTTATTTATTTATTTATTTATTTGGGTGGGGTGGAGGCAGAGCATCTCTAATAGACTCCATGCTGGGTGTGGAGCCTGATCTCACGAACCTGAGATCATGACCCCCCCAATCAGGACCCAAGATCACAACCTGAGCCAAAATCAAGATTCAGAAGCTTAACTGACTGAGCCACAAAGACAGTCCCATGGGTTTATCTTTCAAAAAAAAAAAAAACAAAAACCAAAAAAACACATGTCCTGGGTGATGTTATGCTTTCTACAATGAGACTTATACTTTAGAATTCTAGGTCCCGTTCCCTTATTTCTGAAACATAATTTATGGGCAACTGTTCAGCAAGTCCTGCCCCCCAGCATTCCTGTTCTAAGGTTATAAAGTCTAAGTTTAAATTATCAGAACCAACTACTAAGTGACTAGTTAGAGAATTCAAACCAAACTGTTGGGGCGTCTGAGGATTTACCTGGGGCCCAGCAGTCTCAGTGGGACCAGCATAATCCTGACGTTCTCTCCTAGGAACTGAGAAGCCAAACCCAGGGAACACTCTACCACTCAAACCTGCTCTAAATCCTCCAAACAGCAGGGAGTCCTCCTGGATGGCCACTTTCTAGGGGTTTACCAGAAGTCCATTAAACATTTGAAGCAAACAAAGAAACAAACAGGAAGAAAGAAAGATAGAAAGGAGACAATGAGAGGGGGAGGGTGGGTAGCAGGAAGGAAGCTGGGAATTTATGAAAGATTATTATAGAGTCCCTCAATAGGTGTATCTGATTTTTATAGGGAGTTGGGAGTTGGCAGCCATCAAAGTAAAGGCTTCTTTTGTGATAGAACCTCTGCTAAAGCCTGGGTTGCTAAGAGAGGCAGAAAGTTCCCCCTAAAGCCCCTTTCCAGTAGACCCATTCAGTGAAGCCAGCATTGAGAATTTCAGATTCCCCATGAAGCCCAAAAGCAATTATCTTGGATTAGCAGGAGATCAGAAACAGCTTACTTCAAGTATTGTTTTCTAAACCCAGAGGGCTGGTGAAATTATTAGCTGGTAATAATTCCAGAAGCCCTGAAACTGGTAACATTTGTTCAAAATGGGGAGGAGAAAGAGAAGACCATGACAGAGCATACGTACCTTTAATAGCAGGATATAGTTTAAATGGAGTTGGGAATATTTGTTTTTATTTCAGAAATATGCACGAGGATCCCAGTGAAAGGGCTCCGCCTTAGCTCTTGGGTAACTTCTCAGAACCAGGTGTATCAGGTAAAGGTTTTTACAAACTTAGGTACTGAATGATTAATGTCTCAAAGCAGCTCAGATGTATCTGTTTGCATCACATGCTTACCCTTTGTATATTTCAGAAAGACCCTATTGTTGAAAGGAGGGCATACGGATGTTTAAAGTAAATTAATTCAACCCTCTGAAGAATAATCAAGGAACTGTAAGTATTGGACCAGATATTATTATGAAAATGAGTCATTTAATTCTGGGATAGTCACTTCAATCAATTACTAGTCCATGTGTATTTTAGGAGATAAAATGAGATATACACACGTAAGTCCATAAATGTGATAAAGAGCTGTAAAAAAATAGGGTCATAATCATTACTAAATGTTTTCCAGGCCATAAAGAGGTCCTGATGACAGGACTAGTTCTCTTATCAATAGGATACCATTTGCATGTTACTTCCTGTGAAATTAGGGCCACATAGAATGTTTTCTTTTTTCAGACCTGGTTCGGCTGGTTCAGTTCGGCTGAGACAGTGGATTTTTGACAGTGAAAGTCTAGAATGGAATGCCTGCTTCCTGGTGCATGGTGCTATGAGGGGGTCCAGCAAGGTGGTGGGTGGCCCCTGCACACCCTACTGATTCTTCAACTCAGGTGGTCATTGGTGCAGTCCCCTTACCTGAATGGGTAATAATGTTTAATAAGTCTTACTCCTGGATTGTCTTCTCTAGCTGGAAAAATCTCACCTCACTTTTTTTAAATTTCAGTAATGAAATTATCAGATAATTTTTACTATCATATGTGTAAAAATTATGAATTTGAGAAGGTGATGCAGATATGTGTTAGATTTGGCCTGAAGTGGCAGCTGAGCTGGGTTGATTTTTTTTTTTTTTTTTTTTTTAAGCTACTTTGGAACACAGACATTGTTCTATGGAGCCCCCAAGTGGACATGTGTAGGTATGTCCGCTCTGCAGAACAACATTGGGCAGGTTAGAAAGAAGTTGGGTTTTCAGTCTGTTTGAGGACAGTCTATGCAACCAATAAGAACAAATATGTACCATGCACTAATGGAAAGAATTGTATTGTGGATGTCACACTTAAAAGCAAAACTGTAAGGGGTCAGTGTTAACAGTGATGGATAAAAGTGGGTCAAAACAACGTCAAGTTGTTATTTTCACCCATGAATTTATATTCACCACTGAATACATTTTTCCTTACATGTAATTTAGGTTTAGTTTCCTTTAGTTTAGTTTATTTTATTTAGTTTAATTTCCTTTCCAAGCATGGCAGATTCCTTACACAGTTTTACACTCCTAACTGGTCATGTTCTGACTGGTGAACTTGCTTCCTGACCGTGACCAGATTGTCCATGTCATGCAACAGTCTATATCTCGGCCAGATTTTTCTATGACATCAACAGTCTCTCTCCTGGCAAAAGTAAATTATATACATGTTCACTTCACCCTATGCCCTTTTGATCTTCTGAACAACAGTATTAACATCGATTTGTTGTTTTGTAAGGTTTTGGGGAGATAATTAAAGTTTCCTCTACATCAGATGTTGGCAAACTCTCATTATAGAAGATGACAGTATGGGGCGCCTGGGTGGCTCAGTGGTTTGGGCTGCTGCCTTTGGCTTGGGTCATGATCTCAGGGTCTTGGGATCGAGCCCCGCATCAGGCTCCCTGCTCCGCAGGGAGCCTGCTTCCCTCTCTCTCTCTCTCTCTCTCTCTCTCTGCCTGCCTCTCTGCCTACTTGTGATCTCTGTCTGTCAAATAAATAAATAAAATCTTAAAAAAAAAAATAAAGAAGATGACAGTAAATATTTTAGAATTGAAGGTCAAGAGGGAAAATTCAAGCATATCATCTCACTGCTTCTCTAGTCTTCTAAAACCTTACCATTTAAAAACACAAAAACCACTCTTAGCTCCTGAGCTATAAGAAAACCAATGGCTGGCTGGATTTGGCCCATAGGTCACAGTTTTCTGATCCCTGCCAGTGATTACGACTTCTTTTGCAGATTAATATGTAAAGTTTTGTGCCTCTATGTCATTACAAACGTGGCAGGTTTTTGTTTTGTTTTCAAAATAGTCCATCCTCACACTGGGGAAAGATAGGTTTGTTTGGTTTTTTGTTTTGTTTTGTTTTGTTTTTTACCTCCTAGACCATGGGAAGGGGGGCGCATATCAGCTTGCCTTATCTCCTGAGCATTTGCTGCTCACCCATGAAGTCAGATGTCTATCTTTGAGAACACCTACCATCCGACTGGTGAAAAGAAGGGCTTGTCTGAGGAGATGACCAATACGCGTTAGTCCAGACAGTGAGCAGAGGCAGAAGGTGGGAAGCTGTGCCTCGGACAAGAAGTGCATCTGGCATACTGTGTCTGGGAATAACTGCATTCCTGCATTACTTCATTGCTCTACCTGTAAGTGAAACTCTACTCTGTGCTTATACTGGTGTTGGAAGTACAGCCTGGGCCATACAGAGGAAGGGCTGCATCCCACGGAGGCTGCGTTTAAGCAAGGCAAGGCAGATAACACACAAATAGATAAACAGTCAAGATGATTTCAGATGGCCCTGTGCACTGGAAGAAGATAAAATAGGCTGATGTAACAGTATCATGGGTTGGGTTGGGGAGTGAGACTTTAGAAGAGCTGGTTAGGAGGAAGAACTAGGAAGACTGAACAGAAAAGCAAATGCAGAGACCCTGGGACAGAAGCTGACCAATAATCACATAGGAATCGGGATCAGGAAGAGCTCTCAGGAGCAGGGTGTTTGGTGGAGACGGTAGTCTTTCGTAAGGGCCATTGAATGAAGACAGACTGAGAATCGCTGACTAGATATTAAGTTTTCTCAATCCTGAGAAATCATGTGAGAAAAGGCATAGGATCTTGGGGGGATAATTAAGAGACCAGTCGGGGAGGTACCAAAGGTTTGTGGAATGTAGTGACAACCCAGCATTACAGCTCAAAGGACAGCCATTGACATTTGCCCAGGAGTTTGGGTTTTGTCCCAGAAGCAATGGAGAGCCAGCACAAAGGCAGTTAAGAGTGAGTTTTGGAAGCCTCCCTTTGCAGCACTGTTTGGGTTGGGTTGGGAGGGACAGAAAATGGAAGCTTGTTTTTCTCTTAATTTTGCAACCTCCAAGTTTAATCGACAGTCCATGTCTGGTAAAATGAGTCGTGTATGGTTCCCTGTGGCATTTCAGGTGTCTCAGCAGGACCTGGGAGACCCGATCGCACTGCACTGGGAAAGCCAGCTCCTGGCAGCCGGCATGACAACCCAGGCCCAGAACCTTGGTTTTAACTTTGCGGTGCTGAAATTCCTGCATGTGTCTGCAGAAGCCCCAAGGATAGAGGATTGATGCTGAATCCCTGAGTGTCTGAGTTGTCAACAGCAGGGAAAGGGAGGAAAGGGGAGCAGAGGGAATCTACCGTGTATCAGCTAGGTGAAGAACCAACATCACAGGTGCCAGTCTGGGCTCAGGGGCCCGTGAAACTGTGTAACCTCTGAGTCAGTGACTTAACTTCGCCAGACCTCAGGCCCCCTCCACCGAGCTTCTCCCCACCTAGAAACACAGAGGGAGGGTTGGTGTGAGTGTCTGCTCACTAAAGTCATTTGGGAAGCTTCAAAAAAACACCAATTCCTGGTCCCCCTCCAGACCAGCTGAATGGGAAGGGTCCCAGCATTAGTATTAGGTAAAACTTCTTCAGACGATGTTCCGGCCAAGGGGCAGCCCATATCCTCGGCATGAGGAAGCAACTAACTTCAAAACCATTTTCCAAAATGCACTGTCAGTGCAGATCTCTGCTTCCTCTGCCAGCCATCGGTCTCTTTTTGACCCCCTCAGGTTTATGCATCCTTCTCCCACTTTCCACATCACAGATGCTTCACCTCAGACTGGACTACTGAGGGAGCACCACCACCTTCTTGACCTGGTGTCCTGCTACTTCCTGCTAGCTACACACTCAAGTCAGAGCAGTGTCTTTCAACAGCCCTTCAGACTCCTAAAATATTTTATAATTTTTGTATCTTATTAATGCTTCTCAGTTTTCAAGTTCAGTCATAGAAAGAGACCCTCTCTCTTCTACCACCTCACTTCACTTCTAAGAGTTGCCAACACTGTTGAGTGAGGACAGATACCTTGAGTGAGGACAGACACATAAAGGACCAAAAGTGGGTGCTCACTTTTAAAGCCTGCTACTCTGAGGCATAATTCACATACAAGTTATACCCGATCTAAAGGAATAGGTTTTTTTATTTTTCATTTTTTTAAGAAGATCTTATTATTTTAGAAAGAGAAAGAGCAGGGGCGGGAGCAGAAGAAGAGGACCACACTGAGGTTGGAGCCCAAGGGGGCCTCAATCCCAGGACCCTGACGTCATGACCTCAGACGAAAACAAGAGCCAGATGCTTAACCAACTAAGCCACCCAGGCGCCCCTAAAGGAATAGTTTGATGAGGTTTGACAAATGTATCCACCTGGAACCAGCACCCTGATGGAAGTATAGACCATTTCCATCACCCCAGATGGAGAACGTGTTTCACCTGGGTTGATATTTCTGCATGTTACCCACTGTTGGCCAGCATTTGTGTCTGGTAGTCAGGTGCTTAATGCTGTTCCGCTTGTGGAGACGCAACTCAGAGGTTAATGCAATTCTCCATGCCCCTCAGGGCTCATGGCTACTGCAAAGTAAGACAAGCAAGTTAAAATTTTTGAGTTTCTACCTGTTGAAATCTTGCTGACTTTTCAAGGGTCAGCTTAAACCACTTCATCCCTCATCCACAAAGTTGACCCCAATTTTCAACCTCTCCCTAAATTTACCAAGCCCGAAGATGCACACATCTTTAAGTTATATCTTCTCCAAGAAGGGTTTTTTTTCTTTTTTTTTTCAGATGGCTTATAAAACATCCCCTGGATAATAAGATAAAAAGAAAGAAGAAATCTGGGCAAGGAGAGCACGGATATTGAATGACACTATATAGAAAGCCATCAAAAGTAGAGATGGGTAAGGTGAGGCTAGCTACCTTTACTGGAGAATTATGAAATTCATAAAATAAGTTGCCCAATCAGTTAAGCCTTCCTATTGTGTCCCTTACTCCCTAGAACTCTCTACTCTAGAAAAATAAGGAACTGGCTGGTCAACCCCCATCAAACTCCATTTGTGAAATTTCACTTTCCCATCCTCACACATTGTCTGCTTTCCATATTTCTGCCCCAAGGAGTCTCAGCTCATTTTTACCTATTGAAATCTTGTCTACATTATTAGGCACACTTTACATCAACCTCTTCTATAGATATTGATACTGATCCTCATCCTCCTTAATCTTTTGAGCTCTTAGCTGCGTGTCTTTAAATAACATCCAGTCCATGGGGTGCCTGAGCGCAGTTGGTTAAACATCTGCCTTTGGCTCAAGTCATGATTTCATGGTCCTAGGATCAAGTCCCACGTCAGGCTTCTTGATCAGCAGGAAGCCTGCTTCTCCCTCTGCCTTGCACGTGCAGTTCTTCCTCTTTATCTCTCTCTCTAAAAAATAAATAAATAAAATCTTTAAATAAACAAATAAATAGATAGATAAATAAATAAATAAATAGCTTACACCCAGTCCAGCTGAACCCCATGCAGACCTACTGAATCACATCTCCTGAGACTGGCCCTTGAGTTTGTGGTGTAATTCACACCTGAGTAACTCTGATGATTCCCCACGCTTGGAAACCTCAGGGCTTTTGATGTCCTCATTTTACATATAATGTCACAGAAGCCCAAGAAGCCAAGCTAAGCTAATCATTGCTTCTCACAGCAATGATTGTGGAGGCAGGAATTGTGAGGGGGGCCCTTGCTCACCGTTTAGTGCTCTTTCTTCCTTCCCAAGCTTGCAGACTTCAGTGCTAAGTCAGTTACCATTGTCAGAAACACAGAATTATACTGAAAGCTTACAGAGGCATAGAACATTTAATGAACACCTGAAGGTTGCAAGACCTTAATAAAGTCCAAAGTGATAATGACAAATTCGTGGTTCAGCTTGACCTAATATTGGAGATAATGTGATATAGAATAGGAGTGAAAAATTCTAAGATGGAATGGAAGAACTGCAAAAAGGGTACAATCAGAAAGTATCTTCAGTGTGGCCATGATTATCCATCAGCCAGACTCTGTCTTCAGTAAGGCCACAGGAGGAAGTGTAATTACACAGCAGGAGAAAAGATCTGGGGTCACACGCAAAGAGGAACAACCTGGTGATGGGATTGGATAGAGGAGGGCTTCTCTTGAAAGAAGTTACTCAAGCCTTTAATTTATCTATCATGATTTAAGTGTAGTTCTACTGCAAGAAAGGATATATCAAAAAATTTTTTAAGATCTGCTCGACTTAAGTTGAGAGCTTCTCTTAGAAAATACAGAATTTTTTGCCCTGCGGATAAATCGCAATTACAACTTTCTAAACTGTTTCCAGTCTATGTGGATCTTTCCCTAAAAAGACACTTATAAAACATTCCAACCCTGAGAAGGATTTTGGGGACCAACCTAGTGGTCTCATGTATCCTACCTCTGAGTTGTACCTAGTGACAAGCAGTACACACCACACATGTGGTCAGGTCAAACGCATGCACTTTCTTTATCGCCCTCTGGGTTGAGGAGCCCTAGCTGGAAGACATGCCCCACAAACGTGCCCTTGAGCATAGGTGGGGAGGCTGTGATTCTTCATGGGAATGATGGAAGAGCAAACTGATGTAAGAAACGCTTCTGTGAGCTCCAGAGGGCAGCACCTGGACTGTGTGTGTGGCTTTGACGTTACACAGCACCCAACCAATGCTGACTGACACATACACAGAGTGTATATACCTCCTATGCTGTGGGACATGGGGAACAATTAAAACATACATTTACTCAGCTCTTGCATGTCAGCTATTTACATAAACAGTAAACTTTATTCCACATCCCTTCATTCGCCATTAGTTTATTAAAGAAGTATTTATTGGGAACCTGAGATATAGAGGTTATATGATGAATAACATCCACCAGAATTTTATCACCACAGAGGTTACTCTAATAATTATTTATTATAACTCTGCTAAATGTCACCAGGACAAGTGCAATGTGTCACAGGGGCAGGTAACTGGGTAGGCTTCCTGGAAGGGGAGTTTGCAGTAAATGGAAGAATGCATAGGATTAATGGGAGTGGGGGAAGGATCAGCTAAGGGCATCCATGAGCAGACATTGGGTTTGTGGGATCTGAGTGGGGAGAAAGCTGCAGCCTCTGACAGATGTTCTCAAAAAAATTTTTTTAAAGATTGTATTTATTTACTTGACAGAGAGAGAGATCACAAGTAGGCAGAGAGGCAGGCAGAGAAAAAGGGGGAAGCAGGCTCCCCGCTGAGCAGAGTTCAATGCAGGGTTCGATCCCAGGACCCTGAGATCATGACCTGAGCTGAGGGCAGAGGCTTAACCCACCGAGCCACCCAGGCGCCCCTAGATTTCTCAGATTTTATGCACAAATCTGCCTCTCCAGGCCCAGTTAAAATGTAAGCTCTGGTTCAGAAGGCCCAGGGTGGGACCTGAGAGTATGCATTTCTAACAAACTCCCAGGTGATGTGGAAACCATTGGAGCAGTGAGGAACCCACGCAGCAGGCATAATTTGGGAAACAAGCAGGAGAAAAGAACTCAGGCCGTGGAGGCAATTTTCATCAGGCCGTGGAAGGAATCCAAGGTTTGAGATTGGTGCTAGATAATTAGACTGTGCTGGAAACCTCATTCAAAGCAAAAAGTAGAACATGAGCTGGACAGGCCAAAAGTTGATGTGGGAGACAATTTTAATCCTCATTTGAAAAATCTTTGGGGAAGAAAGTCTGTCCATTTTACATACAGGGAAACCAAGTTAAAAGAGGCTAAAAAATAAAAAATAAAAAAAAAAAGAGGCTAAATGGCTTGAAACAGATCACATATATTTGTAAGAGGAGCCAAGTGTACTGATTGTAAATCTAGTGTGCTCTGTTGGAGCTGCCAATCCTCAGTGTCCAGAAGCACTAGGACACTGGAAGACAGGAGAGATGAGGTGAAAAGACAGAGGGGAGGGAAGAGGGAAAGAAGAGGGGGAAAAGGGACTGTGGAGAGGCAGGAGTAGAGGGGAGCAGAGGGAGACTGTATCTTTCCAGTTGTGTCATTAAGAAAGTGGAGGTTCAGATGACATGGATTGTTTGAGAGAGTCCCACCTCTAGTGGTGTTAGGCACCCCAGATGCCCATTTCCAGGCTTCACCTCTGCCTTCCTATTTCTGAGAGCATCTCCTCTGGGCATTGCCTTTCTGAGCCTGGCCACTCTTCCAGGTCTGATGAAAAGCCAAGCCTTGTCCAGCCTTCCTGGCTGTCACAGCCTGGGCAAGCCCTTCCTCTCATATTCTCTGTCACCCAACCCAGCACTTAATTGTAAATGGGTTTCTACTCTACATAAAGCTGTTGGTACAGAAAAAAGATTGAGAGCTCCTTTAGAGCCCTAGTGTGTCATGTCTACAGGGCTTGGGCATATAAAGGCATTAAACTAGGAATCTGAGCTGTGAGATGCTGGGCAAGTTGCTAAATCATACTGGACCTCAGTTTCCTCCTCTATAAAATGGAGAGAATCACTCTCTGGAGCCTCAGGGGTCTTATTTTCAAAGGGTTGTTGATAATAACAATAAAGCACCCACTTTAAGATACTATAAATAAAATGATTCTTATACAGAAACATCTAGGGCTGTGTGTGTGGTGTGTAAGTAAGCTTAATATGTGGCTGTCAAATTATGCCTTAATTAGGACTCTTTCAATTGGAAGGGAAACTCAGTTTAAGTTTGCTGAAGTGGAAAGGGGAATTTTTCTGTTCACATAAATGGCGAATTCAAGCATAGAAAGATCCAGCTGCCCAAGGATGCCATTCTCTTCCCCCATCACTCCTCTCTACTTTTATACTATTGGATTCATTAGACAGGTTTTTTCACATTATTGGAAGGATGAATACCAATATCCTGAGGCTTGGTTTTCCTGCCTTGTTACCCAGGAGAACAAATTTCTTTCCAGCAGAAGACTCCTGATTATGGGCTGACAAGGGCCAGGTCTGGACAGAGTGCTAAGCCCTGGTAGGGGAGCCAGTCCCAGTCAAACCACAAGCCTTCCCCTAAAGGACAAAGAAAGTTCTGTTACCAGAAGGGGGGACCTAGGATATATAAGACAAGAGTCATGGATTTCAACATATGAAAGCACTTTAAAAAATTTTAGTACTGCATGCTTTAATATATGTTAATTAGCATAATCCAAGCTCAATACAATTTTTAAAAGATTTTATTTATTTATTTGAGAGAGAGAGAGCAAGAGGGAGCACAAGCGGGGAGGACAGGGAGAAGCAGTCTTCCTATCCAGCATGGACCTACATGGGCCTTGATCCCAGGAACCTGAGATCATGACCTGAGCCAAAGTCTTATGCTTACCAAACTATGGCCCAACATACTTTACTTTTTAATGATGTGACTTTTTAAGTAAGACACAAAAAGGTAGATGATAGGATAGAAATTAAAATAGAAAAAAAAATGAGAATGTAGTGGCAGCTGGATTTCTTTGTCCTAAACAAAATTATTATTGGTTTTTTTTTGTGCATGTAGTTTGACTCAGAACACCTTTTGGTATGCATTTTTATTTTATGCAAAATAAATTGAAGACAGTATTGAAGATGATCTAAGCTATAAGATATTAAAACTCTACCTCTTGAGGTGTCCTGACAAAGGTATTTTAAAAACTGGCTCCTTCCCCTGTTCTTAAGACCATGGCCTCCCATGGTTTGTGCCTCATTGTTCTCCCACCCTCTCAGAGGTATGGGATTTTTGTGTTTCTTGTTTTTTGCTTTTTGTTTTGACAGGGTCCTTTTTGATGCCTGTCACCCAGATTTTGTGGCTCCATTGATCTGAATCCCAGCTATGCAAGATGGCACGATTAATCCCTCATTCCCTCAACCAATATTTATAGGGCTCTTGGAGGCAAGTTTCACCAGGAAATTTAACCCCAATATTGAAAGGAGTAGTGACAATAAAGGTGCTCCCAGGACCCATAACCCATATTTCTACCACCATGTCAGCCACTGAGTGACAATCTTAGGAAATCTAGGGCTTCAAGGGACCCGATGTCTTCCATGAGTCTCATGTTCCCTGTTCAGAATGCTGCTTCCCCAGGTCAGCCCACCAAGGCACTCGCAGTTTCTTGAGGGGAGCTCCTGAATTGGTTTAAGGCTGTGGTTCCCATCTTGTTCCTCCGTGAGAGGCTAGTACAGAAAACCACTCAGTGTTTTTGCACTAAACAAGGTCTTGTTCATTCATGCCAGTCTCTCCTTAGATGTTGTATACATGCAGCACTGAATGACCTACCTTTGTGACTTCATTGGGGAGGGCACAAGTGGGTATGAGACTTAACACTACCTGATTGTTCCTGAGTTCTATTATCAGTCATCATTTGGCCTCCAGTGAGCAGGAGGGTTCACCTGGTGTTGACCAGATCTCTTAGCACAGCCTTGGAAAGTTCAGCTGCGGACATTTGGGTTTGAGAAGATGGATTACATTGTAGGCCCGTGTGGAATTTCCTTTGGTGTGATATTCTTAAGGCTCTGGCCAAAATTTTGTTCATTTGGATGCAGTAAAAATTACTGAATCAATAAAGCCAATTTTTGTGGGATTTATAATCTGCTTAATCCTTCCATTCTGTTTCCCTTGTTGATTGAGTCTCTCACCCAGTATCTATATTATTTGTGCTAACTCAGGCCCAAGTGACAGGGCAGGTGTTGGTGACATTGGGGTTCGTGTGCCCATGATCTGGATAAATGGAGAGAGGTGGGAATAAGGCATTGCACTAGGAGGCTCCATCACCATTTCTCAGCGGACTCTTGCAGACCAGTACCAACTGCTCAACAAACTACTAAGGTCATACTAGATCAATCCTGGCCCAAGGTGGTGTCAGATACAGTGAAACCTTGAGAGTCTCTATTTTTAAAATGGATATTGTTGATAGCTTCTCCAGCTTCAAGAGAAGTCCAGTGTTTAGTTGGTTAACTTAAGGCAGAAATTTGTGTTGTTCTAACCTCACCCAAATGCCCTGAACACATAAGTCTCCCTTTCTCTTTTCTGAATCATGCTCGCGATCCACACCCCAATTCTCTTGTAGGGAATCCATGACTTTGCAACCACCCATGACATAATCTTGTACCAAATCCATAGCTGCCTTTGATCCAAGACTGTGGTTGGTATAAGCACAATGTAGGGACATGGCTGGTCCCTAGATTCTTTTTGTTTCTCTTTGAAGGTATTGGCCTGATAGCAACTCGCACCCCAAGATGCAAATTGGAAGTATAAAACAAAAGAGTAGAATTATTTTCCTCACACACCGAAACAGGAAAGGCAAACAACAACAGCAACAAAAAATCCCAAACTTCATCATAAATAATGAGCACTTTTCATACCTTTTATTATCATTATTAAAGTTAAAGCACTTTTTAAACAGAACTGTTCAAATGTCAAAATGTCTTTAACAATTATTTTAGGCACAACAATAAAGGAGTAGATTTTTAAACAAGGGAAAAATATTCTGTCATAGGACAGCCAAGAATGTAAATAAAGGTTTATTATACATCACAGCAATTGTGCAAGTTGCTGGGATGCATTCTGGAGTGGGCCAAAATAAGGGGATGTTTAGATAAAGTTTGAATCAATTGGTTGAAATATTACTTTTCTTACTCAAAAAGATTCTGTAATATTGAATATAACACCATGACACTGGAAGTCCTGATATCATTTTGCAAAATCTCTGCTTAAATCGCATAGATTTGTATAATTTTAAAAACAATCATCAAAAGATACAACATTGGATTCACTCCACTCATTTTCCTTAGAAGTCATTTCTTTTACAGCTTTCAACTTTAATTGTACAACAGTATCCCTGAACCTTATAAACAAAATTTCCTTACCACATATTTTTTCCACCCGCTGTTACTTTCAAAAGTTTGAAGATTGCTTTGAGGTTAAATAAAAAATATAAACCTTGTCATCAGTGTTTTGTTTTTCCTTGGAGGAAACGCCATTGGCATGGCTCAGTCCTGACAAGGTAATGAAAGTCATTCTAATTTTTATTTAAGAAAAAGCAATTTTCATAAATGGTGTACCACTAATGGATCGTGATCATCTATAAACCCCACAGCAAATTACTCTTAATCCAGTTTGCTGTGTTGCCTTACCTGAGGGAAATAATACCCACCCTTCCTCTGGGCCGGCATACTGTTCACAGAGACTTCTTCAATATATATTAATCCCATCATTTATCTTTGTCAACTGAGAACAAAAATAATTTGCAGAAGAGTAAACAGAAGCACACAGAAGAAGGGAGCTCGGCATTATTAAACGGCAGAAAGCAGGTGCTCGCAAAGCTAAACTTATTTTTATTGCAAAACTTGAGTAATTCTCCTTCTGCATCTGTGCATAGTAAATACGAGCAAAGGAAAAATTTAATATTTTAGAGGAAACTGAAATCACTTCAGCTGAGGAATGAGGGCAGGCCCCGGTGCTGTGGCTTGCTTTTTAAATCAATCTGAAAATAGGAGATTAATGGCCTCCAAAGGGCAGAAAAGAGAACGGAAGAGGTTAGAGTTGGAAGAGACATCCAATTGATTTGAAAAATGCAAAATAACAAACTGTGCTTTTGATATTCACTTTCCAGGACTGAGTCAGGGTGTTGACTGCATCTTTTCTCTTACTTTTCTTTTTTTTTTTTTTCCAATTAAAGCTAGTATCATTAAAACTATTGTTAAAACTAATAATAATACTCAAGTGTACTATTAAGTTTTAATAGTAACAACCAAGCCTTTTGAGAGCCTGTGCCGTTTACCTCTACTTTACAGATGAGGAAACCAGGAACTGGAAAGGTTTAGAAACACACCCAGGCTCACAAAGGAATTTAGGTGGTTGAGCTGGAATTCTAGACCCACGTCTCACCTTCCTCTAACCACTTCATTAGTTTCCTAGTAAGTCTGGAGTGATTTTCAGGTAGAGATTTAAGGGCTTTAAAATCCATGCTTTTCCCATTGCTGAGTGGGGGCTTGTTTTAAAAAGCACAAAACAAAACAAACACACCGGGTTATTTCAAAACCCCCCAAATGAACGCAGCAGAGTGCTGTGGCCCAGTAGGTATTGGAGAACTGCTATTTTATCCAGCCGCGCCAGCCCTTCACCATCCCCTCCCAGTTCTTATCTGGACAGTGGATGGTGCCTCACACTGGCAATGTTCTCTACTGGCAGTTACTCCCAATTGGTCTCTAAGACATTTCAACGAAGAGATGAGGAGCTTGTACATTTTCCAGCAAACCTTTGGCCACTGGCAATCAAACAATAGGTCAATAATACCTGTTTAAATGGAGGACAAGGGGAGATGGAGAGGAGAAGGAAGTTGAGGGTAATTGGAAGGGAAGGTGAACCATGAGAGACTATGGACTCTGAGGGTTTTGAAGGGGTGGGGGTGGGGGGTGGGAGGTTGGGGGAACCAGGTGGTGGGTTTTAGAGAGGGCATGGATTGCATGGAGCACCGGGTGTGGTGCAAAAACAATGAATACTGTTACGATGAAAAGAAATTTAAAAAAAAAAAAAAGAATATATGATAATGAAAGGAAACTCATCCATAATCCCCCCCCCCCAAATACCTGTTTTGCAGAAGTAGAACACAGTATATGCAACAAAATGAACAGGGAGCACTGAGCTGGTAGTAAAAGCTGGAGGGGGATGGTGTCTTTATGTTAAGCCAATGAGACTGAACTGATAGAATATTTCAGTTACCCTTTTTAGAGCCAGATTGCATGATGGTGACTCAGACACACTATTTGGTAATATATTCATTCCATTTACAACAGCGTATTGAAGGCCAAGCATGGGGACAGGAACCAAGTTAAATAAAACAAATCATTCTTTCAAGGGACTTGGAGTTTGTTTTGTTCTGTGTCTAATTAGCGCAAACCACTCAGCCCAAACTTAAAAGTACATGTGCATAATCAACTGGTCTACCTCTTTTGTCAATCAAATTAGAGTGGCAAATTAACAGGTTTTGCAGTTATGATAACTGTGTCAAGTAGTTAGTTAACATCAGTAGTAAAGAGAAGTAGACCCTTCCTGGGATGCCAGTCTTTATAAGAGATATGACACTTGAAGCTATAGTTGAAAGGATCCGAGCAAATAAAACAACCAGTCTCTGTGGGGAAAGGACTTTTAACTAGGAATTGTTAAGTTTGGCAACACAAATGGTATTATGACCCACTTGTCCTTAAATATCTGTACCATCAGATCTCTTCCATCAGTGTATTATATTTATCTGTCACATGTAATTCAGAATATCCCAACTCGGGTCCAAATGTATGTGTTTTAATGACATGTTTCACTCTTAAGAGAAGCTAGTCCAAGACAGGGCTCCTCCTTGATTTTTTTTTTTTTTAAAGAGCTGTGTTAACCATTAAGGAGCATTCTCCTTCTGCAGGATGCCCTAAGAGTTTTTCCACCTTGGAGAAGTGCAGCACAGATTGATTAAAGTTGGGGGAGGGGCCAGTTTCCTGAAGAGTGGGATATGCGTGCTATTGAAATGAGAATGTAGATCAGTTTTGGGAAATACTGTGCTGGGAGTTAACACATAAACAGATTTTCTTACACAACCCTTGCCTGAGCAGCTGTAGGAAAGTGTTCACATTCCTCCAGGAGTTTGAGCATCTCAACTTCTGTAGAGTGCATGACACCATTGCTCCAGGGCTTGTGCTTGGGAAAACCAGTATTCTCCATTGATGTGTTTGGTCCACAGGGCAAGGCGTGTGAAGAGAAAAAGAAAGCAGAAATGAACAGGAAGATAGGAAATGCCACAGATGAACTTGAGTTGTTCTACTGATGATTGTTCATTCGTGAATCTGATATTTGAAATAGTGATTTCTAAGAATGTGGTGGAGCTGAGCCAAGGTTTGATGATAACCAGCAGCCCTTTCATACTGCCTGATGGAGGCTCCTGATGATGATAACGTGATGACAAGCTGGCTGTGGCATGTGGCCATTGCCTGGAGCTCATGGAATTCTGCTACTAGGGTTGGCTAAACATACTGTGCAGGCCCTTTCCCAAAGCCCTCTAATTACAAATGTCCATCTGAATGATTCACCCAGGCTGATCTTGGGGACCATGTACTCACTTCCATAGGTCCAAACTCTGATATATGTTCATTACCTAAGAAAAGCTACTGGTTTTGAACTCCTGTTCTGTCTGGTTTTGCCAACTTCTCAGAAATAACTCATGGATCTTTAAAACAACTCTTTAAGGTAGTTCCAGCTGTTTCCATTATGTAGATGAAGAAACTGCTGCACAGAGAAGTTAATCATCTTACCCAAGATCACACAGTGAATTACTGGATAAAAGCTTAAATCCAGACCCATTTCATGGCAGTAAACCACAGAAGTTGCCTTGTGCACAATAGCATAGCTACCAGTACAATTTTCAGAATGAACTTTTAAAGGCTCAGTGTTAAGTTTCAATTATCCCTGGTCTTGACATTTTAACCAGACAAACTTATGATTGTTACTTCACTCTGGTTTAACAAATGTCATGCAGGTACTATCAAGAATCACATTTCAGAGGGTGGTGGGGATATGGACATTGGGGAGGATATGTGCTATGTGTAAACCTGGCGATCCACAGACCTGTACCCCTGGGGATAAAGATCATTATATGTTTATTAAAAAATAAATAAATTAATGCTTTCATCTATTTTCTAAATTTCAATTCATCTTCCCAAGAAGTATTTACTCAGAGTCTACTGGGTTCCAGGTTTTGTTCTAGGCACGAGGGATCCAGCTGGAACAAAACAGACAGGTTATCTTGTTGTTGGTGACGTCATTTTAATGGGGTGTTATTTATACTAGAAATGAAGTTTATTAGATGAAGGGACATGACTTCACCTGGTTCCAATTAGAGTCAACATACCATAAAAATATATAGGTTTGACTTAGAGTTTCATTCTACAACTAAACAGAGAAAGAAAGATTTGATGTTAGGGAAAGAAACTTGTGTGGACAGATTGCTTCTGGACAAATGGCATATATTGCTTGACAGTGGAATATCCTAAAGCTATACACTTTTAGTATTTTATCTTAGTAGAACACCTACATTTTCCTCAAGATGGAAATTTTAAACACAACTTAAAAATTTTAACATTAATTATTAAATGTTATAGTTAAAATATTATAGTTATAATAGTATACATACCTACCCACCACATACTTTCTATAATTAACATTTTGATAGAGCTGCTTGCTGTATCATATATCTCTCTGTTGCTCCATTAGCCCCTCATTTTTTTGGTATGATTCAAAGTAATTTGCAGACCCCTTAAACATTTCAGCATTTATATTACACATATAGAGCCTATCTGTTCACAATTCTCTTTCCGCTCTTCCTAACTTTTTTCCTCCTTCTTCTCCTCCCTCTTCCTTCATCTTTTCCCTCCTCTTCTTCTTCCTCCTCCTCCTCCTTTGAGGAAAGTTTACATAGAATAAAAAGCAAAAATCCTAAGTGGATCACTTATTGAAATTTGACAAATATGCACACTGGAGAACACATGTATTTGTTTCAACCCATCCTAATCCTGGCCTAAATGAAATTGTGAAAATCCAAGGAATTGGCTTATCCAGACTTCCCACCCTGGTGACCAGAGATCAGTTTTCTCCTCTGCCCTAACTCCATCTTTCCTACTTATTGTCAACTAGCTGTTACTCCATCCTTACTGGTTTGGTATTAACTCATCATGAAGTTATTAACTGAGATATGTTCTGGATAAAGAGATTTGTGAGGGTGTTGTCTAGGGATTGCAGTTTAAAGGAGACATTTAAGACCCACACAACTAAAAGTATAAAGCAATAATGGTGGAATGGGGTTGCTGTTGATAACCAAAATTTTTGACAAAACTCACCCAAATCCCTACCTATTTTATAATGATAACAAACACTAGTGTTTGGTTATCTTAACTTCCTGGCTTTATTTCATTTTAGGGAGATGATGCTTGTTATACACTGGGTGTGGAATGGGTTGTTTGACTACACATCTAAGTTGAAGAAAACTCCCATCTCTCCTGATGAGATTCTGTACATTAAAATTTTAATTATCTGAAAGTTTATTTCAGTCTGAAATCGGATCAGAGTGACAATATTCATGAAGCTGTGGTATAGACAGATTGCTATGAAGTGGGATTTATTGGAAGGTGGGGCATCACTGAACCCACTTCAGGAGAAATTGGTGTTTGAGGCTGCATCAAGGAGCCCCTGAGTCAGTGTAACTCTCATGAAAGAAGTAAGTTTGCAATATATTTTTTTTGTTGTTTAGTGTTTTGATTCCCAAAGTGGAAAGGATAGAATATTTCAGACTGACCTCAGAGTTACTGGGTGGTAGAAGTGGGGAAGACACAGAACCAGATATCAGATTTTGGCAGACTCATTTCACCCAAGCAAGGAATGAGGCTGGGAAACCCAAAGGCATGTCATCTCAGTTCCAGATCCCATTTGTCACTTTCAGCTATGTGATCCTATGTCACTCCACTTCTTGGGACTCAATTTCTTATAAAATAAATTGATATAATTCCAAATTTACAAAATGTTGTATGAATAGTGCAAAGAACTCTCACATGCCTTTTAGTCAAGTCCACTAATAGTTCATATTTGGTTCCGTTTACATTATCAATCCATCCATCCATCCATCCATCCATATATCTACCTACCTACCCATATATCTATTTAAACACATATACATTTTTTCCTAAGTCTTCTGAGAGTAAGTTACAGGCATTGTTTCCTTTTACCCCCTAAATCGTATAAGATATACTTTCTAAGAACAATGGCGTTTTCTTACATAACCACAGTATAATGATTAAAATTAGGATATTGAGTTAGATATCACTGTTATCTACCCCCCAATGTCCACATTCAAATTTCATCAGCTGTCCTAATATCCTTTATAGTATCTATGTGTATGCATGTGTACATGCACATGTGTGTGTGTGTTCAGGGCTCCAGAATCTAACCAAAGATCACACACTGCATGCAGCTGTTACATCTCTTGACTCTTTTAAAATCTGGAATGGTTTTTCAGTCTTGTCTTTGTCTTTCATGATCTTGTCATTTTGGAATTACCCAGTCAAGTTGTTTCATAAAATGTTGCTCAGTTTAGGTTTGTCTGATCTTTCTTCATGAGGAGAATCAAGATGTGCATAGTTTATTTATTTATTTATTTACTTATTTATTATTTTTAATTATGTATAGTCTATTAATTGTTTCCAGGACATATTTTGACAGGGGTATCCCAGAAATGATATCTTGCTCTAAGTGAATTGTATCAGGAGACACATGATACAGTTTTTGCCGGTGTCAGTTAGCTCTGATCACTGGCTTAACATGTTTCTCTCCTGCCAAGGAAAATTTTTGCCTTTGTAAGGTGTACATATCTTAGGAGAGATACTTTGAGATCATGTGAATATTCTGCTCCTCAAAATTTTATTCACTACTTTTACCAGCCATTGACATTTTTGCTTGTATTAAGTATTACTGAGATGATTGCTAAAAGTTAGCTATAATTGTCTAATTTCATCATTCTTTCTACATTTATTAACTGCTTTTCTATTGCAAAGAGGAGCTCTCTCTTCTCCCTCAGTTTTTAAAAAGAAAATTCATTAATTTAGTTATTTCGGCATGAGAGTGTGGATTCTTATTTTATTCAGTCATACTTCATTGTTTTCAATATTAATTTTGATAGTCAAGCAGTATGATATTTGGCCACTGGGAACCCCTTCATACTGAATCCCGTGTACTTTTGACATATATTATACACTGAACAGTGTCCTCCCAAAATTTATATGGTGAAGCTCTAAGTCCCATTGTGACTCTATTTGGACACAAGACTTTTAAGGGGTTAGTTAACAGTTAAATGAACTTGTGAGCATGGAGCCCTAATCTGGAAGGACTAGTGTCCTTGAAAGAGGAAGGAGAGACTACAGAGTGTGCTCTCTCTCTCTTTTTCTCTCCATGCAAACACAGAGAAAAGGTCATGTGAGGGTGAACCAAGAAGGTGATCATCTGCTCCCCAAGGAAAGAAACCTTTTACTGGAAACTAGCTCTGTTGGCACCTTCATTTTGGACTTCCTATCATCCAGAACTGTGGGAAAATAGAGTTCTATTGTTTTAGCTACATGGTCTGTGGTAATTTGTGATGGCAACCTGAGCAGCCTAACCCAACCTGCCCCCCATCATTCTTTGAGTACTTTCTTACCTTCTAGCTCATGTTTCAGGCTCATTTTGACCTTTCTTTCACCCAAATCATCCCTCTAAAGAGTCTGGATTCCTTTCAGTGGAGAATGGTGGTTAGTATGTGAGATCTGGGTGCTGATTTGTCTAATACTATGGGAAATCCATTGCCCTAAGATTTTCTCAATGAACAGAGCTAGGGCAAATCTATGCTCTCTCAAATGAAGATCTCCTTGTGTATGCTTACATCTTCTCAATTCTACATTCTTGCAGTAAAGTATGAGGTGCTGACTCCTCAGTTAGTTAGTTCTGCTAATTTCTCACTTATCAGACCAAAAGAGTTCAATCCTTATTTTCAGTGTGTACGGAAACCATCTCTCAACATACATACATGCTATGCACTTAAATACACCGTCAATTTTGTCTGACACAATTACACAAATCTAGTTGGAGAGGCAGTGGGAAATTTATTTATTTACTTTTAACTCAAACATCCCTTCTACATTTAAAAATCCAAATACCACACACTAGTGGGGGAGGGGGCATGGTCAAATGCTGACAGATTTAAATGTTGAAATTGGCAAAAAAACAGAGAAGGATCTTATGAGAATAGGAACACAGGGAAATCCAATCTGGGAGTGGGAAAGAAACAAAGTCTCAAAATGCTTAAATTCTCCACATTGGCAGATTTGGCTTAGAAAGGGATAATTAGCAGGGTTGGTTTTGTCTTGAGAAGATACCACATATAGGGAGGGCCACGAGGAACTTGACCTGAAAGCTACTGGGATCAGATATTTAGTTGTTGGAGCATACCTAAAGTTACCTGTTGGCCTCTAGCCAAGAGTATCAGGGGCCAATTACCTGGGAACTGATAATGGCAGAAACAAGGGATTAGTGACTTATTTTTATCACTTTTCTGTTGAAGAGAAAGGCTTGGCCCTTGGAAAAATGTGGTGTCTTCCCCCAAAACCATGCATATGAAAACACAAAGACATACACATTTTTGGGGGGGGGGGTTGGACGGTAGGAGGGACAGAGGGAGAAGGAAAGAGAGAATCTCAAGCAGACTCCAAGCCCAGCATGGAGCCCAACATAGGGCTCAATCTCACAATGCTGAAATCAATACTTGAGCCAAAATCAAGAGTCAGACACTTAATCAACTGAGGTGCCCTCCATACACAGCTTTTCTATCTGCCGTGTTTGAATGTGTTCACCACTCAGCAATACCATGCAAAGGCACACAAATTGGTTCTCAAAATGTCCAGACCCAAGAATAAAAACCAAAAACCATTGTGAAAACTCATGTATTTTAATGACCCTTATATTTTTGGTAACAATATTCTACAATGTTCTGGTTGGTTTGAATTGAGACAACCAGCATATTATAGTCATCATTCTCCACCTCTAAGATTGTGCTTAAAATTCCTCCCTTCTGCGTCACCTGTATCCTGTCATTCCTGAACTTGGTTTCAGCTATTCTATAACAACCCCTGTCATGGCAGTAGTGGGGCTGCATGCAACAGACCACTCCTTCATGATTTTGTTCAAATCAAGTCTGCCTTTAGCACTAGTATTTTTTGTTGAACACACGTGGAAATGCTGTTTGTTTTTCTCTAGAAGTCCATGGTACAGGAAATAAAATGTTGCCTCACCACTCACTCTCTGAGTCATCTCCCAGTGTCTCCAACATTTTCTGATTCTGGGGGTCCGGAAACAGTAACAAGTAGCATCTTGGGCTCCAGCATGTGGCATGTGACCAAGCTGAGGTCTGGGGAGTTGTGTACCTGATCCAGGAATTTAGGTCTGTACTAGAGCAGAACACAGAATACTTTGGCTCTGAAGCTGATCTCCAAACTTCCGTTCATTCAGAGGACAGCCAGCATGAAATTTTGCCCATGTTTTTTCCAGACTTCTGGTCCCCTTATCTGCACTTGAGGGTTGAGTGGAGACATAAACTGACTTACTTGTTTTTGTGTTCTTCAGGGAAAATCCTCCCCTTTTCTCTGACCCAGACAGATGGATATCTTCTACTTATGCTACCATGGGTATCTTCAAAGATATATCCCAATGATTCCTCTGACATGTGACTGTGTATGCTACATATGCTGACCTGGACACATTTCCCTAACCTAAGCTGGACCAAACAGAATTGCTCTCCTCAAAAATTAGCAGTTGTGATAGAGGGACTGACCAATGATCTACGACTTTGACTACCTAATGGAATAATCTGTGAGCTTCTGAAAAAAGGTAAATGTCCCAGCTTCAGAGATGCTGCCTCAATTTCCTGGGTATGGGCCTTTAGGCATTTTTCCCCCCAGGGGGTATTGTCTTCATATTTTATTTTTTAATTATGAAATATTTCAAATATATAGAGATATGTGGTTAAAATATAGCACATATCCATCAACCTGTCACCTAGATTTAGTGACATAATACTTTGCTTTAGAATAGAAAAAGAAGAAAGGAAGAAAAGAGGGAGAGAGGGAGGGGAAGGCAGGTGAAAATTTTAAAAGTAAGAAAGGAAATAACATCTCTTGGTAACCAGCATGGGTCAGGCTCTAGGATCTGGGTTTTCTGTTCTTTATTTCATTGAATTCTCAAACAAGATGGGAATAGTTGAGGAAATAACTCCTCGGTTTCTGTACTAACATCTCAAAGTCATCCGGGTACAAGGACACCCATGATTTGACCCTTCTCTCTTCTGGCTCCAAGCCCCCTGGACTTTTTCTAGCACACATTCCAAGAAGAAGAGGAAGGGGAAGAGGAACCCAGGACCAGGCAGATAGAAGTCTGTGTGCTTGGTGAGGGGACAACAGACCAAACACATCCCATAGGGTCTAGATTGCCTCTCCTGACTCATCCAGGATCTCAAGCAACCAAAGAAAAGGTGGAGGAAACTGGAGTCATTGCAGCTGAGCTTTCAGGCAGGAGCAAATTCAAGTGGTGGCCAGGAATATCCAATGTTGTTTGCTTTGGATAGGGGTTTAGGCAGAATGTCTTCAGGAGGGTTTTATATTCACTATGACATAGAGAAGGGGGTCAAATTTCTACCTCAGCTGCAATTGAGTGACCCCCACTGCCATCCAGCATGAGTGGCTAGGACCACTGGCAGAAATTTTACCTATTCCATGTTGTCTGAGAAAGCAACAAGGGACAAGATTAGCCAGAAAGGAAAATAAATATAATAAAATGCTTGACAAGTATCCCCTGGAATCTGAAAATGAGTTATGATGAAAAGACAGGGAATGAATATTTCTTCTTGGCGGTTTCAAGCACTAAAAATGACCTGCTGGAGAACACTCATGTGCATGAACATTCCAGAATATTCCCTGTCACCCAAACAAAGTAGAGGAATGCATAACCATGAAGGTGGAGGTGGTCATGCATCACGTCATTCCTGAGTTTAGTCACTCCCTGTGCTGGCCTGGAGGGAAATGCCTTGAGATAACCATGGCCACCCACCACGGCTTCTCCCTCATTTCTTCTCTCCCTCACTCCTTCTCTCCTCTGGGCATGATCTTATTTCATCAAATGACAAATTGCTAAATAAAAATGATAGAAAATCGTTATTCTCAGTTTACACTAAATTCAATGGAGCTGTTGAAACTAAAAAATGTGATACTCTTTGAAAAGAGGAAGCTGTAGAGCTGCCTGGGTGGCTCAGTCAGTTAAGCATCTGCCTTCAGCTCAAGTCATGACCTCAGGGTCCTGGGACCCAACCCCAGGTCCGACTCCCCACTCAGCAGGGCATCTGCTTGTCCTTCTGTCCCTCCGCTCTCCACGTGCACACATGCATGTGCGCGCTCTCTCTCTTTTTCTCAAATAAATAAATAAATAAAATATTTTTTTAAAAAGAAAGAAAGGAGCAAGCTGTAAAAGGAGGCAAACACAAGAATACCATTTAAGGAATTAAAAGTACACGAGAAGGGGTGTTCTGGTGCCTTCATTTTCATGATCTAATGGTGGTTACGTGAGTGTGCTCCGTTTGTGAAGGTGGTATAGGGCACATTTCCACATCTACATTATACTTCCAGGAAGTTATAGTACATTTTAATGAATAAATACACTAACTGATACTATGTATCATTGATGGACATGCTTATGTGGTTAAGCATAAAAAATGAGGCTTGGAGAGGTAAAGCAACTCACTCAGGCTGAAGTCAAGAGGGCAACCAGCTCCTGGAACATTTCAAAGACAAGGCCTTTCTGCAGTACCATGGTGACTGTGCTAAGTGGGTATCTTGCATTAAACCAAGAAGCAGTGAATGCCCATGAGAGAACTGGCCTGTGAACCCACCCTGGATCTGCTCAAGACTAATTTATAAAACAAAACTGAGACATCACTATTCATATGTGAGCCCTACACTCCCCATTAATGACGTGCCATCTATAACAGCTCATCCCCATGTTTCGCAAAGTCCTGCGCAAGTCTGATGAGATAGCATGGAGGGAAATGTGCAGGGACTGAGAACCTTGTCGGCATGCACGACGGAAATAACTGATAACAAGGTCTGTCTCGTCATCTGACTTTACTCTGTGAAGACTCTTGGACATGTTCTCTCTATTGACCACTCACTCTCTCACCAGCAGAGGAGTTCTGTAGGCAGGGGCCCAACACATTCTTTTTTATTTTTCTTTTTAAGATTTTTATTTATTTATTTGACAGACAGAGATCACAGGTAGGCAGAGAGGCAGGCAGAGAGAGAGAGGAGGAGGAGGCTGACTTCCTACTGAGCAGAGAGCTCAAAGCTATTTCCCCAAGTCCAGGTTCTAACTAGAGTCCACTTGTCATCTTTCTTAAGACACCTTTAATGCAGTAGAGTCCCTCAGCCTCTGTGTCTCTTGACCTTGATGGTTTTGTTGAGTAAAAGCCAGCTATTTTGTGGAATGTCACTTAATTTGAATTTCTCCAGTGCCTTTCATTTCGGGCAGGAAAATCACAGAAGCAACCTTGTGTCCTTCTCGAGGTATCTTGCTAGGACCCACACGATGTCCATCTATCCCAAGAGTGATGGTATTAACTTTGAGCTCAATTACTGTGTGCTTCATGTTCTATGAAATGACCTTGTGCAGCTCCCACATTTAGAGGGTTGATTGGGGATTCCCTGACCTAATCTCAGGAGTTTACTTTGAGGGTTAGGAACACTACTGAGTAATGCCCCTTTGCCCTGATATACACCATTTAAATATTTATTAGTAACTAAAGAAGACAAATAAAAATGAACAACAAACCAGATCCACTGAGTGTTTCTTGACAGATTAGATAGACGGTCTAATAAAAGACAGGGTTGGAAGGCCATATATTTTTTAAAGTGGATGAATATTTACAATAAACAGCTAATTTTAATATTCTGTGAGAATCTAACCCGGCGCAAGTACAGTGGATTTGCTAAGGAAGATTTCCTAGGTTTCTTCCCGTCCCCCCACCCCTTTTCCTAGGAAGCTGCAATGTGTGGAAGAACCATTAGGTGGCACACTGGCTCCAGTAGATTTAGCAGCATAGCTCCCTCTGGGAAATTCTCTTGCTTACTGGAAAATGCTAGCTGCTTAAGAAGGTAGCTCTGAATTTTAAGAGATTAATTGGTTTGTAAGAGCGTCTCATTGCATACATTTTCAGCAAGGGTTGGGTTCCTTACCATGAGAATGGTTCCCTCATCCTCATATTCTGATTCCAAATTTAGAAAATGCAAATGTTCAGGTGAATGATTAAAAAGAGGGGGAAAAGATTATCAGCAACGCACTGAAAATACAGTGTTTAAATAGTTTGGAGATATTTTGCCTCTGTTTTGGAGGTAAACAAATTCAAAGAGAAAAGAAGCCCAGAAACCCTTGAAACTCCTGTTTCATGGGTAAGACTGAGGGTGCTTACAGGAGGGGACAAGAGAGGAGAAAAGAAAGTCCTTTCAAAATCCCATTCCCATCCACACTAACATTTCATGGAAGCTTTAAGCTTTTAATCTGTAACGATTTGTGTTGTGGGTATGAGTAACTAATTATTAACCTATTAAAAGTTGGCGAACTGAATTTTCTTCCAATAAAGGTGGCAGGACTCCCTTGCCTGAGGCTTTTTGTCTGTTGTTTTTGCTCTTAGCACACTGAAAATTGTAAAAATCAAGTACAAATCTTTTCCCATGATTTCACTGTAGTACTTAACAAGCTGGATTTTTTATAAATGTCATTTAATACTTGCTCAAAGTTCAGAAGTACTAGAAACCTCCTATATAATGTACAAAGCAAGATATGAACCAAACTATGGTGTGTTTGTTGAGTCTTTCTCATATTCCTGATTGTTTTCTGATGATTTCATAGGAGTCACTTAAATAGGTAAGTAAGTGGTTCTCAGAATTTCTGTGGTATGTCACTCACTGCACCTTTGAAGTGGCATACAGAAGGAGACTAGAAGCAATGGAGTAACATTAACCTCTCTGCCAAGACCACATGATCAGGCAATTCCATACAAATCCATGGGACACTTTGCAGGCCCAACTACAATGTCTCTTCAGCTGTTCTGACACTAGGGAGCAATGTTCTGGACAATGTCAGAGGTTTTCCCTTGGCTGATAGCTTAGGAAAAAAAAAAAAGAAAGAAAGAAAAGAAGAAATAGAAAAAAAAATAATGAAATAAAAACCTCACATTATTGTAATTGAACCAAAAACTTTTGGTTCCACTATTATAAATAGCTATAAATATTTTGATAATTTCTAGATGAATAACAATAAAACCCTTTTATATTTGACAAATGATAGTACATATATGTGCAAACCCAAGGATTGACACAGAGCCCCACGCACAAATGGATTTGCAATTCCACCAATAACTTTTGCTTCACAAAGGATATCGAGGACTAAGAATATAATTTTTCACTTGGCAATAGGTCAACATTCATTATGTCAAGGCATAAAAGCCACAAACCTTGCTCTCTGTTAGGGTGAATAGACTTTTGCAAGTCCTGTCTGCTTCCAAATCCCCAATTCCACAAATATTGTGTTTCTCAAAGTTTAAAGCACATAAGAATAATACAAAGAACCTGCTGAAAAGGTAGAGTCTGATTGTGTTGTTTGGGATGGACAGGCTCAGGAAGCTGCATTTTATATACAAGGAGGTGTGGACTTTGCTTTAAGAAGAATGCATTATAAGGAGTAGTCATTTCTTGTAATTGATCATGCCTTGTGGACATGTCACCTTCAAGTTTACAAAGTATTTTCAAGTATAAATTGAGCCTTTTAAGGAGTCCCAAGGGTTTATAACAATTTCTCAGGAGACCTGTCCTCCAATCTTCACTCACTTTTTAGAAAGAATAACCCTGCCTTTTTGAGTCTCATATGTAACCCATATAAAGATCAATCACTTTGAGGTCCAGTTACAGCAGAGAATCACAACCAAAGCAAAATAATCCAGTTATAAAACAATTTAAGTCTCTACTTCATTTTCTTAAACAGTCCCCTAAGGAAGTAGAGATCTTCCTCAACTTTTGGTGGGATTACATCTTGATAAACTCATTGTAAATTGAAAATATCACCTAAGCCAAAATGCATTCAATACACCTACTCTAGTGAACATCATGGTTTGGCCTGGAATAGTTTAAATGTGCTCAGAACACATACATTAGGCTTCAGTTGGGTAAAATCATTTAACACAAAGCCTAGTTTATAATAAAGTGTTGATGATCTCATGTAATTGACTTGAATACTGTACCTAGAGTGAAAAACAGAATGGTTATATGGGTTCAGAATGGTCGTAAGTATATTGGTTGTTGACCCTCATGATGGTGGGGCTTACTGGGAGCTGGAGCTCACCACCACTGCCTGGCATCATGAGAGAGTATCAAATAACTTAGCATTAGCCTGGGAAATGATCCACATTCAAAAATTGAAGTACAGTTTCTATTGAATGCGTATTGCTTTTGCACTATCGTAAAGCAGAAAAATGGTAAGCTGAACCATTGTAAGTCAGGGACTGTCTGTATATTAAAATATTATATACATATATATTTACAACATATACATATATGCATGTACATATATACATTCCTCATACATGTATGTGTGTGTGTGTGTGTATTTCTTTAACACCCATTTTCTCTTCTTTCTCACTTTCCTCAACAGCAGTTACTCCAGAGCCTCTCTTTTGTCAAATAAACAGTCTTTCCTGATACAAAGTGGATTCATGTCTTTTCTTTTCTGCCTCACTTACTTTTTTGATCCTTTCTTCTATTTTTGACCAATAATTTTATCCTTTTCCCATTAAATTACTTAGCCTCATCCACTGTCCTGCTGTGCTCTGAGCTCTACTCAGTACTATGATTCTTCTACATGGACAAGTTCCAAGGAGCTCTGGGGCGACTCAGACACTAGAGCAGGTGGGGGTGGGGAGGAGGGAGCTGAGTAACCGGACACAGAGGCATCACTACATCATTAATGTGCATATGGAGCTCAGGGGGAGGCCCTTTCAACAAAATCTTCCTGAAAAGAAACATTTGAAAGCATTAATATACACCATCTATTTTATTTGTATCACACTTTCATGAGTTGGGCATTATTAACCCCATTTTCCAAATGAGGAAACTAAATTTCATACACAGTAAATACATTCTACTGCCAGACAATAGAAGTTCCAATAATCCCCAATTGCCAGGCATATTACTCAAACATTTTTAATGGTATTCTATACTAAAAAATTAATTATCATTTTTGTGTGATACAGCCTATGGAAATGGTTTCCAGAAAAAAATAATACATAAGGAATATTGAATTTAGTTTAATTTAATACAACCTTATCTGCTATTCATGATTTATAAAACAAATAATTTCTATTAATAAGATAACTATCTTAATTTTCATAATCTACCTTTACTCATTTTCCTTGACCTCATCCTCTTTTGAATATTGGCTTTTCCTTGTTGTTTTTTTTTTCTCTATTTCTACAAAACATGAGGCATTGACACTGCTGAAGGCTTGCTTCAGGTTGATACAAGAAACACTCAAGGTTGTTGTACAATCACTTCTAGGTATTTGAGATTTGAGGTGTACAAAGTTTTCTGCATAGCTTGGAGCCATGGCTGTTCTCATGTGGCCCACTGTTCACTTTTGCTTCAAAGGTGACTTTAAGGGAAAATTTCATTAGAGTCTTCACTGACGGATCAATTTATTTTATTATTTTTAAAAAAGTTTTATTGTGTTATGTTCATCGCCATAAAATACATCATTAATTTTTGATGCAGTGTTCCAAGATTCATTGTTTATGTTGTACATAAACAATGGGAGATCAATTTAGATTGCAAAGAAGAATCATGCCCTCTAAGAACCTATTGGTGCAATGCAGTCCCACTCAAAATCACCACAGGAACTTGAAAAGCTGATTCTAACATCCATGCAGATCTAATAAAAAACACAAAAAACCTATATGGTCTTATGCAGGAGAAATTGCCCCATTAGAAAATAATTCCTACTTAAAGCCACAGCAACTAAGAAAATATTGTATCAGTGCATGGATAGACAAAAAACAAAAACACAAGCAAAACAACTCAGCACCGAATGAGGTCCCAGAAACATACCTATGCATATGTAAGCAACCTGATTTGAGGCAGAGCAGCTCTGCAGATCAGAGCCGACAGAAAGTGCTTTCAACAAATGGGGCGGGGTGATTAGTCATCCATAGGAAAAAATGAAGTTAAAACAACCTCACACCATACTAAATGTAAAAGGTGCATTAAAGACTTAAATCTGAAATGCAAAACCATGGTACTTTTAGCAGATAATATAAGAGATATTTTTGTGACCTTGGAGTACATAGTAGTACTTGTTCATAAGAGGCACAAACAATGAGAAAGAAACAAATTCAATTATAACTGAATTACCAAGTAGTATAAATAAGAAATTGAAATAATGAGAATAAAAAGAGTGGGAAAAGATCCTTCAGCACACATAACAGACGAAGAGTTTGTATATATAAAGTATGCTGAAAATTTTAACTAAAAAGCAAAAGGAAAAAAGAAAAGAAAAGAAAAAGAAAACCTAACAGATGACTTAACAAAACATCTAAGGAGGAAATTTATAGAAAAGAAAACTCGAATGGTTATAAGCATATGAAAAATGTTCAACCTAATTAGGAACAAAAAACTACAAATCATAAAATCAGATGAAATACCATTTCACACTCACAGAACTGAAAAAGTGAAAAACCTTGACAAGACCCAAGTGTTGGTGAGGGTGTACAGAAATTGGAACAATTTGCAAACAGGCTGTTGATTACTGCAACTTCTTGAACAATTTGGTATTTCCCAGGAAAGTTTGGGACGTGAACACCCATGACCCAGCAATGCCACCATCTATGTATATCTCACAGAGAAAAGCTTGCTCTTCTGCATGTATGAGAACATGCATAGCAGCTATGACAACTGTGCCTGTGCCTGTGCATGCATTCAGACACAAACAGGACGCTGCTCAAATGCCCATGGAAGAAGAATGGAAAAATAATCTATGAGATACACAGAAAATGGAAAAATCACCCTCTAGTGTCAAGAGATGGATGGCAGCTGCATGAACATGAATAAATCTTGGGACATAGTATTGAGGTAAAAAGCAAAGGGCAGCACAGACAATTGTCATTAAGTCTAGCCTCTCCAGTGATTTATTTGATGCCAGTCTGTGCCCTTTCAGTGTATCATCCATTATCTCTCCTGGGAAATCTCCCCAACACAAAGGCTTCCTTACTTTACAATCCAGTGGCTCACCACAGATAGGGAACTCTGGTCTCATTGGCTCCATTATGTGGTCTTTGGTTCCCTCTGTCACAGCTCAAAGGACAGACACACCTAAGAAGATGAAGGTCTTGAGTGAGAGGCAGTGTGACCCATTCCTGCTGTGTCATCTGGTGAGTCATACTTATGTACCCGGTGGTAAACAAGCAAAGTCCCTCCCATGTCCACCTTACCCCAGGCTTGCTTGTGGGCACTTCTGCAGGCAAGCACTAGCAGACTCCTTAGAGCATGGAAAAATCCAGCACTCCCAGCACTGAATGGGCAGAAGCATGGCTCAGTGGGTAATGATGTGATGTGGGCAGAAACGTGGTGAGCAGATGTGTGTCCACAGCATAATAAAACAAGCTAGTGGCAGAAAAAGTCCAATGCATGAATTAAACAAGTGATTGACAGTATGGAGAATTTGCAAGAAGGAGGCTGGAAAGTTAGGAAGAAGTTCATTAGACGTGTTTCTAAAATAGCAATCCATGTGCTAAGTAGAAGGAAATGATCTTTTAATGAGTGGGGTAAGCTATAGGTAAGCTACAGATGAACCCAAGGAATAAGTATTTAATTCCCAAGCCGAGTTCCAAAAATAGTGTGGGCAATCTCAAGGTGCTGGATCCCTTAAGAACGGCATGAGAGTGTCTATATGACACATGGCATGCAGCCACATGATGGACAATATCCCCAGAAAGGACGGGTCTTAAACCCAAATCCTGATATCATGAGCTGTCCTGCTTTTTTTTTCTTATTTTGCTTTAAGGGTTCAAGAGTCATCCAGCAGTACCTTCTTCCCATCTCGGCCCCTTAGTCATTCCTGGGGTTACTGATGACATGGTATGTAAATGTTATTTATAAACACAGTAAGTTTTGTGTGTGTGTGTGTGTGTGTGTGTGCGTGCGTGCGTGTGTGCGTGTGTGCATGTGTTTAAAGATACTTAAAGATGGGGGCGCCTGGGTGGCTCAGTGGGTTAAAGCCTCTGCCTTCAGCTCAGGTCATGATCCCAGGATCCTGGGATCGGGTCCCACATCGGGCTCTCTGCTCGGCGGGGAGCCTGCTTCCTCCTCTCTCTCTCTGCCTGCCTCTCTGCCTACTTGTGATCTCTGTTTGTCAAATGAATAAATAAAATCTTTTTTAAAAAAAAAAGATACTTAAAGATGTGAGGGCGATCTGGCTGTGACATCTGTCAGGGTTGAATTGGCTGATTGGGCTGGCTAGGCGAGTGTCCCCTTCCTCCTTCATGGCTCCATGTGTGTCCCACCCAAAGCTGTGCACTCAGTTGAAGAGAATGACCTTTCCTGATGGAGGAGGACTGTTCTTTAGCGAACGGCATATAAGTACCAGGGCTCCCCTGCTAGAACCCCCAGATAAGTTCTCAAGGTCCATTTGTAAGAGGACATAGGGTAGACAAGCTTCCAAGACTCCAGACACATCCAAGTGAGGCTCTGCATGTGGCAGTCAGCCTTTAAAATAAATAAATTAATTAAATAATACAAATAAAGATAATTTAAAAAATGCTATCGCTTCTACTGGTTTTAGAAGTCATGCATTTAAATGGGAATCGATTAAAATGTTTTCATTTTAAAATATCACCTGTGAAGAAAAATAATTTGCTTTCTAGCAATTCTGAAATGTTGTTTTTGAAATGTTCTGAAATATTCTGCAATGCCCTTAGGATATTCTGCTAACATTTTAATGACAGCCCACAAATCAAACATTTACAGTTTGCTGAGGGAGAATATGAACACTTCTCCATTGCTCTTTCTTTCAGTGTGTGGGGTAAAAATGTGGGGTGAGGGGTAGAACTTGACATTCCTAGTTTACATCCTTGCCTTGTTTTTACATCTTTCCCATTCTCAGTGCAGTGAGATGGGCCCACCCCTTTAAAGTAAGCCCCATTACACAGGGTCTATTTTAAAGGGCCATCCCATAAAACAATGTGTGACAGGATTAAAACACCTGCCTTTAAAAGCGCTTCCTCCCTGTCATGTAGGACTTGATTTAGCGCTGAGGCACAGGATTTCCCTGACAGCCTGAGTACCTTACGAGGCTCAAGCACAGGTGCAAAACAGATCTTCCCAGGACTGTGAGCTGGGCTTTAAGCAGAGTACAGTAAAGTGTCATGGACTGTGGCCGTTCTCAGTGAAGAAATCACTGGGGATGAGGAAGGATGGACAAGGGTAGCCAAATTTTTAGGGCTGAGTGCAACTTTCCCTCATTTATACAACAGCAAATAAATATCTGTCTGGTCAAAGAAGGTGACTGTATATACAGGTGTCTACTTGGCGATCCCTTATTTTATTTGTGTACATGAAGAGGAGGCTACGTAGAAACACAGATGTGCCTTTGGGTCCACTGACCATATTCAGTGTGAAAAGTGTAGGTGCCAAGTCTTGATGGAGAGGAAGGGAAGATGTTCTCCTTGGACCCCAGTAATTTCCATCACGGTCCCGTAAATGGGCTCCTGAAAGGACCAGATGTCTCAATGTAGATCACAGAAGCCTGGTGGAACTTCCTGAAATTAGCCCCACATGCAAACCCAGAAGCACAGCAGAACCATGTCTTTAGTAATAATACCTCAGAAGTGACTTGTCGCCTAAGATGAGTGAGCTGAATTCTGGACCCAGAGCTTATACTGCACAGACTGTGAGACCAGACTAGCATGACACCATCCTTCTACTACCTGCACATTCTTGGGAAAGTGATGTAACGTCCCTGAGCCTCAGTGTCTTAATCTTTAAAATGGATGTTATGCTACCCAACCAATTAAATGACATGACAGCTGAGAGATCTTAGCGAGAGCTTGTCGCAGAATAATTACCGATAACTCGCAGGGCTAACAAATATTTCTTACCGATGTTCTGACACTGTAGTGACAGACCACATTTATTGTGTGGATTCTGACCAGAATTTTAAGAATTCCTTTTGTATTCTGTGGGAAAGATCTGATTCTAGTTTACACAGGCTGATGAGGGAGGGGTAAACAGGGACACCGGCCCCTCTGAGGGCAGGCTCATATTGCATTGTCCTCATCGTAGTGCTTCAGGAAATTTAATAGCTAGAAGGCCTTTTGAGGCTAACTAAACCAAATTCCCTCAAACTGGAGTAGTGGTAACTCCAGGGGCACCCCGTGTCTTTTGGTGGAGGACACAGGCATAGAGACTTTTATGATAGCCAGGTTGAATCTCTAATTTACATGCGACCTCTCAGCTAAAAATCAGTGTGTTTGAGAACAAGTCTGCTGGTAGACTTACCGTGCTTACCATTCCCATATTTTCTTTCAGAGGAGATTCATTCATTCATTCATTCTTTCATTTAGTAGCCACTGAGGAGTACCCTCTTTGCCCTCACGCACTTTCTAAATGCTTAGAAACCTGGGTGGCTCAGTTGGTTAAACATCCAACTCTTGGTTTTGGCTGGGGTCATGATCTGAGGGTCTTGAGACCCAGCCCCACATTGGGCTCCAAGAGCAGCGTGGAGCCTGCTTGAGATCGTCTCTCTCCTTTCCCTCTGCCACTCTCCCCACTATCTCTAAGTACATAAATAAATAAAAATCTAAAAAAAAAATGTTCAGGACACAACAGTGGAACAAATAGACAATAATCCCTGTGAGAAGGTAGACAATAAATAAGATAAAACAGTAGAATCATAAGCTTTTTCCATGGTGACACATGGTAAGGAGGAAAAACGAGGCAGAGAAGGGGAATTGGAAGAATTGGAGGGGTAGTTGCCATTTTAGATAGAACACTCAGGAAATGTATCACACTACGAGAGGGAGACATTTGAGTAAAGACTCAAATGAAAGCAGGGTGCCTGCCTGAGGATTTCTGGGATAAGACCGCTTGTGGGAGAAGGCGCAGAACCTGTGTGGATTCAGGGACGAGCATGGGTCTAACTGAGTTGCTCCTGGAAGGAGGCGAAGGGCTTCTGGGGAAGCATCCTTTTACTTTGGGATCTTACCCAGTAGAGCCAAATGGCAGTCTGCTGTGCGGTTTACCAAGACTGCCATTGCCAAGGTGGACCTCAGTCAGAAAACCGTCCAGCAGGTCTTCCCATCTTTTTTTTTTTTTTTAATTAATTTTTTATTTTTTATAAACATATATTTTTATCCCCAGGGGTAGTGAGTCAGTCTGTGCCTGTCAGTCACGGAGATAGTTGGGGAGATATGACTTTTTTTGCCTGCTTGCTCTGAAGAGTGTGACACTCCCTGAGAATGTGCAGAAATGAAGCAGAGCCCATGGAGATTCCTGGCAATGAAATGCTTCCTTCCACTGAGACATGGACTAGAGTACAAAGAAGATTCTTATGAAGGTGGGTGGGTCTACAGTCCTGAAAGAGCAGAGAACCGTGCATGCCAGGCAAACAAGGGGTCTGAGGACAGGACAAGAGCAAAAGCATGACCGAAGACAGAAACCCATTGCTCAGAAATGATGGTGTAAAGTTGATAGACAGTTTGGAGGAAAGAGAAGCCTTTAAATTTTATTTTGCTTCAGAGTGAACATTGGTTAGGGGAGCAGACATCTAAAATGTCTGTTGCAGGCAAGATTCTGGAACAGATTATTCATTCTGCTTTCCTTTTAAAAGGAATCTGATCATAAGAAGCTAGCATGAGTTTACTGAGAAATAGCAATTTCACACTAACCCCTATTTCTGTTTCTTTAAAGGAATACTGGATTAAACCATATAGGGGTCATTATATTTTAAGGAAACTTTTGGCCAAAGATCAGAGAAGACCCCTCTTTTCTTGTCAGAACTTAATCAATGAGCTTTATTTATGAAGGAGTAAATAAAAAATAAACTTTAAAATTCACAATTCTAATAAAAAATAGACAACAAATCACCATCCTTTTCAATAAAATCTAAAGATGGTGTTAATAAATACTCAGCCCTCTGCCAGAGAGATTTTCCCATTTGACTCTCAAAGGTGTGAGCAGAACTTGGGGTTGACTCTTCACTCCTTTCCATCCTAAGAGTGTCGGGACGGAAAAAAAAAAGAAAAAGAAAAAAGAAAAGAAATTCACTTATCAGTGGTTCTCAAAGTGTGACTCCAGACCCGCAGCATCCCCATTACCTGGCAACCTGTTAAAGGCCCTGTCTCAGGTCTACTGAGTCAGACTCTCTGGGGCAGAGGCCTTGCGATCTGTATGTCAGTGAGCCCTTCAGCAGATTCTGATCCTCGGAGTCAGAGAACCACAGCTTTATAGTCATGGACAGCACGTGGTGTTTATATAAGTTACCTTGTACCGTGGAATGGCCTGGTCCTGTTGTACTCTGCTGTTAACAAGAGTTCAGTAACACTTCTTTGTCCCCTGCTGAAGATGGCATTTTCACCTGACACATAAATGGCCAAGAAGTCCCTGTGGTCAGATATTTGGCAGGGTGTTCAATGATGCATTTTGGAGACTAAGGGGAAATATAGGTAGAATCCTACTACAATCATTTGGATCAGTAACGAGCTGACAGGTTATGCACCTTATATACCAAGGGAGCACCATCAACCCCTATGGAGGAGTCCTACAGTGTGACCCAGAGCTCTGAACTCTGTCTCGCTGATTTATGTGTTTTATTACTAATGCAGGTGAAAATTCCCATGAAAATTCCCATAATCTCAGATTATGTAATAATGCAACAGGTTATTGATGACATTGTCTAATAAAATTAGGATTCAAAACACTGATAAACTGCTGAAGACAATTGACAGAGATTTTTTGTTTTGTTTTGTTTTGAGTGATGAACACATTTTTTTTTTTTTTGCATTTTTGTATTGGAGACTCAAATGTGATGACCCTGAGTTTAAAAAAAAAAAAAAAAAAAGTGGTGATAAGTTGACCCAGAAACTGTGTTTGTGAAGAATTCTCAATGGTACTTGCTATCCTAAGATCTCTCAGAGGAATCATGAGACATGGTGGCCTCATATTTGACTTCAGTATTTGATTTGATGAACTTACCAAAACTATTGGGTATTAAATAAAGAAGGTCATAAGTTTGCCTTGCTCTGATCACACCTACAGAATTGCATTTAGTCTGGGCGCCATATTTTAACTGGTATGGATATCAGTGGGAGCATATTTCAAGGACACTGGCCAGGAAATGGAAGAAGACAAGCAAAGCCATGAGAAAGGTTATAGGGTGTTACCTGAAGAAGACAAGATTCAGAGGCCTTGCTAGCCATCTTGAAGTATTTGAAATACTCTTTTGTCCAAGTAAGACCAGCTTTGTTTGGTGTCGCCACCAGGAACAGCCAAATAAGGAAGAGACAACTAGGAAGACATAGGTTTCCACTCAATATACAAAAGATTTTCCCAAGAAACATAAAGGTTTCCCAGGTTGTAGCAACTTCTGTGTTGTTGGAGTGCTAAAATCTAAAAGATCACTTAGGGGAAGTGGATATTCAAGCAGCATAAAAATAAACTGCCTTTAAAGTCTTTAATCCCTGTATCCTTGCATGTAAGTGTCCCGGTAGCAAGATAAGAATATAAAAAAATAGTTAAATCTTGCACCGTGCTCTCTATGTTTGGCATTTTACTATGTATTTGCATATATTCACACATTTAATCAGGATGATAATCCAATGGCAGAGGTACTACTATTATCCCATTTTACAGATGAGGAAATTAAGGCACAGAGAAAAAAATTATTTGCCCATAACCATACAGCCAGCATTCAGCAGAGCTGGAATTGAACCCAGACATCCAGCTTGCTTCCAGGCCACATTATGCCATCATGCTCTCCAGCATAGGGTGAACTCTAGCTTGTCCACAAGAATATGCCGATTAAACAGACGAACCAGCTTGCATCAAGGGAAAGATACATATGTATACATGTGCACATACACTTACATATATGTATAAACAGATATGAATATGTAAGATAAGGACCTTCATTGGTTATGATCCAAAATCCTTGTGAATACAAATGTCCTAAACAAGAAAATCCTAGTAAAAATCATACGGAAATTCAAGGCACCAGCGTTTTTTCCTCCTTGTAGGTTTTGCATTTGCTGCTCCCTTTCCTGGAACCCTTTTCTGTGGCCCATTTGTCTCCAAGATAGGCTCCTCATCAGAGAGGTCTGTCTTGACCTCCTAATTTAAAACATCCCCTAATTTTCTCCTTCTCTGTGATGTTATCCTAACTTATTAGTTATCAGTTCTTATCTCCATCAGATACGTAAAATTTGTTTACTTTTTATTTTCTCTTTTCTTCATCTGCACTGTATCTTTATGCACAAAAATCTATGCAATTTTTGAAGTAGTAACTGGTTGAAGGGCTATAAGTCGTAGATAAGACCCTAAAATAAATACTTAGTTGAGTATAGGAATGAATAAATCAATAAAGGAAGAAGCAAATTCTGGAAGTTTCATATGATTAAAGATACTGCCTTTGTATCACTTTATATCCATTAGAATGGCAACTATTTAAAACAATCAAACTGAAAAACCCAAATTAAATGAAATAAACCAGAAAATGACAAATGCTGGAAAAGTTGCAGAGAAATTGAAGCCCTTGTACACTGCTGATGGGAATGTCAAATGAGCATCTGCTATGGAAAACAGTAAAAAGGGTCCTCAAAAAAATAAGAATAAGATTACCATATGATCCAGAAATTCCACTTCTGAGTTTATACCCAAAAATGTTGAAAGCAGAGTCTTGAAAAGATATTCGAGTACTAATGATCATAGCAGCATTACTCAAAATAGCCAAGAAGTGGCAGCAAACTAAGTGTCTCATGGACAGATAAACATATGATATCTACATCAATGGATTATTATTCAGCCTTACAAAGGAAAGACGTTCTGATGAACCTCAACATGGATGAACCTTGAGGACGTTATGCTAAATGAAATAAGGCAGTCACAAAACGACACATACTGTATGATACTAAGCACTTACTTGAAGCACATAGAGTCATTGAATTCATAGAGACAGGAAGCAAAATGGTGGTTTCTGGAAACTGAGAGGTGGAAGGAATGGGGAGTTTTGTTGTTTGATGGGTCTGAAGTTTCAGTTTTACAAGATGAAAAGAGCTCTGGAGATGTATAGGGGTGATGTTTGCCCAACAATGAGAATGTATTTACTGCCACCGAACCACACACTTAAAATGGCTAAGACGGTATGTTTTATGTGTATTTTATGTGTTTGTGTGTGTATTTTATCTCAATTAAAATAATAAAAATAATGATTATTATCATAATAGAATATAACCCCTTTGTGAGCTTGTGAGGCTTTACATTTTTTTTTTTTTTTAATTTGAAAAAAGCTACCACTTTCTTTGTTTTCCAGGTGCCACGTGCAAATGTCTCAGGAGACAATGCTCATTTGTGAGATTCTTAGCATCTCACACTCAGCTTTTTCAAAGTTCTGCACAAGGCTGCCATTGGCGTACCAATTCAGGTTCTTGGAAACTGTCTTTCCTAGGAAAGTGATAATGGAAACCCCAGAAAAAATATTTTCCCATCACCTTTTCTTATTTGGAAGATGCATTTTTTTTCCAGAACGAAAACCAATTAGCTTGTCAAGATGAAAGTCTTACATTTCTTCTTCTAACTATCTTTACAGACTGCTAATTGGATTGAATGTTGAGATCACATGACTCCTACTATATATATAGTCATTTGTTATTTTTTTCACCTGAGTAATTCAGGCAGAATCTCGTGGTGGGGTAAATTTCCTCTTGGTTTGCTCAGGGAGAGTGGATGCTGTTCAGACCCCTGAGATGCACTGCTCAGCAGTCCTCAGGTCACTCACATGGCCCATGTGGCATCACACTGCTGTGCACACTCTTTATGCAGATGGCACACACACATTACAGATTGAAGGGCCAAATGTTGGGGGTTGGGCTGGGGTGTTGATCTCTGAGCCTCCTACTGTGTGTTCTTGTGCTTTCTCATTGCAAATGTTGTGGCGTGGCTCCCTGCACCTGGGAGTGCACACCTGTAAAGAATTTACAAGCGTGACTTTCTCCCATCCTAGCTTTCCAGAACCCTCCTTGCTTCGCCTATCTTGCATCTGTTCATCCTTACCTTTGGTGAGTTTCTTTTTCTGACCTTGCTCCTGGCTCTGTCCCCACATTTTGTATGCAGATATCATAGGTTTATTTTCTGCCAGAGTTTCTCTTTAGTTATCTGCCATGAATGTGTCCCCAAGGCTGCATAGCAGGGACATCTGGCACACAGCTGCTGGGCAGGAGTCCACCTTGCTGGCCCTCTCTTCAGGGCCCCTGAGATCTCATCTTTACTGTCTGTATCCCTCTCCCTCTTCCTGTCTAGGACACTGCTGTTGCCTGAGTTATAGAGCTTATAGATGTTTAGAAAGAGGTTGGCTATGAAGACAGCTTGCCCCCCTTGAGCCTCAGTCCTTTTGGTGTGACCTTCCTTGTGATGCGTAGGCTGGACTGTCACTCTGGCAGTTCTCACCATGCACACCCCTAGGCACACTTCTCATTGCTGATGAGTAAGTTATTGAAAGCCTCACCGCTAGCAAATTAACTTGCAAATAGGTTTTTCTAATGCAACAACGCTTCTGAGGGCTATCCCATTCTCTGTCAATTCTGTAGATTTCCAGAAGTAAGTCTGAGTCAAGAAGGCACTAGCTACCCTTCCCTTTCACACTTGCTCATTTCCCTTTGCACCCATTTCCACTTATAGCTGTGCCGTTTCGCAGGGGCACATTTCCTTTGCATCTGTTTTCCGATACTCTGTTCTAAATTCCTACCTTCTAAACTCCTACCTCTGCTAGCTAGAGAGATAATACTGTTAAGTTGCTTCTTTCTCAGTTGCCTGTTTCTCCCAGAAAGTATTCATGTCAATCCCTCGCCTACAAAGAAACTTTCTATAGCACCTGACCAGCACAAGTGAGTGCCTGAAACTGCCTAGCTGGTTGTCTGCGTCTGTGCAGGGTCTGAGTCTGTGCACAGTCACCCCAACCATCCCCTGGACTCTGCAGAACACATGCATATTTTCTCAAACTTGCACTCTTTTGCCTTTTGTTGATTAAATTTGGGAAGAGTCATAATTACTGTGACATAAATGTGTTCAACTGTGGAAATCCTGTCCTTAGAAGAATCTGGTGTAGCCTCCTGTAGTCAATCAAGGGCTTCAAAGAAAGCAACTAGGGGCATCTAAAGTGACAACAGTTGCCTGACAAATTGCCATTTCAAATCCCTTTGAACTAGAAGAGCGAACTTAATAGCTTTCAGCCACTGATTGTTATTCTTTAAACGGAGCTTTTCTTCTTGTCTTTTGGGTCATCTGCTGAGCCCTGCTTCTGCAGCCTTGGAGACAGTTCTTGCCCTCAGTTTTGGTTAAAATTGAGATATTTCATACTGTTTAATGGTTGGCATTTGAATTTTGTCTTCAACTGGCCAAGTCAGTCATGCTGCTGGAACAGCGCCAGGATTGTCGTTACTTCCAGTGGGGATTACTGGCAGCAGCCACATTGGAACCAAATGCATTTATATTTAAGGAGCAATTTTAAATTAGCATTGGATACAGAAACCTGGCTTATGAAACCAGGATCTTACCACAAGTGGGGTACCAAGGTGGATGGAGCACTGTTCTGTGCCAGATGCTTCAGGTATAAGGATGAATTTTATTTCATTCCTGAAACCATGCTCTCAAGCAGCACTATCCAATACAACAGCCACTGGTCATCTGTGGCTATTTAAGTTTCTATTAATTGAAATTAAATAAAATGTAAAAACCAGTTTCTCAGGCTCAGTAGACAGATTTCATGGGCTCAATGGTCACAGATGGCCAGTGGCTACTATGCTGAACACCACAGATAGAGAACACAGATATAGAACATCATTCCAGAAGTTGCTATTGGTACTGCCCTAAAGTAGGATTTTTTTTCATTGTTCAAATGCAGAAGATTCGACGCAGACATGGTAACTAATTTAGCCAAGGTCACATTGCTAATGCATGTTACTTTGGGACTTGGAGTCAAAACTCCTGGAGTCATTTCTCATGTTGGCTTCCGCCCACATTCCCTCCTGCCATAGGGCTTCTCACACCATGACCTCTCTTCTTAAGATATATATAGTCCCTGACCCCATCTCCACCTCCACCTTTCACCTAGTTAACTGCCATGCAACCCTCCGTGCTCATGTCCATGTTTTTTTCTCTGAGGATGCCCCTTTGCATGGGTCAGGACTCACCAGTCCACCCTTTGTCTTCTTTTTCAGTGTGTACTTATCCATCTCCTTGTAATAATTCTGGGTAGTCTGATTGGTTTCTTGGCTAAACCTTTTTTTTTTTTTTTAAGAGGAGCTTTTGCAACCAGCTTCTTAGATGGATACATATATACACATATAAACACACATACATATGTGCCTTTCAACTTCTCTGTCGTATATAGTGAAGCTACCTGGGCTTTCCAAGAAGTCCTCGAGTCAGATTTAAGTAAGATCTTTGATGCAGAATTGAAATCTTCCCCTCCTTGTCAGCAAAAGAAGTCCACAACTAACCCCATGCATTGCATAAAGGTCCATATTTATATTCCAACTTTTCTTTTGGAGTCAGTCATAATCATAAACTTTTTTTTCTCAAAGTCACTCTAACAGATACTGGCGGTACCGGCCCATTTCCTCCGGGGCTGACCACCTGAGGGCGGAAGTGCTGCCTCTTAACTTTATTCTTTCTTTGGAGCCTTGGAAGTTGACTCTGTATGAGAACAGAGAAGGCTGGAAGGACCCTGGGACAGACTTTAACCAAAAGGCTGATGGAGATTGGTGCCCTAATACTCCAGCCCCCAGCCCCTGAGATTGAAAAACCAATATGCATGTTTCCTGTCACTTTCCAGAGTTTATTTGCAGCATTAGGGGCCAATTGCCCAAACAAAGTAGCAACTTGCTTGATAGCTCCCTTATAGATCCTTCCCTTCTCACTTCCTTCCTGGGATCACCTCTCAAATAAACACTTGTGCTCAGATCCCCTACTCATAAGTAGCTTGCTATACAGTTGAAAACCACAACACACATATCCCTCATCTACAAAATAAGGAGTAACATGAAGAAGGAAAGGGGCTCCTGGGTGGCTCAGTGTGTTAAGCATCCAACACTTGATTCTGGCTCAGGTCATAATCTCTGGGTAGTGAAACTGAACCCACATCAGGCTCCATGCTCAGCATTGAGTTCTCTCAATGCTTGAAGTTCTCTCTCCCTCTCCCTCTACCCCTTCCCACTGCACACACATTCTCAAAAGCAAAACAAAGGAAAACAAAACAAAACAAAAACAAAAAAACCCACAAAGAAGGCAGTGACGAGGGGAGGGAAAATATATACTGAGAGTCTAATCTGTTGGATTTCCAAGACAGTGTTTAACATAAACCTACACACAGCCCTGTGAAATAACAGGATCACATAACTGAAGAAGAAACAGAGGCTCAGAATCACAGTGTACCCTGGGGCTAGGTTCTGAACAAGTTCTATGAAGCTCTTCCATGTGACTTCTCTATGTGATATTATTAAATAGAAAATATGCAATGTAATTAATATGTGATTGTGCATAGCAGGAATGTGTGGGATTGGAATGACCAGATGGTGTTTCTTGGAAGACTTGATGTGGAAGGATCCTTTGGTGAGGAGGGTATTTGACAGGGCATTCCAGGAAGCAGGCTCAGACTCAGAGGCCAGAATGCGTATTTTGGCTTCACATGTTTTCATTCATTTCTGAGCATATTTTGCCTTTGGCTTCTCAGATCCTAAGACTTTTAAAATAACATATGTCAAAATACTTATCTTTTCTGCTATTGCTATTGCGGAACTGAATTAGCACCCATTAAAAGGAGGTGCCTCCTTGTGAATTGATGGGGCCGTTTTCAATAAAACATAAAAGCAGATAGTTGTTATTTTTAGAATCATACAAAGAAAATAAAGCTGACTGGCCAGGCACCTCTAAAACATGGAAGTAAAAGTAAAACCAGAGTCTCCGCTGTGGGTGAAGGAAAGGCCCACATCAGCAAGTGTTCTGTAACTGGTGCCAACCAATTTATACCAGTGAGCTTGTGCCATTGAGCAATGTTCTATCGTCAGATCCCCATGAAGGCTGGTAACACAACTAACGCTGTGCAAAGAGCTGTGGAAATGGTGTAACCACCAAGAATAAAAATGAATTTTTTGACTTTGCAGCCCCATTATCTAAACAATGAGGGACCCATTGTAACTGGTAGTTCACAGATCCCATTTTTGACTGCACCTATGGGGAGCTTTAGGTGTCAAAAAATATATGGCTCTAGGTAACATAAACCCTGCATTCTCTGGTCCCCATGGGGAGCTGAGCTGGGATTAAATGGTACCGAAAGCCTGTCCTGCCTGAAGCCCAATGAGCTGGGCTCTTAGACATCTTATCAGTCTGTCGCTGGCTCCAGGTAGCTCTCTGGGAAGCTGGCAGAAGAACAGATGCCCAGAAACATGGCCGTGGAGAGCCTTTCCAACAGATCCCCAGGCAGCCAGTGAAACACCCCTGGGGCTCTGGGTCAGCCACCGGCAGCCTCTGCTCCAGGGTCTTCTGTAGAGACTCCTTGAATCTCACTTGACTCTGCAGCCCCAAGATGTAGAGGGGGGCACACGGATGGCAGGCAGGAGTTGGGGGATGGAAGAAAGGAGAGGGAGAGGCTCCATGTATATATTACTACTGAAAGCTGCCTTTGAAATTCTACTCTCTGCTCAGGAAACCTGATCCTTCACCCAGGAAGTGATCTCCCTCTTCATTCACCTCAGAATCTGAGTCATGGGTGGTGCATCATGGGCCAAGCCCAGCATGAGCAGCATTGTGGGTACCTCCTCTCTCACCACCATGGGAGATGGAGGGATAGTTTATTCTGGTGAGTGAGGTGGAATGCACTTCCGTTGCGCCTCTGTGTTTTCATTGTTTTCTCAACTCCACTGCTAGGCCCCCTTTGATCAGCATTAAAGAAAACGTACCTTCTAGGGACAAGTACTACTAATTTTATGGAGACAACATGGCCTAAATCTATATTGAGGAACATCTGGGTGTGTAATTAGCAGGGCATCCATTCCTCTCTTGCAGTCTCAGTGCTGACTGCCATGTTGATTTCTTGCCCGCTCCTCAGAGAGGTCCCAGCATCATGCTGGGCCTTCGAGGCTGCTTTCTCTGTTTTCCTTGGAAAGGCACTTCTCTTGATGAAATTCTTAGTCCCACCATATCAGTAATAACAATGACAACCATTTATGTATGGAAAGGACATTGTTTGTGTTCTTATTAAGGTTACAACATTTATGTAGGGAAAGGATATCATTTCTGTTCTTGTTAAGATGACCCCGTAAGTCTGCTATTTTGAGCCTTTGTTCACTCAACAAATGAACACTATCTCTCAAATATAACTCTGGACCAGAAAGCAGCAAGGGTAGAGGAGGGGAAAGAAGGGGAAAAGTCACAGACCAGGGCTACTGTTGACATACGGGGTGTGGGCTTCTAGAGCACTTTGAAAGAATTTCTGAAGATTTTGACAAGTGTGGCCATGGGTAATGAATTTGATCCCATTCAATGGTAAAATGGTAGACCTCTCTGGTCACTACACTGACTGGGCTGGGGTTCCTTGAGTTTCCCTCATGTAGACAGTAGACCATAGGGGTCATGGATTATTTTACTTGGGTCCAGGTACACACACACACATGATATGTGTACATACACATATATGTATATAAATATTTGTGTATATATTTTATCTTACTTAACCTTAAACTAATGCTATGATCTAGATGCTGTACTTTACAGAAAACTGGGACTTACTATTTATTAAATATTTGTGTGTTTTACATCAGATCCTTTGCTTTCTTCATCACATTCTTCTGAAATCTCTGGATTTATGAAGAACTATCACTCTCCCTCCAGAACTTGCATCCAAATTGAGAATATATTAGATAGAATCTTCCAACAGGAAGAATAAAAATCCCTACCTAAATAGTCTTAAGCAAAGAGACAAATGTACTGATGCATGGAAATGGAATGACCATGACAAGTCATCACCAGGATCCGAGTTCTCAAATGACACCATTATTATGTGCACCTCCATTACTTGGCCTTGATTCCTTTGTGTTAGTTTTGTTCTTAGGCAGTCTCTTAGCAAAGATGGTTGGGAACGGGGGAGAGAAATCCAAAGTTCAACTACCTGTTTGATTGGCCTTGGTAGTCACCACTCAGGTGGAGAAATCAGGGACATGCCCTGTACCTAGGTGCTCTCCCATCTGAAAAGCCTCATTTTTTATTTACACAAAATCCAAATGTTTGTTCTTCACTATTTCACCTTTGTTTTCATGTTTCTTCTTCTTTTATTTAATTTTTTATTTTTTATAAACATATATTTTTATCCCCAGGGGTACAGGTCTGTGAATCACCAGGTTTACACACTTCACAGCACTCACCAAAGCACATACCCTCCCCAATGTCCATAATCCCACCCCCTTCTCCCAAACCCCCTCCCCCCAGCAACCCTCAGTTTGTTTTGTGAGATTAAGAGTCACTTATGGTTTGTCTCCCTCCCAATCCCATCTTGTTTCATTGATTCTTCTCCTACCCACTTAAGCCCCCATGTTGCATCACCACTTCCTCATATCAGGGAGATCATATGATAGTTGTCTTTCTCTGCTTGACTTATTTCACTAAGCATGATACGCTCTAGTTCCATCCATGTTGTCGCAAATGGCAAGATTTCATTTCTTTTGATGGCTACATAGTATTCCATTGTGTATATATACCACATCTTCTTGATCCATTCATCTGTTGATGGACATCTAGGTTCTTTCCATAGTTTGGCTATTGTGGACATTGCTGCTATAAACATTCGGGTGCACATGCCCCTTTGGGTCACTACGTTTGTATCTTTAGGGTAAATACCCAGTAGTGCAATTGCTGGGTCATAGGGCAGTTCTACTTTCAACATTTTGAGGAACCTCCATGCTGTTCTCCAAAGTGGCTGCACCAGCTTGCATTCCCACCAACAGTGTAGGAGGGTTCCCCTTTCTCCGCATCCTCGCCAGCATCTGTCGTTTTCATGTTTCTTCTTGCACAAAGCTCTCTTAAAGCAAGAACAACTTTTGTTCTGTGCCCAGTGACTCTTAACTCTTTACCTGTTTTTTTTTTTTTTCTAATTATAATGCAGGGACAGAGTATCAGAGTAACTAGTGGTATAGTCAGTGGTGATTTTATTTTTAAAAACTTTAAAAAACTTTAATTCTACCCAGTAAAGTACTGGGTGCTGGGTTCTTTAAGGGTTGTAAGAAGGTGAAACCATGGATAAGTCTACCAGCCTCTTCACCAAGTAGTGATTGTCATCCCCAAAGCCTGCATTACCTGTGTGCTCCTGTTTAAATTTACTAACTTAGTATATTTTTCTACTGACTATTCTTTTTTTAAAAGATTTTATTTTATTTATTTATTTGACAGAGAGAGAAATCACAAGCAGGCAGAGAGGCAGGCAGAGAAAGAGGAGGAAGCAGGCTCCTCGCTGAACAGAGAGCCCGATGTGGGGCTCAATCCTAGGACCCTGGAATCATGACCTGAGCCGAAGGCAGAGGCTTTAACCCACTGAGCCACCCAGGCGCCCCTCTACTGACTATTCTTTTTTTTTTTTTGTTAAAAGGTGTTTTTTGTTTTTGTTTTTGTTTTTTAAGATTTTATTTATTTGACAGACAGAGATCACAAGTAAGCAGAGGCAGGCAGAGAGAGAGAAAGGGAAGCAGGCTCCCCGCTGAGCGGAGAACCCAATGCGGGGCTCAATCCCAGGACCCTGGGACCATGACGTGAGCTGAAGGCAGGGGCTTTAACCCACTGAGCCACCCAGGCGCCCCTCTACTGACTATTCTTGACACATTTTTTCCCCAAACACAAAGGATCCCCTACCTAATTCATAGGGAGTGTCCACTCAACAAAATCCATGTTGGCTCTGGAATGCAGCAAAGGGGGCTTTGGGCACACCAGGACTGAGACAGTTCTGAAAGATGAAGAGCAGATAGGAATATATTGAGAGAAATCCACAGAACCAAGTGACCTGCAGTCCTATACAGGCCAAGGAACATACTTGCAAAGCAAGTTTTCCCTGCAACACCCCAGGTTAGAGGCAGTGAAGCTGGGTGAAGTGGCCTGTGGGCAGCAAAGCGCTGGCAAGTAGAACAGCTGCCCTAGGGTCTGTTTCTTATAGGGACTGAAGCAACAGAACAATTTGTATGACAGTGTTGAGCAAACTTACCTGGGGTCACTCTCTTCTCAAATAAACTACTTGCACTGGAATCCTTGTCTTATGATTTCTTTGGGGGGGGGGATTCAATCTGAGATGGCATCTACCTGTAATTTGCCATCATTCAGGCACCAAGGAAAGACAGAAAGAACAAAGAGGTAACACTGAATTCCACTTAGCAGGAGTTCCAAGGAAGACTTTCTGGATGTGGTGACATCAGAGTTGAGGGAAGAATGGTCACTGAAGGTTTTGGAGATGAGAAAAGGCACATAAAGGCACATAAAGCAGAGAATCAGCTCCATGAGCTTCCTCTCTGCAAATCTTATTTATAGAATACGTGTGTGTGTGTGTGTATTACACAATGCATATATATTTACACGTGCATTGATGTACATATACATATATGTGTGAGAGTGGATATGTGTGTGTGTGTGTGTGTGTGTGCATCTAATAAGACTTTAACTATTAACACTATCTATTAATTTTTAATTTTAGCTGATATTAAACATTCAAACTAAAGATGAAATATCAGATGCTTTATGGTAAATGAAAGTGGATTTCGAGTTTTCTTCTCCTGGCTCTGTTTCTGGTCACAAGGACTATATGGAGAAAAAGAAGCATTTATATTTATAACCCCCAATTCTTTCTAAGGACATTGAGTACTTGTAATCACAGGGTCCCTTAAGGTTTAACAGGAGCAAGTGACCACCAACGGGGTAGTGACCAACATATGACCAGGCCTATGGGGAAACCCAAGACTGCTGCAGGGGGAAGGGGAGGAGCAGAGTAAAAAAGTGGGGCAGGGAAGACAGAAGTTGGAAAGCTTGACACTGTTAGGGAAGGAGGAATGCTTGAAAAGTGGTCTAGTTCTTCCATTCCCCAAAAGGGAGATCTGGGAATGGTAGTTTTTATGGAGGCAACCCCTCTGAGAAGACATTTTAGATCTTACTCCTTATATACCTGCTCCTCCCTCTCCCCACTTTGGCACTACCTAGATTCTCAACTGCTTGGACAGTAGTTCTGCATTTATGGGGCCAGGCTTTTATACAAAATGAAGTGGAACAGTGGGATAGCACAATATGTTAATCAGCACTTCCCTTATCAGCGTGGAGACCAGGGCTGAGGGCAGGAGGCCTGGTAATGTCTCAGGTAATGTCCCAGGTGTCAGAGTTCATGGCAGTCCCCCATGAAAGAGTACTGTGACCCTCACCCTTGGGGATGTCGTGAGCTGGGGGGATACATGAAGCCCAAGCAAATTACACTAGACCATTAACTTCTCACCAAAAATGCACAAACAATAGCTAGTAACTTAACCAGTAATTTAAATGCTTTAAAAATGCTAAAAGAAATGTGGATATGTTATAGAATGGAATATAATTTTTAAAAATTTAAAAAAAAATCCCCAAAGAAGCTCTTTGGTGGTGACAGGCTACTTTGGATTAAGTGCCCCAAGACTCCCAGGAATATATATCCAAATCCTCTGATGTTAGAAGAGGGTTATTTGGCTGAAAATTCTGAAAACTTTTCTTGAAAAATATTGAGCCAAGAGCCCAGCTTCAGGGTCTCCATCTGTCCCTTCATTCTGTAAGGTTATAAGTTCATTTTCAAGTTCAACTAAAATAAGAAGCATGTCTGTTATGAGCCATATATTGGGGATGCTGAGATAATATCCAGGCTCTGCTCCTCTGGGCACACAAGTAAGTGTCTCAGAAAACACTGTTGGACTCTTAGCCCATGCTCGAGATCCCCAGTATTTAGTTCTAGGTCTTTGTGTCTAAGAACTTCCTCTGGTTGAGAGTATGCTTTGCCCAAAGTTTGAAGGGGGCTAAACATGCCAGAAAGTTCATATTTCAGAAACAACCTCCTAAAATTGAGGTACCTAGTTCAGTAGATCAATGGACCAGCTTCCTTGACTCTTTAGTGGGACAGTTCTCTGAGGTGTGTTCTTAAAATGAACCACACTGACCACAGGCATAACTTGCTCCATTCCTCACCCTTTACAGGTCCTCCTTTCTTCCCATCTCTTTAAATGGCTCCTGAAGCTTTGTCCCAAGTCAAATGTTGAGCATTAGAATCATTGTCTCAGGGCCTGTTTTTTTTTTTTCCTTTTTTTTTGGAGGGGGGTGGGTAATGTGGGGTGGGGAAGTAAGACAGCATCTGTCATGCACTGTAGACAGCATCTGTCATGTACTGTGAGAAGCTATAATGGATGTGTTATGCAAAACTAGGAAGCCCAAAGAGAGAATAACGAATTCCAGGGCAGAGTGGTGAGATGGGGGGCAGAAGGAGGAAATTATATTTCTCAGAAGTGGTGCCACTACAGCTTAGTGAGACATGGTGAGTTGGAGTTCACCACATGGTTGCAGCAATAAGAAAGGTACATGGAAGTAGAAGAGAGAGGATACAAGACCATGAAGCATGAGAACCCTTGTTGACCTGGGAAGCAGTAAGATCTTACTGGAGACCTCATCTATTTCATCTGCACAATGGGGGAAGGAGACTAAATAACCTTCTAGAACCTGATATTCTGTGATTCCAGTTTTAACTCTCACTCAGGAAAAGTGACTGGAGGCCAGGATTGTGGACTACCAACTCTGCCAGGAGCCCTTCAGAGAATTTTGTTTAGCAGTACAAGGCAGGAGCAAAGCAGAAAGAAGGAGGACAGATAGCTAGCACTCCTCCAAAGGGCCTGCTTTTAATTTAAGTCACATTGAATGATGAGTCTCAGTTGACCAGGATGCAGAAGAAGTGTTAGATGGGTGTTCATGGCTGTCACTTTTGTAAGGAAACTGTCTGGAGGAGAGAGAGAGAAGGATTCTGGGGGCAGGAGAACATAAGAGAGGGCTTATCTCTAATTGGAAAAATTGCCTTAAAAAATGAGTGAGCTAAATGGAATTATTAGCATAAAGAGACTAGATGACAGCTTTCTCCATAGGCTTGGGGTGCAGGGTGGGTAGAGATAGCTTCATGCTGCTCTTCTTGGAGTGGTCCTACCTCATGAATGAAATACTGCCATGCTTGCTGGAGATCTTACCACAGTGGGTTTAATAGCCATGAGTCAAGGTGCAGAATTTATACAATACTGAAAAGGAAACTTCTTGGATTTATTCAGGTGCACACCAGATGTTGTGCTGGCATTCGCCCTGCAAGGAGGGACCCTTGGAAATCAACTGCAGGCCCTGGAATCCCACACTCCTTTCCCAGTTAACCCTTAGAAAACCACAGCTCCCAACTCTGACACCATATGTGGTCAAGAGGGGCTGGTGGTCATAAGTCAGGTAGTCAGCAGCATTTATTCAATGCTCTATGTGCAGAGCCATGACCAAAGCACAACAGATAATATGTGAGAAGTATTATGAGGGGTCTTTGTGTTGCAAAGAATTTATTTAATCTGTGTGATAGGTTCTACATATAGGATAAATGGCTGTGATAATTTTCATGTTGAATTTTATTTAACTAATTGTAAGGTCCTCTATTAGAGGAAAAAATGTGAACCATAAATCTGTATTCTCAGAGTTTTCATGTGTGTGGGGACCCTATAGAATCTTACAGGAAAAGAGGGCCATGCTTTAACCTTCCTTAATTCCCTTCCCCTACCCAAAGGCCCAGACGATGTACATAGCAGGTATCTAATAGATGTTGCTTGTTGTGAGATTCCTCAGGAGACCTTGGGTCCACTCTTCGTGGGCCAAATGGCTCTGTCCATGTCTTATGACATCTCTGGGCCATGGTTTTCTCATCTATAAAATGAGAAATATTCTCAAGATGAAGTCTTCCCTTTTCCTTCCAAGAAATACCATAAAATCCAAATCTGGCCTAGGAAAGAAGCAGCTAGTGAAACCCACATGGGATGAACTCAGCCATGAATTCATATGTAAAGTTGGATTTGTTATGGAAAGCATATCCCCTGCATGGCATAGACTATCTAAGAGTGTCCCTGCAGTGTTTCCCCCCATCTTGTTTGGCTATAAGTCATGCAGCATGGCCCTCATTACTATAGAGCAAGGAAGCAATTGGAAATTTGTTTGATTGGCCACAAGAGATGACAAAGCACTGTGGCCTCACCAAAGCCCTTGGACCTTAATGCTTTGGGTGACAACCAGATTAAATTTTTGCTTAAGGAAACTTTTAGGTAAGAAGAAAGTCCAGAGCATATTCAGTTATTATGACCAAAACACACAGAAAAGGTGATCATTAGAATTGGTAGACCAAAACATAGTGGAAATTATTTTCTATGACGCATTGATCAAGGCAAAGCTATCTGAATCTGGAAATTCTGGCATGCTCTCGCATAAAGTTCTTGTGGCACCATCAAGATGTACATAAGCAGTAGGCATCATGATTGTGTCTGTCTTTCTAGCACTTTCTTTCAGGTGAAATATGTATTTCTCCCATTCAGCCATTGAATCTGTTAAGACTATCAGTCATGAGTCTCTGATATCCTGGACACTGGTGGGCTGAACTACCTAAACTGAATCAATCCAAGTATATGAAAATTCCTTTAACTGGAATTGATTTGGAGGGTCCTGGTTCCTCCATGGTCCCAGCATTGCAAGGAGGCAAGTCTCAGCATTCCAGAGAAACCATTAACTCCATCTTCCTCTGACCACCAGTCAGGAATGAAGAGGCAAGCACACAAAGAGAACAAGGACAGGAGACAGGGTTCCAGTCTTTGGTCACCCCTAGGGCCAACTCCAGCTCCTACTCTACAACTGCTTTCTTTAGGTTTGGGGTTCTTTTTTCCCCTGTCCTATTTTAATGTGTCTTTCTTTAATTTGAAAATGTAGAAATCCAAAATGAAATAATTCCCAAATGAAAGAATCCGTACTCTGTGTGTAAGCACACACCTTCTCAGAGGTCCTGGAGTAATAACTTGCCATTTATTGCCACCCTCAGATCTAGATTGCTCTGCTTCTGGCTCCATCTGTGGACGCTATTTGACCTAGGAAGACTGGAAGAAAGAAGTGGATTTGTCCATTTCTCCAGAACACTCTAAGGAAGGTGAACCAGCTAAGGTATCCAAGAGTTGTGACTTCATCCTTGTTCAAATTGCCATCCTTCTAGGTGGCTGTCAGAAGATAAGGACAATAGCACAACTTCAGAAGAAGGTTATAGCTGCCTTTGTCCAGCATGGTGAGAGACCTTTGGGATAAAAAGAAAGAAAAGATGACAAGAGATACCAAACCAAGGAATTGTGTTGGATTAGACAAACCCATCTGCATCCAAACTTGGTGGAATGATCATCATTTTAAAAACAGATTTTAGTCTACTTTTGTGGCTTCTCCATGAACCTAGAAGGTACATACATAGTATTTTTTGTGGGATGTGTAGTATTTCTTTTAGGACTCCCTACTGATAGCTGTTGAAGGCAAGAGGATATTCAGCAAATTATCTCCTAGTAACTGAGGCCAGCAGGAGGCCACAAACACCTGACTCTTAACATTCCCAAGATCGAATCAATAAATAGTTGAGGCTATTGCCAGTTTTCAAGACTCCTGCTTTAGCAATGTGTTTAAGATTCAAGAAAGAAAAGAAGAAAAGATTATATTCACTTGTAAGTCAGAGTCAGAAGCCAAAACCAGGGATTCTGAAGGCTTTTCTTTCCTTACACAGTATAGTTAGAACTCTCAGGGGTATCAGAAAAGCTTCCAGGGTAGGGCTCTTTACACATCTCTGGCTACATCTTCCTTTTTTATTTCTTACTTTTTGTTTCTGTTCATTTCTTTCCTCTTTTTGAGGATTTGTCCTTTAGAATATAGAGAAATGGGATGCTTCTCTAATAGTCAAAATATAAAGTCATATTATCAGCTCAAAGGAAAATTTAGCTATGATCTACTTATTTCTGTCCCAAGCATAAACCCTAAAGAAACTCCCATGTTGCACAAGGAGGAGTGTTCACTGAAGCACTATTTTTTTCCTCTCCTTTTCTTTTTTTCATTTTCTTTTTTGTGATTTCTTAGATTTTTTTTTTTTAATTTGAGTATAGTTGACACACAATGTGACACTACTTTCAGGTATACACCATAATGATTCAACAGAAGTACTTTTTGTATTTTAGTACTCTAAAATTGAAATAATCTAAATATCTCTTCATTGGCAATGAACTAAATCGGAGGTGAATTTTAATTACTGCACAGTTGTTAAAATCAGTAAACTACATCTACTTATTTCAGCATAGATAACTTTGTAAAGCCTAACATTGAGAAATAAAGCACATTGCAGAAATATTTTATACAAATAATACCTCATTCATGTAAATTTAAAAAATAAAATACATACATATATATATATATATATATATATATATATATAAATATATATAATGAATTTTAAGATATGGATCAGAGATATGTGAACCATCTTCAGACTGGTAGTTGTTTTGGTGAAAGAAGCCAACGGGATAGTGGCAACTTATGGTATCAATGAATGTTCATTGTATGTCTTATTTTAAGAAGGTCTATGCAAATATGGCAACATTTTTTGATGCTACTTTGAAAAATGTGGGTAATGTGTGCATGAGTACTTGTGATACTCATTAATAAACTGAAATATTTAATAATTGAAAAGGTCTTGAAAGAATTAAGATCTGATAGACAACAAATAAAAAACAATGGGTTTAATACTAACATAAAATAGTGCAGAATTAACGGGTAAAATCTAAACAACAAAACTCCTACTTTATTTTCACCTTTTATTTTAATTTATATCTTCTCTGTTTAGGGTTTTATGAACACTTCAATTTGGTAATGATATTGTATTTGTTTTCATAAACCACTTCAAATCCTTCTTAGAATGGGGCAAAGTTTAAATAAAAAATAATGGAGTGCCTGGGTGGCTCAGATAGTTAAGTGTCTGCCTTCAGCTCAGTTCATGATCCTGCGGTCCTGGGTTCAGACCCTGCATTGGGCTGTCTGTTCAACAGGGAGTCTACTTCTCCCCTGCCTTTCCCCAGGCTTATGCTCTCTCTCTTTCACTCTCTCTCTCAAATAAATAAAAATCTTTAAAAACAAACAAACAAACAAACAAACAAACAAACCAATAAAGCATCCAGCCCTTTTCATAACTAAATAATTAATCCCAGTACTTCTAAGCATATTGTATACCTTCTATCATTATTTTGGTCACTTTAATTATATAGAGAAGGTCATCATTACTTGTGGCTAGAGGATAAATCTTGAAGACATTTAGGATGAGGTCAACAAACTTCTTTAAAGGTCCAGATAGCAAATGTTTTAGGCTTCACCTCCCAGACAGTCTCTGTTGCAACTACTTGATGATGCATTGTAGCAGGAAAGCAGCAAAATGTAAAATGGGTATGGTTGTGTGCCAATAAAACTTTATTTACAAAAGCAGGCAGCAAGCTGTGTTCAGCCAAGTGCCATTAATTTGCCACCTCTTATTTAGGAGACGGTACTCTCCAAGGGATATTATAAGCTATCCTGAGGAGAATTTCAAGCTGTACCTTCCTTGAAGAAGCCACAAGATAAATCACACCTTGGTTCTTTGTTTAATATGGACAAGATCTTTGACTTTCAAAGTTTGGTGGAATAAGGCATTTTCTTGTATTTGTTTTTATTTTAAGCAGCTCTTTATCTGTACAATTTCAGTTTCCCCCCCTTAAAGTAGTGCATCATTGTTTTCAGAGACTTCACACGTTTTTTTAAGTCATTAAATCTGTGACTTGGGTAAGTCTTAGGGAAATTCTGTCCAAGAACCTGTGGAGCCCTAACTGGAGAAAAGATTCATCAACACTGACTTGCCCAAGATGGGATCCCTGAAGCATCCAGCTGCAATATCCATCTGCCAGTCCCTTCTCTACTCCCAGACTCCCATGGAACAGATGTTTAGCCAACCACTCAAGAGCATGAAGAGAAGGGGAGAAAAATACCCACTCATTCACTGTTTCTTTCATTCATTTGACCAATATTTGCTGAGCACCATTTATGGTTCTGAGTGAACAAAAGAGTCATTGTGTTTCCCCCACAGAACTCAAACCAACATCTATGGAGCAGAGATTTGGATGGAGAATGTCAAATATCAAAACAAACCAAGACTCTCATTTAGCGGGCAGTTTTCATCCAGCTTGAAAGCTGATTGGAAAGGAAAGGCAAAAGCACATTTTAAGTAGCATGTACATGACCAAATTTAGCAATTTGAAATCACTCAACAGTCATGGACACCTGAATGTGAAAGGATCTAGAACATTGGCCAACATGTTGATCTTATCAGAAAAATTCCTATCTGGAATTTAACGAGGACTTTTGTCTGAATAGGATTAGTGGTACTTTCATGTTTATTTTTGTTATTATTACTTAGCTTTATGAGTATTGCCGGCTGATCTTAGGTGGTTTGATTATACAGAAGTCAGGGTTTTGTGTTTGTTTTCTTCTTGTTGTTGTTTGTTTTGTTTTGGGTTTTTTTTTTTTTCCTTCTCCTCCCACAACCTGGCTCCTAGGCCACAATGATAACAAGTTTCAGATAAAATTCTGACACATATACAGACTTGTAAAATTAAACAGTTATTGTCAGGTGAGCCCAGAAGCTGTTCATAAGAGCCGTTCTGATGGATCAATGATGTTCTCACTTTCTTTCCTTGTAGGTACTACAACCACAGCCTCACTTGGAATGTTGGCTTAAGGTGGCCATTCACGGTTTCACAGACAGGCTTTTGCTAATAATGTGACTGAATTCAGGTAGACAGAACTCCCTGGATCCCTGGCTGCATGTAGAACAAGAAAAGATCAAACCAACCCTCAGAATTGTCAATTCTCTGGTTGCATGTCCCTGTTTATGCAGGAGAATGTCTCTGCAATATTTTGCCTATCTACATACCTTGTTTGCCTTCAGTTTCACCAAATATGAACATATTTTCAATGTGTATCCACTTACTAACGGGCTACAAACTTCATTGAAAGTGCACATGCTAATAACCAAGCTTCAGATAGTGTTTGCAATGTAAATAATAGGAGCTCTTGCCATTACTGTCTCTGGAGACTGAGTACATCTCTAATGGGAGACAAGTGTGGCTGTTTGGCTGGAGCACCATGAGTACTCGAGTTGTAGCTCAACCCAAGTAACAGGCACACGATTTCATGTCTTTCTCTCTCTCTCTGTAATCAAGCATTATATAGTAAATTACAGGTAATACAACCATCACAGAAACTCATAAATGCATGCTTACTATCTATGCTTAACAATTCATTCACATAATTGCTGAGAACTGGGGAAAAAAGAGCTATTTAAGTGGAAGTGAGTAGAGCATAACAGTAACCAAATCCAAGTCCCTATTAACAAGTCCCCCCCTCAACAGATAATAGATGATAAAAAGATACATAGATGGATTGATAGATGATAGATGATAGATAGAAAGAATAGATAAAATAGGCCCTATTAAACAAATGTAAGTTGAGGCAGAGCAGCTTGCAGCAGCTATATCTAAGACATGGATAGCACAGATTATTAGTGAATGTATCATCTTCACAAGGTTACTGTGAACAGTGACAAATCTGAACCTAAAAGCCTTTTTATGCTCTATAACAAATCTGAAAAATCATAGACAAAGAAGTAATATAATGTGCTTTTTTGGTGCTGAATGCTTCACCTCTACATTAACCCTTTCCACAAGCCCACGTGGTAAGCACTGTGATATTCATTGAGGAGATGGGCAGTTACTAAGCGCTCTGCTCAGGGTCATTCAGTTGGTGAATGGCTGAGCTGGTGCTAATCCGGTCTGAGCGAGTTTAAGCCCATGGTATTTCAACTCTACTACACTGAGCTTCTGGTTCCCTGCAAATAAGGGGACACTGAAGCTTATCTAAATCCCCTGAATCATATGTGAGTGTTGGCCATGATGTACATGTTTCTATAATGTTCATTTATTTATTTTTTTAAAAAGATTTTATTTATTTATTTGACCAAGAAAGAGGGATCACAAGTAGGCAGAGAGGCAGGCAGAGAGAGAGAGGGGAGAGCAGGCTCCCTGCTGAGCAGAGTCCAATACATCTCAGAAACCTGAGATCATGACCTGAGCTGAAGGCCAAAGCTTAACCCAGTGAGCAACCCAGGCATCCCAATGTTGTGCCTTTATTTCTGCAGATTGTTCTAGGCATGTCTGTCTTTTCATCGTGTGAACTGCTCCTAAGGCCAGCTGAATGACACTCAGAGTCATGGACATTTTAGTTCATGAAATTTGTAAATGCCCAGTATTTTGTGAGATCATTAATTAGATCAGTTCACAAGTTTGCCATGGATCAGATTTTCCCTTCTCCTTAAGGCCCCATTTCTAAGCCCCTTTGTACAGAAGTGAGCTTATTATTTCTGGAAAGGCTGGAATTTATTTTTTTTATTTTGAATTTTCTCATACTTCCTTATTTCCAGTTCAAATTATTTCTATCATTACTGACCCCTTCCTTCTTTGCCACATTCAGGAAACAACAATCTCTTGCCTTGTCAAAGAGAATCTTTTGCCTTTGAATTCGGTTTTCTTTCCTCCTGAAGACTATAATCTGTTCATTATCACCACTTAGTCTTTGATCTTTATTTTTCTTCTTAATTCTTCTCCTTGACCAAAGGAAGATGATGCTCCTTGATAGAAAGCAGGATTCTTTCTGCCGTATGACTTTCCCCCCATCTTATATTCCCCTAATCTTTCTGTCCTAACACATTTTGAGGCTCAGCCTTTCTGACAGTTTGTACTGTATATTATTCACTTTTGTATTTCCCAATCTTGGCGCCCATCCCCCACTCAAATAATCTGATCTAAATGTTAAACACTAGATAGGCCACACTTGCTCTTGTGTTTGCCTTGATTTTGCTTGTGTGGTGTTTCAACATTTAAAAATTGGTCTGGACTCCAAAGGATAGAAGATATATATGTGACTTGTTCAGTACTATAGTAAATTGAGCATATAGTGAATGTGCAATAAAAATTTGTTGAATGAAAGACGGGATAAGAAATGAAAAGAAAAGCCATCAGTATAAGATTAAAAAAAAAAAACACTAAACTAAAACATTGCTTTAACTCTTTGGTATTGTGAAAAGCATATCCTCAGATTGGGGTTTTCATTTCATTGGCTGTTAGTGATGATGAATACATAATAACCCTACAGTGGTTCCCTTAGTGTTGCTGGAGGCAGGAATATGTAGGTATTTCTTGCTTTTCCTTCTTACTGGAAGCACAGTGCCTGACATGTAGTAGGCACGCAATAAATATTTGTGCAAAGAATGAATTATTGAAGAATAATAAGGAAGTTAGTCTCCCTTCTCACTGACTCCAAAGCCCTAGGCCAAACCCTTAGAATCGCATAATGAGGACAGCCAAACTTCATATTTGTAGATGTCAAAGCAGTGTATAAGCCTTAAATGTGGCAAACTAATTTTCTCTGTGGCCAGATCAAGCTGCGAATGGACACAAGATACTTGCTTCTGTGTGTTGTGGTATTGCCTGCTGGGACATTTATCATAAGTCTAAAAAACATAAATAAAATGAAAGGAAGTACAGATGTATTATAAATTAAAAAAATAATTTGGAACAACACACAAGACAAAAACAAAACAATCTCTATTAAGAGGATTTAGAGGCAGCAGAAATCTGTGTTGGTGGGAATTACGTATATGAGTTTTGAATCTGCATGTGTTATGGGCATTTATAGGCAGGAGACTTAAGTGGATCCCAGCAGCAACATGTCCTGTTACATAGTAGATAACACATATGGGCACACAGGTGCACTGGTGCACAGGGACACATAAACACATGTATGTGTACATACATTTATGCACACACACATGTACACATGCATACACAGACATGCTGAATCAACGGCTGCCCAAGAGATGGATGGGTGGATGCTGTCTAGGCAGAGGTATATAAAGAGTACCAGTTCAGCCCTCACTCTCAAAAAGCAGAAAGCCTTCATTGTTCATTTGATTTACCATCCTCCCTCCAACAAAAGTTAAACATTGCACTGCTAGTGTGAGTCAAAATAAAAAGATTGAAATTACAGTGGTAGCACTTCTGCTCCCACCACCACTGACTGTCACCAGACACATTCAGAGCCACATTATTGCAAATTCATCCATGCACCCCATGGCATAGCAGGTAAGTGGGTATAGGAGGTGACTGCCAGCCCCACCTAGTTTTTTCTGCTCCTCATGCTTCTAGCTCTGGATTTCTTACTGTCACCATGCTGGGAAACCCAACCTAGATATCCTGTATGCTGAGGGGACAGGGAAGTTGCTGGGCCTGCCACATTGCCTCAGCGGGTGTGGCCCCCTAGAAACTTGGTGTTGACTCCTGGCATAAGTTCCCATCCCACTCTGTACAAAGGTTATTCTTTGGCACTCAGTGTAAGGATCAGCAAGGAACTTTTATCCCTCTCTTTAACTGGATATGCCTTTCAGTCCCCATTGCTGAGCTAATGGGGAATGTCTCAGAGCCTCAGAGGGAACATGCCAGCTGTGGGAAAGATCACAGACTAGGACCTCAGGCATCACAACCACATTCGTGTTTCTTGTTTGGCATGGTTCTGGGTTCCTACAGGCAGAACAGAGTGCGTTTCATATTGAGAGTGTAGAACATGGGCCAAACACCAGGAACAGAGGAAAAGAAACCGATCTTATCTCTTTCTTGACAAATCAGAGCAGATGGAACTATAGGAAGCCACTTCACACACTTCCTTGTTTTTTTGTTCAAATCACATAACCTAATAAAACATTCAGTGTAAATATCCCAAAGTGTATTGACAGAGACTGCACAGAAACTTGTGCTAGAAAGAGTATTGAGTTGAGTTAGAAGTGGAAAAATATGCCTGCGGCCACCCAAAGCCACTTGAAATTAGTGGATTTAAAATGCATTCCCAGAAGCTAATCTTCAGTAAAGCTACACACTCCAGAACCAGTGCTCCTGCTCATGGCTCGTGAGTGGTGGCCTTGCAGGTGGACACAGAGCACCTTCAGCCTAGCAAAGAATAGTTCCTGGAAAACTGGTAGGGGAATCGCTTCACCAAATGGGCCTAAGTGTGTGGAAATAGGGCCAGCGACAGAAGAAACCAGCAAATGGGAAGAGGGAGTATGAATGACTTTGACCAAGGAACTCATGATATGGTGTGTAAAGTGTCAGGAATAGAGTGGGAAGCAGAAGGCATGAGGCGTGTGAGAAAAGGAGTCATAGAAATGAGTTTAGGAGTGGAGCAAGCTTCTGAAATGTCATTTGTGGTGTTGATGGAAATAAGTCTGGCAAAAGATGAGCACGCCTTCAGGTGAACAGGCCCTGATTAGAGCTATGTGATATACTGTGGACAGGTTCAACTCTCAATCACTGTTACACACCACTCCAGAAACATTCCCAATGCAAAAGGGAGGGGGAGGGTTTCCAGGGCAATATTCGGTCACAATTACTTTGTCTTATGGAGACTGTAATAAGAGCCACACATCAGCAAGGTAATTGAGGCACAACACCAAACTCAGTGCTTGCCTCATTAAGTCCTCCAGCAATGCAACTTCAAAACATGGTGTCCCAAACACCCATTCATTTGTTTATTTACTCAATAATCTTTTAGTCACTGTTTGGGGCATAGGAGAATTAACAGTGGCATAAATAGAAAAATTCCTTGTTTCCATGGATTTTACACTCTAGTATGACAGAAAGGATGATAAATAAAATTTACATGTTAGAAAGTACCAACTGCTATGAATGAAAGCAAAGCAAGGTAAGGAGAAAGGAGGGTTTATTTTCCTCAGATGGGTCAACAGGGATGAGGCCATGCAATACCCTTTGAACAGAGACCAGAATGAAGCAAGGGACTGAGCCAGGATGATATGAGGGGACAGAACATTACAACAACGGGAACAACAATTGCAAAGTTCCTGATGGCAACATGCTTAGTGCACTCCAGCAGTAACAGGACAGGCAGGGGATTGTGGCTGAGTGGTTGATGTGGCCCAGAATAGGTAGGAGCTTGGAGGTCACAGAAAGGATCTTACAGTTTATTCTATAGTGATTCTGGGAATCATCGAAATGTTTGGGCAGAGCAGCTACATATCTCCACTTGTGTTTTAAAACGAACACTTTGGCTGTTTTAAAGGTCATCAGAGGCAATTGCAATAGCCAGGGCAGAAGAAGGTGGTAAAACTGGCAGAATATCTGGGTGAATTCTGGACGTTGGGTCTGAGTGAGAGTTAAGGAGGTCTGTAAGGAGTAGAAGTGCCTTTTACTGAGGCAACTAAGCAGGAAGGTGTGGCAGGTTTAAAACTTGGCAATAGCACCCTTAAGCTAATAGTTAAACACTTGAGTGGAACACTTCTTTCCAAGGCTTTCTCTGTGTTATTCCAGAGATGGACGCGGTGAAAGGTGGCGGATGGCCACTTCCTTCACTCTGTGACTTTGTAATTAGAGCTCTAGTTCCAAAACATTATTGTATATTTGACTTACCCAGAAAAATTGTTTAAAAATACAAACTTCAGAGAGCAACAGAAATTCTGATTCAGTGGGCCAGGATAGAGATCCAAAAATGGAGTGGTTTTTAGCAAACACCCAGGGAATGCTAATGCAAAGAAGTCCATGGGCCACATTCTGAAAAACCCTCTCTTGGAGGAGGCACACTTGATGGTTTTGGTGTCATCAAAAACAATCTGGAAAGAACACACTTCTTCTACGTTGGCCCAGTGACATCAACCAACCCACCTGGATCACCCATGTCAAAGATGTCATGATATTGGCTCAGATGAGTCAAGTCCACTAGCAAAGGCAACAGATCCTATTGGGAAGAAGGATGATTAGAGCAGGCCAAGCCAACACTTAAAATGCATCCTTCTGGGTCTCATCGGTTTTGAAGCATTGATTAAAACAAGTCTTGAGACATCAAAGATGTTATCACCTGACCAGAGGATGGACTCAGTTTTTGAGTCCAAAGTGGTGGCCTAAGAAATGAACAATCTTGAAGGGCTAGTTGATTATAAATACTGAGCCCATCAGGTTCTCATAGGTACTTGCTCTAGTTTTTCTAGTCAGCATTTATTTGAAGGCTGTGAAGAATAATGAAAAAAGTACCAAGGCCCTTTTTATGATCCTTATGTAACTGAGATAGTTATAGTAATGATCACATCTGGAAAATTATGTGTGACCAGTGACTTTGCAAAGGATAGTCACTAATGCAACAGCCAGTTCAACTCCAACCAGGACATGGAACTCTGCATCATTTACAGAAGACTCATGTATTTGAGTCTACAGGCATTCTTCCTCTAGGTTGATCCTATATACTAGAAGACCCTACATATTCAGTGTGATTCCAGAGCCATGCACAAATAACGTTAGTTAAAAATATAGATTCCCGGACTTTAGGCTATATGTTTTGAACTGGAAACTCCAGAGGCTCCATAATTTTAAACAAACTTTTCCATGTGATTCTGATACACAGCCAGGCTTAGGCACCAATAATGAAGACAATTCTTCTAGGAAGGCCTTCCCAGATATTTTGCTTGAGCTCTGATGTAGAACACAGAAGCTGGATTTGGAAAGAGACATGCAACTGCCTTATCTTTTTTTTCTTTTAGATATTTTATTTATTTATTTGAGAGAGGGAGAGACCATGAGAGGGGAGAAGGTCACAGAGAGGAGCAGACTCCCCATGGAACTGGGACCCCAATGCGGGACTCGATCCCAGGACCCTGGGATCATGACCTGAGCCAGAGGCAGTCACCCAACCAACTGAGCCACCCAGCCACCACTGCCTTATCTTTTAAAACAGATGATACATGTCAGCGTGAGACCTGAAGTCACCTAGCAATCCCTCTACTAGCTAACTATTCCTTCCACACTAAGACAGAGGCCTATATGGAATGATGTGTCACTTCTTTTGCAATTTAACCATTAAGAGAGAAGTAGCTAAATATTTGTGTCAATATGGAAGTCTTTAGTGATAATAGTAGCAGAGTGTCATCTGGAATGGCAGCTTCAGCTGTCAGCTTCAGCATAGTTTTCCAAGCTTGTAGACTAGGTGAGTGATCACCTACAACCATAAGAGTGCAACACTGAATTATCAGCAGTGGTACTGAGAGGGCAATGCCTTAGAAGCGATAGGGCTCAAATTGTGAACAAATGAAAGCAAAAATGTCTTTGGGACATCATGAAGTTTGGATACTAGCAAGAATTTCTCAGTTAATCTGTGCAAACTTATTTTTTTAACTTTTTTAAACTTTTTGGTATATGGTTATAGAATAAAAGGCCACTGTGATTCAGAAACACCTGGTGTCTAATAGACAAACATGGTCTCAGAATGTGAAATTGTCATGGTGAAGAAACTGTGGTTTGTGTTTTTGATAATGCACTAAAGAGGGCTGAGAATGTACCTGCTAGAATTTTCTGGGATATGAACCTCCTGCTGTTGACCTCCAAAGGCTCTGAATGACTACTCTGAAGAGGTCCTAAAGATGATTAGAAATGTGTGCCGCCTCAGGAAGTGAAACATGGCTTCAAACTCTCAAGTTGTGTTCTGGAGATGACCAAGCACAAATTGAAGAGACTCTACCCTGGGCAGCAGAAAATTACTAACCTCAACACCTGTGATGGGCATCAGGTATCTAAATTCACATTTTTTCCTGAACTCCACTTTTCTCCCTGTAGTATCTGATGTTGGACTTGTTGGAGTCTCTCTAGTGTTCTTATTCTACTGATCCATTACAAATGTAGTGCAATATCTGATACTTTAGAATTTTTCAACTCTGGTATTTTCTACCTGAATACCTTCTCTCTTTCCCTGTTCCTTCTTTAGGTGACCTCATGCACAGTCATGGCATCAAAGATCAGCTATGCAAATCTTTCTGGAATTCTATTCTAACTGACAAAATATCATTTCCACTTTTCCAGTCTTCTTAAATTTAACATATCTCTTTACAAGAGCAGCACAGACTTTTCTGCAGTGAAGCTGGTCTGTAGCCCTACCAGATGTTCAAGCCACATTCCTGGGAAGTCTTGTCCTAATGAGGAATAGCAGAATCCTGGGAGAAAAATAGTGGATAGGAATGCCACCCGTGATGGGTGCTCTGATGGGGAATATGCCACCCCAGAGTTAACTTCTATCTTTTCATCAAGCTGGGCTTGGGTGCTGGCACAGCTATTAAGAGTATCTTGAGGTACCTCGACACAAAATGTCCACACTTTTTATCTCTTAGCATAATCCACAGAAATGGCAATAAAAATGACAACATAGATACATAAAAAAAAAAATCTGCTCAGAGTTCCAGGTACCTTGTGCAGAAGCAGCTGAGTAAGCAGTGATTTGGAGGCATTAGCCCATTGCATTTAGTGTTAAGAGTCTTGGAAGCATTCATCATTAACATTCAAAGTGAAGCCATATACAATATTTGTTCAAGAGCCACAGTTGGGTTCCATGTTGCAGATGCATTCTGCTTTGCTTAAATCTCTATGTAGAATCAAATGTCTGCTCTACTGTCTCAACCAACATCTAAAGAAATCTTCAAAATTTTCCTAACTCATCCAATACGAATGAAAAACATCTCTTCTAGAAAAGCCCTTCTTTCCAAAATTTGGCATCACAGAAACATAAATTTCAAATTTAAATGTCCCAGTTTCATATTCAAAGGTCCTGATCTAATTCTATGGTTGAGTTATAATCAACACATTCACAAGTCATTGATGAGTTTGGTTCCTTCAGAACATGTCTTAGAGCTTGGAATCATCACTCAGAGCTTAGTTCTAAGGGTTCATATGTTTTTAGTTAGGAAGTCAGCTAGAAATACAAAAGTGTAGTTTTTCTTTGGCAGTGCTTTGGGAAAGGTGATGGTCGTTCTGGGGAAGAGTGAGTTAGGGCAGGAAGGGAGGGGAAAAAGGGCCTAAAGGACGCTGTAGAGAGTTTTATTTGGAAATGAATTTCAGCCAAATGACAGGACTCTAAACTATTTGACAACCACCCTTTCCTTCACTCTCCATTCAAATTAAACAAGCAACATATTTCTGCCCCTCTTCTTCTTCTCTTTTAGGCTTTTTGTATGCAACAAATCTGTGCATGGTACCTCTTATTTTAAATATTCCACTAAAACCATGAATATGCTCTCTTTTTTTTTTTTCCTTCTTAATGAGCAAAATGTTTCCAAAAGACCTGGAAAACAAGTTGTAATTTTGAGAGGTGAAGTCAGGTGAAGACATTGTATTCATTCTCTCTTCCTAACTAAAATCACACCTTTCTCATGAGTGAGCTTTTTCTGCATGACTCTGGGATACTCCAGCAATTACGACTGTGAACACCTACCATGTGTTTTACAGAATGCTAAGCCCAGCACAATCGTCACTTTAAAGGTTCCCTGCAACTTGTGCAGTAGGTACCACATTATCTTCACTTTTTAGACATATAAACCAGGGCTCGAGGTTGCAGACATCAATCAGTGTGTTAAGGCCATGTAATTGGTAAGGGACAAAGCCAGGGTCTGATGTCCTTGAACAACAGTCAGCTTTTCACCTCCTTCCAGTGCCTCTCTCCTCCACAGCAACATCATTCATGATTCCTTTAACTCGTTCCTTTATCTTCATCTTGACCCTGGAGACTTTGATGATGGTTCTTGTCTTGGGCTTTCTCTGCATCCAGGATGTCACCTCTTAAAAGGATTTGTTCAGGAATTATCAGAAATGTCAGCTAGTTGAGGTTAAAAGTGATGTGGGGGTAGATAAAAACGAGAGACTCAAAAAATTGGAAAGTAAAATTTATCATCCCATGCCTTGTTGGCACTAACTTATATTAACGGTTGTTAAAATTGTATTTCTTCCAGGCAAATATCAAATAAGAAAGGAAAACCCAGTAACGCACTTGAGCTTTGATGAACGTATTGAGATCAGTTTTGTTGTCGTTGTTGTTGTTCTTTTATGAGCACACTGTAGTAGAATATGGGAAGAAAGTTGCCCAGGCACCACAACACAAGGAGTGTCCAAACACAGCCTCACCTCCACCCTGAGTCTCTGGCTCCAATCCCACCTAACAATGGCTGTCAATGCCCCAGGACATCCTCTGGATATCGAATGCTCTTTTTCCAGAAACCACCTGTCCCACTCAAGCTCCTTGGTCTCTATCAATTTCTGCAGTCTGGAAAGATACAGGGCATGGTCCTCTCCCAGACAGACATCATAGGCTTAAAGATGGGGAAGGAAACTTAGCCATTATTTATGTAACTGGAGTAGACTACTGGCCACCTGGGAAAATTCTAGAAGGGTCTGAAAAAGCCTCTCTTATTTATGCAGGCAAAATTAGCCTGAGAATTAGTTCCTGTATTTACTATCACAAAGAAAGGGTCAGAGGAGACGACACAGAGAAAGCAGACTTTGCCAGGGCCTAGGGTGCGCAGACAGAGTGACAGCAGTGAAAGGGGAGGACCCTGGAGGAGAGCTGATACCAGGCCAAACCACAACCACACTGCCCACTCGGGCCCCGCCTGGGGCACGGCCCAAGGAGGAGCTGCAGCCAAGGGAGCCGGTGTCAAGGGTTTTAGGAAAGCCGCCTTGACAGGTAGGGAATGTCAGCTTTCCATAGAGTAACGCTCTGTTCACCACTTGTCCAAATAGCGATAAATCACCAGTAAATTCCTGCTGCTGTCGGGAAGGTCTGGACTTCAAAGCCTAAAATTCACAAACAGGAACCTTTCATTAACTCTGGAAAAAGAATTTCACTTTATTTCAATTTGTGCATTTCACTTATTTAGTGGAAGCATATACTGCTGACCAACACAGCATACTGTTTTGAATCAAATGCCTTTTATTACATAACCATTAGACAGTGAGATTATTTGCTTAAATGCTAGACCAGCCTTCATCTGTACCAAATGTTTGAACTTGCTTTCTTAAAAGATGAGACAACTTTGCTCTTTAGTTTTTTTTTAAAAAAAAGCTAGCTTTATTCACTAAAATAAATAAATAAATAAAAACCTCAAGGCTGTAACGTTTTGATTTTCCTGGAGTTCAAAGAACTACCTTTCTTCATTAAATAATGTAAAGCATCTTTGCTGAGAGAGAGAATAGCAACATGGTATGATCTGGAATTAACTGCCTAGTGGTGAGTTGTTTTGCTGGAGTGAACAGCTTACTTATCCCTCATTTCTCCTCTTGTCTTCCTGTCTCAGCTGGGCTTAGATATTCAATGTCAGAATTATTTCTTTCATCAGGCACATGCAAAGGGAATAATATTCCCTCCACTGAACATCGGTGCTGCCTGGACCTTTTCAAGTTCAGGTCAAACACCTCTTTTTTATTTTAAGAGACACTGCCTCACACAAAGAAAATATAAAACATTGATCTTGAGCAAAAGCACTCAAGAGCAAATTGGGATCTAGGCTATTTTCAGCTGGGACAACCATTTCCTTCAGGCTTGACCTGAAGATCAGATGTTTGACTCTTCCAGGAATCAAGGTGAAGAAGGATAAACATGCAAGCTTGAAGGAAAAAAGAAGGCAATCCAACTTGTGTTTTCTGTATGTTGGCGGCAGAACATTTAACGGCCAGCCACCACCGACAGAGTTTGGAAAAGTCATCAGTGGGAAAGTAGCCAAAACACGGCTCAAGCATGGGTGGTCACCAACAGTCAAAGAAGAGAGAGAGAGAGAGAGAGGGAGAGAGGGTAGGGGGAGGGAGAGAGGGAAGAAGAGAGAGTGGGAAGAGAGGGAAGGTCTTTATACAAATGCTTTGCACATGATGTGCTACCTATCTGCTTTCCCATGGACCTATGCCTGCATAACTGTCAACACCCTGCTGGAAGCTCGAATTAGGGGAAGCAACAAGGAAACATTTCATATAAACCAATTAAAATGTAGATGACCCAGTCACTCATGCAGCTTTGAGTGGGCTGGTGTACATCATGCTTCCTGATTTCAAGAACAGAATTGTCACGTCACATCGTATATTTTGTCTCTAGAAAGTCATGGTCAGATGGATTTGAACATCAATCTGGGGTAAAACTCCTTCCCATTATTGAAGTTTTCTCTTTATTGTTAGCCTGGCTATGCATTAACGGGAGGAACCAAGGCCTCAGTAAGCAGTAGAGCTGTCAGCCAGTTCAACAGTGAATATAGCCAAACCTAATATGCTTTAGAAGTGCTCACAAATACTACCAGTTTAAGAATTTTGTGAGACCAAAAAACTACATTCTTTTTTTTTTTTTTTTTTTTGTGTGTGTGTAAACCTGGTGATTCACAGACCTGTACCCCTGGGGATAAAAATATATGTTTATAAAAAATAAAAAATTATATTAAAAAAAAAAACTACATTTTTTAAGGAACAGTTCCCTATTAGATTAACCATGATGATAGCACCAATATATGTAAATATGATCCTTTTTTTTTTTTTAGCCATCTCCATATATTTCCTTCTTTGTTTGATTCTAAGTTATTTTATTATTATGCGCATGCATTAAAAACTATGGGTAGGTATTGTTTGCCTTTCTGGGGAAATGATGTGATTGCCCTTGCAAGGCAGTCAAGCTCCATCGTGACCCTGGATTTCCAGTACTACCCTTCGACTGTACCAGCGGCAGCCCCCATTTTGTGGCAGAATCTTTCTGTATGTACTTTGGAGCAAAAACATCCAACATAACATTCAAAGGCAACATCTCCCAGGTGAATGTTTTACATATGTACTCAAAAAGTGCTGTTTTTGTTTGGTTTTGTTTTTATGAAGGCCATTTTAAAATGAAGCCCTCTGCTACCTTTCCATCTAGGACCCAAATCCAGGACTTTCGGACAGGCTCCATCCCTGTAATGTTTTTTGGTCATGCCGTAATGAGTCTGAGATTCTGTGACCCAACCCACACCTCTCACTGTGCCTTGCCCAATTATAAGGATGCAACATGGTATCCTGCTTCTCCATTTCAAAGGTAGCAGCCTCCTGGGTGTCCCTGCTTTATTAGGTTGTCCACTATACAGGTTTTGAGCAGGGAGCAGAACAGGTTCCCAGGAGAATCTTCATTTTTTTCTTCTGTCTGCAAAATCACAATATTCAAACTGAAAAGTCAATAGTGGCCTATATTTTTGAATGATCTGCATGGTAACATATAATTGGCATCCCTGGGTTTGTTCTGCATTCTAACCAGTTGCGTGACTGAATCGGTCACACTTTTTGCATAAGTGTGGGTTCTGGAAATTTATAGTATTTTTGAGTTATTCTCTTTGCTTTGGGGACTACCCATTTGAGAGGAAAACATTGAACAAATCAAGAAGTGTGACTGTTAGCACCTGAACAAGCTTTCTGCCCATCTCAACCATTCATTAGGATAAATATTATATGCTTTTTTTTTTTAAGATTTTATTTATTTATTTGAAAGAGAGAGGGATCACAAGTAGGCAGAGAGAGAGGGGGAAGCAGGCTCACTAATGAGCAGAGAGCAGATGGGGGGCTCGATCCCAGGACCCTGAGATCACGACTTGAGCCAAAGGCAGAAGCTTAACCCACTGAGCCACCCAGGTGCCCTGTAGGATAAATATTATATGCTTCTAACATGTGGCATTGCTTTCCATCAAAGCTTTTTTTTTCTTTTCTTACAGTAGTAACTCAATAATGGCTGTATTAACCTGCTATTGGAAAAAACACAGGCTCTACTTTGACACATGGTAGTGACTGGCTTTTGATTTTTTAATTATGCAATCCAGTAGCAAATCCCATATATGTATATATATGTATAGACATAACATTTGTTCTTTTTCAAAAAAAGTTTTATGAGTATAGTTGACACACAATGTCATATTGGTTTCAGATAAACACTAATTTGGAGGATACAAGCAACCCTGTTTATTGAAGCATTATTTATAATAGCCAAGCTATGGAAACCATCAACTTTCCACTACATTAATGATAGTGTCTATGTGTGGGTATGCCTAACAACTGATACCATATATTATAGCTGTTTTGTTAAGAAGACCACCACAGTCCATGCAGTCCTGGAGAAAAAAAACAACATTATGAGCATTGAGTTTTTGCAAAGATATTAAGGCAAAATATTTTACTTCTATGTCTTCTGCAAATTTTCATGCAACATAAAAATATGAATAAAAATCACTTGTACAAAGTCTTCCTCAACACTTCTTCAACCTGATAAGATTACTTATGAAACACTTTGATAACCTTTACATGGAATGGGACTGATATTCTTGTCTAATGAACAGAAGCAAGGACAATCTGACAGAAAGGAAAATGCTCTGCTTAACCACTGGAAGAATTGAGTCTAAACCTCTTCTTTGCCCCCAACTAGCTGTGTGATTTGAGGCAAATGAATTTCCCAAGCCACTTTTCCTCTCTCTGCAAAATCAGAGAAGATATACCCATATTTTGGAGTGCCTGTAAGGGCTGAGGTCAGGGTTTCACAATTGCCTTTCCTATAATATGGAAAAGAGAATTGTTGAAATTAAGGGCAATTTCAGGTGGCTTGTTCTAAAAATGATTTTGTGATGGCCTCACGTTTTGAACAACATACACCTTCAGAGGGTGATGACAAGGAACGGATGACAGTGTGGATGGACTGGAGCTGAATTGCTTCAAGGAAAAATCTTCTCTTGGCTTAAATACTATTGCAGTCTCTACCCCTCCAACCCCAGGACAACTACTCATTTTTAGACTTTATGCCCATTTTCTAACCTCTTTCGAATTAAAACAAGTAGATTTAGGTTTGTTTGTTTTCCAGCCAGAACTCTTAATTACCAATAGTAGAAAAAAACAGCAGGAAGCTTTGAGAATAAAAGGATGGGGATTGGTTATCAGAGGATGGGAGCTCTTGGATTCATAGAGAAGGGTGCCTCTGGGTCTCCAGACTCTAAGGAACGCTGATGGGAGCCCAGGATGTTTTCTCTCGGCTCTCAGCCAGGCTTCCCCCCAGTGACTGCTGATTCTACTATCTGTTACAGATAAGCCTTTGATTTACCATTCTGCAATGAGAAAAACATTCCTGGAAATGTCTTACTGGCAAAATCTTCCAAGCTCAGGGTCCTGCCAAGGGGCAGCCAGTCAAGAGTGTGCTCTCCCACTCCCAATTCTGCTGACTTCAGATCAAAAGGATCATGGGCCTAGTTTGGGTCAGATGGTTCTCCTTGGTCAAATCAGTGTGGGTGGGGGGAAGGGAGGGTCTCATTTCATGAATATGGCTGCTCCCACTGTAACCAGGTGGCAGAAGATCTGGAGTGTGTCGTTTGACTCTAAAACTTTGCTTTCACTACAAGGAGTAGAGAAGTACCATGCACGTTATGGTTGAGAAAGGAAAGGAGAGGAAAGGAGAAGAGGGTGGGGGAGGGGGAAAAGAAAAAGAGAGGAAGAGGGAGGGAGGGAAGAAGCGGGGGAGGGAGGAGGAAAGAGGGAGAAGGGAAGGAGGAAAGAAGGAGGAAAGGAGGCAGGAAGAAAAGACAGAGACAGACAGGGGGAGAAAGGAGAAAAAGACTTCCTGTGATTATTGCAACTTGCTATTACAAAGCAGAGCCCCACATTCAGTGCTAAGATAGGAAGAGTTTAGGCTTTGTAGCTCACCACCACCTGTAGTGGAGTAAACTTTTTCCATACCAAAGTTTATTTGCTGTCTCAAAGCCTGGCACTGGTGTCACAACTTCCAATGACACCAGAAAGCACAATTGGATTTTTCCAATAAGCAAAATATTTTTGTTAACTCACAATTTTAGAAGAATTTTTACCAGCTTACGGTTTGCTCTGTACAAACTGCAAACAGTTTGTAGCTCATTTTTGCCATGTAGGCATTTGTGTGTGTGGGGGGGGGATGAAAGTTCTTTTCATTATCAAGGAAAAAGATGTAACTTTGTTCATACATTTACAGACCACATGCTGGAATTCAGTGGAAAATTATCATTTTGCCCAAGGGGAAATAGTATATATTTTAGATAATAAGAAATAGAAGGTATAAAATATAAAATCATATGCTTAATAACTGCATGAGTCTTAGTGAAACTGGTACATAGTAAACAGAAAATTAAGCTCCATATCCTACTTGCAGAATTCAAAAAGCAAGCAAGCCCTAATGAACAGCAAAATTGAGTAATTTTTCACTGAACGTAATATGTATTGTCAGGCATGTGTTAAGTCTATTTATGGAGCAGTTATGTCACTTTGCCCAGTTTTTATTGATTAACTAAGTCAACTATATAGAATTGTTAAAACCAGAAGAAACAAGCCCAAATTTGAGTCATTTGTCCTCCAGGACAGCAAACTAAGACTTAATTAGGATTTCAACCTATCCCAGGCAGGTCAACTTTTAGTAACTGAAATTCTTGATCAGCACCAGTGAGTTCATCTGCATGATGAAAAAAAAATCCTGCCTTCCCTTCCCCCTAAAAGGGTCCCTGGCCTGAAACAATCCTTTCTTTTCTTTGCCAGTAACTTCTTGCCCCTCCCACCTCCTTATAAAAATCTTCCATTTTGTACAAAGAGAGCATCTCTCTACTTGTTGGTTGGGATAAGACTTGATTTGTGAATCGCTTCCTAAAGCCAATTAAATCTTCAAATTTACTCAGTTGAATTTTGTTTTTCCACAGTATTTTGATTAAATCTTGATGAATGTTTGTAGTTGTGTGTTCCAATGTTCTGACCCAGGTGTGAATGTGGACTTTTTTTTTTTTTTTCTGGCTTAATCTTTCCACTTAGAAGATGAGATGACAATCCATCTCATTCTGAGATGCTTGAAGAAAAACCCAGTTATCTTACCGCATACATTCACTATTGGAAATGAAACAAACTAAGTGTGAGGATAAATTGTGTTGCTAACTGCTGCTGATTCACTTCTGTTGTTGACAGTATTGACTGTATTGGCTAAGGGTCTGGTTTCATTTTCTGACAGAATCTTACCTGTTTGCATGTTTACCTTCACTCTCCATTTAAAAAAAAAAACTATCTATATCTATATCTATATCTATATCTATATCTATCTATCTCACAAGATTTGGTATCTTCTCTTCCAAATGGTTCTTAATCTTGAAGAACTTTAGGCAGGCGAAAGGAGGCTTGGGACTGTATACACCTCTATCACCAGGAGAAATGGTTGATGAGTACAGACAAGTCTCTGTTTGAACCAATGGCCAAAGAACCACAACTTCATTAGTTCCATTAGTTGGCTCCAATAAATGATGAATGAAACACCATGGCAGTATCTGGAGTGTTCAGGGACCAAGGCTAGCCAGAAATGTGGCCATCTTTCCCTTACTCTTTGAGTCAGAGGCTTGCACAGAAACCCTATAGCTGACCATTGTTGCTCCAAAGCTACCAGAATTACCATGCTCAGATCTTCACCCATTCTACTTTGGATTATCCATGTGGGTGTTTTCAAACCTACCAGGACATACGGGGTTGAATTATACTTCCAAATACCTGCAGATTCAATGAAAGAAAATGAATTGTCTCCTTTTAGCCATAATATCTTACAAATTTATGAATGGTCTACATTGTAATACTGTCCACACAACCTACCAATTACTTTACAGTAGTCCTGAAAGTAGATGTTATTATTTCCATATTGCACAATCCAAGATGGAAATTAATGGCAGTGGTGTAATTTGGCTAATAAATACTAGATTCAGGCTGAACTCAAATCTATCTAAATTCAGAGTCTGCATTTTTCTCACTATGCTATATTTTATATAAATATGCCATATATATTCATTTTAATGAAATAATCTCAATTTTTAATTTTTAATCTTAATATTTAATGAAATTAATCTTGTGTTCCAGAGGCCTGAATCTGCGTTTCAATTTAGAGAATATTTATTGACAATATTTATTGGTAATATAAAGTGCATGTTGTCATAGGTCATAAATATAAGGACTGTCACATTTGGATATTTGGGACACATTTGGGACCACAGTGATTAAGATAATTCTGTCATTAGGAGAACCTATAAGCAAATTTTAATCCTATTGTCTTTCCACTTCATGGAATATTTTTTAAAGAATTTTGACTGGTAAATGTCAAATATAAACTTGTAGTGCTTTGAATTTCCTGTTGAATAGCTATTCTTTCCAACTGGCTACCTATCAGTTTGGTCCATATTAGAAACTCCACCCTTTCCCTATCTGGCTCTATTCTCCTACTCATGATTGGTTCACACCTATTGGTTTTTCAGTCCTTATTAAGTTTTTCTCCTTTGGTTATAGTTAGATTCTCACTATTAATGCATAGTTCCCAACTATCTCTGTTCTTTTTCAACTATCTTGGGTAAATAGTCTTTCTCTAAAAGTATGGGAAAATTATTTTTTTCTAAAAGAGCATACCCAATGGTTTTGAGTAGTCATTCACATTTTAGTCTAAATAGATCTTTAATATCTAGTTAGCTTATTTGCATTTATAAATAAATTCAAGGTTGAGGAAGATGCATTAAAGAAAATAAACAGAGTGGGGACATAATTTGCAAATTCAAATGAGCCAGATATGGAAGATAATCTCCTTGAGAAAACCCAATTTTTAGTTTTCACTAGGTCCTTCTCTGTTGTCAGCACTGCTTTTGGATTTATGGGCCTGATTAGCTATTTGTCCTTGGGTCCTAGGGGAAAAAAAAAGAGGGGCATGAATGAAAAGGCATCCTGATCTCCAATATGTCCTGCCCTCTCATAATGTCATGGTTTTGAGTGTCAGGCATGTACATACATGTACTCATTTCTGTTCTGTTCCTGAGTACTCTTTCTTTGCCACTGGTCCTCAGATTCCTTACTGTGAAAAAAAAAAAAATCAAGAGCAGCCTCCACGGTGTGCTGTGAGGATGAAGTGAAGTATGGAATGGCCTCCAGCCATTATGTGGGCCCCTCCCCATTTACCTGGAACTTCATCACATCCTTCAATGGGACACACTCCTCTCAGGTTCAGAATCAAAAGGTATTTATTCAGGTCTAGAATCAAAGGATATTTGTTCAGATCCAGGCAAATGAGCTGTGGAAGGGCATTTACCTTCTTATTGATCATCTTACATGATTACATTTGAAACAACTTTTTTGATAACACTGACTGACTTCTTCTATGTCACCTTAGGAAAACCACTCATTGCTTTTGATGAAAACATCTTTATCCACTGATTGAGAAGATCAAGCCGCCTGCGATTTTTTGTTTATTCAGTGATTCTGAATTATTAATAAAGTATAAAGCCAGTGAGCATAGGAAGACTTATTGGATGCTCAACTCAGGATTCCTTTCAATATAGAACGATGAAAATATCTGAATGCTAGGTAAATTGTTATAAGTTCATGAGGGAATACTGTACATTTCTTAAATTCATATGTAGTCATATTAAAGAATAAACATCAAAAACAGTTTATTTACCAAAATAAACCAGTTTAACAAAACCCTATAGTTTGTTGATTCCCAATTCCATAGATACAAGTGTGAATAAAGAAATAGATAGAAATTTGGAAATAGATATAAGTAACTTAAAAATAACTGTAAGGAATGGGCAGAGGACATGAACAGACATTTCTGCAAAGAAGACATCCAGATGGCCAACAGACACATGAAAAAGTGCTCCATATCATTCGGCATCAGGGAAATACAAATCAAAACCACAATGCGATATCACCTCACACCAGTCAGAATGGCTAAAATAAACAAGTCAGGAAATGACAGATGCTGGCGAGGATGCGGAGAAAGGGGAACCCTCCTACACTGTTGGTGGGAATGCAAGCTGGTGCAGCCACTCTGGAAAACAGCATAGAGGTTCCTCAAAATGTTGAAAATAGAACTGCCCTATGACCCAGCAATTGCACTATTGGGTATTTACCCTAAAGATACAAACGTAGTGATCCAAAGGGGCACGTGCACCCGAATGTTTATAGCAGCAATGTCCACAATAGCCAAACTATGGAAAGAACCTAGATGTCCATCCACAGATGAATGGATCAAGAAGATGTGGTATATATACACAATGGAATACTATGCAGCCATCAAAAGAAATGAAAACTTGCCATTTGCGACAACATGGATGGAACTAGAGCGTATCATGCTTAGCGAAATAAGTCAAGCAGAGAAAGACAACTATCATATGATCTCCCTGATATGAGGAAGTGGTGATGCAACATGGGGGCTTAAGTGGGTAGGAGAAGAATCAATGAAACAAGATGGGATTGGGAGGGAGACAAACCATAAGTGACTCTTAATCTCACAAAACAAACTGAGGGTTGCTGGGGGGAGGGGGTTTGGGAGAAGGGGGTGGGATTATGGACATTGGGGAGGGTATGTGCTTTGGTGAGTGCTGTGAAGTGTGTAAACCTGGTGATTCACAGACCTGTACCCCTGGGGATAAAAATATATGTTTATAAAAAATAAAAAATTAAATAAAAAAAAGAGAAAAGAAAAAATAATAACTGTAAGGGGCACCAGGGTGGTACAGTCAATTAACCATCTGGCTTGGTTTCAGCTCAGGTTATGATTCCAGGGTCATGAGATTGAGCCCTGTATCAGGCTGCATGCTCATCTGCCTCAGATTCTCTCTTCCTCTCCCTCTGCCCCTCCTGCTTGTGCTCAGTCTCTCTCACTCTCTGATAAATAAATCTTAAACAAATAAAAATAACTATAATAATATACATCAAAATATCAAAATATTGGATGTTAACATTTTCATGGAGTAGGATTGAGTGGTTTAATTAATCCTTTATATTTTTAGGAAGTAGTCCTTAGTTTTTTTACAGTGAGTATATATTCTAGCCCACATATATGTCATTTAAAAATACATAGAAAAAAATGGCAGTCACAACCCATTAAGGGTTTGTTTATTTCAAAAATCAGTCTTAATTATTTGATTACACCAGAGCCATGACCTTGTGCCAAAAGGTGAAGGGAACTCATCAAAGTTGAGGAAAAGATCTCCTTGTCAGAGCCTTATTCAGCCACATAAAGAACCAGAGTATCTCTCTGGAGTTCAAATGTTGTACACAACTGCTACCTAGTGAAATCCATGTGCTTCCCTCCACTAATGATAAAGAATACAAAAGCTCAGAACACAAATTCAGGTAGTCTCACCCTGAAGTTTGAGAGCAGAACACTCAAATGAGTGCTCACGTAAGTCAATCAGAGAAAGACAATTATCATATGATCTCACTGATATGAGGAATTTGAGAAACAAGAGGGGATCACAGGGGAGGAGAAGGAAAGCTGAAACAAGATGAAACCAGAGAGGGAGACAAAAGCATAAGAGACTCTTAATCTCAGGAAACAAGCTGAAGGTTGCTGGAGGGGAGGGGAGTGGGAAGTTTGGGATAGCTGGGGGATTGACATTGGGGGGGGGTATGTGGCTATGGTGAGCACTGTGAATTGTGTAAGACTGATGAATCACAGACTTGTACTCCTGAAACAAATAATACATTATATGTTAATTTAAAAAGATGAGTGCTTACATCCTTAAAACACCACCACATTTTATGAAAATATATTCTGCATGCCTCCTTTTCCCACCTGAGCATTTCCTACTGGCTGTACTTCTGTGATGGTCTCAGTTTTATTTCCCGATCTGCCCTCTGCTCCTCCCTTCCACTGAAGATGATGCAGTTCTAAGGTTTGCCTATATCCCCTTGCTCAGCATCTTCAGACAAATCACCCACTTTGAGGACTTTGCAGGCCCTCTGGCTCCATCCAAGTTCAGGTTTTGACTTCAGCTGTCATTTGGCATCTATGAGCTCCTTGTCACCAGTTTCCTTCCAAATGGAAGGACACTGCCTGATCAGATGAGGTTTCCTTGAGCATTTGAACCTTGGTATATGGCACCAAGGATGTCTAGCCTGAGATGTCAATTTAGCATTTGCTGGGGACCTAATGGCCTCTGCCATACATCTCCACCAGAATGGAAAATTAATTGGACAGACGATGAATTGTCACATGCATTTCGGGACTGCAGATGATAATGTGCTAGAAAACAGTGGGACTTTAAAGCCATAGGATGAAGATGACACCTTATCTATAGCTAGTCAGGGAGTCAATGCAAACAGTTCAATGTTGTGTATTTTATACTATATGCAACATTATAAATCTATGACAATGATCATCATCTAATCCAGCCAAAAAATTAGTGGTCCCATTTGAAGCATGAATCACTGGGTCAATGCCATGCCATTCTATTAAACCCCTTCTAATGGTGAGCAAATTTGGCACCTATTCAAAGACCTTCATAATTCACAACTGGAGTTCCATCAACCACAAACAAGTTCACAGCCTTCCAAGAGTCTTTTGGTGTAGTTCCTGACTGTGCCATTAGAGGTCAGCAGTAGTCAGCACCCTGAAAGTCGGCTCCCACTGGGTCAATATTTTTGTCTAGAACATTCTTCAGAAAGATGTTTCTTTGGTTTTAGTATCCTCACCTATTGGTAAATTTGATTTCCTCGGAATTTCCATTCCAGGTTTGAAAATATATCCAGGAATCCAACAGTCTATTAAGATACTAGGTCTTCATTAGGAGACACACCGGTGTTGATAAGGGAACTTATGTCCAAAAGGGCAGCTCCAGGTGGAATATCTGATAAGGCAGGAGGGGAGTCTAACCATAAAACCTGTAATACAATACTGATCTGAAACAAGGGTGTGAGCCCTAGCCTAAATACCTCATGGACTACCTGTAATATAGACTACTCAGTAGCCATAAAAACAATTTTAAAAGGAGGCCATAAATGTATTGACATGAGATGGCCATGCCATACTGTTGAGGGAGAAAACCAGTTTTTGCCAGAGTCTGTAAAGTATAATTTCATTATATATATGCTCTATGCTTTCATGTGGTTCATATTTTTGGGAACATTCCTTTCAAAATGAAGTTTTCCCTTTCAGATATCAGAGAAATGGTCACCTCTCTGATGACTTTACAGGGGATCCCGGCTTCTTCCTATTCTCTGGATAATAAGCAACACTTTGGCTGTGCCTCCACTCATGCGGAATTCTGGTTGTTCTCTAATTTGTCTTCTCAGCCAGAGTGCAAGAAACTCCAGGCCAAAGAATAAGTCCCCTTTGTGGCTGCGGACACAGGCAGGAAGTATAATGATGTCTGCTGAGAGAAGGAGGGATGGGAGGCAGGTGTGCAGAAGTCCTGCAGGTACAGGTGCCAGGTCTGGAGTGTGAGCCCACCAGGGAACTCCTGGGGGGGTGACTTTCCTTCTCCACATGACTCCTGTGGTATTGTGATTTATAATAAGAAATGTGTATTTGATCTTTGTCTTCATTTCTGGCACAGGACTCCTAAAACACTTGGAATTTCCTAAGTGATGAGAGACATAATGTGACTCTTGTCATTCTAGTGAGTTGACCTTTGGACCCCACCTAAGGATGGGGGCTGGTTGCCAGGGGACCCAGCCAGGTGATTACACGGTTAGAACTTTTAATCCCACATCTGACCTTCACAGAGAGAGAGCAAATAGCCAAAAATCAATGATTTAATCAACCATGCTTATGTAATTAAACCTTCATTTAAAAAAAAAAAAACAGAATGGGCTGGGTTTGGAGAGCTTCTGGGCATGGTGAACATAGGTGATTTGGGGAGAGTGGCATACTCAGAGATGGCTTGGAAGTTCCTCATCTTCCCCCACATCTCTCCCTGTGCTTCTCTCCCACCTGGGAGAGAAGTTAAATCTGGCTGTTCTGAGTTAAATCCTTTTATAATAAATGGATGCTCTAGTAAGCAAGATGTTTCTTTGAGTTCTGTGAGTAGCTATAGCAAATTAATTAAACCTGAGGTAGTAGTCTTGGGAATCTCTGATTTATAACTGGTTGGTCAGAAGCATATGGGATAGATAGCCTGAACTTGCTTGCAGATGATGTCTGGAGGGGGCGAGGCAAAGTCTCATAGGTCTAAACCCTGAGCCTGTGGAATCCGTGGCTTTCTCAAAGTAGGTAGTGTCAGAATTGACTTAAATTGTAAGATACCCAGCTGGTGTCCCAAGAATTGCTTGCTGGTGTGGGGGAAGACACACACATTGGAATTGGGTGCAGGATCCAAAAGACCCCCTCCCCAAGTCCCCCCATTGGAGATATACTCATTCAGCGCTTATCAGATGATCTATGGGTGTGGTCAGCCTGGGGCCATCTCTGGGCAGCAGGTGCAGGAGCCATGGGGAGTGACAGCTCCTGGGCAAGACACAGTCTAAGGCAAAGTAGGATATAGCCAGAGTTTCCTGTCTGGGATCCACAGCTGTTGACACACCGACGTCCTCAGCTCTACAGCCTCCAACTTTCAGCAGGCTCTCTTCTGGGCATTATGGGGGTTTAAACATTGTGGTGCCTTCAGGGTGGAAGTGGGCATGGAACACTGTGCATCAGTACTTCTGCTCCAGGCACAGGCAACAGTCATAAGAAGTTAAAGTGTATCTTATAACCCCAGGATCCACCAACCTCGCTTTCAGAATGTGTCTAAAGAAAGCAATGTGTAAAGAGATGTGTGCATTGGTGTAGATTGGATCATTGGGAAAAATCTGAAATCATCAGGTGTCTATCAATAGGGCACTGACTAAATAAATCGGGCTCTGGCATATAAATTGGAGTACTCTGGGACATGATGCAGACGATGGCTGTCAGCATGTAGGGCATATAACGATCACTCCAAAATTCTGTTAGAAACAGATTCTTGGCTCCCATGCTGGGCAAGATTTTGATTCAGTAGAATGAAAAGTCTGGGAATATGCATTTTTAAAATATACTTATGGCAATTCGCTGCACATATGGTGGGAACCTGTCTTTGAGGAACACAGATGTATTAATTGGCCGAGAAAGGCAGAAATGCAAACAAAAACCCACAGAATGTATATGCACAGAAAATTACCAAATGTTTATTGTGGTGATATATCAGTGGAGGATGTTTACAACTTATTTCTTTATATTTTGTTGTTTACCTGGGTTTTCTAAATTTCTAACAAAAATTGTGATGAGAAAATCTAAAACAAAAGGCACAGACCTGCTTCTCAGATGAGCATGTAAAGCAGGGCCAGTGAGACCACTGTGGTGATGGGGTGTGGGGCCAGCAGTAGGGGACTGAAGGATAGTGGTTGGGATTCTCTGTCTCTTTGATTCTGTCCAGCAGTGAGCAAGACCCAGGCCTGAAGGGGATGGTCTCCCAGACTCCTCTCCTTAAGAACTAGGGGTCCCCAGGCTGGTCATGGGGCTTCTATTATTTCTCATTTTCAGTGGGGACCTTTTTTCCTGGGTCACATATAAACCATACCTATCGAAGGACACCTGAGTGGCTCAGTCAGTTAAGCATCCAACTCTTAATCTCAGCTCAGGTCTTCATTGCAGGGTCAAGAGTTCAAGCCCTGTGTTAAAAAAGAAAGAAAGAGAGAAAGAGAGAGAAAGGGAGGGAGGAAGGAAGGATGGATCATACCAATCTGTTTTTCTCCTGTAAATATTAAATAATCATTTAATCACTTGCGAGCTGGAATCTATAAGAGGTGGCACTGAAATTGCACATTGAGCCTATTGAGCTCTGGTAAGTTTGACCTATCAATCTTTCCAAAGTGATCTATACAACACAGAAAAAGTACACACCTTCCAATTTCTCTGACACCTGAACAATTTGAGAACCACCAGCATGACAGAAAGAGTTGAGAAGCCTTTGAAACGAAATCAAATGTGAATTCAAATTTCAGTTTTGTCTGAGTGACATGGGAACAGAAGTGAACATCACCTTTCTGGGGCTGGTTTCCTTCTGGATACAAGAATAATTACAATGAGTGGAAAGAGTGTTTATCAGCATGATATGGGGTGAAGTAAAGCTCCTGGTCCTGTGTAGGAACCTAGGTACTTTGGGGGTCCATTGCCTGACCTCTGGGTTGAGCCCTGTGCCACCCCCCTCCCAAGGACAAAACTCTACAGGGCTGAAGTTGGCCTCAGCAACACACATGCATGGGCCACAGTGCATACACCAAATGTTACTGACACACACCACTCTACAAAGCAATGGTAGAAAGGGCAAGACATGATGAAGAGCCACACTGGGTACAGAAGTGGTTTTTGCTTCATATCAAAGCAATTTTGGTTGCCAGAGGTCAGAGAAGAGAGAAGTTGCCAAATACATTCTTGTGAGATCTTGAAGCATTTGTGAGCTATCATCCATCTTACTGACAAGAGAGAGGGCTAAAGAGTCACAAGGTTTAGAGTGACTTCAAGGAAAATGTCTGAATGGAGGGGATTAAGAACTGGGGCTGGATGAGCAGTACCAACAAGCATGGACATTGGGAGGAAAAATTCAAGCATGGCTACTTGAACTTGAGATCACTAGTATTGCTGTAAGAGTTGAAATTTGCCTTATATAACTGAATTATTGGGGTACCTGAGTGGCTCAGTGGGTTAAGCCTCTGCCTTCATCTCAGGTCATGATCTCAGGGTCCTGGGATTTAGCCTAGCATTGAGCTCTCTGTTCAGCAGGGAGCCTGCTTCCCCTCTCCCCCACACCCCCGCCTGCTGCTCTGCCTACTTATGATCTCTCTCTCTTTGTCAAATGAATAAATAAAACCTTCTTTAAAAAGTGAATTATTATTATTATTATTACTATTATCTATAGTTAACATAAAGGGATCTTTCCAAAAATGTTAACTCATTGGTCCAAAAATCAAACCTAACATTCTATCAAATCCTGTGTGCTTTGAAAGCCATCCATGGATTGATAATTCATAGAGAACTGATGACTATTTTTGCCTCATTTAGACACTAATTTAAAGTATTGGTCATTCTGTACTTTGATATAAACAGAAAGTTACTGTGGTCTTTCCTCTGTCGTTTTGTTAAAAATTCTGCCATTTGCTTTTATTCTAGTGTGGTTTTGTTGTTGTTGTTTTAGAAAAGAGAGGAATTTAATCTTTATTTACAGGACACTACAAGATAATACACAGAAATAAAAAAAACCACTGAGAGGAGGAGCTTCACGCAGTTTGTACAGTTTGGAACTGGTCAAGTAGAGTTTTGTTGTAAAAAGACCTGCAATAACAAAACCCATTTAAAATGAGTTCTCAGTAGAGAAACAGCAAGGCAAACTTCTACCAAGCAGAGTACAAAACAAACAACTTCCTGCCTCAACAGTTCATCTGAAAGTTAAAAGTCCCAGGAGTGCAATCCTGAACTTGGAACATTCTGGACAACATTCTGATCTTCCTCTTCCTCTACAGAGAAATACTTCTCAATCAAGTTTAATGAAGCTTTGTACACAGACTCATTTTCATGGTTTTGTAGAGCTTCAATTTTGTCCAAACCTCCACATTCTTCAATCATTATACTAAGTTTCTCAGTTTCACCTAGTTTCTCAGCAGCCTGAAAGATGTTTGAAATGCCATCCAGAATACCCAGAATAATTCTGGTACCCTTTGCAGTTAAGAGGTTCATCAATGGTTCTATCATGCCACAATGAACAAGGTACAAAATGTGTTCAGCTGTCCTGACACTTGTATAATTGGTCACAGCCCAGACTTTGGTGTCTTAAAGTCTGCCTTAGAGAGAACACCAATGAAGAATGGGACTAATCCATGACTCACAACTTGTTGGATCTGGTCCTGGCGTCCAGGTGTGATATTTGACATTCTCCGTGTAGCTTCCTTCTGAATATTAATTTTGGGGTTTGTTAGCAGGCTGGGAAAGACAGCAAGTGCTCCTGCATCTATCACAACCTGAGTCTGTTCATCTGTCCCAGTGACAATATTTCCTATAGCTCTTAGTACAGGAGTCACAGTGGACAATTTCACTGTAGCTTCTAGAAGCTTCACAAGCTGGGGCACAACGCCTGCTTTCGCAACCATTTCAATCTGTTCATTTGGACCATCAGTAAGGTAGAAGATGGCCCAGCCGGTATCTGCCATGACTTCTGGATCATCATAATGCAGGAGATGAGCTGAGGTAGGAAGAATCTGTTTAACAGTGTCTAACGGGGATTCTTGTTGCGACAAAGTTTGAAAGTGTCTAAGTAAGGTTACATAAACAACCACATGCTAAAGATGACATATCAGGAACTGCAAGGAGAGCCAACAGCGGATCAACTGCACCATACTTGATAACCAAGTCTTGAAAAACTTAATCATCACCTGCAATGTTTCCTAGAGCCCATACAGCTTGTTCGCTGATGTGGGCATGGGAAGATGCCAACAGAGAAATGAATGCTGGCCTAGCACCTCCATCTACCACAACCTTCGTCTGTTCTGATGTCCCTGAAAAGCAGTGTTAGTGAGAGCCCAAGCAGATTCAAACTGAATGGGACTACAATCAGTTCTGCCCAAGAAGGACACAAATTTTAGAATCAAACCAGCCCAGATTATGTTGTCTATGGGGGCCTGGTTTCCTAGCAGTTTGGGTAGCCTGGAGCTGGCTTTCCAAATTGTTGCTATTTATGTTTTTAACAATGTCATCAACAAATCAATTTATGGTGCCCTGATGTTGTGGTTTTCTTTCAGTGGAGAGATAGTGTCATCAGGAAACAAGCTTATGTTTCTCCTTTTCATCATCTGGTCATCCTTCTTAGCTTTCCTGAGCTCCACATTAACCTCTATTCGATGCCATTTCATTTCTGTACTGTTTCCCCCCTTGTTCTTAAATCTGTTAAGGCAGGTAGCTGGTGAATTAGCATTCTCGTTGGTGGACATGGTTATGAGAAAAAGGAGAAAGCTGCTTGGCCGGTTCAGGCTTCCAAGGGAGGCGGTCTGGGGCACTGAGCCTGCCGTTAAAACGTCCACCATGGGGACGCCTGGGTGGCTCAGTTGGTTAAGCCGCTGCCTTCAGCTCAGGTCATGATCCCAGGGTCCTGGGATCGAGTCCCACATCGGGCTCCTTGCTAGGCAGGGAGCCTGCTTCTCTCGCTGCCTCTACCTGCCACTCTGTCTGCTTGTGTGTACTCTCTCTCTCTGACAAATAAAAAACAAAAAACAAAACAAAAACAAAACAAACAAACAAACAAACAAAAAAAACGTCCACCATGGACACCCCAAAGATGGTATGCTGCTTTTATTCTAGTTGTTTGCCTGGTTTCTTTAAGGAGGTGGAGCTTACCTGCACCAGGTCAACCTACCAAAGACCATTAGAAATGTGTAACAGACTGCAGTATGAAGACAATTGGAGCAACCAGTCAGAGATTGAGTTTCCATAAATAGTTTGAATCTGGTCAGGGGCCTTATCAAAGTTGGGGGGAAGCTGGCTGTTACCCACAGGATGGACCCCAACACAGCTGTCCTCTGATGGCCAGGATTTCTGCCCTCTCCTCACCTATCTTTCTCTGAGTCCTACCTCAGGGACCTGAGGGACTCAGGACTCAGGGACCTGAGTCCTACCTAGGGGAAAATAAGATAAAAAATTCACACCAAGATGCAATTATCCTATTAAGAGTGCCACTCTTTGGCTGAAGCAGATTTTGCAGTCTATAAGTGCATCAGGCCCGTGTGTTGTACACCTTAAACTTATATAATCCTGTATGTCAATTATATCTCAATAAAGTTGGAAATAAGTAAATAAACAAGCAAACAAAGAAACAAACAAACAAACAAAAGCAGAGGGGATAACATCAGGGTATCCTATCCCCAGGGAAAGATACCCATCACCCATTCTGATACTGTCTCAAGGGCAGTCCATGCTCAGGTTGTCATATTCAGAGTCAGCCTTCAGGGATCACCTCCCTCTTACAAAGGGCATAGGAAGCTCATGCATAGGTGAGCTTGTCCATTTATTTCTCAACAGATACATGTGAAACTACCAGAACCTTTCTCCTTCTATCTTCCCAGTGGGGGAGTGAGTTCTGCCCCAAAGCTTCCTTAGTGACAGGTGTAGGTGATTGGCAGGGGGACCATGTCCACCAAGGGCATACATGCTCAAATGGCATTTCTCTTTCTCTCTTTTAAGATTTATTTATTTATTTTAGAGAGAGAGCCCACATACAAGCAGTGGTGGGAAGGATAACGTGAGCGGGGAAAGGCCAAGGGAGAGAGAGAATCTCAAGCAAACTCCCCACTGAGTGGGGAGCTTGACATGGAGCTCAATCCAGAACTCTGAGATCATGATCTGAGCTGAAACCAAAAGCCAGTCACTCAGCATACTGGGCCACAGGGGCGCCCCAGTGGCATTTCTATCATGTGTCTTCTATAGCTTCAACTGCAGCTTTCTGTTCAGATGTTCTTTTTTGTATCTTAATTCTGATTTGGTTCCAGCCTTCTGAGTCTTAGCTGAAGAGTTAAACTGGATTTTTAACGTTGCTGAAGATGCCTGATTTCACCTTATTGGGGGATGACTCAACTGGTTAAACATTTGGAGTTCTAAGGTTGAGAAACGGAACAATACTAACTCAAGGACATCCTGGGGTGTAATTTCAGACCACTGAATCATTCAGGTGAGGGGATCTTTTTAGGACTGTCATGAATCTTGCATCCCCACAGGCAATATAAAATAGCTGACCATGAGAATCTGCTTTTCCCACATCTCATCTTCAGGGTCTATGTCTAACAATTCATTTGGCAGCCAATAACCCATCCCAACTAAAAGCATTATTGCTTTTAATGATAATGATAATAAGAAGAAAACTCACCTGTGCTCTTACTAAACGCCAGACACTGTACTAAGTCTTTACATGCACTGTCTCAATCATCTTAATGCATTTGTTCTCATTTAAAAGGTGAAGACACTGAGGTACAGAGAGGTTCTGTAGCTTATCCAAGGTCACACAACACTCAAAAGCTGGCTTTAGGGGGCACCTGGGTGGCTCAGTGATTTAAAGCCTCTGCCTTTGGCTCAAGTCATGATCCCACAGTCTTAGGATCCAGCCCCATATCAGGTTCTCTGCTCAGCGTTGGGAGCCTGCTTCCTTCTCTCTCTCTGCCTGCCTCTCTGCCTACTTGTGATCTCTGTCTGTCAAATAAATAAATAAAATCTTAAAAAAAAAAGCTGGCTTTAGGATTTGAACAGCCTGTGTGACTTCAAAGCCTTTGAACTTTTCCACTATGTTTATGTTTTTTGAAAGGCAGATTCATAAAAGTCTTTAAAACTAAAGATGAGGACATGAAGTTTCAGAGAACTTAGTGACTTGTCCAAAGTCACAGGGCTAGGTCTTCTAAAGCTAATTTTCTTCCATACCCAACTGGAATAAATCAATTCAAAATACTCCCAAGACTCTCCATGCCACTGTTCCTCCTCTACCAGATGCCAAGTGAGAAGTGCAATGGCTTACCCAGACTGTTCTACATTGCTCTCCACGAAGGCAAAAGATAGGACTGGCCCCAAGCAAAGGGACAAGAACAAGGAAGGAAAATTCAGTGTGAAACTTCTATGCCTTTCCCTTGTAAGTTTGTGATCTGTTCTCTTGAGAAACTCTTCAAACACTAGAAAATTATATATATATATATATACACACACACACATTATATATATAATGTATTATATATCATATATTATATTTATAATATATATAAATTATATTTAAAATATAAATATAAATACTTATAATAATAAAATAAAATATTTATATATAATTTATATATATTATTATATATAGTTATATACATATATGTATATATGTATACATGCATCTATACATATATATGTATATAGTTATATACATACATATAGTTATATACATATACATATATATGTATATATATTATTATATAACTAAATAATATATATAAATTATATATAAATATATAAGTATATAATAATATATATGCAAATCTGAATTTTTATTTGTTCTTTTAATGACACTGTATATATATACAGTGTCATATATATATACAGTGTCATATATATATACAGTGTCATTAGAACACATATATATGCACACATATATATGTAGCATTAATGTACTTTTTTGAATTGAAATCTGAATTTTTATTATTTCTTCTGAACAAATAAATCCTTTCTGAATATTTATTTGTTCTTCTAATGACACTGTATATATATATGTATATATGTATATATATACATATGTTTGTATATACACATATATGTGTGTATATATGTACACTTATACATATGTATATATGTATGTATATATGTATATATACACATATACATGTATATACATATATAAACATATGTATATACATGTATATGTGTATATATACATATATATACAGTGTCATTAGAAGAACAAGTAAATATTCAGAAGAATTTATTTGTTCAGAAGAACAAATAAAAATTTAGATCAGGGAAATACAAATCAAAACCACAATGAGATATCACCTCACACCAGTCAGAATGATTTTTTTCAATTCAAAAAAGTACATTAATATAATAGACATTAGAAACAATATAACTTTGCTTTGAATTATTATTTTACCTTAGAAACTTGTTTTTAAACAGGTAACTTTCTTTAGCTTTGTAGATCAAGTCTCATAATTATGCTTGTCTAACCAACAGCTTCCCTGAGATGACAAAGTCTTCAGATGTACATGTATGCAATGTTTACTATGTCCATGGATTTATTCACATTTTATTAAAATTCTCAGTAATGGTACCTAATAGAGAGATATTGTCAAATTCCTTTATGATGGTATTTAACAAAGATTTTTATGAGAATTCAATTGTGCTTTGCCTTCTCCAGAAAAAAGGGGAGAAACTTATACCCATCATGTATCTTTAAAAAGTAGATATTTACTTTTGAAATATCATTCATTTCTTAATTTTTCCCCTTCAGGGAGCATGAAATAAACTGAGTAGCCCCCCCAAAAAAGAAAAGAGGAATTAAATAAAATAAGCTTATCTTCAGCTGGTGCCACTAAGTGATTCTGAAATCATATCTTGAATTAACCATTTCTTGAAGACAATGAGGGAAATATTTTTGGCTTGCTCATGAGCTCTCCTGGGTTTCTTTCTATCAGGCAGACAAGCAGGGAAATTCCCACAAGCCCTGACACATGGCAGGTTTGTAGAGCTAATCAGCTATTGCTCTCCTTTAATACTTGTTTCCAAGAGAGTAAGAACAGTGTCTGGTTTCATAAGAGCTTATTAAGGAAGTGATGGAGTACACTTTATGTTGTCTTTATGGTGCTTTGCAAGACTGATCTCCAATTACCTTTGTATTTTGTCCTTTCTGTATATTCCTCTCTTCTCCTGGTCAAGGAGACAGCCCAAATCTTTGATCATTCCTGATTAAAGAGGACGTGCGGAGGCTAGGCCAAAATTGGGTGTGCAAATTGAGACTGAGAACAGAAAGACACCCAAGGTTTCAGGGATGCCAAGGGCTTGTCCACTGCTCCACAGGGCCCTGAGGAGTGCCAGGACCACTGGAGGCCAGAGTATGATTGTGGGCCCATCTGAGGAGGCTGCACCTAGGCCCTGAGGCTCAGGATGGCTGTGCCACAGCACAGCAGGACCTCCAGACTTCAAGGGACTGTGTGCACTGGACAGTGGAATCACAGAGGTGACCTTCATATCCTGAAGATAGAGAGGTCTTACAGAATATTTTGCTGAACTTGAGACCCCTGCAATCTTCATAGATACCTGGGGATGTCTTACATCAGGTGCTCTACCCGCCAATCTCAGATATCTTGGAGTCAGATTGAATTTAACTGAACAAAAGAAAATAAAGTAGCATGATATGATTTTCATGCCCAAGTTTGTGGACTAAGATGCATGCTTACCACACACCTACATGTGGTTGGTCTCTCGGTCTTGGTAGGAAACTGACTTCTACTCAGAAAGTTTTAAATAAAGAAGATTTAATGTTAAAATTCTTTGTGAAACTGTGTGCACAATTAAGAGAACCAAGAAGAAGTTTGAGGCATCTAGAGATGAGCAGCATGAGGGAGTCATTACTACCTCTGGCCAAAAGGGGCAAGGAGACGGCTTGGTGTTCGTAAGATCCTGTGAAAGATGGCATGAGGGAGGGAACTGCATGATAGAGGACTTGGCCATTACCACACAACCTGATTGGAAGCAGGGGGATGGCAGGCAGAGAAATACCCCACCCATTCTTTTCCCACCCTCTGTTTTTTTGCCAGAGCCTCTCATCGGCTGAACCCATGCAGTGACCAGAGCCCAAAGGAAACCTGATGACTGAACCCATGTAGCGACCAGAGCCCAAAGGAAACCTGATGTCTGGTCAGGCCCTGGACAGAGTAGAGAAGTAGACAAGAGATTTGGGGTAGCGGCAAGGGGAAGAGAGAAAAATCAGCACAGCATAGACCAACGCATTCACCAAGGTGGTTTTCTAGGTTGTCATTGGCAGAATACATCTCTTGGAATATGCTTAAGAATCCTGTGCTTGGACCTGGGAACACCATCATGGATCAAGTCCAAACTCGTCACTTCCAAGCCATGACTCGAAGTTCTTTCACCTCCTTGATCTCCAGTTACTACTCATCTGCAAAGTGGCAGAGGGTTAAATGAATTAATGTCAGTAAAGTGTGAGGCACACTTCTGAAAACCTGGACACATGCCCTCTCAATAATTAGCCAGGTGTGGGATCTTTTCTCTCTGGACTTGTGTATGTTCATTGAAAAGCGCAAAGGTGTTTATGGTATGCTACCTGTAATGTGCCCTCCAGTTCTTATGTTTTAGAGTTCTGTGAAACCAAAGGAAGGGGTTTAACCTGAGCTTCTTCATCTGGTCCCCACAAGAAAACTGGAATTTTCTTTTTTTTTTTTAATTCTTATTTTAATTCCAGTTAGTTAAGATACAGTGTTATATTAGTTTCAGGTGTATAATTTAGTGATTCAACACTTCTGTAAATCACCTGGAGCTCATCATGACAGGTGCATCCTTAATCCCCATCACCTATTTTTACCCATCCCCACCTACCTCCCCTCTGGTAACCAGCAGTTTGTTCTCTATAATTAAGAGTCTGAAGAAACCTGGAATTTTCAAGGCTGTTTAACTATATTATAACACATCAGGTAAATTTGCTGAGTTTCAGTTTCCTAAAATATAAAATGAAAATAACCCAATATACCACCCAAAATCAATTTTAATCCTGTGGTATGTATGGTGGCTGGAATATAGCAAGTCAAGTCATCCCTACCTCCAAATCAAACTCACCTGATGAGTGTTTTTTTCTTTTCATTTTTACTTTGTTAGTATAAAATAAAACAGAAATACAGAAAATTACACAAAAGCACATATAATTTAAGGAACGTTCTTGTAACTGCTACTCAGGTAAAAAAAAAAAAAAAAGAACTTGGCCAGAGTCTTCCATGTGTCTATCCCAGCCGCAGCACCACCTCCCCTCTAAAGGTCCACTTCAACCTTCTTTGACAGTAACTCCTTCCCTGCATTTCTTAAACTTGAAACGTAGTTTAAATGCTTTTTGATTTATAAGATCTTTCTTCATCCTTTTTTTCCCCCCTTTAAATTTACCCACCAACGAAGCAGTGTGTCTGATCTGAAGAGTTTCCACAGTCTGGATCTTGCTGTTTGCACCCCCCAATGTGTTCCTCAAATTTCCAACAAATTGGCAGTTGGTTCCAAATATGTGATCAGCCTTGTGATGGATCCTTTGAGCAAGACCAGAGGTCTTGTTATAAGGAGATTCTCAAAAATATCAGTAAGAATTAAAACTCTATCCTGACTCATTAAATAATAATCATTATTTTTAAATAAATCCACAAGAAGTTCTGGTGTATGGTAATGTAGAGAGGCACACTAAAGATGCTCTGAAGTATGTTCTTTCCTTCTTAGAACAAAGACCAAATAAGAAGCAATAGGTCAGGAAAAGCCCCTATTGCCCCCAGTCCTCTTCAACTCCAGTTCCTTACAGTACTATAAAGAATTTTACAAGTGCCATACCTTCCCACCTAATGTTTTCCCCCAAGATAGTTTAAAACTTTCTTCTCATCTTTTGTATTGGGGCTATTAAGCCAAGTTAGAAATTAGTATAATAAAGCATAGCTCCATAAAACAGCTGTTGAAGCATAGGGCCTAAACTGTCTGAGACACAGACTACCCCTTATGCTATATATGCAGCAAAAGGCCCAGTGTGGCTGCACAGAGAGCATCTAATACCAAGACAGCAGGAGCTCAATCCATAAACTGAGCAAGACAGAAGCTTAGCACACCCACCATGGCCTCCTCACCCCATCACTGTGCCTGTCACTGTCTATATTCAAGAAATAGTAATTGAATGGAGTTATCTCCCCTATGCACTCAATTAGTACAGATATTCATTGTTTTATGGCTTACAATAACAAGATTATGTTTGTTTTGGCCCAGATATTGTAGATACCTGGGCCATTTGGAGATATATATATATATATATATAAAATCTCAAATATTCTGTCTTCCTGGAGTTCATAACTCCCTTCTTTGTTAGGTGGCTTAGTTTTGTAAACATCCATGATCCACTCATCCCTCAAACTCCCTTGGTGGAAAAGGAATAAAACTGACTTGTATAAATTTAATAGAAAAAGTGGGATTTCCCAGTTATAGATGTGGGAAGAATAGCATAAAAGTTTTTTACTACTGTATAACAAACATCATAAACGTAGTGCTTAGGGAAACATACTTTGGTTAACTTACAGTGTCTGTGGACCAGGAGTCTGGGCAAAACTTGCTGGGTCCTCTGCTCAGGATCCCACAAGACTGATGTCAATGTATCAGCCAGGCTGCATTCTCATCTACCACTCCCCATCCTCTTTCTAGTCTCATTCAGGTCATTGGAATAATCTGGTTCCATGTGGTAGAGGGACTGAAGTCCATGTTTTCTCAATGGTTGTACACCAGGACCATGTCCAGGCCACCTTCCAGTGACCCTCTCCACAATATGGCCATTTGTTTCTTTAAGGTGAACATAAGACTTTTCGATCTGCTAAGATGGAATCTTATACAGTGTAATGCAGTCCCAGAATTACCCATCTTTACTCTTACTCCCACAAAGAGCTTGTCCTGGTGACAACTGACATAATGGCCCCTGGGGCTTAAATCAGCACCTTTAGGACCAGAGGAGATAATGGCACTTTCTTCTCAATAGGAAATCCTACTGAAGGATTCTGATTGGCTCAGATGACCATTCCTGGGGCTAGGAACCAGGACTGGCCCAGTCTGGGGGCCATGGGGCCAGAACTATTGCAGGAAGTAGGGTAAAACCAATTGACTCCATGTTAGGGGACACTAAATCACCCGGATTCTTTAAATCCCTTACAGGTAAACTCAACATATCTAAAACCAAACATACCAAATCCTCTTGAAATCAATTCCTTACACTCAGTGCTTGGGTTTGGCTGATGGTATCATTCGTTACCAAATACTCAGGAAGCCAACCTATGTTTTCTTTGCAGTCACCAATTTTGTCCTCACTACCCCCATCACTTTGCATTCTTCCTGTTGCAGGTTGGGTTCACAAGAGGCAGATTTTGAGGTGTATTTTAGCACTCAAGGTGTTTATTATTAAGAAATACCTTTGGGACTGACAACTGTGGGAGGAGGGAAAGAAAGAGGAGTGGGCAGAGGGAGAAGCTGAGCTGTGGTGCACACCCAATGTCTCCCTTCGTCAATGGGATGGGCAGCCCTGGAGTGAAAATGGCCCATCAGAGTTCATCCAGGTTGGATTGAGGTGACCAGTCTTTAATGTTCCCAGACTATGCATGAACCACTGAAAGAGGTGCCTTTGAATGAGGTGGTTCTCTTGGTCCCCCTGAAGCCACTGAGAGCTGTAAGATGTCTGTCCACAGCATTCCCAGAACCTGGAGCTATGAGATCTCTAACAAGGTGGTATGCTATGGTCCCAACCACATTCCCTCACATTTATCCCTCCCATACTTTTCCAGAAAGACCACCCTAAGGCAGGTCCTTATGGTCTGATTCTTCACTCTTCTATACCGGGATCCTTTCATCTCAGTCAAATACTAAATCTCTTCTGTTACTGTGGTCAAACCACTGTTCAAAAACTCTTCATGGCTCCCAATTTCCTGTGGATTCAACTTTTTAAATCTAAGTTAAACTCTGAGATCTTTTGTTTGTTTGTTTGTTTGTTTTGTTTTTTTCTTTTGCTTTTTTTTTTGGTCTCTTTTGTTTGTTCCTTTGTTTTTGTTTTCATTTTATTTTTTAATGTAAATTCAATTTAGTTAACAGGTAGTGTATTATTAGTTTCAGGGGTAGAATTTAGTCATTTATCAGTTGCATACGATACCCATTGCTCATTACAATATATGCCCTCCTTAGTGCCCATCATCAATGACCCCATCCCCCTACCCACTTCCCCTCCAGCAACCCTCAGTATGTTTTCTATAATTAAGAGTCTCTCATGGTTTGCCTCCCTCTCTGTTATTTTATTTTTCCTTCCCTTCCCCTATTTCCATCTGTTTTGTGTCTTAAATTCCACACATGAGTGAAATCATGTGGTATTTGTCTTTCTCTGACTCACTTATTTTGCTTAGCATGATACCCTCTAGTTCCATCCATATCACTGCAAATGGAACGGTTTCATTCTTTTTGATGGTTGAGTAATATTCGTGTGTGTGTGCACACACCCCACATCTTCTTTATCCATTCATCTGCTAATGGACATCTGGGCTCTTTCCATATTTTGGCTATTGTAGACACTGCTTCTATGAACATTGGGGTACATGTGCCCTTTCTTTTCACTACATCTCTATCTTTGAAGTAAATATCAAATAATGCAATTCCTGGGTCATAAGCTAGCTCTTTTTTTTTTTTTTTAACTTTTTGAAGACCCTCTATACTGTTTTCCAGAGGGACTGCAGCAGCTTGCATTACCACCAACAGTATAAGAGGGTTTCCCTTTCTCCACATCCTTGTCAACATCTGTTGTTTCCTGAGTTGTTAATTTTAGCTATTCTGACTGGTGTGAGGTGGTATCTCATTGTGGTTTTGATTTGTATTTCCCTGATGATCAGTGATGTTGAGCATCTTTTCATGTGTCTCTTAGCCATTTGTATGCCTTCTTTGGAGGCAATATGTATGTCTTTTCCTCATATCTTGACAGATTTCTTGGGGCTTGGGGGGTGAATTTGATAAGTTCTTTATAGATTTTGGATACTAGGCCTTTATCTGATATGTCATTTGTCAATATAGTCTCCCATTCTGTAAGTTACCCTTTAGTTTTTTTCATTGTTTCCTTTGCTGTGCAAAAGGTCTTTACCCTGATCAAGTCCCAATAGTTTATTTTTGCTTTTGTTTCTTTTACATTTGGAGACATGTCTAGCAAGAAATTGCTGTGGCTGAGGCCAAAGAATTTGTTGCCTGTGTTCTCTTCTAGGATTTTGATGGATTCCTGACTTACATTTAAGTATTTCACCCATTTTGAATTTATTTTTGTGTATGGTATAAAAAAGTGGTCCATTTTCCTTCATCTGTATGTGACTGTCCAACTTCCCCAACCCCCAGCACCATTTGTTGGAGATTGTCTTGTTTTCACTGGATATTTTTTCTTGTTTTGTCAAAGATTAGTTGACCAGAGTTGAGTGTCCATTTCTGGGTTCTCTGTTTTGTTCCATTAGTCTATGTGTCTGTATTTGTGTCAGTACTATACTGTCTTGATGGTTACAGCTCCAAGATTTTTTATAATCCAGCCCCAATCAATATTTTTGGGATTTTCTCCTATTTAATACATCAACCTTTGTTCGTCACAATATCAGCTTTCTGTTGTCAAAGCCCACATTCCCTCATCTTTTCTCCTTTCTCATATTGTTCCATACTTTCTCATCCTCCTCTACCTTATTCTACTACAAAAATTCTACCAACCCTTCAAGGTCCTGCCATAGAAAATTTTCTTCCACTGATGGTCATAGACCAGACTATTGTCATCTTCCCCAGAAATGTCAATTTCTTATTTTAAGTGACATTAATTATGTTTTTAATTTTATGGCACATATTCTAGGTTATCAACTACTGTGTACATGCTTAATTTGGGTGTCCCTGAAAGAAGGTCCTGAGATAAAGACTTGGGGGCAGGTTGTCTATCTGGAGGGGATACCAGTGATTTGGGGAGGAGTGAGGAAAATAAGACAGAACAGGGAGAAAACCCTATGGTATGTGTGTTCATGAGCTAGTACTGCATGGGCACTTGGGGCTCAGGTCCACCCAGGAACCTCTGAGGAACTTCACAGACCATCCCAGAGTTGTCCGCTGAAGTACAGGGAGCCTAGAGCCTTGACCCAGTGACCTCCATCTGCCTTGAGGGAAGACCCTGTTGTTCCCAGGAGCACTGACTTTCATAAACAGTGAAGTCACACATGGCTATGAAGAAACTGGTGAGGGCGAACTCTCAGACAAAGGACACAAGAGGATGCTTGTGGTAAGGAGCCACAAATATGCCTGGGATTGTGGACTCAAGGGAGGGTGGGAGGGGTACAGGGTGGGGCATCTGCAGTGTCTACTCCTCTCCCTACCTGGATGATAAACAGTGAAACCATTCTTTCTATGTGCTCCACGGTACTCGGTATTGCACATAATAGCAATGCACAAATACTCATTGATGTTGAATAATGCTTGAGAAAATGCACTGTTTTGTTGTCCTTTACACACTCATACAGAACACTTCTGTGACCAGATGTGGAACAACACCACACCAAGCAGTCCCATGATATCATCCGGGTGTCCTACAATTCAATTCAATTGTGATACTAACCAGAGTTAGTGCAGGCCCTACAGGTTAAGGCCTTAGCCCCACAAGACTGTGTCCCCCACTTTAGATGCCAGTCACAAGTCCAGGTGTGCTTTAAACCTGTGCTTACGGTTTAAAATCAGGTTTCCCACAACCTGTCACTGGGTTTAGTAATTTGCTAGAATGGCTCACAGAATCCAGGGAACATCTACTGGTTTATTATAAAGTACATAATGAAGGAAATGAATGAACACCCATGAAGAGGTACATGGAGTGAGGGGTCTGGAAGAGTCCTGAGCAGGGAGCTTATGTCTGTGGAGTTGGAGTGCACCACTTTCCCAGGATATGAATGTGTTCATTGATACAGTTTTCCAAACTCCTTATTTTTTTTTTTTTTTTTAAATAAAGGGTTCATTGCGCTGGCACAGTCCATAATTAACTCTACTTCCAACCTGTCTCCCTTTTCCAGCCATGGCTTGATTTTTCTGGTTACCAGCCCCCATCTGAAAGCCTGCCTGGAGAACAAAACTATTCCTATCACCAAGGAGCATACAAGGATTTTATGAGCTCTGAGTAAATAACAAGGAAGAGAGGCCAATGTATGTCTTTGCTACTATGTCACGACTAGACATTGAGGAACTGGAATAGGCCTCCCGCATCTGCGGTGTCTGGACTCTGCCACATTACCACTGCCCTCCTCCTTCAGCCACCCTACTTCCATGGTACTGTCTTCTGCTGACTTACCTCCTAACACCCTGACCATACTTCTTACTTCTTCACTGTGAGCTTTGTGTTCCCCTTCTCTTCCTATACCTGTTGTCATTTCTTGCATTTATCCTACAGATTTCCTACTCTACATGTATCTATTACCTGACCTTATTGTTCATGATAACACTTGCTGTTACTAAGATGAGGCTTTGTTCTAGGGAAAGAATACAGCACCTGGGGGGTTGCCTTCTATTATTAACACATCAACAAAGAGAAATACAGTCAAATGTCAGTGATTAAAAATAAAACAGGTTAGCAGCAATGCCCACAATAGACAAACTGTAAAAGGAGCTAAGATGCCCTTCAACAGAAGAGTGAATAAAGAAGTGGTCCATATATACATTAGAACAGTACTCAGTTATCAGAAGGGACAAATACCCACCATTTGCATTGACATGGATGGAACTGGAGGGGGGTATGCTAAGTGAAATAAGTCAATCAGAGAAAGACAATTATCATATGGTTTCACTCATGTGTGGAATGTAAGGAATACCATGGAGGACATTAGGAGAAGGAAGGGAAAAATGAAGGGAGTGGGAATCAGAAAGGGAGATGAACCATGAGAGACTGTGGACTCCAAGAAACAAACTGAGGATTTTAGAGGGGAGGTGGGTGAGGGGATGGGTTAGCCCGGTTGGGTGTTAAGGAGGGCATGTACTACATGGAGCACTGATTGTTGTTATATACAAACAATAACAATAAATCATGGAACACTACATCAAAAACTGATATACTGTATGGTAACTAATATAACAATAAAATTTTTAAAAATAATAAAACAAGTTAAGGGTACTTTTTTTAAATGGAGGGATGGGGCCATTATTGATCAGGTAGGTGGCTGAGTCAGGTGTCTCTGAGGGGGTAATATCTGAGTAGAGACCTATCTCTGTTATTAGTTGAGAAAAGTAAGATTCAAGGAGTGACTTGTCCCAGGTTACACATCTAGAAACTGTGATAGCTGTAATTTGTTACTAACATTTTTCACCAAAGCCCCAACTTGGAAAAGCTGTCCTGAACCCTTGGAGGGTGGAAGGGAGCAGGTATGAAGAGCTTCAATCATCTCTTGTGGTGGAGGAAAGGGAAAACTTTATCCTCTCTTTGTCTTCAGAGAACAACTCTTAACAATTTATTACTCCTGTGGAAGTAAGATCAGGAAGCCTTACAAGTTCTGAATGATAAAGTAACTGATCATTTCACACTGAGTCTCCTTCAATGAGAAAGAATACAAATGAGAATGGGGAGGTGAACCAGCTGAAGTCATCCATGTCTTGGATGTTAAGCCTCAAAATCGAGCTGATGGAAGAACCGTTACACTTGGACAAGGTAACGGGGGTGTAATCTGACCTCCAACTTCCTCTCCATATGCTCTCTTCTGGCATTTGGGGCCTCAACTATAGCACATGAGAAGTCCTTTAAATTTCTAAGCTTCCTGGTTATATGATATTGATTAGTTTTTTTTATATTTTATGTCCTGTAATTTCATTTTCAGGCTCATAAACTATATAGCAGCAAACCTAGGCTGTTTCAAAAATAATGAGACTTCAAAACCTTCGAAATGCTTCTGGTTTTCCTCAACATCATTTTACAATAGCTACACCACCTTCTACTTTAAAAACCTTTCAGGGTGGTTTTGTTGGGTGATTTCTTCAGCTAGGTTATGCAGTTAGTATTACAATTTACAGTTCATGCTCTCCCTCCCATCACCCATGCACAAGTTGGGACTTGTCTGGTTTGGTATTAGTTTTGTAAAGACTCGTACTGTGTGCCATGGGTTCAATTCATTAACAACCTGTGCTGAGCTTTATTTTCATGTCAAGGGCTTTGGAGGTTTCTTTAAAATTTCCCTATCAAGTAGAATCGGGCGTCAGAGTTCAGTTTCTCCTACGGATAACAGGCTTTGCTCTTCCCAGGGGTGTTTGCCAACCCCTACCTCCAGCAGTTCTGAGGAGTCAGCCGATAGAGTTTTTGAGGACAACCACATTAGGAGAGGCTATTGCTCCTTTTCCTACCTGTGCTGTTACTGTGAGTAGCACCTGTACCCACACTTGTCATAGCTAATACTCTGCCTTCTCCCAGCATGACCTGCTTAGCTCCTGGGCTATGAGTGGTGACCCTCTGAGATCTATCCCAGGCCTCCAGCACCATGGTTACATTCACCAGGTGTGCGGAGTAACATCTGTGTCACTCAGAGAGGGTGAGCTCTGGCCTGGATGGGTCAGCCACTGGACAGAGACTGGCTCTGTATCTCAACTTCTTTCCCACAGTCCAGAAAGACCGTGTCTTTAAGGTCTCCACAAATAAAGGAGGTTCTAACCTCCAGGGAAGGCAGCAGAAGAAGCCTGCTCCCTGGCACATGGAGCCTCAGCAGCTCTCTGCTAATGACATACGAGCTGTTGACAGCACTGCCAACGTCTGAATTAAAGTTTATGTACTGACTCACGGGGCGAAGAGAGAGTTTTAGAGTCAGGATGTGAAAGTTCTTTTTCTTTCCACATTGGAGGTCATTACAGGCAAGCCCTCTTCCCTGTTGCTCAGCCAAGCCCCATGGAGAGCATACCCAACATGAGCAAGGCTATGTATTGCCACTGCAGGTGAGCTTCCTGCTGACAGCCTCTTGGTCTTCATCATGGATGAGACTAAATCAATTAGCAAACAGAACACAAGTCATGCCTGTTACTCATGCTGAGAATCTAGCAGGAGTCGTGACTGGCCCATCACTCCCTCAGCTTCTCACCCAGTGCATGTGAAGTCCTAGATGGATAGATCCCATCCGAACTATTTCTCCATGGAGTTGGCTTCTCTTTAGTTCTAATTCTGCCACCACTTTTGTCCTGAGGCTGGACACTGGAACGGCCTCCTGCCTGGTTTGCCCATGCTCATTTGACCCCTTCTACCCACCTCTCCACCCCACCATCACGTGCACCCTATAGACACACGCTGGCCTTAAGCCTCTGCACCTGAGCCTGCTCCAGTCTGCAGTCTCTTGAGCTTGACTGAACATCAGGGTCACCTGGGAAGCTTAAAAATACAGGTGCCCATATCCATTCCTAGTGATTCTGATCTAAATCAGTCTTGGGTGCAACCTGGGCAGGAATATGTCTTTAATGTCCTCCTGGTGATTGAAATGTGTAGCCAGGGTTGAGAACCACATATCCCAGCCTTCAGTTGGTGTATTCTTCACCAACCGAGCCTTTAGGCCCTTATTCAATGTTAATTCCTCCAAGAAGCCTTGCAGGTCTGCCGAGCCAAATCCATTTCTAAGTTTCAGTTTCTCAACATAATCTATTCCTGCATTCCTATTCTCAGAATGTGCAATTGTGTATTCTATTCACAAATGTAATCTTTTGGCTGATGTCTATCTCTGCCAACGAGCCCAAGCATCAGGGGCCATGCCCACCTTGTTCAGAGCTAAGTCTTCTAGGGCTGGTGAAGTGTCAGGCACAAGGTGGGGGTTTCAGTGTGAACTGACTGAAGGAATGACAGCATCAAGTTGCAGCCCTGTCCCTGACACCAGAGGTTGCTGAGTCACTCTGTGGACATGCAGCTGTGCATCATTCCAAGTGACCGACAATGGGTTACGGTCGGTCATGGGCTTCTGGTGATGTGACTATTAGTGGGTAATTTGTGACACTGGAGTTGGGGTGAGGGGAATGAGAAGGGAAGAGGGGCTCAGATGAGTAGAACCTGGAGGCTGGGTCACCTGCTGGACATGTGCCCTGAACACAAGCTCAACATGCTGTCAAAAGTCTTGAGTCCTGGTATTGGCAACTGCAGTGCATTTGCTTTAATGTAAAAAATGACATTTCAACTATCAACTAGGTAAGTTTTCCAGAAATTGTGCCCTGTCTATAACTGTAGCTTCACATACCCCCTAATCCACATGCACCCCTTCTCAAAAGACATGATGTCCTTTAAAGACTGTGTATCCCATATAGCCATCAGGTCAGACAGGGAGGGATATGGAGTTGTTTTACAAGGAGCAGCTGGCATTCTGACTTAAACAGGAAAGACTGAGTTCAAATTCCATCTCCACCAGGCTTCTCTGGTGGCTTTGGTCAAATTATCTCACCTCTCTGAGCCTCAGCCTTCTCATCCAGATTGGATCACCTTAGCAGAGCCCCTGGAGAGCTCTGAGGAGGATTATTCGAATCAGACTTTTAAGAGGATTTTTTCCCACAGTTTGGCATGGTAAACCCTCAGTAAATGCTCAGCAGTTTCAGACCCAATGCGATATGTAGCAGCCTTTTAGAATCCTGATATGGCTGTTAATACTAGCAGGCAAGGAGGATCCAATGTCTCCTGGTAATATTTTTGATTACAAACAGCCATTCTGAGATCATAGTTCAAAGATGAGCCATTCTAGGGAGGTGGGGGTGGTCTGCAATCTGCCATTCTTCTTTCCCTGGATCCCACCCTGGAGCCGTCACAGTAGATGAAAAGAGATGTTTCTCATAGCATTATAGGTAATCCATTGATTTCCCCTTTGTTCCCTTCTACCTCCTGTCTTTTACCTCAGCACTCCCTACCCCACCTTTCACCACCTTAAATGAGGAATGTTCCCCATCAGCTGTTTCAGAGACTATGCATAGAAACTGCAAGATGCAAATATTTTGAGTTCAAAATCACAAGACAACCATTAATCAAAATAGTCATATTTATAAGAATACTTTAATTGTAGGGGATCTTAACACGCCACTCTCAGCAACAGACAGATCATCTAGGCAGAAAATCAACGAAGAAACAAGCACTTTGAATGACACATTGGACCAGATGGACCTCCTTGATATATACAGAACATCCCATCCCAAACCAACAGAATACTCACTCTTCTCAAGTGCACATGGAACTTTGTCTAGAATAGACCACGGACTGGGTCACAAATCAGGTCTCAACTTATACCAAAAGATTGCCTATTTTCAGACCACAATGCTTTGAAACTGGAACCCAATCACAGTAAAATTTTGGAAGGAATTCAAACACTTGGAAGCTAAAGACCATCCTGCTCAAGAATGTTTGGATCAACCAGGAAATCAAGGAAGAACTTAAACAATTCATGGAAACCAATGAAGACACATCAGTCCAAAACCTATGGGATACGGCAAAAGTGGTCTTAAGGGGGAAATACATAGCCATCCAAGTCTCACTCAAAAAAATTGAACAATCCAGAATACACCAGCTCTTGTTACACTTTAAAGAACAGGAAAATCAACAACAAATGAAGGCAACTCCACGCACAAGAAGGGAAATAATCAAGATTAGAGCAGAGATCAATGAGACAGAAACTAGTGGTTAACATTACATTTAAAGCAAAGTGTCAGGTGTTTTGGAAGGCAAGTTAGATCCATTTACATACTGTGCTTATAGACACCAATATTTGGATTCTTTTTAACCACAAGGGTCTGTTTATACCATTGTCATCTGCACTATTTCATTTAAGCAGGAAGAAAAGAGGACACATCCCAGACAGACAGGCATCTTGAGTGGTGGATCATAGCACTCGTGACACCCTTTCAAATACAGCAAGTGACAGGATAACGGGACTCAGGCATGAGAAAGCATGAAGACTGTGCTCAAGAGAGCAAGCATGTGCACATGTGTGCACGCATGCCTGTGTGTGTGTGTGTGTGTGTGTGTGTGTGCATGTGTGTGTGCATGGGTGAGTGCGCATAGCTATGTCTTGAGCTGGGCTCCCCCAAGAGCACATCCTGAAGCCAGGATTCAAGTGCAAGAAGTTTAGTTGTAAGGTGAACTCAAGAATCCCTTGTAGGAGTAAGGGCTTGTGAGGTGGGAAGGAAGTTATAGGACTGGTTTTACGCACCAAGGGCAGTGCCTCTCAGTCCCTCCGCGGAGCTGCAGGGGATGGTGTAGAGCACCCTCAATAATGATTTTTACCCACACACTTTCAGCCTGTGGTTGTTTGTGGCTTGCTGTGTGGGCAGGACAAAGCCTCAAGGCAGAGACTCCCAGGTGAGAGGAGCCCCACCTTCAGCAGGTAGAGTGAGTGCCGCGGGCATCTTGGACCTGTTGCAGGTCCAGGAAAATGTCTAGTGCAGTGTAGCCCAGAGGCCCCTTAGCCATGTGTCCAAACAGGAACGAACACAGGGACAGCCTTTGTTCCTGCCAGTGAAACCAGCAAATGAGGTGGGCTGGGGCTCCCCTGCCTCAGAATGTCATTTCCTAAGTAATCCATTTGTCTGTTTATTGATGCACCCATCAAATGTGTGGCTCTGGATATACAGTCAAAAGAAAACAAAGTTCAGGTTGAGATTACATAGGGGAAAGTCCTTATTTGGTGCTGAATCCTATTAGGTGTTCATTTTTTTGTTTGTTTCTGAAGCCAGGACCTCAAAACCAAAATCCTCGGAAAGAAACCTGAGCAGGTTGTAGGGAGAGGACAAGAGAAGCCGTGAAGGTTCAGAATACAGTATGCAACAGATTCAGCCCCAGAGACAGACCATGGCTTCTCCACCAGAGCCCGCCCCGCAGAGTCAGGGTTTCATGTCACTGGAAAACCATGCCACTGAAAATATCATTCGTCAGTTGGCTGATGGTTGGCTGTACAACAGAATGAAGAATTCTTTTCCTGTGAAAGACAAAATGTTTATCTTCTAATTCTTTGGTAGTCTTTCTCTTGGCCTTTTAAAATTGAATTCCTGTCTTCACCTGAGCTGTGTATTTAAAATTCTAATTTAAAAAGTGCCTGGGTGGCTCAGTCAGCTAAGCGTCTGTCTCCAGCTCAGGTTATGATCCCCAGGTCTAGAGATTGAGCCCCGCGTTGGCCTCCCTGCTTCTCTCTCTCCCAAAGCTGCTCGCCCTGCTCGTGGGCACTCACACTTTCTCTCTGTCAAATAAATAAATAAAATCTTAAAAAAAAATAAAATTCTAATTTTAAAAAGGAAGAAAGCTTAAGCTTTTTTATTTTAAGTGCCTTTGATTAAAATAGCCTATATCAGAAACACAAAAAGATTGAGTCACATTCTTTTGATCTGTGATATTAAAAGAAAATTTAAAAATTCAGCTGGTCCATTTTCAACATTTTGAGGAACCTCTATGCTGTTTTCCAGAGTGGCTGCACCAGCTTGCATTCCCACCGACAGTGTAGGAGGGTTCCCCTTTCTCCACATCCTCGCCAGCATCTGTCATTTCCTGACTTGTTGATTTTAGCCATTCTGACTGGTGTGAGGTGATATCGCATTGTGGTTTTGATTTGTATTTCCCTGATGCCGAGTGATATGGAGCACTTTTTCATGTGTCTGTTGGCCATCTGGATGTCTTCTTTGCAGAAATGTTGCACTATTGGGTATTTACCATAAAGCTACAAACGTAGTGATCCAAAGGGGCACGTGCACCCGAATGTTTATAGCAGCAATGTCCACAATAGCCAAACTATGGAAAGAACCTAGATGTCCATCAACAGATGAATGGATCAAGAAGATGTGGTATATATACACAATGGAATACTATGCAGCCATCAAAAGAAATGAAATCTTGCCATTTGCGACAACATGGATGGAACTAGAGCATATCATGCTTAGCGAAATAAGTCAAGCAGAGAAAGACAACTATCATATGATCTCCCTGATATGAGGAAGTGGTGATGCAACATGGGGGCTTAAGTGGGTAGGAGAAAAATAAATGAAACAAGATGGGATTGGGAGGGAGACAAACCATAAGTGACTCTTAATCTCACAAAACAAACTGAGGGTTGCTGGGGGGAGGGGTTTTGGGAGAAGGGGGTGGGATTATGGACATTGGGGAGGGTATGTGCTTTGGTGAGTGCTGTGAAGTGTGTAAACCTGGTGATTCACAGACCTGTACCCCTGGGGATAAAAATATATGTTTATATATAAAAAAAAATTTTTTTTAAAAAATTCAGCTGGTCCAAGTCCATATGTGGTTGCCATTTACTTGTTGGAAATTTTTCCCAAGTGTAAAAAGGCGGCCCAGCTTTGCCACTGAACTTTTCCTTGGGTCTTATGAAAGTCACAGTCTGGTTCAGCATTTCACTTTCCTTGTTTGTAAAATGAGAGGTTTGGACTGGATTATTTCTCAGGTCTTTTCAATCTCTAAAAGGAATAACGCTTCATTATTTTTTTTTAGATTATTTATTTATTTATTTGACACAGAGAGGGATCACAAGTAGGCAGAGAGGCAGGCAGAGAGAGAGAGAGGGGGACGCAGACTCCCCACTCAGCAGAGAGCCTGATGCGTGGCTCGATCCCAGGACCCTGAGATCATGACCTGAGCTGAAGGCAAAGGCTTAACCCACTGAGCCACCCAGGCACCCCAATAATGCTTCATTATTAATCCTTTACTATCGCTACTCAGCTTCCTTGCTTCCCTCCTTCTGATGATAAACAGCAGGAGCCACTTGGGGGCCACTGTGCACACAGAGAACTACGGTGTGTGTCCCATGTGCAGAACCTCATTTACTCTTCAATCTTATCCTGCAAAAGAGGCATTATTGACCCTGTCTCTGAATGGGGAAACTGAGTCTCAGAGAAAATGAAGTTAAGCTCTCTAACTCATATAGTCCATAAGTGAAAAGGGCAGACAGACTTGAAGTCTGGGCCCAGTGTTCCTACCCACTTGGCTTTACTGCCACCCTCTGCCTTTCAAAAACAGATATGGGGGGGGATGACATTTCAAAGCCAAGACGCCAAGATCATTTATTTTCCTAATGTGCCTCAGGCAGTTGATGTACTTAGGGCTTTAACAAGCCCCCACCTGTGGGGAATTCCTCCAGCAAGTTCCCATGCTCTGAGGGCAAACCTCATGTTCCCCTTGCTGGAGGGAGTAGCTCTGAATGCTCAGTCTACTACTAAGCCAGCAGGAGTGGCTGCTATTTGGGGTTTGTTTGGTTTGGGAAGCAAGTAGAAGGAGAGCAAAGTCCCAGGATCACTTCACACACAGAAAGCTGGGATAGGATATTCACCCCCCACTACACACTCCTAGGCGCTAATAGGTAATGAGATTCTTCAGACACCCGTTTTGTCAATTTTCCTCTTACTCCCCACTTGAGAAGGGTTTACAGTAACTCACAATAAAGAAAGTGGAGGATGAGGGAATAAAGTGTCCTGGAGAGAAAAGCATTCTTGCGAGTGAATTTAGCCAGGAACATTTTGCTTCTGTTTGAACAACTGTTGTTAATTTGATTCAGTCAAACAAGTACTTAGTGTAAAAAAAAAAAAAATGCAAGTTTGGAAAGAGATAATTCTACTTTAACAAAGAAGAAAAAAATATGTGTGTGTGTGTATGTATATATATAATTTCATTGACTATAACATGCTATAATTATTAGTAATGTAATTTTATGTTCCATCAAAGGAAAATATTATCAATTAAATTTGATACAAGTATTTCTTATTCCTTGGTATTTTAATTTTAATTATGTTTAATTTAATTTAACGAGATTTTAAAGACTTTTTACACGTAGATTTTTATTGAAAGACTTTTTACACATAGTTTTTTTTATTGTATATCATTCTTTAATGTATAGAAAGTAGGCAACATCAGTTAAATAAATAAGATAATGTTTTTCTAAGACTTGCTCATTTGAGTTTTTGATCACTTTTCAACCTGGAGACTTTGATGTTCTTATGGGTTTTGTTTGTTTGTTTTCCACACAATATCATCCCCAATACCATTGAGAACGTTGAAGACACAGCCTTTCTTAAAAGGATGTTCCACTATTGCCTTCAATATCTTCTTCCAAGCTGAAGACATTCATACGTTTATTCTAAAAGCTCTTACTACTGCCAGGCTGACCAGAATTGTAAAATGCATTTCAATTTTCAGGGTGGAGGATTAAAAAAAAAAAAAAAAAAGCATTCATACAGCAGGCAGGAATGTACACAACACAGCAAAGCCTTTCTACATAATATCTGAAAAAAATCAAGTGCCCTAAAAATAACCAGAGCCTTGTTTTTCTCTAAGATTGAGTCCCTCAACTTTACCTTTCATTATCTTCATGATCTGTTCCCCAACTTTTCTCTTAGCTATTTATTTCTAGCCTCTGGGCCTCTGCCCATGCTTTTTTTTTGCTAGGGAGTGTCCTTCTCCCCCCCCCTCCCCCCAACTCTGACTCTGATAATTCTGTAGGCTTCCCTGTACTCATTAGTCACTAACTCTGGTTACCTGCCCCTTGAGTCCCACTTCTAACCTAGTACCTGGTGATTTAAAAAGAAATACTGTTTTAAATACAATTAAAAATCAGGGCACCTGGGTGGCTCAGTGGGTTAAATCCTCAGCCTTCCGCTCAGGTCATGATCCAGGGTCCTGAGATCAAGCCCCGCATCAGGCTTTCTGCTCAGCAGGGAACCTGCTTCCTCCATTCTCTCTCTCTGCCTGCCTCTCTGACTACTTGTGGTCTCTGTCTGTTAAATAAATAAATAAAATCTTTTTAAAAAAAGATTAAAAAAATACATTTTAAAAATAAATTTATACAATAATATAATAAACTACATTTGTATCTTTAGGGTAAATACCCAGTAGTGCAATTGCTGGGTCATAGGGTAGTTCTATTTTCAACATTTTGAGGAACCTCCATGCTGTTTTCCAGAGTGGTTGCACCAGCTTGCATTCCCACCAACAGTGTAGGAGGATTCCCCTTTCTTCACATCCTTGCCAGCATCTGTCATTTCCTGACTTGTTAATTTTAGCCATTCTGACTGGTGTGAGGTGATATCTCATTGTGATTTTGATTTGTATTTCCCTGATGCCGAGTGATATGGAGTACTTTTTCATGTGTCTGTTGGCCATCTGGATGTCTTCTTTGAAGAAATGTCTGTTCATGTCTTCTGCCCATTTCTTTTTTTTTTTATAATTTTTTATTTTTTATAAACATATATTTTTATCCCCAGGGGTACAGGTCTGTGAATCACCAGGTTTACACATTTCACAGCACTCACCAAAGCACATGCCCTCCCCAATGTCCATAATCCCACCCCTTCTCCCAAAGCCCCACCCCCCAGCAACCCTCAGTTTGTTTTGTGAGATTAAGAGTCACTTATGGTTTGTCTCCCTCCCAATCCCATCTTGTTTCATTTATTTTTCTCGTACCCACTTAAGCCCCCATGTTGCATCACCACGTCCTCATATCAGGGAGATCATATGATAGTTGTCTTTCTCTGCTTGACTTATTTCGCTAAGCATGATACGCTCTAGTTCCATCCATGTTGTCGCAAATGGCAAGATTTCATTTCTTTTGATGGCTGCATAGTATTCCATTGTGTATATATACCACATCTTCTTGATCCATTCATCTGTTGATGGACATCTAGATTCTTTCCATAGTTTGGCTATTGTGGACATTGCTGCTATAAACATTCGGGTGCACGTGCCCCTTTGGATCACTACGTTTGTAGCTTTAGGGTAAATATCCAATAGTGCAATTGCTGGGTCATAGGGCAGTTCTATTTTCAACATTTTGAGGAACCTCCATGCTGTTTTCCAGAGTGGCTGCACCAGCTTGCATTCCCACCAACAGTGTAGGAGGGTTCCCCTTTCTCCGCATCCTCGCCAGCATCTGTCATTTCCTGACTTGTTGATTTTAGCCATTCTGACTGGTGTGAGGTGATATCGCATTGTGGTTTTGATTTGTATTTCCCTGATGCCGAGTGATATGGAGCACTTTTTCATGTGTCTGTTGGCCATCTGGATGTCTTCTTTGCAGAAATGTCTGTTCATGTCCTCTGCCCATTTCTTGATTGGATTATTTGTTCTTTGGGTGTTGAGTTTGCTAAGTTCTTTATAGATTCTGGACACTAGTCCTTTATCTGATATGTCGTTTGCAAATATCTTCTCCCATTCTGTCAGTTGTCTTTTGATTTTGTTAACTGTTTCCTTTGCTGTGCAAAAGCTTTTGATCTTGATGAAATCCCAATAGTTCATTTTTGCCCTTTGGCGTTGTTCCTAGGAAGATGTTGCTGCGGCTGAGGTCGAAGAGATTGCTGCCTGTGTTCTCCTCAAGGATTTTGATGGATTTTTTTCTCACATTGAGGTCCTTCATCCATTTTGAGTCTATCCGAAGGGGCACGTGCACCCAAATGTTTATAGCAGCAATGTCTACAATAGCCAAACTATGGAAAGAACCTAGATGTCCATCAATAGATGAATGGATCAAGAAGATGTGGTATATTTACACAATGAAATACTATGCAGCCATCAAAAGAAATGAAATCTTGCCATTTGCGACAATGTGGATGGAACTAGAGGGTATCATGCTTAGCGAAATAAGTCAAGCAGAGAAAGACAACTATCATATGATCTCCCTGATATGAGGAAGTGGTGATGCAACAAGGGGGGGTGGTTAAGGGGGTAGGAGAAGAATAAATGAAACAAGATGGGATTGGGAGGGAGACAAACCATAAGTGACTCTTAATCTCACAAAACAAACTGAGGGTTGCTGGGGGAAAGGGGGTTGGGAGAAGGGGCGTTGGGAGAAGGGAGGTGGGGTTATGGATATTGGGGAGGGTATGTGCTATGGTGAGTGCTGTGAAGTGTGTAAAACTGGCGATTCACAGACCTGTACCTCTTGGGATAAATATATATTATATGCTTATAAAAAATAAAAAATATAATAAACATAAGTAATATATGATAGAAATAAATAATATGTAATAAATATATATGCATATAAAATACATACTTATAGAAACCGATGAGTAAATAGTCATGTTCTGCTAACCCCTTCAGACTTAACCTTCCCGAAAGTAATTTTTAATTTTTTTTAAAATTAAAAACAATTTTTAAGTAGGTTTTATACCCAGTATGTAGCCCAACAAGGGGCTTGAACTCATAACTCTGAGATCAAGGCCTGAGCTGAGATCCAGAGTCAGAGTGAGCTACCTAGGTGCCCTGGAATCAATTTCTTTTGACTAATATAGATTGTAGTTCCTATCATGGTTGCTTCCTAATTTCTAACTTTTGCCACTTCCTGTATTGTATGTAAATATTCAAGCTTCCAGTGGTGTGACAACTGACTCATTAAATGCCTTCACATTTAACAAAGTTAAACAAAAACACATTGGTTCTTCAATATGAGAGGTACCTTAGTACCTTCTTTCTCCTTGCTTTTTCCTCACAGTGCTTGATATAGTCTTAGCTTTTAGGTTTTTTTTTTTCCTTTTGTCCCATTATGACTTTTTAAAATATCCTTATGCTTTTATTCTTACTTTTAGTTGGTTAAGCCATGATTTTGCCATAGTTATTTGACACATACTGCTTCTAACCAAACAAAAGCTATTCCTTGTCGTTTCCTCTCACACCAGCCCCCAAAACTTCTTCCAGTTCTCTGATTTCACAGTATCATCACAGTTATTCACATTTGCCTCCTATTTTGTAATAACAATTAACTTTCCATGACTTGCTCATGGTCTGTATCCATAATTGGAAAGCCAGTATTTTATGATTATAAAAATACCATTTGCCGCCAGACCAGGTACTGTTATAACATTACAATTTCTTCAGCATGGGTCCAGTGCCAGTTAAATAAAATTTATTCTAAGATCAAAGCCAAATGGTTTCTCTTTTCTTACATTCAATTGGTTGTTCAAAATCATGCCATTTTTAAATTTGCTTTCTGTTTAGAATAGGACTTTATTATTTAATTATTGTTATTTGTTTTCCCTAGAGTTTTTAATTGTTTTTTGTATTTCTTGTTGACAAAAGAGCCACGTGTCCATCATATTTTTAAGTTGCTCCATCATCTCACCTTCTCAGTCAGAAAATCCATTACATGGTGTTATTCTAATACCTTTCATCACTCAGATGCTTCCTCTCGGAGCCTGTTTCCTTAAGATCCAACCTGGAAAGATTTCCCCCAGATTTACAGACACAGTTATAACCCTATGACTCTACTTCTACTTCTGCTAGAGCCCACTAGTTCCACTATTCCCCACTTTTCTTATTTATTTATTTAAAGATTTCATTTATTTGAGAGAGAGAGCACAAGCAGAAGGGAAAGCAGGCAGACGGAGAGGGAGGAGGAGGCTCTGCTGAGCAGGGAGCCCAGTGCAGAACTCGATCCCAGGACCCTGGGATCATGACCTGAGCTGAAGGCAGATGCTTAACCAACTAAGCCACCCAGGTGCCCACATTTCTTCTTTATTTTGCTGGGGTACATTTTTATTAACTTCCTAAGGAAGTTGCATGTAAGATAAACTTTGGAGATTCTCATGGCTAGTTAACTTCATTTTCCTATTCACTTGTTTGATAGTTTTTCTGAACATAGAATTCCATATCCAAAATGATTTTCCTTTATAATATTCAGTGCTTTGCTCCACTTTTGTCTAATATTTCACGTGGCTAATAAGAAGTCATTCCAGCCTTGTTTTTTGTCTCTTGCCAGTGACTTTTTATCCTTCTATTCTTGGTGTCTTATAATGTCGATTTATTTGTTTAGAGAGAGCAAGAGTGTGATCAGAGGGATGGGCAGAGGGAGAGGAAGAGATAATTTTTAAAAAAATTCTGTCATGTTAGGCACCATACAGTACATCATTAGTTTTTGATGCAATGTTCCAAGATTCACTGATTATGTATAAAACCCAGTACTCCATGTAATACGTGCCCTCCTTAATAACCATCACCAGGCCAAACCAACCCCCATCCCCCTCCCCTCTAAAACCCTCAGTTTGCTTCTTAGAGTCCACAGTCTCTCACAGTTTGTCTCCCCCTTCCACGATTGCTCTCCCTTCATTTCCCCCTTCCTTCTTCTAAAGTCAGGAGATAGAATCCCAAGCAAGCTTCTCACCCAACATGGAGCCTGACGTAAGGCTCCATGTCATGACCCTAAACTGAAATCAAGAGTCGGACATTTAACCAATGACCCACCGAGGCACCTTGGTGTCTTATAACATATTAAGAAAGAGTCTTGGTCTTAGGAAGACTGTTTCAAAGGGTCTTTACATTAGGACAGACACCTGCCCTTTTGGAAGATCCCAATTTGGAAAGGAGGAGGAAAGTACTCCAAAACCCACTTTGAATAATTGACTTGACCAGTATGGAAGATACATTTTGGATGTTTTGCCTCTGTTTGCAACTGTTAAGTCCTCTTTCTTCTACCCATTCTGCTGAGGTGTCATCACGTTGACAAATGCACAGATCATAAGTGTGCAACTTGAAACTTAATCTCAGAGTAAACACACCTGTGTAATGTACATCTGGCTCAAAAGAGAGATATCAGCACATCTGAAGTTATCTTCTTTTTCCCAGTAAGCTTCTCCTGACCTCCCAAACAACAGCTCTTCTGATTTCTAAGCACTGAAATTAGTTTTGCTGGTCTAGTCCATGTAGATGTGTATGTACATTAATATACATAGAGCATACAGCATATACTTTTTTATTTTTTAGTTTTTAATTTTCTTGTCAGTGTACCAGAATTCATAGTTTATGCACCACACCCAGTGTTCCATGCAAAATGTGCCCTCCATAATACCCACCACCAGGCTCACCCAGCCTCCCACCCCCTCCTCTGCCCCTTCAAAACCCTCAGATTGATTTTCAGAGTCCATAGTCTCTCATGGTTCACCTCCCCTTCCAATTTCCTCCAACTCCCTTCTCCTCTCTAACTCCCCATGTCCTCCATGATATTTGTTATGCTCCACAAATAAGTGAAACCATATGATAATTGACTCTCTCTGCTTGACTTATTTCACTCAGCATAATCTCTTCCAGTCCCATCCATGTTGATACAAAAGTTGAGTATTCATCCTTTCTGATGGAGGCATAATACTCCATCGTGTATATGGACCACATCTTCTTTATCCATTCATCTGTTGAAGGGCATCTTGGTTCTTTCCACAGTTTGGTGACTGTGGCCATTGCTGCTACAGTATATACTTTTGTGTCTGATTCCCCTCATTCAACATTACTTTTTTGAGTCAACCATACTGTTGCCTATAATTGTAATCCATTCATTCTCCATGTGGTTTGGTGTTCAGTTGTGTGAATGTGAATCTTTATTCTACTGTTGTTGGATATTTGGGTTGCTTCAGTTTGAAACTTGGCTGATTGTGTCCCCAACATCCCCCCACCAACTTCATGTATTGACCCTAACTTCCAGGACCTTACAATCTGACTTTATACACACACACACACACACACACACACACACACACAGGGCCTTTAAAGGGGTAAGTAAGGTAAAATAAGGTCATTAGGGTGGGCCCTAATCCTATATGATTTACCCCTTTCTAAGAAAAAGGACACAGACACACACGGAAGAAAAATCATGTGAAGATACAAGGAGGAGACAGACATCTACAAGTCAAGCAGAGAGGTCTCAGGAGAAACCAACCGTGGAAACAATTGTTCTCAGACTTCTAGCCCCAGAATTATGACAAAACAACTTTCTGTTGTTTAGGCCACCCAATCTATGGTATTTTGTTCAACTGCCCTAGCAAACTGATATAGAACTATTACAAATAGTGCTGCTGTGAGCACTTTGTATCTGTCTTCTAGTGAAAGAAAAATTTGTCCCAGTTTTTGCTAGAAATAAACTCAGGAGTGGAACTGCTATATCCCATAGGAATAGCTATGTTCATTGCAAGTAAATCCTTGCCAACTGGTTTCCAAAGTGGTTGTATGAGCTTATCCTCCCCTCGAGCAATGTGTTAGAGTTCTCCTGGGTCCTCCAAACCAACTACTTAGTTTTGGGTCTCTCCTCTCCCTGCCACATCCCTGGCCCTGGTCCACCATGTTCCCTGACTCCTTTGTCCCCTGGTTCTTCATCCCTGAGTGTTTTTATAGCCCCTTTGTGCCATCCTTTCTTACTTAGACTTGTTCTGGTTTTGTAAACCCAAACTTCTTTTTCCTTTACTTTTGTGATTCACTGATCGTTTTCTTCCTAAGATGACTTGTCAATCCTGACTTCAGCTAGGTGACAGTGAGTAATTATAAATTAATCAGACAAATTATTCAGTGCAAATAGCATAGTCTTCTACGTTTATGGCCTTGCCCTTCAGTCATTGTCAAATCCTATTAAAGTTTCGAAATAGTAGGCAGACTGCTGGGGAGCTTTCCCATGTATTACAAGAGACATTTTTGTGCTTTTCCAAGTCAGGATCAATAGACAGATGACTGTCCTATGTATGAAGTCACTTCTGGACATGGAAAGGGAGTTTACAAATTTTCATTCTCCTGGATTGAATTCCTAGTCACATTCAGGGACACTTTCATTTTCGGGATTCATTTTACCACACTTTCTACCAACATTTATTCAGACGTCCAAGAGGCTTAAGATAGAATATAATGACATTAACATGATCAAGAGAAAAAAATTCTCAGCTGCAGTAGGGTAATGTTGCTCAGGTTCCTTGCAAATCAAGGCAATTTGATCACAACTATGTGTGGGTTGATCCCTCGGATGAAGGGCAGTGTTTAGGGGAAGAGACAGCTTCTCTTAAAAGACCGTTTCCTTGATGGATGACATAAAATCTATAGAAAAAGAGTCTACTGTCTGCAAAGTTTGGATAACACAGCTGGAAGAGCTAGTTGTTGCACAGGCCAAGGAGCAGGCACTGGCATTGATGGAGGGCCTCCATGTAAAGTGCATGGCCATGTGCTTTACAGGTACCATCTTTTTAGCTCTCACATAAAGCTACACCTTGGCACTCTCATTTTACTAAGGAGCAAACCAACGTTCAAAAAGTTTAATTAACTTTTCCAAATCACACACCCTCCACTGTGGACCGGGGTCTGAATTCAGGCCTGTGTTGCTCTGGAATTTATGTCCTTTTCATTCTAAACATTCACTGACATTAAAAAAAAAAAAAAAATTGAAGAATGATTCACTGAAATAAATGTGATGCTGTTTAAAGGAAATACATGTAAAAACCCTTACTTTGGTTTAAAAATGCACAAGTGTGCAGGTGTAGGATTGGGAAGATTGGAGGAACTAGCATTCTTAATGTAACCACCATTTTACCATCATGTAAAATTTGGTGTCATTGTCTGAGCCAATTTGTAAAGTACACTCATAAAACTGTACTGCCTCCTGAGGAGTGAACGGAAGTGGATTAGGATGGAAGATCTGCTGTCAAAATACTTACTTCCAGCACATCAGTTACATGATCTTGGGTTGTCCTTCTCCTTTTTGAGCCCTACTGTACTAATTAATCTATAGAATGGGAAGAATCAGTTCCTGATTCACTGTCTTATAAGAACTAAAGAGTAAAATGTCTAACATGATGCATGTCACATAGAGCTCAGCATGTGTCCACTGGTGCTATTATACTATCTGGAGTTTATTTCCTAATTCCCAAGTCCAAACATTAAGAGTTAAAAATGGCCCTGAGTTAGTTCCAGAAGAAGGTAAAGCAGAGGTTGTCACCTGGATTCCATATCAACTGCACTAACAGCAGACCAAAGACTGGTAAGTTAAAAAACAGGAAAGAGGAGAGATTTTCTTTTCTTTTCTTTTTTAAGATTTTATTTATTTATTTCACAGAGAGAGAGAGAGATCACAAGTAGGCAGAGTGGCAGGCAGAGGGGGAGGGGAAAGCAGGGTCCCTGTTGAGGAGAGGTTCCCAATATGGGGCTTGATCCCAGGACCCTGAGATCATGACCTGAGCCAAAGGCAGAGGCTTAACACACCGAGCCACACAGGCACCTCTAGAGATTATTTCCTTTTATTTCTGCTAGCATTTAACAAACATTTCTTGACTGTTCAATACATGCCAGGCACATTTTATTCACATTGTGAATAAAATGGTAAATGTCTTGGTCCATGTAATCAAAGGACTTCCCTTCTCATGCAAGAGGCAGGCATAGAACAGCTAAATATACAAATAGACAAAATGAACAAGATGACTGCAAATTTTAATTGTTATGAAGAGGCAAATGGCAGGCTGAGATAGAGAATAATAAAGGGATGGACTGCCTTAGACATTGGCCAAGTGGTTAAGGTTATGGATTGCTAATCCATTGTCCTCTGCAGGCCTGGGTTTGAATCCCATCCCTATCATTCAGTTTCCTGTCGGACTGGCCATGAGAGGTTTTAGTACTTTGTGAGAAAAATATTTCACCAGTAGATGTGAGAAAAGGAAAAGAACTCATCTGACAAAAAAATTCAAATATCATGTAAGAGGATCTAAAAATATACATCTGTGTCTTGGAATTGGTACCCAAATCGCACTAGAGAACAAAATGTTTGTTTTGCCAAGTAATGAGCAATCTGAAAGAGCAGGTCCTTCCTGTGTGAAGAGGTTCCAGTTAGTTAATCAGAGACTTCTGGGCTGAAACAGGCAGAAAGCATGCCTGGTGGAAGGAACAGCACAGCAAAGGCTCCCAGTAGTAAAGAGCCTGAGCTGGCCAGGGAGCCAGCCGAACACCCACACTGACGTCAGAGAACATGGCAAGTGAGTTTAAGAAGACCCAACAGTGCCCATGGAAGGTGAGGAGTTTGGATTTTATTTTTAGGGCTGTGCAAAGGCATTGGGAAGCTTTGAGTGGAGGGCAGTGTGAGGTGGGTGACAACTCAAGCAGAAACTGAATTTGGAGGAAGACAAACTAGAAGCTTGTGGTAACTAACTCTGGAAACAACAGTGGCCTGGGAAGGGGTGGTAGCAGTGGAAATTGGGAGGACAGATGGATTTCAGACATGTTTTGGAAAGGAAATTGATAGGAAATATCACATGGTCCAATCACGAACCCGCAATATGTCCAGAGCTCCCTATTTAAAGGATGGATGAGCTTTGGAGAATGTTGTTTGGTCAGAAGTATACAGAAGGGAGGTCCTAAGAATTTGTGTACTGTCAGTCTATGATTACTGAATACTCAAAAGTCTATATTCATTGCTTATTTAGGATAAATATCAAAATTATCTTATAATGTTGATGATAATGGAATCATATATTAAATCATCATATACAGATATTTGGGGATTAATTAAGTACAATCTAATATGGCACTTCACAGATCTGCTAGAAAAAGAGCTAGAGGGGGAAATAATTCAATTGTAAGATAAAACTGGGAAAAGATCTAGAACTTTCTGGGCATGAATAAAGGGGATGAATAAAGGGGAAATGGTGTTGTGCAAAAGGGCGCTGGGTGGCTCTTGTTGCTGCTACCACTTCCCTCACACATCAAACCACTCATTGAGGACTCCCTCCATGCCAGGCACCATGCTTACCACCTCATAAGTTGTCTTATTTAATCCTTAACAACCCTGGGAAATCCATTGTATTCTTATTCTTATTTTTTAAAGATTTTATTTTTAAGTAATTGACTATCCACGTGATATACCACACTAATAAAAGAAAGGGTAGGGGCACCTGGGTGGCTCAGTTGGTTAAGCATCAGCCTTTGGCTCAGGTCATGATCTCAGGGTCTGGGGATCAAGTCCCAAATCAAGCTTCCTGCTCAGCAGGGAATCTGTTTCTCCCTCTCCTTCTGCCCACTACTCACGCTGTCTCCCTCTCTCAAATAAATAAATAAAATCTTTTAAAAACATGGTGCTGTGCAGAAATTTCACAACACCTTCAGAAACTTCAAGATACCCACTTGGTAAGCTCAGGTCCTATCTTTTCTCTCAGGTGTTTGGCTTTCTTTTGTCAGAGCAGATTTTTTTCACCACCTGAGCTCTTCCTTGTTAATAAATATTGCCTCTCAAGCAATCTTCGGAGATTGTCAAGTTCTGGCAGTAGAAAAATATTACTTATTTTCAAGACTTCTGTGAAAATTCACTGAGAATTAGGGTTTAAACCAGTGGGCCACGACTCGAGCTTCCCCTTCTCCTGGAGGAGAATCTGGAGACCTTCTCCTTCTCCTTCTTTCACCCAGGGATCTTCTAAGGAAAAAAAAAAAATTGCCCCAGCAGCATTCTGGGGGGAAAACATGCACCGGACATTTTAGTATCTTTAAAGCCTTCCCCAGGTGATTCTAATGCAGTCAAGCTTGACAAAATTGCTGCATACTTTTTGAACTGTCTCACTCTGTTGTTTCATTTTGAGATCTTTCTCTTTTCCACATGGCATGAATTTGCTTGGAAAAAACACATATACATTAAGGGCAAGAGAAGTTTCAGAAAATGAAGGAAGGCATAAAAGGAAAGGCCCAGTCCTTCTTTTCTGCTGGCCGTGGAAGGGGAGGTGGGGCGGGGAGGTTAGTACCCGCCAATGTCTGCAATTTTCTGTCTCCTGATGAACTCAGAGTCACCAGCCTCTGGCCAGACAAGGTTGGTGGTGGTGCGGGGTGGGGGGATCAGGTACAGATGCCCTATTCACTATACTTCTGAGGCTCTACCCTGCATTTTTAGTTCGGCCTTTATTTATCGTCTTAAAATTTTCCATTCCGACTTTTAGTCAACAGAGTCTCAAACTTCAACTCTTTTCTCATATGAGGATGGTGATGAGGAAAAAAAATACCTACCTGAGCTCTGCAAACATTTTGAGCAAACCCACACACAGGGCAAGTATAGTCTAGGATGCATAGCTAAGCCCTTTGTCAGTCCGAGGCCTCACTCCAACTGCACACTGCTTGGCTGGCGATCAAAATGGCTTCATCTTATTAGAAATCCCCAAGGCTTACAGAGTCAAAACTTGGACGTTTTCTGTACACATTAACAGAACTTATTCCACAGGCTCATAATAAATCTTTATAACCACATATGGCCGAGTTATAAATATCAGCTGGGAAGAGCAGTAAAATCACAGCATACAAAAAGGTGTCTGCCGAGCTTGGAAGCACTTTATACTTTATTAATTTACTTATTTTATCGGATTGCAGCCTTTCAGATGCTGGGGTGAAGTTAAATCACTAGCAACGTGAAGTGGAGAAACTAATAAAACACAAAAATCACGCCAAGAAAAACAATGCAACAATTAGTTCACTTAGTACTTTCAGTGGCAGGGTTGGGGAGGGGCACCGTTCTTACGGCAAAACAAAGAAAGTGAAACATAGGGAACTCGCTATGGATTATTTTGTCCTGCCGAGCAGGTGGAGGGAAGTTCTTTCTATTTGTTGTGATTCTGATACCTCCCTCCTGAAGTAAACAAAAGGTTGAACCAGGTATTTATCCACCTGGAAATATAGCACATGTAATAAAGAAAGAAAAAAAAAAAGCATGGATGGGCCCCAAGTGTCTCTCAGACACCAGAGCTTGAGTCAGCCTGGGGGCCACCTTTCTGTTTTCTGAAGCCTGTGTCATGGGCAAGGGTGGCAGGCTGTGGAGAGAATATCTAGTCTCTTCGATGTGTCGCTTTACACAGGAAAGTGAAAAACTGGGCAGTGCAGCCCAGATTTACATAGGCAGTTCTAAACTCAGAAGTCCCGTTTCAGTTTTAAGGTATCCTTTTGAAACACTGTCACTGCTAAAATCACAGGAACAACTGTGACCCTCTTTTCCCAGGGGAAAAATGACACTTGTATTTTGTGTCAGCCTCTTTCTCCTCCAGGAACTCCTCCACCACCTTTCAAAACCCACAAGGTAGGGGCACCTTGGTGGCTCAGTGGGTTCAAGCCTCTGCCTTCAGCTCAGATCATGATCCCAGGGTCCTGGAATCAAGCCCCACATCTAGCTCTCTGCTCAGCAGGGAGCCTGCTTCCCTTCCTCTCTGTCTGCCTCTCTGCCTACTTGTGATCTCTGCATGTCAAATAAATAAATAAAATCTTTAAAAAAAACCAAAAACACATGTAAAGTGTCACCTTGACATAGATGCATTTTATGTCAGGAAGCTTTTTGAGACCGAGGAAGAAAAAAAAAATTCTTAAACCTAAAGAGGTAGAAAATTTAATCAAACTGGTGATGATTCAGAATCACTGTTTACTTTCTAACATTCTTTTGCTAGACAAATAGAAATACTTTGGACATTTCCTATATTTGATTTTTTTCAAGATTACAAAATTGTTCTAATGTTCTAATGAACTTTCCTTTGGCGTTTCAAACTTTCGCTTCAAAACATACAGCATCATGCATGGTTGGTGTGTTTGCAGTGAGATGCAGACATGGACTTTGGAGCATAGGAAAAGGATTTTAAAACATGGCTTTGGGAATCAAACCTGCAGAACTTGGTTACAGAAATTACATTAGCCCTAGATTAGGTGCATATAGGAGATATGCCATATCTTTTTGTTGTTGTTGTTTACATTGAAAAATTCACTTATTAATGAAATCAAAATAGGATAGATTTAAAAAGTATTTTTCATGTAGTTCGTGTGAGTCTCCCAAAATTATGTTGTTCATAGAGTGAGTCCGGAACCACCAAAAAAGAAATACAAATATAATATATATTCAATTTAACATATCTTGGTTACAAATATAATATATATTCAATTTAACATATCTTGGTAGCTGCATAAATATTTACATTATTTTTAAAATCTAGAAGGAAATGCATTATCAAAAATGTAAACTACAGAAAATTTTAAAGGGATTAAGGAAATGGTTGCTTTGTTTGCTTTTCTCAAATGAAAAGTATTTTCTTTGTGCTTTCAAGATATTATAGCATTTTTAAATTGTATTTCACCAGATAATTAAAAGCTATTGAATATTTATGATGAGCTAGAGCTTACTGTTTTTTTTTTTTTTTTAAAGATTTTATTTATTTGACAGAGAGAGTGAATGCATGAGCAGTGGGAGCAGTAGGCAGAGGGAGAGGAAAAGCAGGCTCCCCAATGAACAGAGAGACCAATGTGAGTCTCAATCCCAGGACCTTGGGATCATGATCTGAGCCGAAGGCAGAAGTTTAACCAACTAAGCCACCCAGGTGCCCCTATGGCATACTGTTTAGGGGAAAAATCGATTTTTACCAGGGCTGGTTGCATACTAGTGTACTGCCTACTTGCTACATAGAAAAGAGAGACTCTCAGTATACTGGAATCGAGGATTGAAGACAGCATCATTTACATTAGAATTTAATTATCCAAATACTATCCTAAGAGTCCTTTTTTTGTCATGGTAGTTCTGTCACTATGATATTCCACCAAGAAAAGGTCCCATTTTGTTCATATGCACCCAGCTTAAATTTCAGGAAAGAAAAGAGAGTAATAAAGAAAGCAAAATACACCCCCATATATTATTTCTAATTTCAGCTCATAAGTACTGAAACAAACCATGCGTTTAAAAAACATTATGCCTAAACTTTGAGATCGACTCCCACAATTGTTAAGTAAATATAAATTATTATGGGACAGTTATGAAAGACACCCTCACTGTCTTTGAATCACTTACACTTGTGGGCACTTGCTACATGGCTCGCCTCTTCTTCAGAGGGCCCTCTATAGTGGATTAGTCAAGCATCAAGCATTCCCCAGTTTTTCCATGTAAAATTTGCAGAAACCACAACTATTCTAATAACTCATATTATAAATTGCACACGTTGTATAAATTTGTCAAAATGTCATCATGGGCACTCGATCTTCAAGTCCTATCATTCTTTTTTTTTTTTTAAGGATTTTATTTACTTATTTGACAGAGAGAGATCACAAGTAGGCAGAGAAGCAGGCAGTGGTGGGGTTGGTGGCGGGAGGGGGGGGCGGGAAGCAGGCTCCCTGCTGAGCAGAGAGCCTGATGGGGGTTCAATCCCAACACCCTGAGACCATGACTGGAGCCAAAGGCAGAGGCTTAACCCACTGAGCCACCCAGGCGGCCCTCTGTCATTACTTTATAAATAACCTACTGTGCTTTCAACTGTCAGTTTTCTTAGAAATGAAATACCTGTTAAACACAAGTTCATCACGCTTCAGGCCGGTCCCCACCACTTTTGTTCCTGACTTGGAATTTTCTGGATGGGACTGTTTTAAGACAGGCTCTAAGATCTGCAATAACATAGGGGAGTTTTTATGTAAAATTAGGTGACGTTTTCCTCATTATAGGAGGTAAGACAAAATTAAACACAAGCCTTTGCTAACAAGATTCTATTTCCTGGACCTTAAAGTTCATGACATTTAGCTCTCTGGAAATCTTTTCCAACAGGTCAGGGCATAAACAGTATTCAGAGATTTCAGACAAAGGCATTTCCTTCAAAGTCATGGCCAGGTGAATCTTTGACTTCCATGTAGGCTTCAAATAGCAGCCCCATAACAAGACCTTTTGGCAATTCTTTCTCAAATAAGAATCCATTTACTGCCAAAGAAAGCACCTATGTTGGATGGGTGCAAAGTTCTGTTAAGGAAAGACAAAATGTGTATCCTGCAGGAGAAGGTACACAGAGTCTTCACAGGGCAGGGGAATACACCAATCTGTACATTTTGCTGTAACCTATGAATTAGTTTTGTGGATTTCACCTTTTTGGGCTCCAGAGAAATAAAATCTAAGGGTACAGTACCAGGTCTCCTTGAAGGACCCAGAAATACCTGTTGGCTGACTGAATTAGGGCAAAACTTGGAACATGATTTCAATCCAAATTCCAAATTAACTGGAGGGCAGTTCTGTGAGTTCAAATATTGGAACAGCTGGTTTTATAGACAATCTGAGACCAGGTTCTTGCCCTCAGTGTCAAGTAATTTTGGAGGGTGGGGGTAGGAGAGAGGGCAAGGAATGTTTATATTAAATTCTATTCCTCTCTGAATAAGTACTCACTCTCCACCCCCCGCCAGTTGAAGAGAGAATCCTGAAGGTAGCCCTGGTATAAAGCATGTGCACTAAAATAAGCAGGGCTTTCAGCACCCATTTGCAGGAGCTGATTCAATCCCAAATACACCTTTTTCTCTCTGTCCAAAATCTTCCATAGAGAGGGAGGGGCAGTGTGAGAAAAATCAAAGGAAGAATGGGAATTAACATGCACGTTATAGGACAGAGGAGCCTTGTGGTGGAGGGGTCCTGGGGGAAACTTTGGACACCAAAGATTTGCAAGGGTTCCCTCCTATTTGGAATTATAGCTCCAGAGTCTACACCAGGGGGCCAGTTCCATAGAAGGCACTTAATAAACATATAATGAACTGAAATGAATTGATGACAAACCAGGGTAATATTGACATCAATTGATTAATTCATCTACCCATTCCCTTAAAAATATCCTAAAACATAGGTGATGTAGAGAACGTACAGGAAAGATGCAGTACTTGACAGCCATGACATTCTCTAGGAGGTGAGGGGTGAGTGAGAAGTGATCAAATATGACCCATGTTGCTATGCACCCAGAGACGTTTAGAGACTCCCCACAGGCAGGGATGTGAGCAGAGCCATGAGGGGCTCCTGGAAGTCTCCAGAGGGTCTGCAGATACTCTGGAGTTACCAGGATTGCTGTGACAAAGCAGAATTCTGTTCCCCGTGCTTATGCTGCTGTGTCTTTCTGGGCTGGAATGGACCCTGCCCTTCTACGCCACTCCTCCTTCAGGGACCAAATCAGATGCCAGCTTGAGGTGACAGCCCCTCCAAACACTCATGTACACAGAGAGACCAGGGCACCTGAAAGGTTAACAAAATGGTAGTTCTTGGACTTGGTTGCTCACCGTGGCTATCTACAAGCTCAAATTCCTGAAATTGTGATTTCATTGTTTTTGGGTATGGCCTGAGCCTGGGAATATTTAAAAGCACCCTCCCCCATAACCCCGGAAAGAATGAGAATATTACCCAAGAAGACATCTATTTTCAGCTATGCCAAAGTAAGGATTATTTATTCCTCTCTCCCTTTTAATTTCCCTGCTTTTTCCATGGAAAGCAAAAAGGCTTATACTTTCACTTTTGCAGGCATGCTGAACAGATTTACAAAGGGTAAAAGCACTTGGGATACTCTGTGTATTGAGGGGAACATTCTGCCTGAATAATCTGCTGTTCAGTCTTTCATCTCCCTAGATCGACCACTGGGCCTCTATTCTCCTGGGTCTGGGGGTAATAAACAGCTCTTCTGACTGCTCTTTAAATCGTATATAAAAGAGGACACAAATGGAAGTGACGAGGTGGCCGAGCGGTTAAGGCGATGGACTGCTAATCCATTGTTCTCTGCACGCATGGGTTAGAATCCCATCCTCGTCATTCAGTTTCCCTGCTGGACTGGCTATGTGAGGTTTTGGTGTTTTGAGAGAAAAATATTTCACCAGGGGACGTAAGAAAAGAAAAAAAATTTGCATGACAAGAAGAGCCAAGTGTCACATAAGAAGATCTAAAAATATACATCTGTGCCTTGGAATTGGTACCCAAATCACACTAGAGAACAAAATGTTTGTTTTGCCAATTAATGAGCAATCTGCAAGAACAGCTCTTTCCTGACGGTGTACAAGAGGCATGGAAACCCCAGCCAGACTTCTGAGTTGGCCGAACCTGGCCTGCTGCCTGCTCCAGCGGTGTGTCAGCCGAAGTCAGAGAGACCGGCTGCCAGTGACACCCCGTGCAGGCGAAATAACACTGATCTCTTCAATGGCGGGTTATGTTTGGAAACGTCCTGCCTGTTTAGGCTGCCAAGTCTGCAGACAGGGCTCTGCCGATCGTGGGTACGGGAGGAAGGCCACCTCGTGGAACACAGGTGCTGTCTGGCCTCTCTGCCTGCCTAGGGCCCAAACGAGGTGCCCCTGTGTGTTCGCCGCCGATAGGACGTGTGTTCTATAATCTGGAAGCTCCCAGAACTGGTGCTGAAAGATCCTGTCCTGAGTCATGTCAACTCCACACCTACTTCCCTTACAGGATCTGGGGCACAATTCCATGACCACCTACTGACTTTGAGGTTTGTCAGCCACACAGCGGGATAAAAAAAGGCACGCAAGGCATGAATTAGCATGGTGTGAAAAGAAAAGTCGGTAAAAAGAGTCCAGGGTGTGAGGAGGTAGGAAAACATGTTCTGCAGGGAAAGGGATGTTGATACATGGAGAGACACGTGCTGGGCAAATCGACATTCCTCTCTTCTTCTGAACAGTTACTCCTACTTTCCGTGCTTCTCTCACTGTTGACAGAATCCTACAGCCCTCTCTCATTTCACTCTGGCTGCGCCAGGTGAGATGAAGAGAACTTACAGCAGGAAGTTGTGTTTTCAAATACGAACATTACTGTAAAAAAATATTCAGTAAAGAGTTTCACATCCCGTTGCTGTTCAAATCTGTCCCACCTGCAGCTCCAGATGCTGCCAGCAATGCTGCCTTCTCCCTGGGGCAGGAGAAGGGAAAATTCTACACAGTCTCTGTCCAGAAATTTTTCCTTGGGTCAAGCTCTTGTAATATCCAATTGCCACATTCTTCTGCTGATGTCCTCCTGAGCCGTGAAGGTCTCTGCTCTGTCCCACAGGCTTCCTAACCACCCACCTGCCACCACTACTCCTGAATGTGATGCTGAGGAAAGGCACCTTGTCCTCCCCACCCACACTACACCCACCTACACCTGAACATTTAAATGACACCCTTACAAGGGAAAATGGGATGGCTTTTGTATAACTTAAACCAGAGACACAAGCATGTGAAATGGTTTGTTCGTGCATGCCATGAAACAACACCCGAAAATCTGCTTTGCTGGAAGCAGAAAAGCTGAACAATTTTGGATTTATATTTACATTAGCACATTATTTATTTTTTCTTATTAAAACAATAAGATAATACACATCAGATTTTGAAAGTACAAGAATTAGTAAAAAAGAAATAGAAAGTGGGCTCCTGGGTGGCTCAGTTGGTTAAGTGTCTGCCTTTAGCTCCTTTTATGATCTGGATCAAACCCCATGTCAGGCTCCCTGTCCAGCAGGGAACATGGTTCTCCCTCTGCTGCTGCTCCCTTTGCTTGTGCACCTGCTCTATCTCTGTCAAATAAATATATAAAATCTTAAAAAAAAAAAAAAAAGAAAGAAAGAAATAGTTACCAATCATGCTTCCTTTCTGATAATTACTATGATTTTTAAAATTTTTTATTTAAATTCAATTTGCCAACATATAGCAAGTACATCATTAGTTTTTTTTTAATTTTTTCAATTTATTTATTTTCAGAAAAACAGTATTCATTATTTTTTCACCACACCCAGTGCTCCATGCAATTCGTGCCCTCTATAATACCCACCACCTGGTACCCCAACCTCCCACACCCCCTCCACTTCAAACCCCTCAGATTATTTTTCAGAGTCCATAGTCTCTCATGATTCACCTCCCTTTCCAATTTCTCCCATCTCCCTTCTCCTCTCTAACACCCCTTGTCCTCCATGATATTTGTTATGCTCCACAAATAAGTGAAACCATATGATAATGACTCTCTCTGCTTGACTTATTTCACTCAGCATAATCTCTTCCAGTCCCGTCCATGTTGCTACAAAAGTTGGATATTCATCCTTTCTGATGGAGGCATAATACTCCATAGTGTATATGGACCACATCTTCCTTATCCATTCGTCCGTTGAAGGGCATCTTGGTTCTTTCCATAGTTTGGCGACCGTGGACATTGCTGCTATAAACATTGGGGTACAGATGGCCCTTCTTTTCACGACATCTGTATCTTTGCGGTAAATACCCAGGAGTGCAATTGCAGGGTCATAGGGAAGTTCTATTTTTAATTTCTTGAGGAATCTCCACACTGTTCTCCAAAGAGGCTGCACCAACTTGCATTCCCACCAACAGTGTAAGAGGGTTCCCCTTTCTCCACATCCTCTCCAACACATGTTGTTTCCTGTTTTGTTAATTTTGGCCATTCTAACTGGTGTAAGGTGATATCTCAATGTGGTTTTAATTTAATCTCCCTGAGGGCTAAGGATGATGAACATTTTTTCATGTGTCTGATAGTCATTTGTATGTCTTGATTGGAGAAGTGTCTGTTCATATCTTCTTCCCATTTTTTGATATGTTTGCCTGTTTCCTGTGCGTTGAGTTTGAGGAGTTCTTTATAGATCCTGGATATCAACCTTTTGTCTGTACTGTCATTTGCAAATATCTTCTCCCATTCCATAGCCGCCTCTGAAAGAGGTGCGCGCAAGCCAGGCACTCCCAGCCCAGGCCAGCGGCAAAATCTCAGTGTGTGATAGCTGCTTGGAACCTCTCTGGCGGTTGGGAGCTCCCAGACAGCTGCCACTGCTTTGGCTTTGGGTACAAGCAAAAGATCCTGCGCCCCCAGGGTCTGTAACTTGGAACGTGCTCTGCCAATGGGCAAGGGGGAACTTATTTAGGCTCTGCACCCAGACTGAGGCTTCTCTCTGAGAGGGAGATCAGGGTGTGGTTTGTTTTCCTCTAAAACTACAAAAACCATCAAAGGCAGTCAAGGTGAGAGAAAAAAAAAAAAGGGTGAACAAGCATAGAAACCGCCAGAGAAGAAAAGACTGAAAAAAACCAGTTTCCTCAGAGCCCACCCCCTTGAGGGGGGTGGGAGGACTTAACTCAGGAAACATCATTGACCCACGTGGCAGGCCCCTCCCCCAGAAAACAAACCAAGAAAGGAAAAAAAAAAAAAAAGAAAAGAAAAGAGAAAAAAAAAGGACTACAAGAGAACAACCACTACTTCATAGGAAAACCTGTATTGTTCACTCGTTTCCACTATTCCGTTTTTGGTTTTTTTTTATTATTACTATGATTTTTAAAAAAATAAGGGCGCCTGGGTGGCTGAGTGGGTTAAAGCCTCTGCCTTCAGCTCAGGTCATGATCGAGCCCCACATAGGGCTCTCTCCTCAGCAGGGAATCTGCTTCCCCCTCTCTCTCTGCCAGCCTCTCTGCCTAATTATGATCTCTCTTTCTCTGTGTCAAGTAAATAAACAAAATCTTTAAAAAATAAATAAATAAAATAAATACAATGAAAATATATTTACATTTATGTATGAATAACCAAAATTTATAGTAATATTTGATATGCGATTTTGAATCTAGTGTTTTAGTTTTAAATTTCTTCTCCTTTTCCAATTACAAATGTAGATTATTTTTAGTGTGAAAAAGTAAAATATTACAGAAATTAAAAAGAGAGTATAAAAGTAAGACTTTCTACAACAGGTGCTGGCGAGGATATGGACAACAGGGAAACTTTCTGGGCTGTTGGTGACAATGCAAACTGGTACAGCACTCTGGAAAACAGTATAGATGTTTCTCAAAAAGTTAAAAATAGAACTTCCCTGTAATCCAGCAATTGCAGTACTGGGTATTTACCCAAAGAACATAAAAGTATTAATTCAAAGAGATGCATGCACCCCTATGTTTATAACAGTGTTATCTATAATAGTCAAATTATGGAAACAGTCCAAGTGTCCACTGACAGATGAATGGATAAAGGAGATAAAGAAGATTAAGACAATGGGATATTACTCAGCCATAAAAAACAGAATGAAACCTTGCTTTTTGCAACAACATGGCTGCAACTAAAAAGTATTAAGCAAAGTGAAATAAGTCATTCAGAGAAAGATAAATACCACATGATTTCACACGTATATGGAATTTAAGAGGGACAAAAAAGAGAGACAAACCAGGAAACAGACTGAAAAAACAAACTGATGGTCATTAGAAGGAAGGTGGGTGGGGAATGGGATAAATAGCTGACGGGGACTAAGGAGTGCACCTGTGGTGAACGCTAGCCATTGTATGGGGGTGTTGAATTACAAAATTGTGCATGTGAAACTATTACCCTGTATGTTAACTAACTGGAATCTAAATAAAATTAAAAAAAAAAACAAAAAACAAAAAAAAGAAGACTTTCTGGTAATTACCACCCCCTCCCATCACCATCTTTGACACTTTAGTGTATAATCTGACAATTATTTTTCTCTTTTCCAGATGTACATATACTCAAACTTTTGTCCTGAGAGCTTCCCATTCACTACATGTTCTTTGAAAACACCATGCTAATGGCAACTTATGTATCATAGAAATGCACCAGAATTAGTTAATCTTTTTTTCCTATTGAATTTGTTTCTCCAGTTAGATGATTTAGCAACTTTTACCAAGTTTGTTGCCGGGCAGACCCTCTCATCTTTGGCCTCATTGCTGGTGGCTTCCCTTAGAGTAAAGTCTTTGAACAAGAATAGGGAATCACAGGACAAGAACTTTCAATCAGCTTGATACATATTATTAGGCTATATGGGCACTTTGGGCACTTTCTACATTCAGTATGTATATTTGATTACAATTTTAACCAATTTAAGATATTTGGTTAAGATATCTTTGACATTTTGAATCATTAGATCTTCTTATTAGTTTTCCCTTCAGATTTCTTTCATAGAAAGCATTTCTCCAACATGAGAGTGGTTAGACTCTCACATATTTTTCTTTTTTTTTTTTTAAATATTTTATTTATTTACTTGAGAGAGAGACAGTGAGAGAGAGCATTAACGAGGAGAGGGTCAGAGAGAGAAGCAGACTCCCCATGGAGCTGAGAGCCTGATGCGGGACTCGATCCCGGGACTCCAGGATCATGACCTGAGCTGAAGGCAGTCGTCCAACCAACTGAGCCACCCAGGCATCCCTCTCACATGTTCTTCTGTGTTGGAGTTTTGTACTTGTTTTTGTTTTTTCCCATTTCTTTCTTTTTTTTTTAAGATTTTTTATTTATTTCACACACAGAGAGAGATCACAAGTAGGCAGAGAGGCAGGCAGAGAGAGAGGGGCAAGCAGGCTCCCCGCTGAGCAGAGAGCCTTATTCAGGGCTTGATCCCAGGATCCTAGGATCATTGCCTGAGCCCAAGGCAGAGCTTTAACCCACTGAGCCACCCGGGTGCCCCACGTTTTTTCCCATTTTGCTCCTTAATCCTGTTAGACTTTGTTTTAGTAGGTCACATAATGTGAGAATGTTTTGCTTTCTTTTTCTAAAATAAACAAGTAATTGCTCAGTACCTCTTAAAGATATTCTTTGCTTGGGGGGGGATGAGGTGTTTTTTTTTTTAACAGTGAATCCAGGCTACTCATTTCTGGTCCATTGACTCATTGTTGATTAAGCATCAATGCCACCTGGCTTGACTTTTTGTAGCTCAAAGCATGGCAACTTTTGTAGCTCAAAGCATGGCAGGTAGGTACTGAATTAGAGGGTGCTATACAACATTAACTGTGAGCCTCTGTGAAGTGGTACACAAACTCCCTGGCTCCTGTTGGAAGGGAGTACTTGTGGTCCCTCTGCATAAGGTTGTTGGGGGAAAGGAAATGTGGCAGTTCAGGAAAGTCATGGCATGGTATTTATCACAGATGGGTTACACACGGTAGCTACTGTTAGGTGTTGCATTTTGTATCTGCTAAGAGGAGCCACACCCAGTATTGTTTGTTTGTTTGTTTCCTTTTTTTAAGTCCTGCCTATTCTGGTCTCTTTTTATTTTCAGAAAAATTTCTCTAACATATTCAAAAGAAATTCCATCAAGATTTTAATGGAAGTTATTCATCTGATGTACTCATTTGGGAAAAATTGACTTTGTGCCATAATCTACTCATCCTCTGTCTTGCACTATGTTTTACAATTACTAAGATTTTATATCTTCAGGCAAATTTTGTGGTGGTATTTCTGTTTTACTTTTGCACATTTATTCTTAAAGCCATTCTTTTGTGGGGTTTTTTTTTTTTTTGGTGTATTTTTGCTCATGTGATTCATATAGGTTCTTATCCTTTTTGAATAAATGATTGCTTATATTTGGAAAGCTATTTAGTTTTGGTGTATTTGCTTTGTATCTAGCAACATCACCTTATTTGGGTACCCTAAAACCGTAACTAAATTTTTAGGCTTTCTAAAAATTCAGTTATATCATCTGTCAATAATAACGATGCCATCTCTTCTCTTCAGTTACCGCCTCTCCTCTGTTACGTACCCTGGAGAATCTGCTACAATGGCCAAAACAACACTGCAAACCATAGTGTCAGAAGTCATTCTGCAGAGCAGAGTAGCCCTTTCTTTACTTCCCTCTCTACCTCGATGCTGAGCAATCTTGCATCCACTCTTCTCTGTGCCTCAGTTTCTACATTGGTTTAAGCGTTTAACTAAGAGGTAACTCATGGCAGGGTGCTGACCAACCCTTTCTGTCATTCATTATTGATTCTGCCTATACTTGCTCTCCTTTCTTCTCTGTTTCCTCATTTGACATTTTCCTTCCATCTGGACTCCTTCCCTCTTTTTTACAGCTGGTACCTCAGATGACCATTATTTCTGGGGCCAGGTTTTTACCATCCCTCTGAAACTGTTCATTTGTTTCCTCTCTCACCAGAGGACAGGTGTGACCTGTCCACACTGTTGGGCTAGGAGCCTTCTCATGTGATTCAGTTCCAAGCTGGGGGTTGGGAGAAAGAACTGAAATCCCTTTGTGGTTTGATAAAGTCAGACTTGTGGCATCTTGCAAAGATCTTCAATGCAGGAGAATCTGGGACAACATGGTTTGGCTTTGGATTTAGTGATTTGAGGGAACTTCAAATAGGACCTGTGATGAATTAGCAGGGGATTTTCAGTTATGATGCTGTCACATATTAATATTCTAGATTCCTGACCACAGACTATAATCACTGTATTATTTTAGAATGTTTGCCCTTTCTAATAATTTCTCTCCAAAAAAGAAGATAAATCATAATTGGAGCATTTTTGTCTTGGTCTGTGGCCACATATGGCCATCCTCATGGTTCATCTTTGTGAGTCTGATCTCATGAGAAACAAGAGTTACATAGAAATCAGCTGTAAGATTAACTCAACCCTGATCTCGTTTTGTTTCAATTTAGCAATTCCTCAATGGCGCATCAGTCCATCAATCAAGAATATGAGGAAAAGGGATGACAGCAGATTGGATGAAGCTGAGAGAAGGATATAATAATATCCTTAATGCTGAGTTCTATGCTTCAGCCTTAAAGTGTATCTTCGATAAAAAGACTCAAAGTTGCAATAATTCCTCCTGATGACTTGCTTTAAAGTGGGTTGGGGGAGGGTTGGTGAGTGGCAGGTGTTGAGACTGGGAGGGAGAAGGACTTGGACAAGTTTCCTTTGGGGTCAAGCAAATCCCAAAGGCAGCCTGCAGTGGTGGTTAAGAAGTCATAGGAGCTACTCCCTGGTTCCCACCACTTACTGGTTGTGTGTCCCCAGACAATTTGCTTTGCTGCTCCTTGCCATAGTTTCCACATTTGTGAAATGAGAATAATAATAGGATACATAGGGTTATTATAAGATTTCAATGAGTTACTATTACATGCCAAGGACAGTGCCTGACTCAGGGTAAGTGGTTATATGTGTCTGTTAAAATTTCTAGTGAGGCTGTTGGATGCTGTATAGAGTTAGTGGGCTGGGCAGAGGTTCAGATGAGCCATTTTGTGCAGGTAATGGTGAGGGTGCAACAGAGAAGGACCAAGAGTCTAGGCAGTTGCAGCAGTTTCCAGGCTAGGCCTTAGGTCATCAGCACACAGTTATGTGAGGTGATGTCAGATACAGATTTACCCACAGGGGGAAAGGGGTTTTAAGTGCTGAGGAGACCTGTCCAAGGCCCAGATGAACAAGCAATCAGGTGAAGGCATGGTACAGGGCATGGTGACAAAATTCTGTGTGGTCAGGAGGATACCGAATGTGGCTCCATTTCACCCCATCTGGGCTGGGAGGTCTGCTTCCAACACAAATAGAAATGATCCTGCTGCCGGTAACATTGCTGTTTCTCAGCAAGAAGAAAAGAGCAAACAGAAGGTAGGAAAGAGATGAGAGGAGAAATACCACAAGAAAACACTTCTCTTTACAGTGTTCTCTGATTATAGGAGTCCAAAAGAAATACCTGTGGAAGGGGAGAAATCCACTAAATATAGAAGTACATGATTCGTTCGGAATGAGTTCCATGAAAAATAAATCTCCCTTCACTGACTAAAAATGTATTGTATTTATTCAACAATCATTTCAACAATGAAGTAAAATATGACCCATTACAATATTTATCTCCATTTTTTGTTACAATTTTTGAGATGACAAATCCACCACAACTAGGCTATTCATCTAAATTTTGCTAACTTGACAACAATCAAAACACTGAACAATCCAATTTAAAAATCTTCCAAGAAGCTGAATAGACACTTCTACAAAGAAGATATTCAAATGGCCAATTAACACTTAAAATGATGCTCAGTATCACTAATCATAAGGGAAATGCAAATCAAAATTTTAATAACACTTCACAGATATTAGCATGGCTATTACAAAAGAAAACAAAAACAAAAATCAAAATAACAAATGGTGGCAAGAACATGCAGAAATTGGAGCCCTGGTGCATAATTTTGGAAATGTAAAATGAGGCATCTGCTATGGAAAACAGTATGGTGTTTCCTAAAAAAAATTAAATGAAGATTTGCCATATGATCCAGCAACTCCACTTCTTGGTATACACCCCCAAAAAATTGAAAGCAGGGACTTCAAGAGGTATTTGTATACCAATGTGTATGACAACGTTACTCACATGTTTATGGATCTCTCTAACTGCTAAAAGGTAGAAGGAATCAGAGTGTCCATTGACCGATAAATGGATGAACAAAATGTGGTATCATATACAATGGATAATTCAGCTTTTTTAAAGAAAAGAAGTTTTGATGTATGCTATGACATGGATGGACTTTGAAAACATTATGCTAAGTGAAATAAGCCAGACACAAGAGGACACATATTGTATGGTATTTGTATCATTTATTTGAGGTACCTAGAATACACAAACTCATGGAAACAGAAGTGGAAAGCTGATTTTCAGAGGCTGGGGGAATGGGGCTATGAGAGTTGTTCCTTAATGGATATAGAGATTTAGTTTAGGATGACGAAAAAGTTCTGGAGATGAATGGTGGTGATGGTACAGAAGAATGTGAATGCAAATGGTCAAAATGGTCAATTCTGTATTATGTATGTTTTATCACACATAAAAATTCTCTGTTCTGTGACACATCCCAGCTGCCACCTGCTTAACAGTCTTATAAATATTCCATTGTCTTCATGTAGGCATGGACATTATGAATTTTCCTCCCAGCAAGAAGAGTTGAAAGGGACATCACTTTTAGTTATTGAGAAATGTGTTAACAAATCAGCTCTAAGAGTTGAAGTTAGCCTCATTTCACTACTCATTACCTTAAATAATTTGGTTGATTAGGGTGTCTGCTTTCAGAACTATTTTTTAAACTTCAGAATGTTATATATTGAATTTATAAAATTCCCAATGCCATTTACTCATGCCATTTTGACTTTAACATTTGCTTGTTTGTAGGAGGGGAATGATTTAAATGGTACCAAATATGAGAAAGAATCACTGGAAATTTTGGAGAATTTCAGTGTACGGTAAGAAAAGTTATATATAAAATGAATAGATTCACTTAGCTTACTCACCCTGACTCAGGGCATCTACATTTAGAAATATAAGCCTACTTCTTTTTTCTTTTTTCCTCATTGTGAAAATCAAGGCATGTTTATGGATCTCTCTAAAAGAAAAGCAACATTTTTATAAGGCAAATTTTTCTTCTCAAAAAAAAAAAATTAAATGTTGTGCTTAAACTGAGCTTGAAATCTAGCCTTGACTTAAATATTACCCCAATGAGCAATTCTAGGTATATTTGCTTCTCTGGCACAATGAACAAGCTTTGGAAAGTTAGAGGGCCTGCAGGGCTCTTTGGGGAAATGCCTTAAAAATTCCCAGGAAAGACCAGAGGAGACTGTTTGCCCCTTTTGCTTATTCCACCTTTTAAAAGATCATTTCCTCTTAACGCTTAAAGCAGAGTAATCATAGCAGGGGTTAGAGAAGCTCTATTTCAATCTTTGGAATGTTGAAACTTTTCATGTGATTCCAAATTCCATCTTTGGATTTTAATAGGAGGAGAAATTGCTAATTTGACCTGGGCAGGTGGTTTATAAGGATGGTGAGTTCTGGGAACCACCTGGGGTGCTACAGGCAGGGTGCTTATTCCATTCATGTAAGTAAAGGCTTGCAGAATACCAACTGTCACTGTCTTGCCTGGCTTTTACCCTGCATTGCGGGAACAGGGGGCTGTCTGTGGAGGAGGGTGAACATTAAGAAAACCTGAATTCCATAATATGAAAGTGTAACTTGGAAACCAGAAAGATGAATTCAGTCAAAAATGGACTCTCAAATGATAGAGAGGATAATTTTTCCTGAATAATCTGTTCTTTGATAAAAATCAACTTGTTCTATATTCTTTAGTCTTACTATTTTTCTACTTCCAATTTATCTAAACAGAATTTTGTACAATCGGGCTTTTAAAAATAGTGGTATTAGCTACTATTTATTAAGTTAATGCACTGGGTCAGGCACTGTGCAAAATCTATTATTTCAATTAATTCTCACTACAATTTCATGATGTAGTCACTATTATGATCTCAAGTTTACCAATAAGGACATTCAGTTTCAGAGAATGAAAATGAATTCCCCAAGGTTCCTTAACTCCTAAGTGATGAAACTGGGATTTAAATGCAAGGCTTGTCTTGCATTTGAACTAGCAAAGCTACTGCTCTTGACTCCTATATTAGATTACTAGTCTATATTAGGGGATGTTAGCATACAATAAAGCCACGGTTAATACTGAATTGTATCAAAATAGGATTTGTAACCTTAAACCTTTCCACTTTTGAAAAGACAGAATGTCGGGGAAAAAAAAAAAAAAAGCCATGCTAAAAATTGTATTTTAAAATAGTGTTTCCTATAGTGTTCTAGTATAGGGCCAATTAATTTTGAGATCCACAATTGTCATTAACATAATACATGTCCCGAGAAATCTTGTAAATAAAAAGGTATTTAATATGTGAATTAATCAGCGTTTACTACAAAAATGTTGCATAACAACCTCCCCCCACCAATCTTAATAGCTTACAATTAAGTATTTCTTTCAAGTCTGCAGGTCAGCTGTGTTGGTTCAGATAGAAATTGCAGTCATGCATAGATCTGGTGCATATGTACATCTTTCTGTGAGCCAGGCTGAAGGAACAGTGCTTACCGGGAGAAGGCTTTTCCCATGATGGTGGGCAGAAGTGCAAGAGACCAAGTCAAACCACACACATGATTTGAATTTAAATCTTCTGATTGGATGTAGCATGTATCATGTCCACTTACCATTCCATTGGTCTGAGTCACACAACCAAGTTCAAACACAACGTAGTAGCAGGGGGAGACAGGTCTTCCCATGGAGCAGAGAGAGAAGATGTGTATATTTACTTAACATTAATACATTCCACACTGATGCTATATGATCAGATAATTCACAAACTTATGTTATCACACAACAATCTTCTTAACAAAACAAAAAACAAAAAACTTGGTTTCCTTCAAATCTCAAGACCCAACTTTTCCCCGATCAGAATTTGAGACGAGTTGCAAAAAATCTCTTATTTGTGAAGTACTATGTTTTAATAAAAAGAAATATAAAATAGCCTCTGATGTGAGACTTTTTTCAAAGAAAATAATTAAAGCATAATAACACTCTGAATTTGCAAAGACTCTACTTCAAATAATTTTATTGACTGACACAGTGACATATTTTTGTTCTATTCTCAAAACAACTTGTGGATAAACTGTTATAATCCATTTACTACAAGTAGAAAATCCCATAGATATTGGGAATTTTCCAGGTTAAAGCAGTAGTACCAGTGCCAAATCCTGGGTTCCCATACCTCCAGTCAGTTCGAAAAACCATGTCCCATGATTTGTGAGTTCAATTGTATCAAAATGATATAAGCTGCACTAAGTAGGTTTCGAAGTTACAAGATCAACTTTTTGGAGGAGTTTATTTGAAATGTGTTTCAGACCTCTACTAACCAGAATAAAATGCACTAAGGAAGAATCAAAGAAGTATCTAGATAGTTAAAAAGAAAACAAACTAAGGGTTTTGGAGGGGAGGGGGTGGGAGGTTGGGTAAGCCTGGTGGTGGTATTAAGGAGGACACGTATTGCATGGAGCACTGGGTGTGGTGCATAAACAGTGAATTCTGGAACACTGAAAAGAAATAAAATCAAATAAAACAGAAAATAAAATAAAATACGTGAGACAGAAAAAAAATAAAAAGAAAAGAAGACCATTATTATAAAAGCCAATTTATCACACTATATTTGAAGTATAAAAGTTTTTCTTGATCCAGTTGAGTTTGTCCCAAGATAAAGTTGTCCAAAAAATAATGATAGGCCGAGGGGGAGGAGTCAAGATGGCGGAGAAGTAGCAGGCTGAGACTACTTCAGCTACCCGGAGATCAGCTAGATAGCTTATCTAAAGATTGCAAACACCTGAAAATCCATCAGCAGATCGAAGAGAAGAAGAACAGCAATTCTGGAAACAGAAAAACAACCACTTTCTGAAAGGTAGGACCGGCGGAGAAGTGAATCCAAAGCGACGGGAAGATAGACCCTGGGGGGAGGGGCCGGCTCCCGGCAAGCGGCGGAGCAACCGTGCACAAAATCAGGACTTTTAAAAGTCTGTTCCGCTGAGGGACATCGCTCCAGAGGCTACCCGGGGCGAAGCCCACACAGGGTCAGCGTGGCCTCAGGTCCCGCAGGGTCACAGAAGGATCGGGGGTGTCTGAGTGTCGCAGAGCTTGCGGGTATTGGAACGGGAAAGCCGGCTACAGAGACAGAGCCGACAGTAAGCTCGGAGCTCGGGGTGACCTTGAACCGGTCGCAGGCTCGGTGAGCTCGGAGCGCGGCCGGAGGTCAGGCAGACGGGAGTAACTGAGCGCGGTTCTCTGGGCACGCACTGAGGAGTGCGGCCCTGGGCTCTCGGCTCCTCCGGGCCGGAGACCAGGAGGCCGCCATTTGTATTCCCGTCCTCCGGAACTCTACGGAAAGCGCTCAGGGAACAAAAGCTCCTGAAAGCAAACCCAAGCGGATTACTCACCCCGGCCCCGGGTAAAAGCTGTGCAATTCCGCCTGGGGCAAAGACACTTGAGAATCACTACAACAGGCCCCTCCCCCAGAAGATCAACAAGAAATCCAGCCGAGACCAAGTTCACATACCAAAGAGTGCGGTTTCAATACCAAGGAGAGCAGCAGAATTCTAGAGGAGGAGAAAGCAAAGCACGGAACTCATGGCTTTTTCCCTGTGATTTTTTTTAGTCTTGCGGTTAATTTAATTTAATTTTTTTCTTTTTCATTTTTTTTTTTTTTTGCCTTCGGGTAAAATTTTTTTTTTTTTAACTGTTACCTTTTTCTTTTTTGACGATTTTTTACTAGTTTATCTAATAAATATATTTTTTTTCTTTTTTATATTTTTCTTAGGTGTTTTCTTTTTTTTTAAAACAAATTCTTTTTTTTTTTTTCTCTTTTTTTTTTTTTTTTATTGTTTCCTTTTTGAACCACTTTTTATCCCCTTTCTCCCCCCTCACGATTTTGGATCTCTTCTAATTTGGTTAAAGCATATTTTCCTGGGGTTGTTGCCACCCTTTTAGTATTTTACTTGCCCCTTCATATACTCTTATCTGGACAAAATGACAAGACGGAAAAATTCAACACAAAAAAAAGAACAAGAGGCAGTACCGAAGGCTAGGGACCTAATCAATACAGACATTGGTAATATGTCAGACCTAGAGTTCAGAATGACAATTCTCAAGGTTCTAGCCGGGCTCGAAAAAGGCATGGAAGATATTAGAGAAACCCTCTCGAGAGATATAAAAGCCCTTTCTGGAGAAATAAAAGAACTAAAATCTAACCAAGTTGAAATCAAAAAAGCTATTAATGAGGTGCAATCAAAAATGGAGGCTCTCACTGCTAGGATAAATGAGGCAGAAGAAAGAATTAGTGATATAGAAGACCAAATGACAGAGAATAAAGAAGCTGAGCAAAAGAGGGACAAACAGCTACTGGACCACGAGGGGAGAATTCGAGAGATAAGTGACACCATAAGACAAAACAACATTAGAATAATTGGGATTCCAGAAGAAGAAGAAAGAGAGAGGGGAGCAGAAGGTATACTAGAGAGAATTATTGGGGAGAATTTCCCCAATATGGCAAAGGGAACAAGCATCAAAATTCAGGAGGTTCAGAGAACGCCCCTCAAAATCAATAAGAATAGGCCCACACCCCGTCACCTAATAGTCAAATTTACAAGTCTCAGTGACAAAGAGAAAATCCTGAAAGCAGCCCGGGAAAAGAAGTCTGTAACATACAATGGTAAAAATATTAGATTGGCAGCTGACTTATCCACAGAGACCTGGCAGGCCAGAAAGAGCTGGCATGATATTTTCAGAGCACTAAATGAGAAAAACATGCAGCCCAGAATACTATATCCAGCTAGGCTATCATTGAAAATAGAAGGAGAGATTAAAAGCTTCCAGGACAAACAACAACTGAAAGAATTTGCAAACACCAAACCAGCTCTACAGGAAATCTTGAAAGGGGTCCTCTAAACAAAGAGAGATCCTACAAGTGGTAGATCAGAAAGGAACAGAGACCATATACAGTAACAGCCACCTTAGAGGCAATACAATGGCACTAAATTCATATCTCTCAATAGTTACCCTAAATGTGAATGGGCTAAATGCCCCTGTCAAAAGACACAGGGTATCAGAATGGATAAAAAAACAAAACCCATCTATATGTTGCCTCCAAGAAACTCATTTTAAGCCCGAAGACACCTCCAGATTTAAAGTGAGGGGGTGGAAAAGAATTTACCATGCTAATGGACATCAGAAGAAAGCAGGAGTGGCAATCCTTATATCAGATCAATTAGATTTTAAGCCAAAAACTATAATAAGAGATGAGGAAGTACACTATATCATACTCAAAGGGTCTGTCCAACAAGAAGATTTAACAATTTTAAATATCTATGCCCCCAACGTGGGAGCAGCCAACTATATAAACCAATTAATAACAAAATCAAAGAAACACATCAACAATAATACAATAATAGTAGGGGACTTTAACACTCCCCTCACTGAAATGGACAGATCATCCAAGCAAAAGATCAGCAAGGAAATAAAGGCCTTAAATGACACACTGGACCAGATGGACATCACAGATATATTCAGAACATTTCATCCCAAAGCAACAGAATACACATTCTTCTCTAGTGCACATGGAACATTCTCCAGAATAGATCACATCCTCGGTCCTAAATCAGGACTCAACCGGTATCAAAAGATTGGGATCATTCCCTGCATATTTTCAGACCACAATGCTCTAAAGCTAGAACTCAACCACAAAAGGAAGTTTGAAAAGAACCAAAATACATGGAGACTAAACAGCATCCTTCTAAAGAATGAATGGGTCAACCGGGAAATTAAAGAAGAATTGAAAAAAATCATGGAAACAAATGATAATGAAAATACAACGGTTCAAAATCTGTGGGAAAACAACAAAGGCAGTCCTGAGAGGAAAATATATAGCGGTACAAGCCTTTCTCAAGAAACAAGAAAGGTCTCAGGTACACAATCTAACCCTACACCTAAAGGAGCTGGAAAAAGAACAAGAAAGAAACCCTAAGCCCAGCAGGAGAAGAGAAATCATAAAGATCAGAGCAGAAATCAATGAAATAGAAACCAAAAAAACAATAGAACAAATCAACGAAAGTAGGAGCTGGTTCTTTGAAAGAATTAATAAAATTGATAAACCCCTGGCCCGACTTATCAAAAAGAAAAGAGAAAGGACCCAAATAAATAAAATCATGAAAGAAAGAGGAGAGATCACAACTAACACCAAAGAAATACAAACAATTATCAGAACATACTATGAGCAACTCTACGGCAATAAATTTGACAATCTGGAAGAAATGGATGCATTCCTAGAAACATATAAACTACCACAACTGAACCAGGAAGAAATAGAAAGCCTGAACAGACCCATAACCAATAAGGAGATTGAAACAGTCATTAAAAATCTCCAAACAAACAAAAGCCCAGGGCCAGACGGCTTCCCGGGGGAATTCTACCAAACATTTAAAGAAGAACTAATTCCTATTCTCCTGAAACTGTTCCAAAAAATAGAAATGGAAGGAAAACTTCCAAACTCATTTTATGAGGCCAGCATCACCTTGATCCCAAAACCAGGCAAGGATCCCACCAAAAAAGAGAGCTATAGACCGATATCCTTGATGAACACAGATGCGAAAATACTCAACAAAATACTAGCCAATAGGATTCAACAGTACATTAAAAAGATTATTCACCACGACCAAGTGGGATTTATTCCAGGGCTGCAAGGTTGGTTCAACATCCGCAAATCAGTCAATGTGATACAACACATCAATAAAAGTAAGAACAAGAACCATATGATACTCTCAATAGATGCTGAAAAAGCATTTGACAAAGTACAGCATCCCTTCCTGATCAAAACTCTTCAAAGTGTAGGGATAGAGGGCACATACCTCAATATCATCAAAGCCATCTATGAAAAACCCACCGCAAATATCATTCTCAATGGAGAAAAACTGAAAGCTTTTCCGCTAAGGTCAGGAACACGGCAGGGATGTCCATTATCACCACTGCTATTCAACATAGTACTAGAGGTCCTAGCCTCAGCAATCAGACAACAAAAGGAAATTAAAGGCATCCAAATCGGCAAAGAAGAAGTCAAATTATCACTCTTCGCAGATGATATGATACTATATGTGGAAAACCCAAAAGACTCCACTCCAAAACTGCTAGAACTTATACAGGAATTCAGTAAAGTGTCAGGATATAAAATCAATGCACAGAAATCAGTTGCATTTCTCTACACCAACAGCAAGACAGAAGAAAGGGAAATTAAGGAGTCAATCCCATTTACAATTGCACCCAAAACCATAAGATACCTAGGAATAAACCTAACCAAAGAGACACAGAATCTATACTCAGAAAACTATAAAGTACTCATGAAAGAAATTGAGGAAGACACAAAGAAATGGAAAAATGTTCCATGCTCCTGGATTGGAAGAATAAATATTGTGAAAATGTCTATGTTACCTAAAGCAATCTACACATTTAATGCAATTCCTATCAAAGTACCATCCATCTTTTTCAAAGAAATGGAACAAATAATGCTAAAATTTATATGGAACCAGAAAAGACCTCGAATAGCCAAAGGGATATTGAAAAAGAAAGCCAACGTTGGTGGCATCACAATTCCGGACTTCAAGCTCTATTACAAAGCTGTCATCATCAAGACAGCATGGTACTGGCACAAAAACAGACCCATAGATCAATGGAACAGAATAGAGAGCCCAGAAATAGACCCTCAAATCTATGGTCAACTCATCTTCGACAAAGCAGGAAAGAATGTCCAATGGAAAAAAGACAGCCTCTTCAATAAATGGTGCTGGGAAAATTGGACAGCCACATGCAGAAAAATGAAATTGGACCATTTCCTTACACCACACACAAAAATAGACTCAAAATGGATGAAGGACCTCAATGTGCGAAAGGAATCCATCAAAATCCTTGAGGAGAACACAGGCAGCAACCTCTTCGACCTCAGCCGCAGCAACATCTTCCTAGGAACAACGCAAAAGGCAAGGGAAGCAAGGGCAAAAATGAACTATTGGGATTTCATCAAGATCAAAAGCTTTTGCACAGCAAAGGAAACAGTTAACAAAATCAAAAGACAACTGACAGAATGGGAGAAGATATTTGCAAACGACATATCAGATAAAGGACTAGTGTCCAGAATCTATAAAGAACTTAGCAAACTCAACACCCAAAGAACAAATAATCCAATCAAGAAATGGGCAGAGGACATGAACAGACATTTCTGCAAAGAAGACATCCAGATGGCCAACAGACACATGAAAAAGTGCTCCATATCACTCGGCATCAGGGAAATACAAATCAAAACCACAATGAGATATCACCTCACACCAGTCAGAATGGCTAAAATCAACAAGTCAGGAAATGACAGATGCTGGCGAGGATGCGGAGAAAGGGGAACCCTCCTACACTGTTGGTGGGAATGCAAGCTGGTGCAACCTCTCTGGAAAACAGCATGGAGGTTCCTCAAAATGTTGAAAATAGAACTGCCCTATGACCCAGCAATTGCACTATTGGGTATTTACCCTAAAGATACAAACGTAGTGATCCAAAGGGGCACGTGTACTCGAATGTTTATAGCTGCAATGTCCACAATAGCCAAACTATGGAAAGAACCTAGATGTCCATCAACAGATGAATGGATCAAGAAGATGTGGTATATATACACAATGGAATACTATGCAGCCATCAAAAGAAATGAAATCTTGCCATTTGCGACAACATGGATGGAACTAGAGCGTATCATGCTTAGCGAAATAAGTCAAGCGGAGAAAGACAACTATCATATGATCTCCCTGATATGAGGAAGTGGTGATGCAACATGGGGGCTTAAGTGGGTACGAGAAGAATAAATGAAACAAGATGGGATTGGGAGGGAGACAAACCATAAGTGACTCTTAATCTCACAAAACAAACTGAGGGTTGCTGGGGGGAGGGGGTTTGGGAGAAGGGGGTGGTATTATGGACATTGGGGAGGGTATGTGTTTTGGTGAGTGCTGTGAAGTGTGTAAACCTGGTGATTCACAGACCTGTACCCCTGGGGATAAAAATATATGTTTATAAAAAATAAAAATTATATTAAAAAAAAAATAATGATAGGCCTTTCTGTCTTTTTCTTGGTTTATAATCACCAACGAAATAATGGTGGCTCTCACTGTCTTCCCTTTTTTATTTTTCAAAGGTGACCCCCCAAAATAACCCAACAACAACAATCACAACATCTTTTTGTGTCTTTCACCTATACGTAAATAGATATACTGACACAGACTTCCAGATATTGAATCTTGGGTCACATTTTGATTAAACTCGTATAGCAAAAGGGATCTGGGAAATGATAATAGGTTATAAAGAATAAATTTTAAAAATCATGAGACAGCAATCCTGAAGGCATGAAAAACTCTGCCCAGTGATAGCTAGGAGGTATGCTATTCTAACTTGGCCAGTGCTGGTTGCATGACTCTCCCACACCATGACCCTGTCTCATTGCAAATCATTGAAGAGTCATTGACATCTTCCTTGGCTTATTTAATTTTATTTATTTATTTATTTATTTATTTATTATTTTCTTTCTTGAACCCAAGATAAAGATTGAAGCTGGAGGTGAGGGGTTTGGGGGAATTGAAGTATAAGAAAAAGAAAACAGCTCCAGTAGGATAGAGAGTGAAAGAAATTAAATCACCTTGGGACTAATTCTAAATAAACTATATATGCAAGGATTAAAAGAAGCAGGAAATAATCTATCTTCTATATTAAGCTTAAAAATGTGGTATGGTATAGGGAAAAGCAGATAGATTTTGCTGAGTTCATATCATGACTATACTTCTTACCGGCTGTGTCACTTTGAACTGGTTTATTCAGTGAATCTTGGGTTATCTAAAAATGAATGTAATAGCAATTATCTGGCAGCTTTATTATTACTGTGACAATTAACTGAGATACTGTGTAAACTGTCAATTGTGACCAGAGGGCTTAAAATGACCTAAAAATGTTTTTTGTGACTTGCAGATAGTACTTTAAATGTAGAATTAGTTGCTAATATATAAAATTTAGAAATTTCACTTGAACATTTAGATTTTAGTTTTTTTTCTTAAAAATGTGGAAGACCTGCTGTTTTGGTTTTCTATAGCTGTCTAACAAACCACTACAAAACCTAATTAATGACTTAAAAAAATCATTTCTTTTGCCTACAAATCTGCAGTTTGGGCAGAGCTCAGTGTGGAAAGGTCATTCATTCAAATCATATCATATTCCCTCCCCAATAGTAGCTCACTGGAATCTGGAAGATCCTCTTCTGAAATGACTTTGTCTCATGGCTAACTCAGGGTTTGGGGCCTCAGTCTTTTTCTTGACATGGGCCCCATGGGTTCTGGGCTTACTCATAGTAGCCTTATTCTCTCGAGGATGAATATCCCAAGAGAGACCCAAACAGAAGTTAGATTGCCTTTTTTGACCTAACCTTGGACATCATACATATCACTTCTATCATACTCTATTTGTAGAATCTCTCCCACAAGGTTTGAAAAGGAGGAGTCATAGACTCCAGGTTCTAATGGGGAAAGGCAAAGTTCTTGAAGAGCATCTGGACTGGGAACATTGTTATGATCATTTCTACAAAGTATAATCTATCATACCTGGTACATTGGGCTTGTGTTTTTACATAGCCACAGTAGAATCTGACTTGTAGCTGTGCCATTAATGGGTCCTGAAATTACTTCCCCTTTCTAGCTATCCAACACTTGGCCTGATCATCCATTACACTTAGTAGGCTAGGAATTTACACTATTATCTCCATACACCGAAGTGTAGAGAAAAATGAAGTACCAGTCTACTACACTCACTAGAGTAGATTTGCTTTGCCAAGGTGTGAAGAACAAACAACTGGCTTAATAAGGAGGGGAGTAGATCTGTGGACAAGGCTGCTGTCATCAGAGTTGCAAATGCACCTTTTAAACTATACTTTTTGACTCTGAAAAAGCAAAAGCCTAAGCAACACAATATGTGAAAAGTAGAATGAGATTCTTCAAAGTTGAAGAACTCATGTTGCAGATCAACAGCCTCTGCAAAACCAGGCTGCCTGAAGCATAAGGCTGAGTTATGGATGACCTGGGTTAGTCGTGTAAAGGAGTGCTAAGCTACAAAGACCAGGAGAGAAGTCTTTTTCTTTTTTTTTCTTTTGCTTTTTCTTTCTCTCTCTCTTTGTTCCTTTCTTCCTCTCTCTCCCTCCACCAACCTCTTTCTGGCTGCAGGCATTTAAGGGAGCCTCTGTCAGGTCACTGGTTGACCACCAAGACAATAAATCAGCGACTTCAGACACCACATAATCAGAAATATAATCTTTGTGAAAATCGTTTGGAAAAGGTAATAAACACATAACTCCTTTAATAAACCACTTAAAAAAAAGCACAACAATCAGCACCAGCAAATTCTGGGGAAAGGGGAGAAATTGATTTCCACCTTATAATATTAAGACGTCTGGTTTTCAACAAAAAAATTTATAAGGCATTCAAAAAAACAAGAAAGTATGGTCCATTTATAGGAAAAAACAGATCAACAGAAACCATACTTGAAGAAACACAGGACTTACTAGGCAAATATTTTAAATCAACTTCCTTAAGCATAATCAAAGACTAGAAAAAAACAGAGAAACAATGTAAAAACAAAATGGAAAGATCAGCACACACACACACACACACACACACACACACATTACTGTAGCTAACAAATAATTTTAGCAAGTTGTGGAGTATAGGATCAGAATGCAAAAATCAGATGTGTTTCTTCACACCAGCAATGAACAATCCAAAAAGGAAATTAAGTAAATATTCCTTTTATCCTAGGATCCAAAATAATAAAGTATCTAGGAATAAATTTAAGCAGCCAAATGATTTGTTAACTGAAAACTTTAAACATTGCTGAAAGAAACTGATGAGGATCTAAATAAAAGGGAAAACATCTATGTTTGTGGGTTGGAATATACAATATTCTTAAGATGGCTATGCTAAGCAAAGTGATTTACAGAATTAAAGCAATTCTTATCAAAATTCCAATGATCTTTTGGAGCAGAAATGGGAAAGCTGATCCCTAAATTCTTTGTTTGTTTGTTTGCTTGGCTGATTCTATTTATTTATTTATTTATTTATTTATTTATTTATTTTTTCAGTGTTCCAAGATTCATTGTTTATACACCACACCCAGTACTCCATGCAATATGAGCCATCCTTAATACCCACGACTAGGATCACTCATCTGCCCACCAGTCTTCCCTTCAAAATCCCGTTTGTTTCTCAGAGTCCAGTCTCTCAAGGTTCATCTCCCCCTCTGATTTCCACCAATTCACTTTTCCTTTCTTTCTCCTAATGTCCTCCATGTTATTCCTTACACTCCACAAGTTAAGTGAAACCATATGATAATTGCCTCTCTGCTCAACTTATTTCACTCAGCATAATCTCTCCCGGTCCCATCCATGTTAATACAAAAGTTGAGTATTCATTCTTTTTGATGGAGGCATAATATTCCATTGTATATATGGACCATATCTTCTTTATCCATTCATCTGTTGAAGGGCATCTAGGCTCTTTCCACAGTTTGGTGACTGTGACCATTGCTGTTATGAACATTGGGGCACAGATGGCCCTTCTTTTCACTACATCTGTATCTTTGTGGTAAGTACCCAGTAGTGTAATTTTGGGTCATAGGGTAGCTCTATTTTTAATTTTTTAAGGAATCTCCACACTCTTTTCCAAAGCAGCTGCACCTACTTGCATGTCCACCAACAGTATAAGAGGGTTCCCTTTTCTCCACATCCTCTCCAACACTTGTTGTTTACTGTCTTGTTAATCATTTTTAAATTTATTTTTTTATTTATTTTCAGCATAACAGTATTCATTATTTTTTCACCACACCCAGTGCTCCAATACGTGCCTTCTATAATACCCACCACCTGGTACCCCAACCTCCCACCCCCCTGCCACTTCAAACCCCTCAGATTGTTTTTCAGAGTCCATAGTCTCTCATGATTCACCTCCCCTTCCAATTTACCCCAACTCCCTTCTCCTCTCTAACTCTCCATGTCCTCCATGTTATTTGTTATGGTCCACAAATAAGTGAAACCATATGATAATTGACTCTCTCTGCTTGACTTATTTCACTCAGCATAATCTCTGCCATTCTAACTGGTGTAAGGTGGTATTTCAATGTGATTTTGATTTGAATGTCCCTGATGGCTAATGATGATAAACATTTTTTCATGAGTCTGCTAGCCATTTGTCTGTCTTCTTTGGAGAAGTGTTTGTTCATGTCTTCTGACCATTTTTTGACATGATTATCTGGGGGTTTGGGGGGTTTTTTGGGGGGAAGTGTTTAGTTTGAGGAGTTCTTTATAGATCTTGGATATCAGCCCTTTGTCAAATCAAGAAGAGAGAAGAACCACATGGTCCTCTCAATTGATACAGAACAAACATTTGACAAAACACAATCTCCTTTCCTGATTAAAACTCTTCAAATTATAGGGATAGAAGGAACACTCCTCAACTCCATAAAATCCATCTATGAAAAACCCTCAGCAAATATCATTCTCAATGGGGAAAAATTGATAAACCTTCCCACTGAGATCAGGAACATGACAAAGATGCCCACTCTCACCACTGTTGTTCAACATAGTACTAGAAGTCCTAGCAACAGCAATCATACAACAAAAAGAAAAGGTAGTCAAATTTGCAAAGAAGAAGTCAAACTCTTTCTCTTCCCAGATAACATGATACTTTATATGGAAAACCCAAATTCCTATAACTCATACAGCAATTCAGTAATGTGGCAGGATACAAAATCAATGCACAGAAATCAGTTGCTTTCTTATACACTAACAATGAAAATATAGAAAGAGAAATTAGAGAATTGATTCCATTTACTATAACACCAAAAGCCATAAGATATCTTGGAATAAACCTAACCAAAGAGGTAAAGGATCTGTACTCAAGGGACTGCAGAACACTCATGAAAGAAATTGAAGAAGACACAAAAAGATGGAAGAGCAATCCATGCTCATGAATCATAAGAATAAACATTGTTAAAATTTCTATACTGCCCAGAGCAATTTATACTTTCAATGCCATCCTGATCAAAATTTCACTTGCATTTTTCAAAGTGCTGGAACAAACAATACTAAAATTTGGATGGAATCTGGTATGGAAATAGAAAAGACGCTGAATCCCTAAGGAAATGTTGAAAAAGAAAAATAAATCTGGGGGCATCAAATTGCCTGATGTCAAGCTTTATTACAAAGCTGTGATCACCAAGACAGCATGGTACGGGCACAAAAACAGACACATAGATCAGTGGACCAGAGTAGAGAGTCCACATATGGACCCTCAACTCTTTGGTCAAATAATCTTTGACAAAGCAGGGAAAAATATCCAGTGGGAAAAAAGATAGTCCCTTCAATAAATGGTGCCGGGAAAGATTGAGCAGCTATATATAGAAGAATGAAACTGGACCACTCTCTTACACCATACACAAAGATAAACTCAAAATGGTTGAAAGTCCTCAATATGAGACAGGAATCCATCAAAATCCAAGAGGAGAACATAGGCAGTAACCTCTTCAACATCAGCCACAGCAACTTCTTTAAAGACAGGTCTCCAAAGGCAAAGGAAACAAAAGCAAAAATGAACTTTTGGGACTTTGTCAAGATAAAAAGCTTCTGCACAGCAAAAGAAACAGTCAACAAAACAAAGAGGCAACCCGTGGAATGATAGAAGACATTTGCAAATGACACTGACCCTTAAATTCCTATGGAATTTCAAGGGGCCTTGAATAGACAAAGCAATACTGAAAATGAAGAACATGGGGTTCCTGGGCAGCTCAATCAGTTGAATGCCCAACTCTTGATTTCAGCTCAGGTCATGATCTCAGCATTGTGAGATAAGCCTCGGGTGGAGTCTGCTTATTTCTCTCCCTCTCCTTCTGCCCTTTGTGCAGCTTGCTCACTCGTGTGTGCACATGTGCTCTTTCAAATAAATAAAATCTTTAAAAATATAAAATAAAATAAAAAAGAAAGAAAAGAATAAAGTTGGTGGTCTCACACTTCCTGATTTCAAAACTTACTACAAAGATACAATATGGAAAACAGTGTGGTAATTCCTTGATATAGATACATAGACCAATGGACTAAAATTGAGAATCCAAAATAAAACCATACTTCTACAGCCAACTGATTTTCAACAAGGGTATAAAGACCATTTGCTGGAGGTAAAGGATGATCTCTACAACAAATGGTACTAAAACTGGAGATTCAAACAAAAAAATAAAGTCAAACCCCTACTTTATACCATATACAAAAATTTGCTCAGATTAGATCAATAATCTGAATATAAAAATTAAAACAATTTAAAATTTAGAAGAAGACATAGGGGAAATCTCTTTTTTAATTTTTATTTTATTTTATTTATTTATTTGACAGACAGAGACACAGTGAGAGAGGAAACAGAAGCAGGAGGAAGTGGGAGAGGGAAAAGCAGGCTTCCCGCAGAGCAGGAAGCCTGATGCAGGGCTCGATCCCAGGACTCTGGGATTATTACCTGAGCCAAAGGCAGATGCTTAATGGACTGTGTCACCCAGGTGCTCATGAGGGAAACCTTTTATGAATCTGGGTTTGGCAATGATGTCTTGTACATGATCTCATAACACAAATAGCCAAAGGAAAACATACATTGGACCCCATCAGTAATTTTGCAATTCAAAGGACATTTAAAAGAAAGTAAAAAGAAAAACCCACACAATGGTAGATAATATTTAGAAATCATATATCTGTTAGGGTTTTAATGTCCAGAGTAAATAAAGGAATGTCTAAAACTCAATAGCAAATGGCAAACAACCCCATATAAAAATGGTTCGAAGTGTGTAAACCTGGTGATTCACAGACCTGTACCCCTGGGGATAAAAATATATGTTTATAAAAAATAAAAAATTTTTAAAAAAATGGTTTGACCATTTAATTTCTCATTTAATTATAAATGAGAAACTTCTAAAGGAAAATAACATTCTTATAACCTTAGGCCAAGTCCAGCAGGTAGTTTGCATGCTTCAAGTGATGCCATCATCCCCAGAAGCTTGTAGGGAAAGTCTCAATATGGGTATGAAGCCTGAGGCTCAGCTAATTTAAGTGATGCCCAAATTCACTGGGTGGTGAGAAGAAGAGACAAGACTCAAATCCTAGCTCTCTGTACTTGTCACAGTGATTCCCCACCCCTACCCTCATCTCCCCACTCCCTTTAGACCTTGCTGGAGACCTTACTAATTTAGTAAAAGCTTAATAAGTACTAACAGATTACAAGTAGTAATCAACCAATTACTCTTATTACTATTAAATACAGTGCTAGCTGTCTTGTCATGGATGCCCTTTATCAAGTTGAGGAAATTTCTTTCTATTTCTTGGTTTTTGGATATTATGAAAGAGTGGGGTTTTTTTAAGTACATTTTCTGCATTTCTTGAAATGATCTTGTGGTTTTGATTTATTCTATTAATACTGTGTATTTTTTTTTATTGATTTTAGTATGTTGAACTAACCTTGCATTTAGATAGATCTCACTTGGTTATGCTGTATAATCTTTTTTATATGGCGTTGGATTTGGTTTCTAGTATTTGTTATGAATGCCTGGCTCTGTATTCACCTGGATTTCTTTTTGACTAACTGATTTCTTGAGTATTCTCTAATTTAGATATATTTGTGCATTTCCCAAATTTCCTTCTTTTGTTTCTATTATCCCATTGTAGTATGGGAAAAATGTATTATTTTAATTCTCTTCTATTTATTGAGACTTATTTTAGGGGCTAGCAGTTTATTGTGGACATTGTTCCATGTGTACTTCAAAAGAATGTGTACTTTTCTGTTGTTGATTGAAATGTTCTTTCAGTGTTTGTTATGTCTTACTGGTTTATGTTGTTATTCAAGTTGTCTAGTTCCTCATTAATTTCACTTTATTGTTTTAGCCATTATTAAAGTCTTCAACCACTATTATTGAATTTTCCATTTCTCCCTTTGATTCTTTCAATTTTTACCTCAGGTTTTTTTGTGCCTCTGTTGTTAGATCTATTTGAATTTAAAATTGTCATATCTTCTTGATGAATTGTCCCTTTTATAATATATAGTGTTCTTCTTTGTCTCTTGAAAAACTTTGACTTAAGATTATTTTGTGTGAAATTAGAAAGGCCAGTTTGGTTGTCTTTTCATTACAATGCATGGCATTTGTTCTCCATCCATTCAGGATGAAAAGATGGGCACTCAAATTCCTTCCTTGATATGATAAGATATGAACAAAGAATCCACAAACACATAATATGTACAACCATCAAAAAGGGTCAAAGCCCTTAGCAGATGTCAAACTTAACACAAGTGACAGGAACTATGAATTCAACACACAAAGGAACAAAGATCATGAAAGAATAACTTGCCAAAAATGGAGTAAAAATTAAATTTAATTGCATTTAATTAAAACTAAAGAAACACAAATTAGTGCTATTCATGTATTGATCACAGCTACTGTTGGTCAGTGATTTATTTATTATCAAACCACACAAATACAGATATTGAGTGTAAATGTTTAAAAATTTTCGAGTAATTTGGTATTGTCTTGGTATTCATAAGTGTCATCAATGGACTTGTTGAATTCAAAGACAAGTTTAGGTGATGTCAGACTCACATGATTTACACACAAGTGGCTCCATGTAGGTCCTGGTTATGTACTGTAGGTTCACATCACAGTCCACAACAGATTGGAAGTAAAATATAATTTTGGTACTTTGCCTTGGATATCTTAAGACACACTGAATTAAGAAAATATGATTCGAAGATTTTCCTTGTCAAACTACAAATTTTACAGGGGTGCTTATGTGGTTCAGTTGGTTAAGCACCAGAAGCATGTAGCCTGCTTAAGATTCTCTCTCCCTTTTCTTCTGCCCCTCCCCCTCCATATCTCCCTCTCTAATATAAATATAAAGTTTTACCAGAAAGAAAGAAAAAGAAAGAAAGAAAGAAAGAAAGGAAGGAAGGAAGGAAGGAAGGAAGGAAGGAAGGAAGGAAGGAAGGAAGGAAGAAAAAAAGAAAAAGAAAGAAAGAAAGACAGACTCCTATACGGGCATTTTTGTGAATGAGCACTTCTAGATAAAAATGTAGTTGATACAATGGCTAATGAAAGTAAATAAATACCACTTCTATAGGCCTTAAATCATCTATAATCATTGAATAATTAATTCTACCACGAATCCCATAGACAATCCTTAATTGCTGAGTAAGAATTACATACACAGGATAACAATTACTATCTTATGAAAATAGTAGAAACCATAACTAAAACTCTTAACAATAAGCCAAATTTATGTATATATTCATATGTTGAAACACTATGCAGCCATTTTATATGCTTATAAAGGTTTAAAGGTCAACTCTATAATAACACAATAATATGTGTTGGTTTGGGAAAATATAGAAAGAAATATAAGAAAATAAAACTAATAATTTCAACACTCAAAGGTAAAAACTTAATTTGGTGCAGCTATTTGTAACATTATTTTACACATACATACACACACAAAATTGACTTCATATATATGTAACACATTTTTACCTTATTTTTCCAGTTGGTATTGTTTTGGGAATCTTTTCTCATCTGTATTAATCAATGGCTACTGACTAGTGTTTAGTGGCTTAAAACAACACATGTCTGTTTCTTTCTAATCTATATTTCCATTTCTGGTTAGCAGAAGATCTCTACTTATTATCATCAGTCAGCCATGTCATTTCAAATATTGTTGGACTTTTTGTTAAACCTGGAGTGTTTCCCGTTAGCAATTAAATGTTCCGGCCTGGAAATGATGCGTGTCGCTTCTACTCATGACTCATTGTCAGGCAGTCCCACAGCCCCACCCAAACGCAAGGTGTCCAGGAAGTGTGAGCCTCCCACATGCCCAGGAGGTAGGGAGCTGAGAATATTTGGCAAAGAGCACCAATGACTGCCAAGCCAGGCCTACAAAGCCCCATTGCACTAAGTCAATAGGATTCCATCCCAGGAATGTACCCTCATTTATCCAACCATCCTCATTGTTGAACATTTTAGTGTTCACATGCTTTTTAGTCTTACCAAATATACCTGCCATGTATTAAATACTAATTTTTGAACTCATGTCTGGTTATTCCTTTTGCATATATATCTTAAAAATTAACTACAGATCAAAGCATAAAACCTGATAGTACCCTTAAATTATTTTATGAGTTTATTCCAGAGCATTTGAATAGAAACAGAAAAAATTGCTACCAGTAGCAATGTAAACATTCCAATCAAACTCCAACTTCACTAACCTTGCATATTGTCATTTTATTATTTTATTTTATTTTTGCATATTGTCATTTTAGAAATCTATGTTAATCTGATAGCAGACATAGTATTTTATTGTTATTTAAATTACTAATACAATGATATATTAAAATATATATCATATGGTGAGAAGGGGATGGATAAAATATCAGCTGTATAAACTTATATTATGCAGGGGCGCCTGGGTGGCTCAGTGGGTTGAGCCGCTGCCTTTGGCTCAGGTCGTGATCTCAGGGTCCTGGGATTGAGTTCCGCTCAGCAGGGAGCCAGCTTCCCTCTCTCTCACTCTCTCTCTGCCTACCTCTCCGTCTACTTGTGATCTCGCTCTGTCAAATAAATAAATAAAATCTTAAAAAAAAACCCTTATATTATGCATGGAGAGAAATCATCAAAATATTATACAGTATTTTATTTTTTATTATTTTTAAAGATTTTATTTATTTATTTGAGAGAAAGAAAGAAAGCACGCAGAGATGAGCAGGGAAAGAAAGAAGCAGACTCCTCACTGAGCAGACTGCCCGACTCATAGCTTGATCCCAGGACCCCAACACCATGACCTGAGCCAAACGCAACCACTTAACTGACTGAGCCACCCAGGCGTCCCCCCAAGTAGTTTAAAGTATTGGGATTACTAATAATTTTCATCTTATTTGTATGATTTTTACTTGCTAATTTTACTACAATTATGAGAATAAAATGTTTATTACATTTATGGCAAAGTAGCATTTCAGATCAGTAAGAGACAGAAGAATTATTCAATGATTGATACCAGGGAAATTGAGTAGGAAAAAAAAATCTCTACTTACACTACACACATTAATAAATTCCAGAATAATATCTATATAAATAAGAAAACAAAAAGCAAAACAAATATCAACACAATTGTATTATAATAAAATGTCTAATTAAAACAGTCTGACAGAAGAGAATTTCTTAAGCCATGTAAAAATCACAGAAAGTATTTTTCCCATAAATGTTTAAAGCAGTGAACAATAAACAGGAGTCAACAAAGTTTAGGGAAAAGTAACAGAATGAAGAAATATATTAACAACATATGTCAATGTATTTAAAATATATAAAGTATCCAGTGTCTATAATATAAAGAACCTCTATAAATCAATAAAAATGAGAAAAACCTGATTAGGACAATACAAATTAGAATTATCAACTATCTCTTTTAGATCCCTCACACTCACAACATTAAAAAAATTATGTTGTAATGAAAGTAACAGTAGTCTTTTTGAATCAAAATTTAGCAGCATCTATTAAAATGTAATACACAGGGGCACCTGGGTGGCTCAGTGGGTTAAGCCTCTGCCTTCAGCTCACGTCATGATCTCAGGGTTCTGGGATTGAGCCCCACATTGGGCTCTCTGCTCAGCAGGGAGCCTGCTTCATCCTCTCTCTCTGCCTGCCTGTCTGCCTACTTCTGAGCTCTATCTGTCAAATAAATAAATAAAATCTTTAAAAAGAATGTAATACACATTTCCCCTTGGCCCCACATTTTACTTTTATGTATATCAGCTGGAAATAGTGCCACATTTGCACAGAGTATATAAGAATATTTGTTTTAAATTTATAATAATAAAAGATTGGACTCACTCTAAATATTCATGGATACAGGAATGGCAAAATAAGCCATTCTGTCCTCAGGAGAAAAATGTGGGAAGAGGAGGAAGTCAGAAAAGTTAACTTTTACTTTGTGTGAATTTCAGGAAATGCTGCCAATAGGGATGTAACTATGCATTATTTGAGCAATGAAAAACAAATGCAAGCAAAAGTTTAAAAAGTAAAATAAATATAAAATTGGTTTCTTCATATGTAGTTGCTACTGAAATCATTTTATTAGTACGTATATGTTATGGATTTATTTTTACTTTACTTCATACAGCCTGTTTGCGATCATTATGGAGATGACTTTGGTTTTCTTTCACATATCTAACTTCCCATTAATTTTTATTGAACAACTAACTGTTAATGTCCCAGGCACTGAGGTAGGTAATGGATTTCAAAAATTAATATAATCAAATGAGGTCCCTTAGTGAAAGAGAAAGATGGGAATAACCAACCACCTGAGAGGGCAAATTCTTAAAAGAGATATGCCCTAGGGAATTTGGGGAATGCCAAGAGGGAGAGTAAAATTATTTAAGGGAGACCATGCACCCCACAAAATCAGGGTTCCTGGAGTTCTTGATCACCATCCAACCTCTAGCACTGATGCCACTGAGTAATTGAAGAGGTTGGGGAGGAGAGGAAGCTCTGGATGATGAACGAAAATGAAGTACAGGCAGGGACAGGTATGGGTGCAGGATGGTTGGGAGCAGGGATGGGAGATGCCTCAGCAAGATGGCTCAGTGGCCACCTTTCCACATTTCCCAGCACCGGTGGGGTTTAGATAGGGCCCTATCCAATTAATTGATATGAATACATATGTGAAATTCGCCATAGCCATTTAAAAAAGTACATAATAAAAAGATGTCTCTCCTACCTGTTTTCTTTTAATGTTTCAAGTTTTTATTTAAATTCTAGTTAGTTAACATATAGTGTAATACTAGTTTCAGCAGTAAAATCTAGTGATTCTCCACTTACATATAACACCCAGGGTGTACCTTTCTTTCTCTCAAATAAATAAATAAAATCTTTAAAAACTTGACACTCCAGTCAAGTGACATTGCAAATAAGGTTGCTCTTACATTGACAATCTGAAAGCTCAACAAATATTAAACATGTGGGCCAAGAGAAAGTTTTTTAAGGCCAGACCTTGGCCTTTCTCATTTCTCTGGCTTTCACATGATTCTTTTTGGTATCTTCTGATGAGGCCACCCACATCTGACCCAGCAACGAGACAGTGGTAGCTACTGTCTGAAATAGAAATGACATCCCGAGCCTGAAGCTCCTTCAGGAAGCGAAGCATTTAAAAGTACATGCACATGATTTTCTTTCAGTGATTAAAGAGGACCTTATGGTGAAGTAGACCACAGCTGTCAGAAAACACTTAATTTGGTTTGCTTGGCTTATTTTTTTTCTAGATGCTACTTAAAATCAGTTACCAGCGAGTTAAATTTTTTCTTCCAAGGGTAAATGTACAAAGGTGGGTATGTCAAGTGAGGTTAATACGGCCATCTTCACAGAGCCCCGAGGCTGCCGATGTTCTGCTAATTGGAGCAACGGATAGTTTCGTGTTGGTTAAACCTCAGGAGTAGCCCTTGGACTGGCTAACTTGCAATTTTAAATCAGAATAAAACAAAACAATATTTTAACACTGTAAATCACTATGTCTTCTGGCTTTTATTGTCAAAATGTTGATTTTGTCAAGACTATGCCAGCCCTTAATTATACCTAAATTTTCTATTCCTGGTTTAGGAACTAGAAATCTACATTTCCAGTTTTCAAAATGAAATGAAATTAAGCAACTTTATTCCATCTCCAGAACTAAAATTAATAACTTGTTCAGTTTTAATGCTGAAATGTTATAAAATGAAGCTAATAATAACGTTATGCCAATTGAAGATGGTAAGCAACAACATAATACATGACTTCTTAATGTTATATCTTTACATGGATTGCAAGTACCAGTTCAACTAAAATTAACTGTGGATTTACCTTGTTACTGAAGGTCTAAAATTTCCTTCTTTTTTCAAAAAGAGATACAATCACTGCTGTTTCTTCTTTGGCAAAATCACCTAATAGTCAAAAATGTATTAAATACTTTTAGCATCAACCAAACAATTTCACTCGATAATTCACTTATTTTCTAAAAATGCAAAATCATTTGTAAAGTAGAAATTCATTTATCTAAGCACAAACTCATTTCTCACAGAAATACATGCCCGTCCTGAGCTCAAGGTATTTCCTTTGAAACTCCCCAACTGCTGGTTTTCAATCAATCATTCTATTAAAATAAATTTGTCAATTGGAATGAAAACAGCCACCGATGCCTTGAGATGGTATTACTTGTTTGGATAATAATGTACATATTGCGTATACCTTAGAAAAGTGCTTTTTAATTTGAAAAGAAACAAAAGAAAAAGAAGAATCCCACAGGTTCCAAAGGCACAGAACGACTCTTGAAATACTGAGGCTTAGAAATATTCCCCCAATTTCACTTACACTGACTTACTCAGGAAAAGAAAAAAGAAGTGCAGCGGGCTCTACAGAGAGTCTGGCCGTCCCGACGAAGACCTCACCCAGAGAGATTGGACGCATATGGACGCCATTTGTAACCAGGGGAGAGAACCCACGGGTCAGCCTAACCTTTGGTGTCTGCCTATCCATCTGTTTTCACATTAGTTGCAAATTATAGAATCCTCCAGACCCAAATGACCATAAATCAGTACTATGAGCATGTACACTTTTCCCATCTGTCATAAAACAATGAATTAAATTCATGCCTGTCAAAATAGGCTGCAGCAAAATGGTCCTTCTTCTGTAGCCGAAGGAATACAAAGCTTCACCTCATCGCTGTAATTTATGGCCTCCGTGGGGCTTCGGGGTGATTAGGCCTTGGCCCACCAACACACAGAAAAACAGTAGGAACTCCAATAACTCCAAATGGAAATCTTGGGTCAAATTTATCAAACAAATCAGAGAGAAATCTATTTCTGTTTGGAAAAGGAGGAGATATATTGCATGTTTAGTGTTCATGCACAGCTTTGGAACTTTTGGCTATTCGGTATTTGTGAGTTTTGGAATTTCTCGCTTAAATAGTATCACCAAAGGACATGTAATGTATTAGACATGAGCCATTTTTAGCCAAATAAAATATACAACTGCAAGCAAAGAGGTTTTTCAATGTTAACATCAACATATTTGTGCAAATGATGTAACTGAAAATTTTCTAGGTAGACCTAAAAAAAGCATAGCTTTAGTACTGGAAAAATACACTGGAAGAAAATGAAATATGTTAGTAATAGGAACCCAAAAAAAGGATAATAAAAAGAAGGGGGAAACTAAAGCGATAAGGTGTATAAACTTCAACTATTTCATGCCAATGGGCTTATATCAATCCTGCCACACAGTAAATGTTTCTTTAAAACTTCTTTTCTATAAAACTGCCTTGTAGGCAAAAATAGCTTGTCATCTGAGAGCAAAGAGACAGAGAAAAAACAGAATGTTACAAGGCAGGCAAAAACACTGATGTTCGCCATACAAAAGCTATTGGTCACAGTCAGACGTGATGAAAAATAAACAGATAAATCGGGTTGGGGGACCAGGGAGGGGAAGGGGGTTGCAAACAAAGGCATGCGTGCTACAAACTCATCTGCAGGCTTTGGCACTTGTCCCTCATTAAAAGCCACAGTGTGCTTGAACTGCTGTTTATCATGGGGCCCTGCAGGCATTCATTCAATCAGAAAGTCGTATTTCACCAAACACCCCTGCTGTATTAGAAATGTTCTGCAGGGTTAGAGCGAGCGAAATGAGAAGATGATGTGGCAGTACTGTATGTCACAGATCTGGTTAATATCCAGCCGCGAATTATTGCTTCTTTAAGAGAACTTCCCTGGGTGTTCAATATCATTTCCAGGGGACTAGAACCCGCGTCCAGCAACAGTTCCCAGGTTGTCCGCAAAGTATTGCTCCTGCCAGGAGCAATGATGTTCGGTCTTCATCACTGATGCCCGGGATGGGTCACCCTGTGGGTTTCCGCCGTGTGAACCCGCAGGGATGAGGCTCGTCCCAACACCCAGCACTCAGCAACACGTCATGGTTGAAATGCCTTTGCTTTCATTTACTGCCTCTGTATTGTGGGAGGCTGTGGAATGCTGGCGGCAAGGTGCAGCAGAGGGGGCCTTGGAAGCAGGCTTTGGAAACCCTTTCCTAGTGCTGTGGTTTACTTGCCTTTACAAGATAAGCAAAGTTAGAAAGACCTAGTTGATACCGATCTTGTGAAGAGTAAACTAAGCTTGGCAGAATCTTGAGACTGCAGGTTGCTAATGAGTAAGAGCGTCCTTTCTTTCTTTCGTTTCCTATTTTCTTCTTTGTCTTTATCATTCCTTTCTTTCATTCTTTTTCCGTTGCTTTCTGTCTTTTCCTTTCTTCTTTCTTTCCTTCTGTTTTCTTCCCCCATTCTTCTTGTCTCTCTCCCACACAGAGACACAAGTCATTCATGTGTGCGGGCGGGAATTCAACCACCTAAGCTGACTAGTTCTTGCCCCTCTGCAGAGTTTCATGGAAGATTGAGACGTTAAGCAACACACGACACACTTCATTATGAATTAATTATGGCTGGGATAATTGCTGAGAGCCAAGACTTCCAGGCACTGTGAGAACACAGAGCAGTGGCAGAATCTGATCACCTACTGGTTTTCTGTACCACGAAGCTGAGAAGTCCTGCCCCAAACTGAACAAAACATTCAAGGTTGTTTTCCTCTAAAGCACGTCATAGAAGTTATCATTATAACCACTGGTTTATTACTTCATACCCAATAAAGTGACTCACTGTTTGTTTTATTGCAGTCTTGTTATTTTTTTTTTAAATGGGAAACTGTAGTAGCTCCTATTACATGAAACTGACCGCCAGTAACTATAGGCTTATTTTATTTGAGAGAGAATTTATTAAATAAGAACATATGTTTGAAAGAGAAGAGAATGTGCCACTGAGTTTCTGTTCTCCTCCTATTTACTTCCCAAACTGAAGGTTATAGGAGGCACTTGCAATTGATTAAACCTGTCGCCTGCCATCTGATTCCATTGCCAACAGCACTCATCAAAATCAAGTAGTGAAATTAAAAACTAATTAAAACTTCTGAAGATAAAGTTGCAGATGGAAATTGTTGCGGGAGTTAGTTCCAAAAAAATTACTTTAAAAAATGAAGAAAAAAAACACTGCATTCTATTTACCATCAGTACATTATTTTTTCCTGTTCTAACAATGCATATACACGGACTCCTGCCACAAATTAGATCATAAATAGTAAATGAACATATATCAACAGGATTTACGAATTTGAAAGAAAATATTCAATGTATCTAGACAAAATTTATATTTGATTCACAATAAATCTCTTTTCCTTTTTCATTTGTGTGTGTAAATCATTTTTCCCTCAAATTAAAAGACTTTTAAAATTCCAATTTTTAACACACTTTGTTTCCCGTTTGTGTGTGGTTTACTGTAACACGACAATTAAAAATCTGGCTAAGTTACCAGTAAATTCTTGAAATGCTGACAGGGAAGGAGGACAATTGTATTTGTTCTTTCATTTTAGATGGTTATCAGTGATCCTATATGAACAAAATTTCTGAAAATGTGGGGTTCCTGCACTTTCACTTCACCTGTGGCAAAAGGAATGCTCTTGGGAGGCTGTTATTGCTTGCTGGCTTCGGGTTTCTAAATAAAATTCTGCCTGAAGGTCTTCTTCACCCCAAGACCCTAAAGAAGCAGGAGAGTCACACAGAGGCCTTCCCGAAGCAAAGCTACACTGCTCTTTACGTTCCATTTTAAAGATCCGAGACTTCAACTGTCCACGCTTTCAAACTGACACCACCACAAGGTCTCAATGGTCCATTATTGAGAATTATTTTCCTCCCTTTGTATCCATAATATTTTAAATATGAGGTTTGGGCATTAAACTGTGGCAAGTTCGAGAACACTCTGTAGCGGCGTGCAGCAGGAAACCCTATAGGAAGGCTGTATAAATCCAGGCTGACGTCGGAAGAAATGAGAACCGAGCTCAGAGCCACCCTCTTGGGAACAGCAAATTGAGGAGCCATTTTGGGCATGTGGTTTGGGGGCGGGGATGCCTGCAGGGCAGGAGCTAGACTGAGACCCAGGAAGGTTAGGAAAAGGGAAAAATGACTCCCCCAGCTAGTGCTACAGTAGATACGTCCAAAATAAAACAAACTAGTACAGACATAGATATGTGCCATTAATCTGTGAAGAAGTCAACCATCCTCTCCACAAATAGCTTCTCATCCTTATATGTTGCTTCAGGCTGCAACTATGTGCCATTTTTGTGATTTCAAACCCCACCCCCCTTTTAGTCTGTTCCGGACACTCAGGTAAACCTTGGGTGAAAATGATCACCACAATGGAGAGGTGGAAACAGAACATGATTCTCTCAGCATCTCTCAAAGGATTTAGGGTGGTAGGTGTTTATTTCTGGAATTAAATGAGTTGTAATAATAAAAACGTGTGGCTTTTCTCAATGGTCTACTCTAGGTGAACTTGAACAGCAGACATTTCTACAGTCACATAAAGAGAAAAAAATAAACACAAAGCTTCCTCAGCCATTTACAAAGAATGTCTCACATTTGATCTTCATAACAGCTGAGATAGGATTCTTGGGAAGCTGGTTTCACAAACAATGCAACAGACTTACCTAAGTGATTTGCCTAAACTGGCAGACACCCATACTGTCCTTTACACCATACTGCAATAGTGGGATGGAAACTGCTGGGAAATATATTTCTTTTTCACTGTCAGAGTTTGGCAATCTGTTTAATGTTACTTCTTCTTCTTCTTCTTTTTTTTTTTTCTGTGTTCCAAGATTCATTGTTTATGCACCACACCCAGTGCTCCCTGTAATACCTGACTTCCTTAACACCCACCACCAGGCTCACCCCTCCCCCATCTCCCTCCTTTCCAAAACCCTCAGTTTTTTACTCTGTTGCTACTCTTCTGCCTTTTTTTCTACATCAGAGACATTTCTTCCTAGAGCTTCTATCCCAAAAATCTTGACCAGAAATCTGTCTGAGGCTACTTGGCCATTTTAGAAAAAACCCTTTCACATACATTATCTGATTTTTGACCTAGCCTTCTGCAACTACAAAGCACACTGTCCGCTCTCCCAGAGCTTCCCACTCCCTGTTGTACTTCTATTCCCTCAGGTGAAGGTGTGCTTGGTTGAATCTGACCCCAAGGCAGCCTGATTAGGGCATGTAGAACAGTAGCCCAGGGGAAGTAGGATTTGGTTTTCCTTGGAGTCCCCACACAATGAATGGCATCCTTGCTGGAGCCAAGTCTATACCCATTCACCTGCAAGGTACCCTAGGAGGCATTGGTGCTGAAAGTGCTGGCCCTGGAGCTGGGAGTGGGGAGGCCTGTGGGGTGTCCTCTCCAGGTCACTTCAGCTCTAGTACATCAGAAATGAAGTGGCCAAAGTACCCTTTTTGTCCAAACCAGCCACTGGATGCCTGCTATAACTAGACACGTGGGTCCTACAAATCATTGCCATTCTTTCAAAGTCCTTGTCTGATACGTAGAAATTGAGTGGATTGGAAATCCACACTCATTATCCTAAGAAATTATAACAGTTCATTTTTCTTAATCTCACAAAACAAACTGAGGGTTGCTGGGGGGAGGGGGTTTGGGAGAAGGGGGTGGGATTATGGACATTGGGGAGGGTATGTGCTTTGGTGAGTGCTGTGAAGTGTGTAAACCTGGTGATTCACAGACCTGTACCCCTGGGGATAAAAATATATGTTTATAAAAAATAAAAAATTAATTAAAAAAAAAAGAAAGAAAAAAAAAAGAAAAGCAGGAGCTTTTGAGTCTAATGTTCAACTGTTGTACATTTTTGAATGGAGGTACAATGGCCATTTTGTATTCTCTACTTGAGTCAACAAACTGTCTTATTCGGAGTGAGTATAAAATGGTATAATTATTGGGCAGCTAATCAAGCTTGAGGTCCAGGGTGCCTTGTTTTCACCAGCCCCCGTGAGTGCTGGCAGAATTGCTGGGAGTCATAGAATATTCTAGGTTGTAAGGGGAAGCCAGATGCTAAACAGAAAGCAGTTCCAACACAGGCCTAAATATATTATAGAGGAGAGAAAGACTATTATCTCTAAGCTTCCAGGAATTTATTATGACTTGTTTTCTCATTCTAAGTAAATACTAACTTTTTTTTTTAACCTGGTTTGATCATTGTTATTTTCTATTCTCTTAAAGTCTCCCCACTCTCTGAAATTGTATAAGCTTCAGACCCAAGAAACCTGGTTTTGAGGCTGATGAGGAATTTCATAAAGCCATATCAAGCATAAACCTGACAAATTTAAAGTCAGATCACAGGGGTAAGTTCAAGTTTCTCATTAAAGAGTTGGGGGAGGGGGTGGAAAATAGTTCAAGTGGAAGATTTATACTAAATCTATGTTTAATATTTTTCTAAAAGGGTCGTATTTTATTTTTCTTATCATAATTGTGTAATATAAAGAACATGTCATGAAAATCTCACCAAGTGCTCTGTAAATGCCCCTAAATTTCCTGGTTATTGCGTTGGACAAATATGATCATTCTCAGAGCGCCGTGATGGGAAAAGGGAAGCTCTGCTGCCTGAGCTGTGCTCTGTCCTCGGGCATGGTTTCGCTCCAGCTCCGGAGCCAGGGGCAGGACGCGCAGTCCCCGCGCAGCCCCGGGTTCTTCGGGCGCACGCAGCTGCACGGCGCGCGAAGCCTCCGTCCCCGCGCGGCCGTCGCCGCCGGTCCCCAGACCCTGGCCCCCGCCCGCCGCTGTGCTGGGTTCCTGCGCCCGGGCTGCAGGGCTGAGCCTGCCGGTCAAACCCGCAGGCTGACAGCTTACAAGGGACTGTCCACAGGCGCGTCAAAGCTGTCTGCGCCGCCTCACGGAGCGGGGGGGGGGGAGTATGCGTGTGTTTGTGCTAAGTGCCAGTTCATGTTCCTTAAGTAAGAGAGGATTTGATTTCCTGGGACCCCATCCAGTTGTTAAATCATTCGGTTAATCATCTGCTCAAGCAATTACTAATGATAGAACTGCTGTGGCTGTTCATTTGGAACAGCTTCTCCCTTTCGTTTTTGTGCAGCTTCTCCTTTTCGTTTTGTTTTGTATTGGTAACACGGGCACTTGTGACGAGTCCTGCTCAGCTGTGTTACAGGACGCCCTTTACTGTGGGTTTGTCTGATGTTTCCTCAAGAAGGGATGCAGCTTATGTATTTTTGAAAGAACATCACAGATGTGATGATGTGGCCCTCTCAGGGCATCACATGACAGACTAAGGTGGTCAGACTGCCCCATTAGGGGTGATGTTAACTCTGCTCCCTGGTTGGGGTAGTGTCCACGAGGCAAAATTAAAATAAGAACAACAGATTAAATAATAGCATTGTAGTCACAATATTTCCCCGATTTTGTTATTCAATCATGGCTACCTGAGAGAACATTCCTGGTTTTAGAAAGCATGCACTTGAAGAGAGACAGAGTCAGAGAGACAGAGAGAACAATTTAGGAAATGTGTTCAAATTTGGAAAATATAGGTGGAGACATAAGGACATTCTTTGCCCTGTTTCCTCAACTTTTCTTTAAGCCTAAGATTATTTCAAAATAAAAATTTCAAAGAGAACGCAGAGCAAGTCCACCTGACACCAGTGCCAGACCTGAAGGAATGTTTCAACTGTGTCCCACTGGTGCTGCATAGGCACTGTTTAATAAATAATCCCAGGGATTCTCCACCAGAGCCATGCTTTTTGCCCAGTTTTCAATGACATCCATCCATTTAGAACAATTTTTACAATGAAGTTCCTGTACAAAAATTTAGGGACGAAAAATTACAATTGCCTTCTCAGTTTATTTCTTAACATCTGGCTTTGAATCAACTTCTAACTTTGCAAAGATCGACTAACATATGTCTAAAAACCATGCCAAAATACACAACAGAAAGGACTGGTTTAAAGAACATAAAATGGACACATTAAGTCTTCAGTTCTCACTTCACTGTCATTTTCTCATCCTCGGTCTGCCTTTGGATGGAAGCTGCTTTCCAAATTTTAAAAGGAAAACTATGACTAGGTCAGGATAAAATTCCAGAACATCCTGGTGGGATGTCAAAAACAGCAGTGATCCTTCAAGTAATTGACTTACGGTTATTCACTTTATGTATTATGAATGTTAAGGTCGTGTTCAAATGTGTATTTTTTTTTTTTAACATTTTCCCCAGTTGAATTGGTTGAGGGGACATTTTCCAAGAATCCTAAAGACCACAGTTAGTTTAATTGTTTTTATTGTGTGTGTGTGTGTGTGTATGTGCAGGTTTTTTAACTGAAGTCCCTAACTTCAGACTTTTTGTTTTACAAAGCTTAGGTAAATTAGGAAGCCAGATAATACATGTGATTGCCTGAATGGAATGTTTAGATAATCCTGTGGTGACCGCTTTTTCAAAAACTAAATGTACTATGATCAGGGCCATGTCATGAATGTCATGCATAAGGAAGTACAGAAACCCTAGCTCACTAGCTTCTCCGTCTGGTCAGGAGGAACAACATAGCCAAAGGAACAACAGATTTGGAGTTGATCAGCTTTGGATCTGCCAACCAGCTCTACCATTTATTTACTAGTTCTGTGTCTTTGGATAAAACATCACATGTAGCACAAGTGTTATGTAAAGTTGGACGGGTTGTCTACTGCAACAAAAGCACATGGCCAAGAAGGTGGGCCCACAAATCTAGCCCACACTCTACTCATCCAGCTGTGTGCGTGGTAAGGCTATGCCAACCTTAAGAAAGGCACACTGTTTTATAGTCAGTTCTCTCAGAGGAAACATGTCTGTGATCCATCAACCCGGAGAAGCATCTCTTTGCAGTTGTAATTGCCTAGCAAACACAAATGTGCTGAAAGCAGCTTTAAAAAGCCCCTTTCACTGTCCCTGGTTTCAGTGCCCTCGGTTCTGATGGTGGGATTTGGTTCAAAGGTTTAATGTGGGGATGTTTATGGCAATAGTATTTGAGATAGCAAAAAGTTAAAAACAGCTCAGTAGACCCAATCAAAGGGAAATGGCCAAATATATTACGAGTTGGGAGAATGCATTGTGTTTTCGAAAAATATCTAATGATAAAGGGAAAAAAAAAAACAATAAAACAGCCTAACAGCACGTAACATGAATAAAGGAAGCAGAAATACAGGCACACAAAATCACAGGGGACTACACATGACACAGGAGTGACCACTTTCTTTAGGTGACAGGAATATTTGTGGTTTATGTTTGCATTTTCCTTTTTCTGTGTTTTTCAAATTTTATAATGCTAATATATCATTTCACGAGAAAGACGTAACAAAAAAAAAAATTCAAGCAAAAAAGTTCATGTTCTCTGACCTAGGTCTTTGACTTCAAACCATTTATCCTAAGGAAAAAAAATCAAATATATAGCCAGGCATGAATTAGAGTCACACACACACACACACACACACTCACACACACACACACACACACACACACACACGAAAGTTAGGAAACAAAGCCAAGGGAGAGAAATGGTTAAAGAAAGTATAGTTCCCGCAGATGCCACTGTGAAATGATGTTTATATTCCTGTTCTATTCTGTCATTTTTATACTCACGGAGCTTCTTGGCAGCATGCATAATGTATGCACTGGCTCAGGGAGGACAGGCCTGCTTGTCCAGTTCTCATTGTGAACTAATAGACCGGCACCCTCATTTTATTTTTAGGTTTCTTTCCTGAGAATGAAACATGACAATCTGAGAATATTGAAAGAAAAACAGAACACAAACTTAAATATACTCTAATACCTCAGCTATGCGAATACAGAAATACATAGATTCAGAGCCAACATGTTAAGACAAAAACTGGAGGGAAAATATCAAAATATCACAAAGGTTTTCTCCATGATGAGGTTGTAGGCAATATTCATTTTATTCTGTGTAGTCTTTTCTGTATTTTCAAATTGCCCTAAAATTAGCAGAAATTAAATGTGGGTGGAAAAACGTATTTTTTTTTTATTGTCCTAAGATTTATACAAATAATACCAAAGCTAGATGATTTTTATACAAAGGTACATCTGTTATATTTTAAAAATACATTTTCCTCTATTACCCCAATTTAACTTTTTTTTTTTTTAATTTATTTTTTATTTTCAGCATAACAGTATTCATTATTTTTCACCACACCCAGTGCTCCATGCAATTCGTGCCCTTTATAATACCCACCACCTAGTACCCCAACCTCCCACCCCCCACCCCTTCAAAACCCTCAGATTGTTTTTCAGAGTCCATAGTCTCTCATGGTTCACCTCCCCTTCCAATTTCCCCCAACTCCCTTCTCCTCTCTAACTCCCCATGTCCTCCATGCTATTTGTTATGCTCCACAAATAAGTGAAACCATATGATAATTGACTCTCTCTGCTTGACTTATTTCACTCAGCATAATAATCTCTTCCAGTCCCGTCCATGTTGCTACAAAAGTTGGGTATTGGTCCTTTCTTTTTTTTTTTTTTATAAACATATATTTTTATCCCCAGGGGTACAGGTCTGTGAATCACCAGGTTTACACACTTCACAGCACTCACCAAAGCACATACCCTCCGCAATGTCCATAATCCCACCCCCTTCTCCCAAACCCCCTCCCCCCAGCAACCCTCAGTTTGTTTTGTGAGATTAAGAGTCACTTATGGTTTGTCTCCCTCCCAATCCCATCTTGTTTCATTTATTCTTCTCCTACCCACTTAAGCCTCCATGTTGCATCACCACTTCCTCATATCAGGGAGATCATATGATAGTTGTCTTTCTCTGCTTGACTTATTTCGCTAAGCATGATACGCTCTAGTTCCATCCATGTTGTCGCAAATGGCAAGATTTCATTTCTTTTGATGGCTGCATAGTATTCCATTGTGTATATATACCACATCTTCTTTATCCATTCATCTGTGGATGGACATCTAGGTTCTTTCCATAGTTTGGCTATTGTGGACATTGCTGCTATAAACATTCGGGTGCATGTGCCCCTTTGGATCACTACATTTGTATCTTTAGGGTAAATACCCAATAGTGCAATTGCTGGGTCATAGGGCAGTTCTATTTTCAACATTCTGAGGAACCTCCATGCTGTTTTCCAGAGTGGCTGCACCAGCTTGCATTCCCACCAACAGTGTAGGAGGGTTCCCCTTTCTCCACATCCTCGCCAGCATCTGTCATTTCCTGACTTGTTGATTTTAACCATTCTGACTGGTGTGAGGTGATATCTCATTGTGGTTTTGATTTGTATTTCCCTGATGCCGAGTGATATGGAGCACTTTTTCATGTGTCTGTTGGCCATCTGGATGTCTTCTTTGCAGAAATGTCTGTTCATGTCCTCTGCCCATTTCTTGATTGGATTATTTGTTCTTTGGGTGTTGAGTTTGCTAAGTTCTTTATAGATTCTGGACACTAGTCCTTTATCTGATATGTCGTTTGCAAATATCTTCTCCCATTCTGTCAGTTGTCTTTTGATTTTGTTAACTGTTTCCTTTGCTGTGCAAAAGCTTTTGATCTTGATGAAATCCCAATAGTTCATTTTTTCCCTTGCTTCCCATGCCTTTTGCGTTGTTCCTAGGAAGATGTTGCTGCGGCAGAGGTCGAAGAGGTTGCTGCCTGTGTTCTCCTCAAGGATTTTGATGGATTCCTTTCGCACATTGAGGTCCTTCATCCATTTTGAGTCTATTTTTGTGTGTGGTGTAAGGAAATGGTCCAATTTCATTTTTCTGCATGTGGCTGTCCAATTTTCCCAGCACCATTTATTGAAGAGGCTGTCTTTTTTCCATTGGACATTCTTTCCTGCTTTGTCAAAGATGAGTTGACCATAGATTTGAGGGTCTATTTCTGGGCTCTCTATTCTGTTCCATTGATCTATGGGTCTGTTTTTGTGCCAGTACCATGCTGTCTTGATGATGACAGCTTTGTAATAGAGCTTGAAGTCCGGAATTGTGATGCCACCAACGTTGGCTTTCTTTTTCAATATCCCTTTGGCTATTCGAGGTCTTTTCTGGTTCCATATAAATTTTAGCATTATTTGTTCCATTTCTTTGAAAAAGATGGATGGTACTTTGATAGGAATTGCATTAAATGTGTAGATTGCTTTAGGTAGCATAGACATTTTCACAATATTTATTCTTCCAATCCAGGAGCATGGAACATTTTTCCATTTCTTTGTGTCTTCCTCAATTTCTTTCATGAGTACTTTATAGTTTTCTGAATATAGATTCTGTGTCTCTTTGGTTAGGTTTATTCCTAGGTATCTTATGGTTTTGGATGCAATTGTAAATGGGATTGACTCCTTAATATCTCTTTCTTCTGTCTTGCTGTTGGTGTAGAGAAATGCAACTGATTTCTGTGCATTGATTTTATATCCCGACACTTTACTGAATTCCTGTATAAGTTCTAGCAGTTTTGGAGTGGAGTCTTTTGGGTTTTCCACATATAGTATATCATCTGCGAAGAGTGATAATTTGACTTCTTCTTTGCCGATTTGGATGCCTTTAATTTCCTTTTGTTGTCTGATTGCTGAGGCTAGGACCTCTAGTACTATGTTGAATAGCAGTGGTGATAATGGACATCCCTGCCGTGTTCCTGACCTTAGTGAAAAAGCTTTCAATTTTTCTCCATTGAGAATGATATTTGCGGTGGGTTTTTCATAGATGGTTTTGATGATATTGAGGTATGTGCCCTCTATCCCTACACTTTGAAGAGTTTTGATCAGGAAGGGATGCTGTACTTTGTGAAATGCTTTTTCAGCATCTATTGAAAGTATCATATGGTTCTTGTTCTTTCTTTTATTGATGTGTTGTATCACATTGACTGATTTGCGGATGTTGAACCAACCTTGCAGCCCTGGAATAAATCCCACTTGGTCGTGGTGAATAATCTTTTTAATGTACTGTTGAATCCTATTGGCTAGTATTTTGTTGAGTATTTTCGCATCTGTGTTCATCAAGGATATCGGTCTATAGCTCTCTTTTTTGGTGGGATCCTTGTCTGGTTTTGGGATCAAGGTGATGCTGGCCTCATAAAATGAGTTTGGAAGTTTTCCTTCCATTTCTATTTTTTGGAACAGTTTCAGGAGAATAGGAATTAGTTCTTCTTTAAATGTTTGGTAGAATTCCCCCGGGAAGCCATCTGGCCCTGGGCTTTTGTTTGTTTGGAGATTTTTAATGACTGTTTCAATCTCCTTACTGGTTATGGGTCTGTTCAGGCTTTCTATTTCTTCCTGGTTCAGTTGTGGTAGTTTATATGTTTCTAGGAATGCATCCATTTCTTCCAGATTGTCAAATTTATTGCCGTAGAGTTGTTCATAGTATGTTCTTATAATAGTTTGTATTTCTTTGGTGTTAGTTGTGATCTCTCCTCTTTCATTCATGATTTTATTTATTTGGGTCCTTTCTCTTTTCTTTTTGATAAGTCGGGCCAGGGGTTTATCAATTTTATTAATTCTTTCAAAGAACCAGCTCCTACTTTCGTTGATTTGTTCTATTGTTTTTTTGGTTTCTATTTCATTGATTTCTGCTCTGATCTTTATGATTTCTCTTCTCCTGCTGGGCTTAGGGTTTCTTTCTTGTTCTTTCTCCAGCTCCTTTAGGTGTAGGGTTAGGTTGTGTACCTGAGACCTTTCTTGTTTCTTGAGAAAGGCTTGTACCGCTATATATTTTCCTCTCAGGACTGCCTTTATTGTGTCCCACAGATTTTGAACTGTTGTATTTTCATTATCATTTGTTTCCATGATTTTTTTCAATTCTTCTTTAATTTCCCGGTTGACCCATTCATTCTTTAGAAGGATACTGTTTAGTCTCCATGTATTTGGGTTCTTTCCAAACTTCCTTTTGTGGTTGAGTTCTAGCTTTAGAGCATTGTGGTCTGAAAATATGCAGGGAATGATCCCAATCTTTTGATACCGGTTGAGTCCTGATTTAGGACCAAGGATGTGATCTATTCTGGAGAATGTTCCATGTGCACTAGAGAAGAATGTGTATTCTGTTGCTTTGGGATGAAATATTCTGAATATATCTGTGATGTCCATCTGGTCCAGTGTGTCGTTTAAGGCCTTTATTTCCTTGCTGATCTTTTGCTTGGATGACCTGTCCATTTCAGTGAGGGGAGTGTTAAAGTCCCCTACTATTATTGTATTGTTGTTGATGTGTTTCTTTGATTTTGTTATTAATTGGTTTATATAGTTGGCTGCTCCCACGTTGGGGGCATAGATATTTAAAATTGTTAAATCTTCTTGTTGGACAGACCCTTTGAGTATGATATAGTGTCCTTCCTCATCTCTTATTATAGTCTTTGGCTTAAAATCTAATTGATCTGATATAAGGATTGCCACTCCTGCTTTCTTCTGATGTCCATTAGCATGGTAAATTCTTTTCCATCCCCTCACTTTAAATCTGGAGGTGTCTTCGGGCTTAAAATGAGTTTCTTGGAGGCAACATATAGATGGGTTTTGTTTTTTTATCCATTCTGATACCCTGTGTCTTTTGACAGGGGCATTTAGCCCATTCACATTCAGGGTAACTATTGAGAGATATGAATTTAGTGCCATTGTATTGCCTGTAAGGTGACTGTTATTGTATATGGTCTCTGTTCCTTTCTGATCTACCACTTGTAGGCTCTCTCTTTGCTTAGAGGACCCCTTTCAATATTTCCTGTAGAGCTGGTTTGGTATTTGCAAATTCTTTCAGTTGTTGTTTGTCCTGGAAGCTTTTAATCTCTCCTTCTATTTTCAATGATAGCCTAGCTGGATATAGTATTCTGGGCTGCATGTTTTTCTCGTTTAGTGCTCTAAAAATATCATGCCAGCTCTTTCTGGCCTGCCAGGTCTCTGTGGATAAGTCAGCTGCCAATCTAATATTTTTACCATTGTATGTTACAGACTTCTTTTCCCGGGCTGCTTTCAGGATTTTCTCTTTGTCACTGAGACTTGTAAATTTTACTATTAGGTGACGGGGTGTGGGCCTATTCTTATTGATTTTGAGGGGCGTTCTCTGAACCTCCTGAATTTTGATGCTCGTTCCCTTTGCCATATTGGGGAAATTCTCCCCAATAATTCTCTCCAGTATACCTTCTGCTCCCCTCTCTCTTTCTTCTTCTTCTGGAATCCCAATTATTCTAATGTTGTTTCGTCTTATGGTGTCACTTATCTCTCGAATTCTCCCCTCGTGGTCCAGTAGCTGTTTGTCCCTCTTTTGCTCAGCTTCTTTATTCTCTGTCATTTGGTCTTCTATATCACTAATTCTTTCTTCTGCCTCATTTATCCTAGCAGTGAGAGCCTCCATTTTTGATTGCACCTCATTAATAGCTTTTTTGATTTCAACTTGGTTAGATTTTAGTTCTTTTATTTGTCCAGAAAGGGCTTTTATATCTCTCGAGAGGGTTTCTCTAATATCTTCCATGCCTTTTTCGAGCCCGGCTAGAACCTTGAGAATTGTCATTCTGAACTCTAGATCTGACATATTACTGATGTCTGTATTGATTAGGTCCCTAGCCTTTGGTACTGCCTCTTGTTCTTTTTTTTGCGTTGAATTTTTACGTCTTGTCATTTTGGCCAGATAAGAGTAAATGAAGGGGCAAGTAAAATACTAAAAGGGTGGCAACAACCCCAGGAAATTATGCTTTAACTAAATTAGAAGAGATCCAAAATCGTGAATGGGGAGAAAGGGGATAAAAAGAGGTTCAAAAAGGAAGAAAGAAAAAAAAAAGAAAAGAAAAAAAATTTTTTTTTAAAAAAAGAAAACACCTGAGAAAAATGTAAAAAAGAAAAAATATATATATTAGATAAACTAGTAAAAAATCGTTAAAAAAGAAAAAGGTAACAGTTAAAAAAAAAAAAAATTTTACCCGAAGGCGAGAAGAAAAAGAAAAAAAGAAAAAAAAAATGAAAAAGAAAAAATTAAATTAACTGCAAGACTAAAAAAAAATCACAGGAAAAAAGCCATGAGTTCCGTGCTTGGCTTTCTCCTCCTCTGGAATTCTGCTGCTCTCCTTGGTATTGAAACCGCACTCCTTGGTAGGTGAACTTGGTCTCGGCTGGATTTCTTGTTGATCTTCTGGGGGAGGGGCCTGTTGTAGTGATTCTCAAGTGTCTTTGCCCCAGGCGGAATTACACCGCCCTTACCCGGGGCCGGGGTGAGTAATCCGCTCGGGTTTGCTTTCAGGAGCTTTTGTTCCCCTGAGCGCTTTCCGTAGAGTTCCGGAGGACGGGAACACAAATGGCGGCCTCCTGGTCTCCGGCCCGGAGGAGCCGAGAGCCCAGGGCCCCACTCCTCAGTGCGCCCTCAGAGAACAGCGCCCAGTTACTCCCGTCTGCCTGACCTCTGGCCGCGCTCCGAGCTCACCGAGCCTGCGATCGGTTCAAGGTAACACCGAGCTGTGAGCTTACTGTCGGCTCTGTTTCTGTAGCCGGCTTTCCTGTTCCAATACCCGCAAGCTCTGCGACACTCAGACACCCCCGATCCTTCTGTGACCCTGCGGGACCTGAGGCCACGCTGACCCCGCGTGGGCTTCGCCCCGGTTTAGCCTCTGGACTGATGTCCCTCAGCGGAACAGACTTTTAAAAGTCCTGATTTTGTGCGCGGTTGCTCCGCCGCTTGCCGGGAGCCGGCCCCTACCCCCGGGGTCTATCTTCCCGTCGCTTTGGATTCACTTCTCCGCCGGTCCTACCTTTCAGAAAGTGGTTGTTTTTCTGTTTCCAGAATTGCTGTTCTTCTTCTCTTCGGTCTGCCGATGGATTTTCAGGTGTTTGCAATCTTTAGATAAGCTATCTAGCTGATCTCCGGCTAGCTGAAGCAGTCTCAGCTTGCTACTTCTCCGCCATCTTGACTCCTCCCCGGGGAAACGTATTTTAAAAACAAAACACCACATATGATTTATCCAACTTGGTGACATCATTTCAGTTTTGTTTTTTTTTTTTTCCCCAAAATGTTTCACTGGGTGATAGTTGAGAGACATGGATTAGTAACAAGATATCATAAAAAAAAAAAAAGTCCCTGAGAGTTCTGGTCAAAGGCATAGGCTGAACCATTAAAATCAAGATCATGGAATCTGAAGACATGCCTTCTCCTGCCAAATCAGAGTACAGGCACTAAGTTTAACTGACTGTTTGCCAGGGCTGGTGGTACTCTGTAGAGAGATCCCAGGCAAAGCTGATATCCTCCCACCAATTTTTCAGGGCACGTTGGAGTTTTCAAGGAGTCAGAGCTTTCTTGCTAAAAACCTCTTTAAGAACTTGAGGGGAAAAAAAAGCCACTAATAACCAGACCTTTGAATAATGTTAAATAAATATTTGAAACTTGGTTTATAAGCTTGGCGGGGGGGAAAAAAACCTCTAAGAAATTGATCATGACTTTTCCAAATTCAGCCCCTTTTCCTTGTCCCTTGAGGGTCCAGATCCAAACATATATCTCCATGTTTGCCCTTCATATTGACTTATAGAATTCTATAGAAATCCACCAATGTACACAAAATTCAGAGTCATGGCAGGGAGAGAAAAAGGGGTTTCAACCTTAGGGATGTTATAAAATTAATCTGCTGTGCATGGCACATTGTATTCCCAGTGGGGTGCAGGAAATAGCCCTATAATTAAATATATCAATAGCTGTGCTTCAAATGTATGAACATTCTCAGTGGATTAAACCAGGACTGTCAGGAGACCCAGGTTGGTTTTAGTCAGATTTTACTGTCAAAGAGTGACGAAAATCTTTTTCATTTCTTAGAGATTTATGGATTCTTGAATTGTGGATAAGGCATCATAGACCCCTATCTAATATGTTAGCTTGAAATCTCAGACTGGATATCCAAATGATATCTCAAAATTAATATTTCTAAAACGAATCCCTGGCGCTTCATCTTTAAAATCCCTTCCTCACCCAAATTTCACACCCTACTCATTGGCCATGATGTTAAGCCTGAAACCCTTCCTTCTGGAATCCCTTGTGGTGATGTCACCAGTCAATATTGTCAGTTGAACTTCCAAACCATGTACTGTACTCCATCTCCTCTGCCGCCCCTGGGGTTCCCACCACTGCCATCATCAGTGACACTACGGGACTTCCAGGATTGGAAATTTCCCCACCATTGACACTCCTTCCCTTACTCTTCATCTTATATTGAAGATGGAGGAATCTTTTAAAACCCAAAGTCAACTCATGTCACCCAGCTTTCAGTCCTTTAGTGCTTCCCATGGATCCTCTTTGAAGAACATCCAAAGTCCTGAGCATGTCCCCCAAGGCCACAGCATCACCACCCTCCCATTTCCCCTGCTCTACCTGGCCACACCATCTCTTTCATGCACTACCTTCCAACTTCCCTGGCCTCATCTCTCTTGTTCACACCTGCAAGCTTCATCCTCCTTCAGAGAATGGCATCTACTGTTCCTTCAGAATGGCTCCTCCAGGTCCTTCCAGCCTTAAATCAGAGGCATCTCCTTTGAAAAATCTTTTCTGATCATTCTATCTAAGCTAGAACCCCCCCCCCCCCACGAACCACCACTTCTCCCTGTCCCATGACCTTGTCTGGTTCTGCCACTGTGCCAGTCTCACGGTGTGGTTATGCCTTATTTCTCTGTGGGCTACTGGCTGTTTTCTTACTCCACTGTGGCATCAGTTCTGTGAGGGACTCATTCATTGCTGTGAACTTGGCCAGAGCCTGGCTTGTAGCAGGTTGTAATAAAGACTCACTGAAAGAGAGAGAGAGAGAGAGAGAGAGAGAGAGAGGAAGGAAGGGAGGAAGAAAGAAGTAGATTTGAGATCATTCGTTTTATATATCTCATGTGGTGCCTACACACACTCATTAATTAAAAGTTAATGTTATTATTTTATTTTGTTGTTCTTTTTTTTTTTTTTTAATTACCATCATCATGAAGACGTAAGGCACCTGGGTCTGTGGGATCTGCAGTAAGCACCAGTAAATGAGGGTGGGCAATGCCCGTTCCAAAATTCTAGATAGGGCTGACCCTGACGGTACTGGCCTCACCTTCCAATACATTCAAGATCATGCCCAAGAAACATGATCTATAGGCTTCAAGCTTTCCTTCAAAAACCCTAGGGACTTTTAAGTGGGTAATTAAATCTTGAGAGATTGGTCTTGGGCATTTCATTCAGGTCAAAAAATATTATATTTATTGATATTCACCATACGAACCTCAGAAAAGGAATTCATTGCTTAATGATTAAACTTCACATATGTTACAGATTAAAGTCAATATATCCCATGACATATTTAGATAACACATTTCCCAATTCTTCTGTTACACTAGCCCACATTTCTTTTTTATAAATCAGATTAGTTATCATCTTGACTACTATATGTTACCTATTCATCAATTTTAAAAAATTCCATCCAGTAGAAAAAGCTGAAAATTGTAACTGTTTCTTTGTTTTATTTAAAATAGAAGAGAGTGATTTCGGATTTTAAAAGTTTTATTTGAAAGAGAATTAAATGAATCAACTGTGCTTATAAAAAAACCCAAATCTTTGCATTGGCTCAAACAAGGAAAAAATACATTTCTAGAAAAGAATGTTATTATATGCAGTAATTTAAAACACATATCAAAACTACTTTCCTCTAATGTAAAAGATATAGCCATTTTAAAAATGAAAAGGACATGAAAGATATGTTTCTCATGCCATTTGATGAAATGTTTGACAGAACATAAAACCCCTGAGATTATTTGGATCCGATGTTCTTGGAGGCCATTCACCATGATTTCTGCTCTTGTGGTTGCTTCAGGAAAAGTAAATTATGAGCATTCACCTAATGTGGAAAGTCATATCTGACCATCTGGCTCTATTTCAATGTGATCTTCAAAATTTCTTCTCAGAATTAAAAAAAAAAAAGCAACACTGAGTAGATTTATTAATGCACTTGAGATTTAGAGGATGGAGCTAACTGTATTTACTTTAGAAATATTTGAGAAACATACCTTTATTCACAATTATGTACCAAGGGCAACTGTAAATACTTCAAATAAATTTAATGATCATCTTAAAGGTCTCCAATGTACCCCATTTACCATATTCAATGAATCCCACTAATTCAGAATTTATAAAAACATTTAATACTTGACTGGGCTAGAGTTTCTTATATTTTCAGTTTAAAAAAAATGGCTTCAGTAAACAAAATGGGCTCTGTTAATAGAGCTTCAAGTAATTTTCGAATATTTTGTGTACATTTTTGTATTCCATCCACTGCCACCATCACCTCTATTCAGGTCTGAATCATTTGTGAAAAGTTCACTTTGAGCATGTATCTTTCGCAGCAGTTCATAAGTTCATACTGGGTTGACTGTCTTTACACATCAGAAAACAGAGCTTCAGAGAGGTTCATTAACTTATCCAGAATCACACAGCTAGAAAGAGACAAGATTTTTATTCCAGAGGTTTTATTTCCATCTAGCTTATTTCCATCAACTTGTGTTACTATATGCAAATTTTAGAAATTAAATCACATTTTAATATTCACAATATTGACTGATGATCAGTTCAAAGTAACCTTCCTCACCCACACAAGAGAGGATGCCTATGATCAAGTATCTCGACTACTCTTAATTGTAATTTTAGAAATATTATATCATGTATGCCTAACTGTCTTCTCTTTTTCAACATGTTTTAGCAGCTGGTGTGGTTTTCTGGATGCTAAAAAGACTATAAGACACAGATCAAGCCTTAATAATAAGCCTTGGATAACTGCGAAGCCTAACACACCTGCAGTTTTCCCTTTGATTTAATGGTCAACCCAACAACGCAAATTGATATGTTGCCTTTGAATTCCCAGGACTGGCTGCTGCCATTATCCAAAGCAGTGGTCACTGATGATAGTGTTTAAAGCTCAACTTCCTTGAATCCCAAAGATTCTGTCTTTCCTTAGAGAGAAGGACTGCACAATGGGTCAGAAATAGGAGTCATCCACGCCCCTGCTCCATGGGTAGATGTGATGGCTACAAGACTTCTCAGACATCAGATTCTGTCACTGATTTCTAAAGACCTCAAAATTTATTCACAAGTGATGCTTTGCTTTACACCAGGGTCTAAAAACAGCAATATCGTGATGATAAATAAGTTCTTCTATGGTGAAACTCCTTTATAATGAAATTTATGGTTAAAATATTGCCTTATGAAATCCAGTTAAAGATTGAATCATTTGGCTTCACGGAACCCAGACTGCTATCTTCATAGTACTTCAGTCATACAATTTTGAAGACCCAAAAGATAGTCATGATGGTACTTCAGATACAAAATAAATTTTGAACAACCTAGTTACTTTAAAGATTAGAGTGTTAAACTGGGTCAAATTTTTTGAAGAAAAAAAAAAAAAGTCTATTTTCAGTAACAAGCGCCCCCAGCTGAATTTCGGGTTTGCTCCCTAGCTCTCCTGGCCCTTCAGCTGGCAGCTCTCAGATAGGAGACCAGGAAAGCCAGACGTGAAGTAGGAGTCATTTTACCTTATTCAGTATATTCCAGTTGAGCCCTTCAGGAAGCAGTGCCAAAGGAGAGTTATAAGTGCAAGAGATTTATTGGGGTTAATAGCTGCAAATGATAAGGGGGGGCACAGGAGTAGGAAGGGAAGGACTTCCGATTATGATGCAGGTCTCCTATCTGGGGAAAAAGTAAAAGGAGGAAGGAAGGTTGTATAAGAAGAACCTCAACTTACAGGGTACTCCTGAGAAAATAAAAGGAAGTTCCAGTGTTGAGTAAAAACAACCAGACCCTAGAATGTTCTTTCTGTGACCAGAGGCTGCCAGGAAAATGTGAGGTCTCTGTGCAAATGCAGTGGCAGATTCCCAAACCACTGCAGCTGGGGATTACCTGCTATCTGTTCTCCTCACTGCTGGTCAGCAAGTTCTTTCTTAAAGGAATATCCAAGTGGATCAGCCCATGCCTGCCCTACAATGTTTTAAACAAAATTACATGTTAATATTTATAGAATTTAATAAATCATCACAATATTAAATGACTAGAATTCAGTCTTAATTTTGATTACTAAGTCCTGGAAAATCAATTGAATGGGTAGGACAATCCCCTTTGCTAATGCCGATGTTTCAATTTAATGACCTCAGCTGTCTTGAGTTTCACACTCACACATCTGGTAGTAGTAACAAATATTCAGCCAAGATCCATAGCACCATGGCAATTAACAAGTCTTTTAGCTTCTTGATGCCACTCCTGACCCATAAAAACATATCCCCATGAAGCAAATCACACAATGGTCTCCAAGCATTTATTTCCCTGATTCAAACCATGCTGTTCAGTATCCTACAGCTAATTGTTCAGTCTGAACCCAATGTATCTCAAAAACATTGTGGGGAGCTAACATAGTAGGGCATTTTGATCTCTTTACTCTCCTGCTATAGATTCTGCATGTCCACAGTTCACTGAAATGAAGGTAACATCAGGAGGAAAGGATGGTTAATCAAATATGTGCCAGTCCCCAGACATACCAGAAACCAGTTCCACAGTGAGAAATGAGATTCTCTACAGCATGTGTCTGCTCATAGCTCAGCTGAAACAAAGGTCTTCAAATAATCAGGGATCCCATATATCCTCACATTTGAAGGCAAACCTCTGCTCCACCAAATGCATATTTTGCAAGAGTCTGTGTAGTTGTTGTTGTTTTCTAAAAAAAAAAAAAAAAAAATCACGAGAGAAAATATTTTCACAGAAGACTCCAAAATGGCAGAAGAGACAAACTGAATTTATAAGCACCTCATCTCTGATCCTCCAAGAGAATAGAATCTGACCAAAAAATCAGAATGGAGGTTTATTAGTCAGCTGTCACAGCCATAAGAAAATATGACAGACTGGGTGGATTGAACAGCAGAAATTTATTTTGCATAGTTCTAGAGGCAAGTTCAAGGTGCTATCAGTGAGACCTCTTTTCCTGGCTTGTAGAAAACCACCTTCTTACTGTGCCCTCACACCTTTCCTCTGTGTAGGTGCAGAGAAAGAGAGCGAGCTCTGGTGACTCTTCCTCTGCTTTTAAGGACCAGTTCCATTGGATTAGTGTCCCACCCTTATGACCTCATTTAACCTTGTCTCCCTAAAGGCCCCACTCTGAATACAATCACCTTAGGGGTTAGGGATTTGATATGAATTTGGGGGGAGAGGCTCAAACCAGTTCATAACAGACGGTGTGGACAGCTAAGTACTGTTGAGCATGGAAAGCCAAAATATCTTAAATCCATATAGTGTGACCAGCAACATTACTGAATCACAAATAAAGTCAGGAATTAAAACAAATAATAATTCCCCAGTTTTATAGCTGTGTTATGTCCTTGTTGCCATGGTGAAGTCTTGAGAAAGGCATAAGTCAAAGTCAGTCTTTGGCTCACTTATTAAGGCAGCAAATACCCCTCCTTTTCTCTCCCCACTGCTGAGGACAACAATGGATGATTCTTTTAGTAGCAAGATGGCACCAAGTTTCCATCACCCATTTAGCAAGTTTATAGAATTTATAGTGTCAGGGCACAGAGGTAAGATTTAGATCTTATAAGCCTTCTTTAGAGAGGAAAAAGACTCAACATCTAGAGGACATGAGTTTCAAGTTTCTTCTATAGCTTTCAGTGTCTTTGGCTCAAGGAAGGCAAACACAAGAGTTCTTTCCCCTGAAGATGCTAAAAGTATCTTTTTGAGTGACAGTTTATTTAAGCCATTTTTTTAATGCTCCTCGATGGTCTGTAGTTGCATCCAGTGAGCATAACAAAGTGAGCTGGGCCCTCCTATCAGTTCCAATAGTGAGTGAGAACCTGGATTTACAGACAAGAGCAAGGTCACGCATGGGGATACAAGACAGATCCATTTCCCTCACCAGTGCCGCAATCTCCAAACCAGCCATGGCAGGATCATTTCTTGTTTATTCCTGTGTCCTGGCTAGAGGTGAAGGGGGCGAATGGAGAAAGAGGAGAATAACTGTTCACATGGGGTGCTCTAAGATCTTCTTTTGTTTTGCTCAAAATTCACCCTGAACACTGTGTATCCCAATACTTTATTGCTGTGTAACAAAAAACCTAGAACCTAGTGGCTTAAGATAACAATTTTGTTTTTCTAATGATTTTGTGGGTTGGAAAATTTGTCTCTGATCTATCAGGGTGGCTAGGGCTAGATGACCCACTCCCAGGATAGTTTCCTCACTCACAATCTAATACCCTTCCCGGGCTTCGGTTCCTCACAGCATGGTGGTCTCAAGACTGGTCAACTTTGTATGTGGTGGCTGGCTTGCCCAAGAGTGAACTTTCTTAGACATAGTGTTCCAGATCCCAGACAGAGGCTGCAGGGCTTCTCATGACCAGCCACAGAAGTACAGAGAATCAGTTCCACTTCATTCTACTGATCAAGTGCAGGAGGGGGCTTTTAGAACCTGCCCTTCAGTGGGCAGAAGAGAGACTTTTAATATAACAAACACAGTATGTGTGTGAGAAAGGAAATCCTAGAATCTCATTGTGTACTCAGGGAACCTGTCTGCTATGCTCACATTGCTGTTTGGGTATAAAATTCATCAAGTGGTATAAACCGGTCTGTCATATCCATAATGTGGAATTTGGAGCTGGGTGATTCCATCTCTTACTGCCCATCCATATCCCCTTATCTCACACACCTCAGGTTCCTGATATGTGAAATAGGAAAAATAATACAGAACACCACAGCTTATTACAAGGGGAAAGGGAAACCATGGCAAAAAGCACTTTTTAAACTGTTAAAAGCAAAACATGTAAGTGGGAATGTCTTGTCCTAAGAGCATATCAGGGGGATAAAAAAGAAGAAAAAAAGTGTTCTGGGAAGGGGTAAACCTGAATTCAAACCCCTGCAACCTCAGATCATTCCTCTGTAATATAAAGGTTGAGATGCTAACTCCAGAAACTGGATGTTAGGACGGAATGCAATTCCATGCATAAAGCCCTGGGCACCAGGCAGCGCTAATTACAAGTACACGGTCTCTTCCCGTGGCAGTCAGAACCTGGGCTTTTTCTGACACTTAAAACAAGAAATAATAATCCTGAGGAATGTTCATCGAAGGTGATGATGTTGGCTTCATGCCAAGAATTGTGCTTAACACACTGTCCAGATAAGAACTGCCGAATCTCGTTTAGATTTACACACAAGAACCTGTGTAAAAGGCACACCAATGACCTCTCTGGAACCCCCTCCTGACCATTCTGATTCCTATGCCTGCTGTCCAAGTGGAAGTGAAGAGACTGTATGAAGGCAGTTCTGAAGTGAAAACAATCCAGTGACAAGTTCACAGAGGTCTCCCAGGGGTGATGATGACTTCCTGCGGTCTTAATCCTTCATGAGTATAGACTTCTTCGTTTGGGAACCTACACTCAACTTCCACCATGGAGTCTCCAAATCTGTTGTCAATATATTTAGAAACACGAATGTGTTTGGAGGTGATTGTGATTGGAATACCTGTTAATCTGGGAAAGAAAAAATGATTTTCTTCACTTTTCCCTAGACACTGAGGGACATTTTCCATACCTACAAAGCTTTATCAAGTAGAGCCATTTTTGTTGGAGATCACACCATTATTTTCTGGTCAGGGTTACACTGGCATATGTTTTAATTGAAGTTGTCTTTTGGTGACAAAAACTTCACAAAGCTTTAAGGATAGAATGGGAGAGAGCACAGAATGAATCCAGGAATGCAAAAGGTACTCTGATTTCCAATGATGGGTTTATAAGAACACTTTTTTTCTAAGTAAGGAAGCCTGAGCAAAATTTATTGTTCAGAACTACATGCAGTGATAAGAGTATAAAAATGAGTTATCTTTGAACAAAACTGATGTCTGATTCACTGTCAGTAAAGCATTTGTCAGACATGATCTAGTTGTTTCAGAAACTGATTTACTTCATGTTAATGTTTTTACACACATCTATGCTCTTGCTTGGCATCTCCAGAGAGCAGCAAATAGCACATAAGAGGTCTGGTTTGGGGTACAGCAGTCTGCTTTTCTGGGGTGTAAAGGTGACGATAGGTTTGTATGAACATTCAAATTGTGTCTTAGCTTCACTCTGCTGTGGTCAAAAGAGGTCAACCAACCAGAGCCAGCCATGGGCATTTTGCTCATGGTGGACAGGGCTGTGCTCACCCATTCAAAGGAGTAACTTCATATTGCCCTAACCAACATCTTGTTAGCTGTGGAAGCAACAAATGGGAATGCCTGGAAGGGATACCCCTTGTTCCCTTGACTTATGTCTCCTCTGAGTGGGACAACTCTGAGAAATGTTCTACAGTTTCTTAGGGGTGCCCTCCAGGTTTCCCCACAGCAGAATGCTATGTCAGCTTTCTCCTTTCCCCATCTCTCCTCCCTGCTCCCTTACACCTCACATTACCCGGATCACCTCTATTAAGTTGCTCGTACCCCAAACCTGTCTCATGGTCAGTTTCTGGGAGATTCCAACTTCAAGACAGAGCTTAATTCACCTCTTTCTACATTTGTTCCTCTTCATCTTTTCCCCCACTATCTGTTGTTCTCTATCCTGACTGGTCTTAGTAAATTCAAATTCCATTCAATGAGATGGATGTCCATAATCACTTGATTGCAGGGATGTCAGGATGCAATTTCAGAGAATTCTACTGTCTAGTGCTAGAATGTCAGGCAATTTGGAAAAGCATGTTCATATTCTTCCCTCATGCCCCAGCACTGAGCCAGAGGTGGTGGGTTGCATAAAGGAAGATGCTATTTCATCCTGTCACTGATTTTTTATGGGTATTATCTTAGATAAAATGTTTCATGCTCCTCATTCTTTATTTTTCAGTTCATTGTCTGTAGTCATCACTTTGAGCCAACTCTTTCTACAAATAATATTTCTTTGCAATCAGAAAAATAACACAATAAATAAGAATGCATCCAGACCTCTTGGATTTCCCCTATAGAGTTTCTATCTCCAAACATTTTGGAAATGGCTTTCATATTTCTTCTCTTTATAGTTAACCATGACCAAAAGCACACTTGTAACTCTATGTAAGACACTTTTTTCCTTTTCAAGCTTCAGTCATGCAACCCAGTCATACAAACAAGCTTCAAGATTTATAATCAACTTAGCCTTTGTATCCAATTTCTGGCTTTGTTTATGCTAGCTTATTCTTCATCAAAATGATGTCCAAATTAATTCTGAAAAATGGGAATTTGCCTTTACCCTCCCAATGACTTCATTCTGCTGTGGATATGTATCTAATGTACTAAAACACACACTTGCGTACGCACACACACCCACCCACACACACACACACACACGAGCTGTGAGGTTTTTTTTTTTTTTTTCTGTAGTGATTCTGTATTTTCCTTTTTAAATAATTATTTTTGGAACTTCATTTTGAAAATCCACTTATTCATCATGTTCTAAAAATGCTCCCTAATGGAATACCACAATAGCTTTAAACCAATCTCTGGTTGGAAACTTCTCCTTGATAACACACTAGCTCTGACACTGAAGGGAGAAACTGGAAGAGGATGCTGTCAAGAAACCACAAGATTAACCTAAGCCTCTCCACGCCATTCCCCCATTCTTCAGTGCTGTAAGTTTCTGCTCAAGTGGGTCTGTATCCCATGCCTCTCAAAGTCTCCTGCCCTCAAATAAGGAACAGAGGTAGTTAAAATGTGGAAAATTGAGAAAATGCAGAACACATCATTAACTCATATACTCAGGAAGCTGTGGCAATCTTTACTTCTCTTCACATAAGGCCCACTATAAATGAAATATATATTTTAATTATTTCCAGTTTAGATATTCCCAGTGCGCAACACAGAACCTCAACTGTTCACTGTAGAATAAAGGAAAATTGGGCGGTAAGAAAGCGAGAAGAAAGTTGCAGCTAATGCAGAACAGTTGCAAGGCATCGTCACATCGCCCTGAGCAAAACTCTTCTTTTTATTTTGTAGAAAAAGCAATCGATTTCCCCTATGTGCAGCGTCTGTATTCAGATTCTGTTTACTCATGAGCTCTGACAGGTTTACCCAAAGCAGCTTTGCAAACCAGCTGCTCCTTCACAATCTCTGTGGTTATAATTCTTTTAAGTTGCAGGGATAACTGAAAATGTACATGGCTCTCTGGGATGCAAGGCAGGCAGCAGGAACTGTTGACATATTTTATTTTTTACATAGCATTTTCAATTACAGAGAATGACATAGCTATGAACTTTCATTGGGTGCCCCCCTCCACTTGACTTTTGTCGGGCAACATAAAGCATGCAAAGTCACTTCAACTCAGCCTCTTTCCAGAAAACTCTGTGGATTGCACAGTAATGTCATTCCTGACTCAGTGAAAACCAAGCCAAAGCCCTTTCAGTGCACTGAGACTATGGCTTTTCCAGTTAAACCACTGGTAGAGCTCACCCCAGAAATGGAATCTGTGGACATCACAATGGAGTGTGCAATATCACTTTCAAACTCTTTCATCTACTTGGCCAACTTTTCCCCTAATCTGGAAACAAAAACACCCTAATTTCTTCAAAAAGCTCCTATAACTTGTTGTTTTTCAAGCTTAAAAACTCTCTACCCTGAAATTTTATCATAACAATTGCTTATGTTAAAGAGTTTTGATATTGGCTTTAGCAGCTGAGTAGCTGGGTAAGTTTAAAATTGGTCTTGCATAAGACAGGTTTAGTACTTCCAAGCACCAAAGAAGGTTTCCTTTTTTTTTTTTTTTTTTTTTAAATAGAAGTGTTTATGAGCCTTGCTTTGGCCTGCAGCCAGTATATGATTATTAAATAAACTTATACTAGTATTATACCTAAATATGCACTAGGTGAAAAATATCCTAGAAAATTAAACTGTCAGGGAGCAGAGGGAAAAATGGCCACAAAGCATCCCAAAATACTTGGAGAAAAATGATTTTTAAGATTGTGGTTTGATGCTATAACCCCTTTCCCCACAGGAGTGGTGCTTTCTGGCTGCATGAATCTTATCAGGGTTCCCCAAATTCACATTTCCCTTTGTGCATCTGAGTTTTTGCACATGCTGCTCCAGGTGCCCAGGGAGCTCACTGTCTCTTCCCAGCTTAAGAACTCATCCTTCCAGACCTGCATCAGAAAGCACAGTGTGCCCAACTCTCCCCCAACCGCCCCACCACCACCAAGGGCAGGCAGCACCCTCCACAGCTGCCGTAGAGCTGAAGCATTATATTAGACATCCCATGGCTTCCTAGGGCTCTATTCCTGTGCCCTTTCCCTAGTGTCCTTAGAAAGAGCTGTCTGCAACTTAATTTCCTTAGTACCACTAGCCCTCTGCAAAAAATGCCAGGTTAAGAAGCACTTATTAAATAAATAAAGATAATGTAGAATGTGGAAGTAATGTAGAAGTACATACATACATACTTATGTGCTACTTTTATTATGTAAAATTTTTCAAATCAGTTGAAAGAAGAGACTCAGCACACAGCTTTTAATTCACTGTGAGAAGCAGCTCACATTTTTCATTTCTCCACATGGAAGACCAACATTTTTCTCAGAAAAAAAGATTACTTCAGAATTAACTATTATAGTATCGAAGTTATTTTTTAAATACGCCTGTTTTATCATCAATTTCCAAGCTCCATTTGATTGTTTTCTGTACCTTTATAACTTGGCTTACAGCCTTTCTGCTGGAAAAATGTCCATTTGATTGCGTGTGTATGCGTGTGTATGAAATCATCAGCATTTCCCACATAATTTGTCCTAATACAGACAGGTCAGATTTCCTATAATAATTAAAAATGTGACATATGAAAGGTAAAATTCAAGTCTCTCATTTAAAAAGAAGTACAGGAAGGAGAGGGAGTAGGAAGAGGAGGAAAGAAGGAGAGCGAAAAGGGGGAGAAGGAAAGGGAGGAGGAGAAGGAAGGGAAGGGAAAGGGAGGGAGCAAAAGGCAGAAATCTCTGACCCCACAAATACCTGCACTAAGCACTAACATTTATTAAGCCCTTGTAAGCCAAGCATTGTTTTAAGTAATTACTGTACATTGTATTATGTAATCCTCACCCACACTCTATGTGGCACATCCTACATTGTGCTATTATTGTCCTATTATTACTCATGAGATAATGAGTAATATTATTCCAATTATTACTCAAGAGATAATTACTCATGAGATAATTAACTCATGAGTCAATAGTAAATAGTAGTGTGGACTTACACTTGGGCTCCTGGCTGCAGGGCCCATGCCACTCCCTCCTCCTTTGAAAGAGGCCTTTGTAGCTCACTCAATCTCCTTATCTCCTACTCACCTTCCACCAATTCCACAGTTCCTCTGAACCCATTATTCCAATGAAGCAGCTCCTGAAGTCAATGGTAACTTCCATGTCACAGGAGAAATCACTCAGGCCCCATCAGATTGAATTGTTGGCCCAATTCAGTACTATTGACTTCTTTGTCCTACTTCTCTTTAGGTTGCAGTCTTCCTGTTTTCCTCCTATCTCTGCCAGCTCTGTATTTTACCCACATATTCTCCTCAACCTATCCATTGAAGAAGTGTAGTCCCAGGGGCTCCTTTTCCTCCTGTGACTCAGTGTTGTCATCTTAGAATTTAAGACTCACATCATCTCATTTTTGTCCCAGCTTCAATGATTGCCTACATGCAAATGACACATAAATACACAGTCCCACCAGAGATCTCAGGCCTACATCCTGAGTTTCAGAATATGTAGGTCTTATTGACGACCTCAGAGGTCTTCTTGGATAGTGTTAAGCTACTGAGAACTCGCTCATCAAATTATCTATTGCTGAATCTCTAGGACCACCAACAATGCCTGATACATAGCAGGCAATCAGCACATTTTGGTTGAATGAGTTAATAAATAAATGGATGAAACTCTACATGTCTAAAAGTAAACCTATAATCTACTATCCCCACAAACCTATTCTATTCCAGTGCCCCTATCTCCCTGAATGGCACCACCTTTGGAAACTCTGTTCTCTTGTCTCACCACAACACTGACTTCTCTCAATTTTATTTCCTACATATGTTTAAAATCAATCCATTTTCCTCACCTACACAGCCATCTGTCTATGCTACCTCCACTAAACCCACATCCATTCACACCGTTTCCAATCACCTTTCCAAAATGCTGTCAGAGTGGTCTTCTTAAAAGATAAATCTGATCATTTGCCAACACATTTAGAATTCTTCAGGAATTTTCCATTGCTCTTATAATTAGGACTCAAATCATTAACATGAGCAAAGCACCCTGACCTGCCTGACTTTCCTACCTGTCTCCAGATGCTCTTGTTACAGAAAAGTTTTTAATTCCCTGTAGACACTAACTTCTTTTGGACTTAGGGTTCTTTACACATAGAATGGCTATAGCCTAACGTCCTGAGCATCCCCTACACCCTACTTCAATGATTTGATTCCTATTCATTATTTTGTGGTTCCATCTTCCTATTAATGCTGTAAGGAGGGGCGCCTGGCTGGCTCAATGCTTTATGCCTCTGCCTTCTGCTCAGGTCATGATCCCAAGGTCCTGGGATTGAGCCCCACATTGGGCTCTCTGCTCAGTGGGGAGCCTGCTTCCCCCTCTCTCTCTGCCTGCTTCTATGCCTGCTTGTGATCTCTCTCTCACTCTGTTAAATAAATAAATAAAATCTTTTTTAAAAAAAAGCTGTAAGTGATCATATTACATTTATTTGTGTGACAATTTGATGAATGTTTCTATTTCCCATATGACTGTAAAATCCATAAAGATAGAAAATGTCTTTATTCTGCTTAATTTCATGCTAATGTCTTGTTAGAATGTCAGCTCAATAAATTATTATTGTAACTACTGAAGGAATATATTGATGAGAAAGACCAAGACATGGGTTGAAAAGTTGCTGGAGCTTGAGAGATATGGAGAGAATAAAACAATCATACAGACAGAAAAGATTATCTGTAAAGGAAAACACTTCCAGGTTGAATTCATTAATATCTGGAAACAGTTTATGCCAGAAGATAAATAATGATATATTAAGCTTTCAAGAGAAAAAAAAAATCAACCAAAGAAATATAGTAGATTCCAACTCAACACCCAAAGAACAAATAATCCAATCAAGAAATGGGCAGAGGACATGAACAGACATTTCTGCAAAGAAGACATCCAGATGGCCAACAGACACATGAAAAAGTGCTCCATATCACTCGGCATCAGGGAAATACAAATCAAAATCACAATGAGATATCACCTCACACCAGTCAGAATGGCTAAAATCAACAAGTCAGGAAATGACAGATGCTGGCGAGGATGTGGAGAAAGGGGAACCCTCCTACACTGTCGGTGGGAATGCAAGGTGGTGCAGCCACTCTGGAAAACAGCATGGAGGTTCCTCAAAATGTTGAAAGTAGAACTGCCCTATGACCCAGCAATTGCACTACTGGGTATTTACCCTAAAGATACAAACGTAGTGATCCAAAGGGGCACGTGCACCCAGATGTTTATAGCAGCAATGTCCACAATAGCCAAACTATGGAAAGGACCTAGATGTCCATCAACAGATGAATGGATCCAGAAGATGTGGTATATATACACAATGGAATACTATGCAGCCATCAAAAGAAATGAAATCTTGCCATTTGCGACAACATGGATGGAACTAGAGCGTATCATGCTTAGTGAAATAAGTCAAGCAGAGAAAGACAACTATCATATGATCTCCCTGATATGAGGAAGTGGTGATGCAACATGGGAGCTTAAGTGGGTAGGAGAAGAATCAATGAAACAAGATGGGATTGGGAGGGAGACAAACCATAAGTGACTCTTAATTTCACAAAACAAACTGAGGGTTGCTGGGGGGAGGGGGTTTGGGAGAAGGGGGTGGGATTATGGACATTGGGGAGGGTATGTGCTTTGGTGAGTGCTGTGTAGTGTGTAAACCTGGTGATTCACAGACCTGTACCCCTGGGGATAAAAATAAATGTTTATAAAAAATAAAAAATTAAAAAAAAAGAAATATAGTAGATTCCATTATATTATTAACATATAAATGCAACAGAAAATATTCCTCAAATATATGAAACAGAATCATAATGTTTATCATTGCTCATTTTTGGTGATGTATTTTGTGTCTATACTGTTTAAGAGTTGGAAAAAAAAGCAGAATCATCAAGGAAACATAAAAATACAAAAAATAAAACAAAGTAACATAAATAAAACTTAACATGTTTTTTATGATGGTAAATTTAAGAAATAAATCCAATGAAAGAAGCAGTTATTCACAAACCAACCCCATTCTTCAGTGCACAGATGAGTGACATGGAGTACATGCCACTAAATGATTAGAAATTTTGCAAGCAAAAGGAAAATTGATCAGAGATCCAAACATGAAAACTAGCCATAAAACTCTTAGAAGAAAGTGCAGGACAAAAATTTCATAACATTCGATTTGGCACTGATTTCTTAGATAGGCTTCCAAAAGCACAGGCAACAAAAGAAAATCTAGAGAAGCTGGATTATATCAAAGTTAAGTTGTGCATTAAAGGACATAAAGAGCATAATGAAGTGGCAACCCATGGAATGGGAAAAATATATACAAATCATATGTATGGTAAGGGGTTAATGTCCAGAATATATAAAGAACTACAACTCAACAATGGTAAACAAACAACCCACTTAAAAAGGGGACAAAGGACCTGAATAGGCACTTCTCCAAAAAGGACATACAACTGGCCAATAAAGCACAGAAAAAGATTTCAGCATCACTAATTATTAGGGAAATTCAAATTAAAGCCACAAGACACCATCTCAAATCCATTAAGAAGACTATCAGATAACCCAAAAAGAACAAGTATTCATGAAGACATGAAGAAATTGGAATCCTTGTGCATTATTGGTGGGAATGCAAGGTGGTACAGATACTGAGGAAAACAGTGTAACTATTCCTCAAAAAAATTAAAAATGGAATTTTTGGAGTATAAATGTAAATGAATTGAAAGCAAGAACTCATAGGAGTTATTTTTTACACACATGCTCATAGCAGCACTATTCAAAATAGTTAAAAGATAGAAACAACCCAAGTGTCTATCAATGGATGAATGAATAAACAAAATGTGGCATATACATACAGTGGAATATGATTTACCCTTAAGAAGGAAGGAAATCCCAATGCATGCTCTAACAGGGACGAATATTTGAGGACATTATACTAAGTGAAGTAACGCAGCCACAAAAGGAAAAATACATACTGTACGATTCCACTAATATGAAGTAACCAGAATAGTCAAATTTATAGAGAGGGAAAGTAGGATGGTGATTGCTGAGGAGAGGAGAATGAGAAGTTACTCAGTGGCTACACAGTTTCAGGTGTTTTTTTTGTTGTTGTTGTTGTTGTTTGTTTGTTTGTTTGTTTTTAGAGTTTTAGTTTTACAAGATGAAAAAAGTTCTGGAGATGGATGGCAGTGATGGTTGCATAACAATGTGAATGTACTTAATGTTATATTAAGAGAATAAAAAAGAAGAAGAAAAGATACAGCATGTAAATTGGAAATAAAACAAAGTGAAGCAAAGCAAAATCCAAGAAATAAATATCAGATATATCCAAAGGAAATGATTTAAATTGGAGGGAGAGGGCTTCTTTGTAATCCTAATGGTGACAGTCCTCTGCAGTGAAGAGAAAACTTGGAAATTTCTATGCACCAAATAACCTGAATTCAAAATATATAAATAAAAAGCTGCAGGAATCATGAGGAGAAATGGAAAGTAACAGAACTTTAAACCAAATGTGGAAGCTTAAACATACCTTCCTTAGTTCTTGCCAGATCAAGATATAAAATATAAGAAAGGATAAAGGACCTAGGTTTAAAAATAAATAAATTAAGGTACAGTTTATGTAGCAAGATGTATAATAAATTGTTACTGATTATATGTATTTGTGTAACTTCTACCCAGGTTAAGAAACATGGTGACATTTTCACCTCCCTATTATTTCCTTGTGTCCCTTCACATTCAGTTTCCAAGGTAATTATATTCTGACCTCTATCACCAGAGAATAGTTTTGACCGCCACTCAATTTCATATAAGTAGAATTATGCAGTATGTAGTCTTGTGTGTATTGCTTCTTTTACTTAACATAACATTTTTTAGATCCATCCATAAAAATGTTCATTTTTATTATTGTATGGTATCAACTATATGAATGTAACATTTATTTTTTGCAAAGTTTTTTGTGAACATACATTTTGTTTTCATTTCTCTTGGTATATACCTAAGAGCCAAATAGTTGTTCAGGTAAAAGTGTATATGTGTCCTAGTTAGAAAATCACAAATAGTTTTTTAAAATGTTTGCTCCATTTTAAACTCCCAAACATCAACCTATGAGATTTCCAGTTGCTTCACATTCTTGCAAACATGAGATATTCTCTTTTTCAACAGATGCACATCGTATCTTCCTGTGTTTTACTTTGCATTTCCCTGGTGAATTTGAACATTTGAGCACCTTTTGTGATTCACTGACCATTTGGATGTTATGCAGTATCTATTATGGTCTTTTGCCCTTTTCTTAAAAATTGGGTTGCTTGTCTTTTCCTTGTCTTATATTTCGCTATATATTCAAGATTAAGTTCTTTGGATTATGTATGTATTGGAAATACTTTTTTTTCCCATCTGTGGCTTGCCTTTCACTTTCTTAAAAACAACTTTTGAAGGCCAAGTATTTTTGTTTTGATAAATTCAAATTTACCAATTTGTGTTTTCTTTTATGATTAGTATATTTACCTCTGTTCCAAGAAATCTGTGCACATCCCGAGGTCTTAAAGATAATCTCCAATATTTTCCTCCAGAAACTTTGGGGGGTTTGCCTTATATTTAGAACTATAATCCACTAATATTTTATTTATTAAAAGCAACCAAGCCAGGGATAAACATATCAAATTCTCTACTCGGAAAAAAAGGGGAAATAAAGGTTTCTGTAAGTCGATAAAAACTTAGAAAATGGCCATAATTTAGACCTCTAAAAATCCCTCAACAAATGCTGAAGAATGAATAACAAAACCACATTATGTATCTGCAATGCAATAAAATAAGAAATAAATTTAATAAATGAAACAAGATGGGATTGGGAGGGAGACAAACCATAAGTGACTCTTAATCTCACAAAACAAACTGAGGGTTGCTGGGGGGAGGGGGTTTGGGAGAAGGGGGTGGGATTATGGACATTGGGGAGGGTATGTGCTTTGGTGAGTGCTGTGAAGTGTGTAAACCTGGTGATTCATAGACCTGTACCCCTGGGGATAAAAATATATGTTTATAAAAAATAAAAAATTAAAAAAAATGTTTAAATCTAATTGGAAATATAAAAACATGATATCTTATCCACATTAGATGAAAGAAAAAAATCAGCATTTCAAAAAGAATCTAAAAATATAATGACTCAACTTTTCAAAAAAACATCTCTGGGGCAAAGTCAATTTTGTACTCAGATGAAAGTCAGAAGAAAAGAAAGAAAGAAAGAAAGAAAGAAAGAAAGAAAGAAAGAAAGAAAGAAAGAAAGAAAGAAAGAAAGAAAGAAAGAAAGAAAGAAAGAGGGAGGGAGGGAGGGAGGAAGGAGAAAAGAAGGAGGGGAATGGGAGAGGGTGGGAGGGAGAGAGGAAGGAAGGGAGCAAGAAAAAGAAGAGTAAAGTGAAGGAATTAGTAACAGTAACAAAGCAGATGTTAATTTGAAACTAGAAAAGGCATCCCTAAGCCTTTCTCTCATGCTATGAAATGTAGAGAGCCACCATAAAATACAGAGAGTTACCTGAGCCTCTCTTGAAATTAGATAGAGCCAGGAGACTGTGTTTTGACTCATATGATGGGGTTCAGAGCCCACTGATCCTGCCCCTAACCTCTTTCTTCCCTCTTCTGACTTGAAGAAGGACACAATGGAAATCCTATCACCATGTTGGAAAAGGCCAAAAATTCAGGTCAAAAGAAATGCACAGGGGACAGCAACCACCTTCCTCTTGACTCAGTGTCTCTGTAGTTGGCTGAAAGCATTCTTAACTGACAAGAGTGAGTCCTGAGGTGAAAACAGGGATCAAATCCATGGAACAAAATTGGGTTAGCAACTAGAGGCAAGTGCAACGGGGGGGTGGGGGGGGTGGGGTTATTTTATGATTTAAAAAAAAGTTTGTATCAGATCAGTAGTAGTAAGTTAGGAAAACTTCATAGCTAGGTGGAATGGACCAAATCATAAAGATTGTCTTATCTTGCTTTTTACCACAAAATATAATCTAAAGGATTCAACCCTGAATTTTGCCATGCAAGAAGCAGTAAATGTTATTTCTTTCCAAAACACACCACTCTCAACATTTAGAATGAAATCGCTGCCTTAATGACCATGGTTTAAACAGTTGTAACTGTCCACCCTGTGTAAAAGAGGTCAATGGAGAGTATTATACAGCACATTGTGCATTTAATATGAGAGCCACCTTAAATTGTATTAACTGCAAATATGAATTTGTGAGAGAATCAGGGTGGTTCATTTGGTTGAGCAACTGACTCTTGATTTTGGCTCAGGTCATGATTTTAGTGTTGTGAGACCAAGTCCTGCATAGGGTTCTGCAATGGATGTGAAATATCCTTGAGATTCTCTCTGTCTGCCCCTCTCCCTGCTCATGCTTGCACTCTCTCTCTCTCAAACAAATAAATAAATATTTTTTAAAAAGATGTACTAACCACAATGATGAGTCAATATTTCCCTGGAGTGAAACCAGAAAGGAGATAAGTTTTGTTTTCTTTATATTTTGAAACAAAAGCATACATCATTGTGTGTCTCTTTTCCAATTTTCATTAAGAGTATGCATCTTTATAAAATGATTTGTGTGGCTTTAATGTTTTCTTTCAGAAACAGTTAAGATATAATGGAAAACACATTTTTCTTGAATTTCTGCTAAAAATTTCCTAAAAAAAAAAATCATGACTTTATGTTTTGGGAATGAGATACCGTGGACCACCATTTCAATTATTATTATTATTGTTATTTATTGATCATGAGTCTTCTTTGTTGTCTCCCTCTAAAACCCATCTTGGAATTTATACTTTCTTAGAAAATTGTTTTCTTCATGGATTTTTTAATTTATTAGTTTAAAATTGCCCATATTGACCCTTAGTTTTTTTTTAAATACTTCCATATATGTTTGTATCCTATTATTTGTTCCAAATATTATTTATATGCTTATTCTTCCTCTATCCCTTTCTTCGTTCCTCCCCTCTCTCTCTTTGTTGTCTATTTTATTGCTCTTTTAAAATAGTATTTGGTCTTAGCAATCAACTCTAATTTTTGTTTATTGGTTATTTAATTAATTTTCGTTTTTATGCTCTTCCTGCTATTTGATTTAGATTTTATTCATTTATTTTATTTATTTTATTTTTTATTATCTTCAATTAGCCAACATATAGTAAGTACATCACCAGTTTTTGATGTAGTGTTCACAATCCATTAGTTGTGCACGACACTCAGTGTACATCACAATACGTGCCCTCCTGAATACCCATCACTGGGTATCCCCATCCCCCCAACCCCCTCCTTCTGGACCCTCAATTTGTTTCCTGGAGTCCAGAGTCTGTCATAGTTTGTCTCCCTCTCTGATTTCTTTCCATTCGGTGTTCCCTCCCTTCCCCTATGGTTTTAAACTGTGTTATTCCTTATATTCCATATATGAGTGAAACTGTATATTTGTATTGTCCCTTTTTCCACCTTTAGATCTGAAATCCTTGTTCACTTACTGTAAATTTTTCCTTTAAGTGCAACTTGGGGATACATTACCACTTATTTTTATATAAGGTGCTTTTGTTTTAGATATTTTGTAATGTTTCTTTACATTTACTCTTTAATGAAAGATTTTTTTTTAAAGATTTTATTTATTTGTTTGACAGACAGAGATCACAAGTAGGCAGAGACGCAGGCAGAGAGAGGAGGAAGCAGGCTCCCCGCTGAGCAGAGAGCCCAATGCGGGGCTCAATCCCAGGACCCTGAGACCATGACCCAAGCTGAAGGCAGAAGCCTAACCCACTGAGCCACCCAGGCACCCCAATGAAAGATTTTTTTTAAAGAAATACACCTTATAATTTCTCAAGGGTGTTTTTGCTATTCTTTGTTATATTTCAATTTTATATATTTTGTGGTCAATGCTCCCTCTCCAAAACCCCAACATAACCATGAGAAATGACCCCAGTCTCATCATGAGAAAACACCAGGCAAACCCAAATTGAGGGATATTGTACAAAATTCTGACTAGTTTGCCTCAGAACTGACGAGGTCATCCAAAACAAGAAAAGTCTGAGAAACTGTCACAGTCCAAAGGAGGTTAAGGACAAATGACAACTAACTATAATGAGATCTCTTAGATGGAACCCCAGAAAAATGACATTAGTGAAATTCAAATAAAGGGTGGAGTTTTATTGGTACTAATATGCTAGTGTTGGTTCCTTAGTTATGATAATTGTACCACAGCCAATGTAAGATGCCAAAAATAGGGAAAATCAGGTGAATGTTATATGAAAGTCTCTTTTCTATCTTTACCATAACCGAGTAGATCTGAAACTATTCTAAAATTTAAAAGTTTCATTTAATTTTAAGAAAGCTAAACAAAACAAAATGAAAATCTTCCTGTGGTTTGCCTCCTTAATCAGTCTATAATACACCCACATCATTATCATGCTCTCTAGGACCACATGTCCCTGATTATATTGTCCCCTCACACACTACCCACCCCTCTACTCATCCTAATCTACCCCGCCCACATGGACCTTCTGCTTAGTGCTCCAGCATGCCAACCATGATCACTCTCTAGGGTGTTTGTACCTCCTGTTTCTGGGTTCCACACATCTCACTCCCTTGTCTACATTATATTTTTATAAAAATGTCATCTTCAAAATGATGGCTTTCTGATCACTTTATTTAAGCTCCCTGAAGCCACCTCCTCCTCCTTTTTTCATTTGTTTTTTCTCCATAATAGTTACCACTTCCACCTAACACACACACACACACACACACACACTTTTCTTTATTGTCTGATTCCTTTCATTAGAATGTAGGCTTCATTAGGGCAGAGATCTTTTTGTGTTTTATCCACTGATGTATCCCTAATACCTATATAACTTCTGGGACATAGTAAGAACTCAGAGAGTATTGACTGAATACAATTAATTAGGTAGGATGCTTTAGCAACAGCCCAATGAACAATAGTGTTGGATTAGTCTTGGTTTATGGCAGTGGAGATGAAGAGAAGTGGTAATTTTAGGATGTATTGTGGATATTGAGCAATAGCAACAATATCCTATAAGCACACCCTAAATCCTAATAACGAAATTAGTATTTGTGGATTAGTTAGATATACAGTTTTAGGAAATGAGAGGAGTACAGGAAGACTCTTGCTTGATGAAGGTGTCACCACTTAATGAGGTGGAAAAATTTCCAAGAAATATTTGAAATTGTGAATCCAGAGTCAAGTTTGAGACATGTTGGATTTGAGATGCATCTTAGACATCCAAATGGGGATGTTCAAGATGTCTTTGGAATTTGAGGAGACTAGAGATAGAAATACTACCTTGGAAGGGGTGCCCGGATAGCTCAGTTGGTTAAGCAACTGCCTTCGGCTTGGATCATGATCCCAGGGTCCTAGGATCAAGCCTGGCATTGGGCTCCTTGCTCAACAAGGAGTCTGCTTCTCCCTCTTCCTCTGCCAGCCACTACCCCTGCTTGTGCTCTCTCCCTCTCTGTCAAATTACATAAATAATAAATGCATACATGTATACATACATACACACTGCCTTGGGAGTCATTAACATATAGATGGTGGTTATTAAAGCCATGATACTAGGTATAAGGTCACATAGAGATAGAACATAAAAGAGTAGAGGACCAAAAGAAACACCTGGGTATATCCCAGAAATTTAATGATGGAATCAGAGGAGGCATTAACTGCAAAAATACCGGGAGGTAAGACAATGAGGGTGGGAATAAAAATCTAGATAGAAATAGCACCATCAGGACTTTCAGAAGAAGATTTTTGAAGAAGGAAGCAGTCAACCAGTCAAATGTAGTTAACAGGTCACTAAGATGAGGATGAGAACATGCCCTTGGTTTGAGCAAGATGCAGATCATTGATGTGCGTTATAAGTAAAGTTTGTTTCACTGAAGTGTTGAAGAAACGCCAATTGGCACAGGTCTGGAAGAAAAAGAGGAAGGTGCAGAAGTTCAGACAGTGACTACATCCAGGGAGGGCAAACAGACATAATATATCTTGGGCTTCCATGTTCTCGCACTGAAGAGGCTGGCAGAAGGTACATTTCATGACAAGCAGAGGATACAGTCCATGAGCACAGATGCATAAAACTTGGGAGATTTGATGGTGGAAAGCTAAGAGGCTATATTCTTTGTACTAAGAGAAAAAAACACAGAGAAAGAAAACAAAGGGTTCATCAAAGAATATTATAAAAAGATTGCAAATTAAATGATAGGGACCAAATTACTAATTTAGATAACGGGCCAGAATGAGTTAAATACTTCTGCTAATACAATTTTTGTTTGTTTGTTTGTTTGTTTGGATTTAAACTACTCTACACAAGCTTGCTGTCTATAAAGGCAATGCTTTACATAAAGTAGCATAGAACTGTTAAAAACAAAATGGTGGATAATCGATAATCATACAAATTCAAACAAACAGGAAGCTGGCATGTCAACAATGTCCTCCTAATACGTCTTGTTTGGGTCTTGAGACAAAGGATAACCAAAGGAAAGTATTAACCTTGTTGGACCTCCATCTCCCATGATACAGTGGAATTCACATGGGGTGAGCTTGCTAAGACAGCGGGGGTGAAAGGACATACAGGACTTAGTTCTTGCCAGTGGCAGTCACTGCCCTACTTGATTTGGGATTCCAGAGAACCTGAAACCTGGGTCACAAAGGACACTCCCTGCTCTGACATTGGGACTCTGGAGTTGTAAAATGTATATGGTAAGAAGTAGTCAGAGTTGCGATGTGTTTGGGAGGTAAAATTTAAAAGAAATATGCATATATTAGATATATATTTGTAACATTAGACCCAGGACAAACTTTATTTTTCATTGTACATTCATGAAGTATTAATGAAAATTAAAAATAATGAAATTCCCAGGAATAATCTTTATGGATTCCTGAAAGTAGCAATTTATAAGCACTGACACAGACATTGAGGCAATCATCAATGACAACAACAAAATCTAACCCCTTGGAAAGTGGAAAACAAAATATCCAAATTAAAGCAAGCATTAAAAAGGAATTAAGATTCAATTATAATCCTCTTAGAAATAATAATGTTTGGAAAATAATAAATCTCAATCCATGCCATGTGGTAAATATTGTACTTACACATAAAATTTATAGGCTTAAATGTTTTTATTAATAAAAAATAAAGAAGAAAGGTAAATGACATGAAATGACCTTAAGAAGCTAGAGGAGATAAATAGCCAAATGGAAGGAAAAGGAAGGAATTAATGAAGATAGATGCTTAAATTAGTGAATAAAGAACAATAAATTTAATAAATGAGTTCCAGTGTTCCAAGGAATTAGAAGAACCACTAACACAGATCTAAAGTACATGAAAACGGACACTGCTGTGAGAATCAGAGCACCCCAGTGAGGGAACTGATGATGTGAGCTGTATTTTAACATGGCCCCAGGGCAGTCCGAGCCTCCATGTACCTCCCTACCCCACTCACGGTCCTGAGGCCATAATGCATCTAACTTCCCAGAATCTTAGGTACTGTACCAAGAAGGAAGAAGAAGGGGTTGAGCCTTGAGTAGACAGAATTTTGAACAAGAAGAGTCCATGTTTATATCACTGAATTGGAAGGAGAAATTCCTGGATTGAGCTTAGTTTTTAACCCGAAAATAAATAGTGAAAATAAAACCTGAAAGATCAAATTACTTCATTGAATAATAGGAACCAGGAAACTAAATTAAATTCAGATATATATAACTAAATTTGGTTTTCATACCTGGGTTAAAAGGTCCATGAGCATCATACCCACCACAGATATGAGACTAAATGTTCAACTTCTATAGTTATGAAGGAAATCTAATTTACTATTTATGAAAGTCATAATTGCCTTCCCCACTAGCTCATGAGCTCCATCAGGGCAGGGCCATATATCTGTTTTTGTTCAACATTGTAGGTGAGATGTATGCTCAGTAAGTGTATGTTGAAAGAAGGAAAGAAATCAGGTGAGAAAGAGGGACAGACAGGAGGAGGCAGGGAGGGGAAGAAAGGTAGGGAAGGAGAGGAGAGGGAGAAGTGGGGGGGGGATGGGGAGTCAAGTGGGTTTGTTGGTTTTGTGAAATACCATTTGGAAAACATGGATTGTGTTTTCTGAGGTCCTTTGCCCTATAAATATTTATGTTGGAACTCGCACATGTGTGTAACACCCAAGGGAATTTGGGGTGGAGATACAGAACTGGAGTTCAGAGTACTGGAATTCCTACTTAAGCATCTGGGGTAATGGCAGGAGTTAAAGCTTTAAACCTTGACAACCACAAATTATGGGTTGCACCCCGATGACATTTACAGTGGTGGTGCCGTCACAAGCTGTATCTGCTTCTCTTAACTTCCATATTCTCATCCCCTTTCACAAATTTTCTTCTCTTCTTTTAAGCTTATTCATCTCCATTTCTGGGGAAAAAAAATCCCTAAATCATAACCACATGTCATCACTTTGTGTGCTTCCCTCATTCCTTCCCTCTCTCCCAACCTTTTTCCCCTTGTCATTCAGCTTCTCCTTGCTCTTTTCTTGAACAAATATTTATAGCAAATCAACTCTGTTGCCATTCCTGTTCTGTTCCTCCTCATCTAAACATTTTTACTTTATCTCCATCTCTCCTAAAAATGGGGCTCATAGCAGAAGTACTGCTCCAGACATGTTTGGTGAGCCTATACAGTGGGGCATTCATAGTTCTGGACTCAACTATTAGGTCTTTATTAATCTAGGGAAAAATAACTTGCATTGGGAAAGACCATTCTGTTTTCATCTCAGGATGTGCTCACAACCAATAGAACCCTCTTAGACATTTGCCAGGGGCCATATTGTTCTCATTCTGGACTCACAGGACCAAACACTTTCGCCAATATGTTTAGACAATCTGTTTATCCCTGCTACAGTTCGTCCTGTAGCTTTCAGTCTCTCTGAAATCACTGAAAACCTTTGCAATCTTTCAGTTTATTTGCCAAATTACAGAATGATGTGAGAATTGAGTTTGGTAGCCTGATAAGACAAGGATGAGGAGGTTTGGAATATTTTACACATTTCATTCCATCATGGATGCCACTAGTTTTCTAATGTATTTGTGGAAACTCCAGGCTTTCAGAGGGACTGCCTGGGCCACAGTGAGGCAGGAGAGGCTAAAGATAGGCCCTCTGCTCATCCCCCACAAGACCATCCCTGATCCCAGCTTTGTATACTCAGCATTCAGCACTCGATGTAATGTAGAAAAAGACAAAGGACTGCACCAAGTGAATTTTACAACGCACTCCCTCTTATTTACATTTAAATATCCAAGTCCCAGGTCCCATCTGTGTCTGTCTTATCTTGCAGGTGTGTCTTCTTCTTTCTGGCATTAATCTCCTAGTGACTGTCCACTGCTCTACCCACTCCAGCCTCTCTTGCAACTGTGGTTTCTTTCTCTGAGCATCTTCCTCTCAACTTAAAAACTGTATAGTCTACACTAACCTGGCATGTCTCAAGGTTGCCTCTCCTTCCTTACCCCCTTGCTCTGTGCCCACAACTCTATGTCTTCTCTTCACTCAAGGGCACCACATCTATTTCCCAATGTTCATTTTCCTGATTCCTCTGCAGCGCCTCTTGAAATATGTAAGTAATGAATCACTAGATTTTACTTCTAAAGCCAATATTATACTATATGTTATCAACTTTAATTTAAATAAAAGCTTGAAAAAAAATTCTAGCCACCAGCCCTGCTGTCCTGCAGCTAGATCTTTCTTGAAACTTCTCCTGTCCCACAACCTACATGCACATGGATTACTACTGCAATGGTTCATGTTTCAATGCCATCAAAGTTACTTGAATGCTTTATGAATTTAGGACATATTCACATAAACTAACCCAATCAAACTTGTAATTTTGGACATTCATCTATAATGTGTTAAATAGAATCATATAAAAATTGTCATTTTATAGACCAAAAATGTACTATAGGTTTGTTTGTTTGTTTGTTTGTTTTTAAAGATTCCACCCATTTATTTGACAAACAGAGATCACAAGTAGGCAGAGAGGCAGGCAGAGAGAAAGGAGGAAGCAGGCTCCCTTCTGAGCAGAGAGCCCAATGTGGGGCTTGATCCCAGGACTCGGACCATAACCTGAGCTGAAGGCAGAGGCTTTAACCCACTGAGCCACCCAGGTACCCCCAAAATGTACTATAGTTTTGTAAGATGTTACCAGTGACACTGGCAAGGGTAAAGATATGGTTAAAGGGTCCATAGAATCCTTTTGTATTATTTCTCACAATAGCAGGTTGTGAGAAATGTATTTTTTCAATAATAATTTTAGTTAAAAATGGTCAAGTAATTTCACACTATACAATCTAATAGCACCTAAAATTGTTCAAAAACAAATGAAGTCTTTTTTCCTTGTGGATTTTTCCATGTGCTATAAAGTGCTAATTCAGAAAGCCTGACTTTATGAATTCTGAATAATTTATAAAGATAGAGAATTTTTCTAGTAATAATTAATCCTGATTGCACAATAATTAAGTTTAACCATTTAGCAGGAGCATTGCATTTACTCAGTACCAAATTCTTTTAACAAAGGGCTTCCTGTAAGGATTTCCTTTTTGTTTATAGATGTGTTTTTCCTGTGTATTACATAATTTGTAGGACACACGAATCAAATGTCGACTGCAGGACTTTAGGCTTGGTTTTGGATGAAGGAATCTGACCAATTTGCTTTTATTTACTTATTATTTTAAATTTAAAGATTAAAAAGTTGACTGTGGATTGGGTCAAGCCATGGATCAAACTTTAAATGCACCTTTAGATTACAGGTTCTTAAGGTCATTAAGATCCTATTATCTGGCCACACATACCTTTCTTGCAACTCCACCCTCCAGAGTATCTAAAACCATTCTTAGACACTTTCAACTGCTAGAAATTTGCTTTATTCCTCATAATAAGGTAGAATCTCTCTCTGTAAGACTTTAATTTGCTAGTATTAATTCTACTGCTTGAGTGAAAGAAAGTTAAGTTCAGAACACTCTCCATATCAAACATAATCATGCGCAGCCACTCTGTCCCTTTCATTTTAACTCTTTTCCAAGTCCAAGGCCTCCTAGATTCCCAATCCTGTTCTGTGTAGCATGACATTCAGTTTCTTCTCATTTTCCTCACTCTCCTGTGATGAGTTCCTGTCTGTGTTTGTTGAGTTAAAAATGCAGAGCCTAGGGTACCAGCTGTGGTCTAAGCAGTCCACTGGTCCCTCCATCTGCCACCAGATATAACTGATGAAGACTGAGATGATCATACCTGATATTCTTGGCTTTAACACCCAAACTTCCAAATCTAACTATAAACTAAAACCACCTCCCACTTTTCCCTCCTCTCCTCCACTTTCAGACTGGTTATGAACTTTTGATAGTCAAAAAATGATCAATAATAAGAAAAAACAACTTGGCCCAAACCTGAAGGTCATCAGTAGATCTTAAGTCCTGCCTCACTTCAAAGACTATTGCAAACACAGGGAGTTAAACAGAACACATTAGACCTGGACCATCCCGTTCATCTTCTATGATTTTCAGGTTCAAATTTCTGATTAGTAGAGAGATTTAAAAAAAAAAAAAAAAAACTCTTTGAAGAAAACAGTTTAGTCAGTGACCAGCATGATTGGAAGATGATAGAGATCATTCCTGAGTCCTTTCCATGGTGGGAGAGGAATGCCCGCCTTTCTCTCGAATTATAGAGCGAGACAAACAGTCCTTATTATTTCCAGACAAACAATGAGGCAAATACTGGAACAAGTTAAGGTTCCTAAGTAGCTACATTATAGAGACAAAAGGACACTAAGTGAGGTGATGAGCCAGGCAGCTCCGGCAGGGCCATTGGGTGGTAGATGCCTTGGGGCACTGCCCACCCACACCTGCCCAGTAGGCTTCCAGATGTTGCCTGGTAAGGTGGGATCCGAGTACAGCTCTGGGACTTTCCATTTCTAAAGTAGGAATTCCAGGCTCACGTATTCTCTGGGGGTACAAGGACCCATGCAGCCCTGCTCTTCCAAAGGTTCCCTTTTCACACTACATGCTCCCTAAAGTCCTCAACCCAAGCTTCACTATCTAACCAACCCCATCCCTGGAAAGGTTAGACTTAACTTTCAGTTAAGTAACATTTGGAAAGCATCAAAATACGAGCCATGTCTGGGGACTTGAATTCTAAGAAGAGCATTCCTCTTTTTTCAGCAGGTGGCACTGTTGCAGTAAGGCTCTGTTTCTTCTGGTGACAGACAAGAGGCAGTAACAAATCTAAACCATATAACACATTTAATTCAAGCATCATATTTAAAAAATAGTAATAATTGCCTTAACCAAATGATGGAATAATTTTCACCCAAAAGTGGAACAAACCAACTTCATGTGTCTCCTGGTAAGATGCACTGGGACATGTTACCTTATGTGGTATTTTTGTTAGAAATGCATACCTGAATCTAATCCTGAGGAAACATCAGACAAATCTAAAGTGAGGGACATTTTGCTCAATAAGTGGCTAGTACTCTTTAAAAACTTCCAAGTCAGGAAGATAGAGAATGGTTAGGGTGTAGTTCCAGATTAAATGGAACTAAAAGACACAATAACCAAAAGTCATGAATGATCCCTGATTGGATCACTGCCAATTATTAGAACAACTGACAAAATCTGAATGTGAATTATTCTAATCATAGGACTATAAATAGAGAAAAACCCTGGTTCTTAAGACATGTACCCTTAAGTAGCTGGAGCAACAAGTGTCGTAAAATCATGTCTTCAACTTATTGTCAAATGTTTGGGGAAAAAACATACAGTTTTGTATATTTTGTATATATTGAAACTATATCAAAATAAATTATGAAAAAAGTTACATTTTCCTACCTTCTCACTAAACTTCTCTGAATTAATAAAGCATGCATACCTAAAGCAAGCCCCACTGAGAATAACCCTCCTGTCAGTCTTTCATCAAGTATGTGAATTGTTTCCCTTACTTACTGTTTCCTTCTGTGTTTTCCTGGTCATCAGTATCTTCAGGGCCAGCCTCTGGGATGTGGTTCATTGAATGATGTTATCCACTTCGAAATCTCTTACTCTTTAAATACTTTTTGTCAACTCATCTCCAGGAATAAGAATATGTTCAGTTTACTTAAACCTGAGAACATGTTTATAAAACATTAGCAGAATATATAAAATCATAGAATCATCTGACCTTGTATCTCTTCTATTACTCTAGTATGAGTAACAAAAGGGACAACATAGAGGACCCAGAACAAGAACTGGGACACTTTGCCTGGATCTGCACCTTACCTTGTAAACTTGAAGAAGTTATTGTGGTTCTGTTGTCTTCCTTTAGTTCACAAACCAAGAGGTGGGATGGTATGGGATGGAATGGGACAGTATTTTAGGATCACTTCTGAATTTCTTTGGTGCTTACATTCTAAGATTCAAGGTCAGATGTCAAAGACATGAAGCCATGGAACAACACACTGCAACTCTTATTTCATGACAAGAAATTTGAAATATTCTACTATACTAAAATAAACATATGTGGGACACCTGGGTGGCTTAGTCAGTTAAGCATCCAACTCTTCTTGATCTCAACTCAGGTCTTGATTTCAGGGTCTTGAGTTCAAGCCCTTGAACTCAAGCATTGGGCTAAATAAAATAAAATAAAATAAAGCAATAAAAAATGCAAAAATTTACCTAATTTTTCAATCTTAAAAACAGCACTCTTAGAAGACAATTCATATTCTTTTTTTAAAAGATTTTATTTATTCATCTGACAGGCAGAGATCACAAGTAGGCAGAGAGGCAGGCAGAGAGAGATGGGGAAGCAGATGCCCTGCTGAGCAGAGAGTCCGATGTGGGGCTCGATCCCAGGACCCTGAGCCAAAGCAGAGGCTTTAATTCATTGAGCCACCCAGGCATCCAAATAATTCATATTCTTCAGGGTAACTGGGAAGTGCACCTTAAGGTGTCCCAAGAGTGGAAGATCATTGTTCTGTTCTGCTCTACAAGTTCTCAGAAATGCTAGGAGGCCCTGGGACAATATAACCAATAGAATAGGAGTTCAACCAATGGCTCAATCTGTAGAAATTCTCTTTGTGGGGCATAATGCTAAGCACCCCCTGAATTTCCATTGCATCAGCAAGACTACCCCATGCTGCTAACAAAGCCGAGATTTTCAGTGCTTAGAGGCACTGCCGGTGTGGCATTTTCAGGTGCTTGTGTGACCAAGAATGGAAGGAAGAGCCTCTTCTGGGACAACTGACTTTGTGTCTAAGATACCTGTCATCACCACACACATGCACGCATGGAAGCATGTATGTATGTACAGGCGTGCACGCGCGCACACACACACACACACACACACACACACACACACACCTGAGCTGTGTTCTCCTGTCTCTGTCCTGTGGTTTTGAGAGCGTAGATCTTGTCAGGCTCAGCATGTTGGAAGCCCAGAGGCATTTCCCCTGCTAATCTTTAGGCAAATATTTTCTCTGCTCTCCTGACTTCATGGTGAGTTACCGGCCTTGCACTTCTGTGATGAATTGGAGTAAGCCCACTTGGGTGGCAAGGGCCTCAGTGCTTTCCATCAGCAGGAAGCCTTTCCATCGACTGTGGTGGGGTCTGCCCTGGGTTCCTTCTCCCTGCACCAGCCTTCCACATGAGAAAGAACGAAGTGCTTCTGCTACCTTCAAGGAAAACTAGGCAAGGACCATGGCAGGAGGGCAGTCAGTAGAATGGATGATCTCCATTCATGGATCAGAGAGGGTTGATGCTCTGGGCTGGTTCTCCAGGCATGATCTTACCCATTCCTTGCCTGCCTCTTAAATTATGGTTATAAGAGATGGGAAGCTGATGGCCCATCATTGTTTCTGCAATTATTCTTGGTCTTTGTGGCTGGCTCACTCACTGAGTTAGACCAACCAGGTTTCTGAACTGAAGCACCTCACACTTTGGCTACTTGTGTGTTTTGATTAAGTTCTGTGTCTGAAATGGTCCTGCATTTTCTCTATGAAATACCTCTACACACACACACACACACACACACACACACACACACCTCTATTCTGCCTCTGCTCTCCACCCCTCCTGGGTTACTAACTGACTAAGATTCTCATTGTTTCCTTGGGCTCCCAAAGCCATCCTACCTTCCTGCCACTAGGGAGCATATTTTACAATGCCAATCAAATGTTCTTTCAGGTCTTCTGGTAAGCAATCTTGTCACCATTAGCAACATTTTGTTAAAACAAAGGCATAGTTTAATCTGGCATTGGCAACATCTGTCTTTACCATACCACTCCATAGGTACCAACTTGAATTCATATTGCATATAGCAAATGGGGGGGCATGGGGAGCTGGTGCCACGGGTTTGCAAAACCCAAAAGTGCAAGATTACCCAATTTTGGGTAATCCCCAAAGCACCCTGAAATGAGGACTTGGGAATAGGTAGTTCATTTGAGAAGTGATCCGTTATTCGTACTTGGCGAATTGGAAAGAACAACAGGGAGGGACAACTTCAAGGGAATCTGCTTGAAGATTCTCTCCCTCTGCCCTAACCCCCACTTGTGCATGTGTGTACTCTCCCTCAAATACATAAATCTTTAAAAAAAAATCATGTTAATTAGAGTGCTGCTGCTATGGGCAGGTGGACTTCAAACCGCACCCCCCTCAAGGACAGGTCATACCTCAGAATGAGAAGAACACAATTCTGTTGTCCCACTAGGAGGCTTCACAGAAGCTGGGGAGTTTACCCCCAACTCCCAACTATTAGTGGTTTAGGGTTGCTCGAAGGTTGAGGGGGACATTAACTTGTCCTATCCACAAATCAGTGGAGAACTTGCTGGTGGCAGGGAAGAAAAGTTAAGAAAGGCAGAAGAACACAGAGTTGCTGTGTCTGGGTTTTGCTTCCCAAGTGAGGGCCTGAATAGGGGACAAGATGCAGAGTTCCTCTGACTCCTTTGGCATGATACAGAATCAGCAGAATTTAAAAAGGCTTCCAATGGTATTTGGATAGATGAGTAGTGAGAGTCCTCACAGAGCCTCCAAGCACCCCAGTGGTTCTATTAAAAGCCAGTTGCTTCTCCGTGTGGTTGAAGACAGGCAGGTGGAACTGATGGAGATGAAGTGCAAGAGGCCTTAAAAGCAGGAAGATAGAGCAAAGCTAGACTCATGCAGGAGGACTGACGTGATCGTGGGGCAGTAGGCATATTGCTGGGTGCTGCTGGAAGGGATGCTGATGAGTGAAGGTGCGAATAGGCACTGTTGCTCAGCAACTGCCATGGACAGGTGTTTGCCGTTGGCCAGGTCCTCACCTAATACTCCTGGTAATAAACACCATGTAAGTGCCTTAGAATTTAAACACAATCCCAGCGAGAGAGGCAGAATGGGAGATGAGAGGACTGAATCAATGGAGATTACCCACAGTTAGTTGAGATTAAGCTCTTGTTACTTGATGAAATGAGGCACCAGACAAAAATTAAACTTAGTAATAGAAAAATAAAGTTTCCTTTTTTCTTCATACCTGGATTTGGGGCCTAAAAAAAATCATTCCTACTATACCTGGAGTGGTCCTAGTTTCTTTCTTTGGTCCTCAATGTTAACAGAACAAGTGCATTTGGATTTTTTGAGTGAGTTCGAATTTGGTTTGCAGTTAGGTTGGATGCCCCCACCGGTGGACCCTGAGGCAATGATATGAATACCAGTACTTAATCTGGAAGAGATCCCTGAAACCACTCGTGAAGCAGTATGGAAATGAAACAGGGAAGGGAAGGTAGAAAACAAAGGGTGTGGATCCATCCTGTTTCTACATTAATCCTGCTGAAGACCTCTGGGAGACTGTATCAAATGTGCCCCGGTATTGCCAAAGCCATCAGTCACATCGGCAAATCCACCAGTTCCCATTAGGTACTATATGAGGGCTGCTCCTGGCAGACAGACATGAACTTTCCAGCCTTTCTGGCCTGCTCCAAGCATTGGCTAAGAAGCTGTGGGCCAGAAAAATCTCTCAGGCAGATTTACAGTGCTTGAAGTAAGAAGCCAGCAATGATGCAGAAGGAGCATGTGTCAAGGTATTGTGGATGGGGCACTGGTAGCATCAACACTAGTAAGGCTAAGTCATATCCTATTACAATCAAGGAACACATAGAGATCACCTCCTGGATGTCATATCATCAGTTTACTCTAGGTGTATTTTTCCCCCACCTTCAGATTCAATGTGGCAAAATGAGAGGAGGGGGAGAAATCTCCAGCAAGATAACAAACCCCAATCCACTTTGCATGGTCTTACAAGCCATTTTCTTCCCCCAGTGGACCATGTAGCCAGGTGACAGATATCAGAGTGAGAAATGATGCTTGGAGACTGATTCAAGGAACACAGAGAGGAGGCAATTTTTGCATCCTAAGTGGTAGTTATGCTAGAGTTACAGAGCAATAAATTTGGAGATGTATAAGGTTAATAAACCCCCACTTAAGACTTCCCTTGACCGGTAGGACGCAACCCACTGGAGGCTTCTCCCTGAGTAACAGGAAGATTCAAGAGGTCACACTCACTGAGCTTGTCCAGCTTGATGTCTCCTGGCACCTTTTTCTTGTCACCAATCTTTGTTTCTTTTTACTCGAATTTTCTCTTCAGTCTGTTTCCCTCATTTACACTCGAGATTACAAACATCACCTACAGACTAATGACCCTGCCCCATTTTATCCTCAGTGCAGAATTCGGTTCAAGCTGCCCCCCAACTCTCCTAACACAAACACATATCCTAGTTTATTACCTTGCCCTCCACAGCTTCCTGTCCCTCCATATTTCCACCAAGATGCATGGTCCTGTCCCTTGTTTGATCAGCAAGAGTGGGACATTGTCCTGCGTACCACCCTTCACCCAACCACTCAAGGACTAAGCTCATGGGTCTACGGCCCTAAAGGTTTCAGTGAATCCACCCCAAATCACTTTTTACTGTGATTACTGCGGTGGTACCCTAAGCCATCTCCTGCATCTGGTTTCTTCTTTGTTCCCTTTGTTCCTTTTTCTATACACTTCCAGGTTCTTTTTAAAATGTAAGGAAAGAAGGCACCTCTCCTGCTTAAAAATGGTGCTGACTTTGGGTTTCCAGCCCCAATACATCTGCCTCCTCCCCACTTACTACACAGGACTGAGAACTAATGCCCATCATCACTCTGCTTCTCTCTTTCATCTCTCTCTTTCTTGTATCTATCTCCTTCTTTCTCTCTCATATAGACATGTGTGTGCACAGGCATGCGCACGCACGCATACACACACACACACACACACGCACACACCCCTCTTTCCCATTGCCCCAGAGGCTCTCAGTCAAATGTGATGGTCTTTCCCCTTGCTATTGTTCTATATCCAAACCTCAAGGTTGATCTCACTCGTTACCTCCTGGGAGAAGCATTCCCAGACAGACCCTCTAACTCTTACAGACTTAATTAGATGCCTCCAAATACTTCCATGAGATCCCCGACAGCCTTCAAGAACTCTCTATGATACCGTGCTGCCATAATCTGTTTAGTTGTGGTCTCATACAGAGAAGGCAGCCTGTGTTTCCGTCTTGATTTTCCCAGCATGTAGCACAGCACTGGGCACAGAGTTGGAGCCTCCAAAAATATTTGATGAATAAATGAAAAAAATAAATGAATGACACCTGATAGTGCTGGACTTGGAAATGGAATCCTACAATGGCCCACATGCACATGCTTCACTCTTTTTCTTTCCTGCATGTTTCTGCTAGAACCTGCTCAAAGCAGCCAAGACCCACCGTTGACCCAAGCCTCCAGAGTGCCTCCCAAGCCTGCTCTGAGTAAGAATGGGGAGGAATGCTGACTTTGCCTCGACTATGGAAGACTTTAAAAGTTCCAGAAAATTGATTTTTCCAGGCCTTCATGGCTTGGCATAAAAGTCAGACAGATTTTTATTGAATCTGGCCCAAGATGGTTAGATTTTTGACCTTAGCAACGTGGCCAATAGATTCAACCATGAATACGTTTTGCTTTCTCATTTTTGCCACATGGGCTGGCTTTCACAGATTGGCCAGTAGGTTCAGCCACCACTGTTTCTTCCCCAGCATCTGTTTCCCCGTTCCTGTGGCATCTATAATTGTGAATAAGTTGTGGGTGCATTTTTGAGGAATGGCGCACTGGCCTGCTCTGCAGGAAATGTGTGCCCGCTGGTGCTGAGTTGCTGTTTATGTTTGTCAGTGGTCCCTGTAATTGGAAGGCTGTATTGCCTTGCAATTATGCAAAGGGTAATAAAAAGAAAATTAGGGAAAACATATGAGTATAACATCAGATCTAGACCACTGATATTTTGTAATTTTACACAAATACAATACAGATTTTCCCCCCAAAATCCACTCAACTGTAGTGAATACCAAACAGAAAAAGCTCAGAAAGCTCCACTTAAAAACCAGGCAAAAATGAATATCTAATCTTTCAGTCTTTGAACATGATACCGTCCACTGAAGCACCAATTCAATTAAGGCAGAAATCCTAGGTCGTCATTTCTTCTGATGAGAAACTAATTAAGAGGAATCAGAAGGCAGCATGCTACAGGGAAAGCAGATACCTTTTATGGCCACAGGGATTCCACCACATATTCTTATAATTGTCTCTGCGGCACACCTCATGCATTCAGTCATCACTGCTCAGACACTACCTACTGTAGAAAGAAAAGGAAAAAAAAACTCACTCCTGCCGAGAAGGTGCGAGGTTTAACTTTTTTAGAAAGGAGAAAACAATCTGAACATCCATCTCATCAAAATAAAAACTGAAAATTAAGACTTTAACTGACAGTCCCCTGTAAAATAAGCAAAATAATATCACAAAAGGAGGGTATTTCTTTTTTTTTTTATAAACATATATTTTTATCCCCAGGGGTACAGGTCTGTGAATCACCAGGTTTACACACTTCACAGCAAAAAGGAGGGTATTTCTTGGTAAGGCTATGAATCTTACTGCAAACAAGATGAATAATGAACTACCCAGATTTCTTACTATAGACATTATGCGAAATTTTATTTTTTTAAATTAACTTAGCATTACTTTACATTATATTTTGTGATATGAAATCCCCTTGGAGGAGACAGTTATATACCTATAAGTGCTCGCACGATTCAAAACACTGTATTTGTTAGACAGCATCTCACTGTCTGCTTGCATGCCCACATATGTTTTCAACATACCTCCAGCATATTTCAGGGTTTTTTCTCTTGCTGCACAATTGTAGGACTTGCAGGACAGTTCCACAGCTAAGCATAAAAAGCAAAAGCTGTGTATTGTGGTCCTTGTCAATGTATTGGTCAAGGTTTCAATATCCTACTTATTTATTATACTGATGGCATAAGAAGTGCCTATGTATTATCTAAGCATTTGTTTGTATTTAAAATATTTAGTTTTACTAAAATAACAAATGCTTATTTGTATCAATTTATTGCTTTGTTAGCTTTTTCTCCTCAAAACCCTGCCTTCGAAGATAACATGTGAAACTCTGAAGAATCACTGTATCCCAAGATGGTGGACTGCTTCCTCTGACTAAGATGCGTTCCTTTCTGAAGGAGGCATTCTTGTCCTCTCTGACTCCCACCATGTCTTTTCCAGAATGTTCCTCATGTGAATAAGGAGGATAAGGAGAAAGGGTCAACCTCCTTGGGCTGAGATTAGCTCTTGATCTCGACAAGCAAGTTAGATGCTTGCTCCTAGAACCAACTGGAAACAACCTAGATGAAGTACAACCCTAACTTTTTTTTGGCAGTCTGTGGAGTTTCTGAGCCTCTTTAGACTTAACATGCTTAGCATCTGGACTGGCTTAACTTTCCCTCGGCAATGTTTTGGATACTTTAATGGATAGGAAGTGCCTTCTCACTTTCTCTCCTTTGGGGAACCAAGACTCACACACAGATTTTCCTCTCAGGTTTGAGTAAGAGGCCTCAAGTCAAAGCCAGGGTTTTTCCTTCGCTGAAACATACACGATGCCCAATGTGCTTCTGGTGAAGGTGGAGGGCAGCACATAGGTTTGATGTATGCAGGGCATTCAGGGAAATAAACAGCCATCTTCTGCTCCCAAGTCCCCTATACAGGTGACGGGGGGAAAGGGAGCATGAGATTAGACTCCCTGCTTCATTATAATTATTTTTAAATTTATGATTCATGTCCCTTTCAGTTTTGAAGGGGTGTTCTTAAAAGTATTTTTCTTGGCTACCAGCTAAGGTTTGTTGAAAACCAAAGCCAAAGTTAAGGAAAAATTTAGAGGATAGGGAAACATATGGCCTTCTGGGGCCAGTAACACTCATTTCCCGTTCTTGTGCAGACACTGAAGATGGAGGATATTTCAGAATTGGTCTTCTTCAGCCAGCAGAGGAGATGGCTAGTGTTGGCAGATGGATTAAAAGATCCCACAATGATTTTTAAAAATGAGCCAAGGACCCGAATAGACATTTTTTCAAAGAAGACATGCAAATGGACAACAGTTATGTAAAAATGATACTGAATATCACTAATCATCAGGAAAATGAAATAAAAACCACAATAAGGTATCACCTCACATCTGTTAGAATGGCTAAAATCAAAAACATAAGAAACAACAAAGGTTGTCAAGGATAACCCCCATGCACTGGTGGTAGGAATGCAAACTTGTATAGCCACTGTGGGAAACAGTATGGAGGTTCTTCAAAAAGTTAAAAATGGAGCTACCCTATGACCCAGCAATCGCACTGCTGGGTATTTACCAAAAGAAAAATAAAATACAAATTCAAAAAATATTTGCACCCCTTTGCTCATTGTAGCATCAATTATAATAACTAAGATATGAAAGACACTCAAATGTTCATCAATAAATGAATGATATGATATATATAATGGAATAACATAATATATAAATAATATATAATAAAATATGTAATATATACAAATAGAATATTACTGAGCCATGAAAAGAGAAGAAATCTTGTCATTTGCAACAACGTGGATGGATCTAGAGGGTACAATGGTAAGTGAAATGAAAGAGAATAAAAGAAAGACCAATTGCCATATTCTTTCATTCATTGGGGAACTTAAGATTCAAAACAAACAAATAATGAATACTGTTATGCTGAAAATAAATAAATTTAATTAAAAAAACAAACAAAAAAAAAACAAAACAAACAAATATCCCCAGGGGTACTTGTTTGTTTTGAATCTTAAAAAAAAAAAAACAAAACAAAACAACAACAACAAAAAAACAAATAAAAAAGGCACAAACAAAAAAACCCTAGACTTTTAAATATTGAGAATAAACTAGTGGTTGCCAGAGGGAGGGTGGGGGATGAGTGACATTAAGAATACACTTATCACGATGAGGACTGAATGATGTACAGAATTGTTGAATCACTGTATTGTACGCCTGAAACAGTTATAATTTACTGTATGTGATCGCTTCTCGGCCTTCTGGCTAAGACCAAGTATAATTTACTGTATGCTAAATATACTTCAATAAAAAATGAGTAAATAATGAAACTCAAAAAAATATATGAACAAAATGTCACAGTGAAATCAACTACAACCAAATGCAAAGAGGATTCTTTCCCCTATTTTATATGGAAACAATCACAGGATGAGAAAGAAAAGCTCCTCAAAAAGAAACAGAAATCTAGTCTCAAAAAGGAAAACAAATTCTTTAAGACACCATGAAGCCCCACAACAAATGACCAGTGCCTGCTGGTGGGGCCTCTGAGGAGGAGAGCTGACCCACAAGCTTGGAGCCCTCCGAGGGATAGCTCCAGCACTCTGGAACTCTTTTATACTTCTTTGCATGGCAGATATAGCTCAGAAACCCAAGGGGGCTTTTTGGGAAAATGACTTGAGCTTTGTTCCTTGATTTTTCTGCTTCACCTTCAGTAACAGAGCCAAAGAGCTGGTGTTCCAAATGATACTAGCAGTCTCTCCCTGAAGGTCACCTGCTGGACCAGCTGAAAGGTCAAATGACAAAGGGAATCCCCAGTTCGGAGGACACTCAGGAACTTTAAAATACCCAGGAACTTGACAGAACACAGAGGGGGAGAAAGAAGGGACATAATAGAGTGGTGGGAAATCCATTTCCAGAATAAGTAGAATTGAATGGGAAATAATTTCAAAAAAGAATGAAACATGCCTAAATGTACAGAACAAACCAAGGCTACCAGAAACATGTTTGGCTTTCTTGCTGGAACACTTTCTAATAGGATCTTGTTGTAATAATTAATGATCTCATATAAATTTAGTCAAACAACTTAATATCAATTTCCACTTCTGGTATTTTTATAAAGTTTCTTTTAATAAGTTTTATTATTTTATTTCTTTTCAGTATTCCAGAATTCATTGTTTATGCACCACACCCAGTGCTCCATGTAACACGTACCCTCCGTAATACCCACCACAAGTTTCACCAAACTCCTACTCCCCGCCCCTCCAAAACCCTCAGTTTGTTTCTCAGAGTCCACAGTCTCTCATGGTTCATCTCTCCCTCCAATTTCCCCCAACTCACTTCTCCTCTCCATCATCCCATGTCCTCCGTGTTATTCCTTGTGCGCCACAAATCAGTTTGTTTTGTGAGATTAAGAGTCACTTATGGTTTGTCTCCCTCCCAATCCCATCTTGTTTCATTTATTCTTCTCCTATCTTTAAAAAAAAATCCTAGTTGTATAAACTAAAAAGAAATAGACATAATAAGTGAAACCATATGATAATGACTCTCTCCGTTTGACTTATTTCACTGAGCATAATCTCTTCTGGTCCCATCCGTGTTGATACAAAAGTTGGGTATTCATCCTTTCTGATGGAGGCATAATACTCCATAGCGTATATGGACCATACCTTCTCTTTAATTAGTTTTAGAGATAGAATTTAGTGATTCATCAGTGACATGTAATACCCAGTCCTCATTACATCAAGTGCCCTCCTTAATACACCACCTCCCCTCCAGCAACCCTCAGTTTGCTTCCTAGAGCTCAGTATAGTACTGGAAGTCCTAGCCTCAGCAATGAGATACAAAAAGAAATAAAAGGCATCCAAATTGGTGAAGATATCAAAGTCTTACTCTTCGCAGACAACAAGATACTCTATGTAAAAAGCCCAAAGACTCCAACCCAAAATTGCTAGAACTGATGTAAGATTTCAACAAAGCTGCTGGATATAAAATCAATGAACAGAAATCAGTTGCATTCTATACACTAACAATGAGGCAGAAGAAAGAGAAATCAGGGAATTGATCCCATTTACAATTTCATGAAAAACCCTAGGTTTATTCCTAGGGATCTTGTCCTGAAGAAAACTTTACAATGTGACCTCATGATATGTTGTTTTTTTTTTTTTTAACTTTTTATTTTTTTATAAACATATATTTTTATCCCCAGGGGTACAGGTCTGTGAATCACCAGGTTTACACACTTCACAGCACTCACCAAAGCACATACCCTCCCCAATGTCCATAATCCCACCCCCTTCTCCCAAACCCCCTCCCCCCAGCAACCCTCAGTTTGTTTTGTGAGATTAAGAGTCACTTATGGTTTGTCTCCCTCCCAATCCCATCTTGTTTCATTTATTCTTCTCCTATCTTTAAAAAAAAATCCTAGTTGTATAAACTAAAAAGAAATAGACATAATGATATGCCCAAGAAAAATAAGCAAACCTATCAACCAAACTATGATCTTTAGATATATTTCTCATTAACACTAAAAAAATAAAGTAAAATTTTTAAGAAAAGAACATACCTTTGGAAAATGAGTGCCAGTCTTGTATAAGAACTGTACAAAATCGGGGCACCTGGGTGGCTCAGTGGGTTAAGCCTCTGCCTTCGACTCAGGTCATGATCCCAGGGTCCTGGGATCGAGCCCCGCATCGGACTCTCTAATCAGCGGGGAGCCTGCTTCCTCCTCTCTCTCTGCCTGCCTCTCTGACTACTTGTGATCTCTCTCTGTCAAATAAGTAAATAAAATCTTAAAAAAAAAAAGAACTGTACAAAATGAACCTGAGATAACTATTATATGAGAAAGAAAGAATGTAATTAGAGCTTCCGGAATGACTGTATGAGGACTTCTACTGATTTTCCCCAGAGTGAAACTATTTAACTTGTAAAAATTATATATTATAATTATCTAAAGTCTCTGGAAATTGACCTAAATCCATACACCAAATTGGAAGAATTCATTTAATAAAATACAGTAAACCTTGGAAAGAAGATGGGGCATCTATGGTGTTTGAGTCAGGACTTGTTTCCATCAGACACCTCAACCCCATCTGTGTTACTGAAGCTCCACTCCTGGTGGGTGTGGCCGAGAGGATGAAGACTCCTTTTATCCTTGCTCAGCCTCTAGTTATAGGGCTATGATTTCACCCCAACAGGGGCTGCCAGGACCTCTCCTTCCCTCTATTCTAAGAGGGTGAAGCCAAGAAGACTGGGGTTCCCTTATTGCAACCAACTCCCACTCCTCTGATGGAGAATCTATCCAAATCTTTTAGACCAAGAATACTGGGGCTTTCATCACTGCCCTTCCTTAGTTTCTGCTACTGTGGTCTAGGTTCCACTTGGGAGGAGCAAGTTGAGAATATTATTGGCTATACTTGGCCCTCCCCCTCCCAAATACCACTCCTAAGATGAAGGTGTCATTCTGGAAGAAGTGGTCCACCACCTCTATATTTAGTTATGATGCAGTAATACACCAGAGGTTCTGCCCATGGATACAGGCAAGATGGAAATATTCATAGTTCACAGTTCTGTTAAGGGGATAATTTTATTGGGAACAAGACCTGGAGAAACTTGTCTTAAGGCATTATTGAAAATAATGGAGATCTTAGTGATCAAATAGCTAATAGCTCAGTAAAACTAGCTGCAACAAATAAAACAGCTGACCAGCGAGGGAACAGGAAAAAGACAGGTTTGTTTTTGTTTGTTTGTTTGCTTGCTTGCTTGCTTTTTAATGGCCCCTACTAAGATCACATCCATCCCCGGGGTTCCAAAGATTATGCACATGCATGAGAATGCATCCATTCAGGAGCAACCAGATTGGGCACCTGAGAACTATTAGTCTCTGGTTAAATGTGGGGTGCGCAGTTGGAAGGGCACAGACTCTGACCAATGACTGAATGAACATTAATCTATGTTGAGCCAGTGGTAACTTCTAGGAAGCCAGACTTAAAAGCAAAAACAAGGGAGGGGGAGTACTGAGCAGTGACCTCACAGGCAGCTCACTTTGGAAGAAGGAGATTTCAAGTATTAGTCCAAGCAAACACTACATAAATAAACTAGCCAAAACCAGCAACATGAACAAGCTTCTGGAAAGGAAAAGAGGGCACTAATTGGAACCCAGGGTTGAAACAATATATAACTTAAACTGTTCACTTTTCAGGAAAAAAAAAGAGAGAGACATGCCATTAAACAGGATGGCATGACCCTTATACATGAAAATGGTGAGCAATAAAAATTGCCTTTAAGAGGGTCCAAGATGAGCAAATAATCCTAAAATTTGTAAGGAATCAGAAAAGACCCCGAATCACTAAGGAAATGTTGAAAAACAAAAATAAAACTGGGGGCATCACATTACCTGACTTCAAGCTTCACTCAAAGCTGTGATCACTAAGACAGTATGGTACTGGCATAAAAACAGACACATGGACCAGTGGAACAGAGTAGAGAGTCCAGATATGGACTCTCAACTCTATGGGCAAATAATCTTCGACAAAACAGGAAAAAATATACAGAGAAAAAAAGACAGTCTATTCAATAAATGGTGCTGGGAAAACTGGACAGCTATATGTAGAAGAATGAAAGTCGACCATTCTCTTACACCATACACAAAGATAAACTCAAAATGGATAAAAGACCTCAATGTGAGACAGTAATCCATAAGAATCCTAGAGGAGAACATAGGCAGTAACCTCTTCGATATCAGCCACAACAACTTCTTTCAAGATAGTTCTCCAAAGGCAAAGGAAACAAATGCGAAAATGAACTTTTGGGACTTCATCAAGATCAAAAGCTTCTGCACAGCAAAGGAAACAGTCAAGAAAACAAAGAGGCAACCCACAGAATGGGAGAAGATATTGGCAAATGACAGTACAGACAAAAGACAAAAGGTTGATATCCAGGATCTATAAAGAACTCCTCAAACTCAACACACAGAAAACAGACAATCATGTCAAAAAATGGGCAGAAGATATGAACAGACACTTCTCCAATGAAGACATACAAATGGCTATCAGACACATGAAAATATGCTCATCATCACTAGCTATCAGGGAGATTCAAATTAAAACCACATTGAGATACCACCAGTTAGAATGGCCAAAATTAGCAAGACAGGAAATAACATGTGTTGGAGAGGATGTGGAGAAAGGGGAACCCTCTTACACTGTAGGTGGGAATGCAAGTTGGTGCAGCTACTTTGGAAAACAGTGTGGAGATTCCTCAAGAAATTAAAAATAGAGCTTCCTTGTGACCCTGCCATTGCACTACTGGGTATTTACCCCAAAGTTACAGATGTAGTGAAAAGAAGGGCCATTGGTACCCCAATGTTTATTGCAGCAATGTCCACGGTCACCAAACTGTGGAAAGAACCAAGATTCCCTTCAAAGGACAAATGGAAAAGGAAGATGTGGTCCATATACACTATGGAGTATTATGCCTCCATCAGAAAGGATGAATACCCAACTTTTGTAGCAACATGGACGGGACTGGAAGAGATTATGCTGAGTGAAATTAGTCAAGCAGAGAAAGCCAATTATCACACATTTTCACTTATTTGTGGAGCATAGCAAATATCATGGAGGACAAGGGGTGTTAGAGAGGAGAAGGGAGTTGGGGTAAATTGGAAGGGGAGGTGAATCATGAGAGACTCTGAAAAATAATCTGAGGGGTTTGAAGTGGCGGGGGTGTGGGAGGTTGGGGTACCAGGTGGTGGGTATTATAGAGGGCACGGATTGCATGGAGCACTGGGTGTGGTGTAAAAACAATGAATACTGTTATGCTGAAAAGAAATAAAAGATTAAAAAAAAAAGAGGGTCCAAGACATTGAATGCAGCAGACAAAATTCTTCAAAGTACCTGTTATAATAACTTGAAAGAATGAAAGGAAACCATGCTTAGAGAATTAAGGGAAGGTGTCAGAATAATGATTTATCAAGTAGAGATTATCAATAAAGAGAAATTATCTTAAAAACAAATGGAAATTCTGTCATTGAAAAGTACAGTATCTGCTATTAAAAATTCACAAAGGGGCTCAAATACTTTGAGCTGCTAGAGAAAAAGAAAAGAATTGGAAAACCAAAAGGGAGATGATTCAAGATTATTAAATCTGGATAATAGAGAAAAGAGGGCTGAAAGATGAATCAATCCTCAGAGTTATGAGAAACCTTGTTAGCATACCAATATACATGTAATAAGAGTATCAGAAGAAAAGGAGAGTTAAAAAGGAACAAAAAATAAATAAATAATGGCTGAAAACTTAAACATATGAAGAAAACCATTAATCTGTATAACCAAAAGTTCAACAAATTGCAAGCAGGATAAACACAAAAAGATCCACACTCAGATATATCATAGTCCAAATATTTCAGGAAAAAGACAAAGATAACATCTTAAAGGCAATAGGGTAAAAATATATCTTCACATAAAAGGGAGCCCCAAAAAGATTAACAAGTGACTTCTCATCAGAAATTATAAAGGATTTAAAAACTGAAATTATGGAGGGTAGAAGGCAGTGGGACAACATATTCAAAGTGCTGGGTGGTGGGTGAAATCTGTCATCCAAGAATCCTATATCCAACAAAACTATCCTTTAAAAAATAAAAGCAAGGGGGAAATTAAGTCCTGGCATGACAACAACCTTGTGACCTGCTCCCCCAGAAAAACTGATGAAAATTATTTTAAAAAAATATATAAATTTTCTGTAAAGGGTCCTAAAGACAAATAGCAAGTGAAGAAATTCTATGAAAATTCAGTAAGAAGAGTGAACATGTTGTAAATGAATCAAGGCTGCACCTTCTTCTTTCCCTTTCCAGTTCCCCAAGGCCAAGAATACAGGATTTCCTCAGCATTATAGGAGAAGGCTCTGTCATGAGGACTGCATTCTGAGAATAAAATAACCCTTTATCTGGCTCATTAAGTAGTGGCTCCATGATAGGAGGGGCAAACAAAGAAGACCTCAGGCTGCTGTAATCTTCCACCTACTGCTAACCTGCAGGAGTTGCTGTTGTTGTTGGAAACTGGACACTTAAGATAATATACTGGAAGGAAGTTTTCCATTTCCCCCTACCATCAGCTTTAGATCACTGGCTCACCCAATCTGCACAGGGAGAGAAGCTGGCTATAAAATAGACAGCTCCTAATCTCTTTCCAAAGAAATGATGTCATTTGCCACAGAACATGGAGAAGTTCAAATCTAAGGTGACTTTGAGAACAATGAAATCTGTGGTGGAAGGCAATTAAGGGAACAATCTTGGATTTAATGTAAATACAGACTAGACTTTAGGTCAGTCTGTAGATTGTTTTCTTGTTTCTTTCTAGAAATAAACAAGGAAACAAGGAATAAGACAATTGAGAAGAAAAAGGAATAAGACAACTGAGAACAAACAAGGAATAAGACAATTGAGAGGAATCTTCCCGGGGTAAGAACAAATATCACACATGGATATCAGAAACTATTCCTTCAAAGGAGCCACATTTGATTGGATTAGTCTGTGCAGCAATTTTCCCCAAGGCATTATTGAAAACAATAAAGAAATCAGTCAGCATTAGTTCACTATAACAGAAAAATAGGAAAAGAGAGACCTATTAATATCACTATCATCCCAAGTGACTGTAGACTTGTACCCAAACTACAGCTTGCTAAGAAACAGGCTTTACAGTGTGGGGAATAACTAGACTTTACTAAAATAATTCAAACAGCCACTAAAATATAAACAAGTAAATAACAATAACAAGCCTGAGGTTGGGAATGGATTGTTATCCAGAGTTCCTATAATATATAAAGTGTCCAGTTTCCAACAATGACAAACTGAGGCATGTAAAAACAAACAAACGAACAAACAAAAAACCAGGAAAGGATGATTCATGTGCCAGAAAAAAGCAGGCAACATAAACAACCTGTGAGAGTAGTCACGTGTGGGATTTAAAATTAAAAAAGACTTTAAAACAGCCATTATAAATATGTCAAAGAACTAAAGGAAAGTAAGAAATAAAAAAGAAGTAAAGGATGTTATGATGATAGTGTTGCATCAAAGAGAGTATCAATAAAGAGGAAAAATTCGAAAAGAGAACCAAATGGAAATTCTATAGTTGGAAGTACAATAATGGTACATCTGAACAGGCAGAAGAAAGCTCTAGCAAACCTAAAGACAAATTGAGAGATATGGTGCAAACACTAAAAAGCAGAGAGAGGAAAGAATGACAGAAAATGAACAGAGCCTGAGAAAAATGTGGGACAACCAACCATTGCACCAATATAGGTGCACCTGGAGAGGAGAGAAAAAGGAGTAGAAAAATTTCCATAGAAGTAATGGCAGAAAACTGCCTAAATTTATTAGAAAACAATGATCCACATATTTCAGATGTCAAGTAGAATAAACATAAAACGATCCACAAACTGATACGCCATAGTAAAAATGCTGAAAGTAAACGCAAGTAGAAAATCTTGAACACAGAAAGAAAAAAAAAAAATCTAGTAACTTAAAATGAAATCCCAATTATATTAACAGAGGAATTTTTCAGCAAAAACAATGGAACAAAAAAGGTAGTGGCAAGGTGTGCTCAAAGTGCTTTAAAAAAAGAAGTCCATCAAGAATCCTTGTATCCATCAAAGCAAATGATATCCTACATCATTCAAGAATGAAAGTGAAGACTTCTCCTGATTTAAAAAACTAATCAAACAAACCTGGGAGAATCTGTTGCTATCAGACAGGTATACAGGAAATGATAAAGGAAGCTCTTTGTAGAGAAGACAAATAACACTAGACACTAGTGTTGACATGCAAAAAAACAAAGAGCAGTAGTAAAGGTAAATTTGTCATTATGTGAAACTGAATAAATGCATATTCTTCTAATTTCTTTTTACATGTGATTTAAAAAGGAATTGTAAGAAATACTATGTATATAATATTAGACATCACATGTTAGAAATGTAATATATATGTATATACATATATATATGTAATATATTTGTCAGTAACAGCACAAAGGAGATGGAGAGAAGCAAAGCTGCACTGTGACTAAAGAAATGACCACAGGTGATAAAATAATAAAATAATAAAGCTTTGTTGAGCTTTAATACTAATAGGCATGATACACATAACAATATCACAAAAAAGAGAAAACTGAATCTATACAGTGTATGTTTCCATATATAACTGCAATTAACACAAATGTAAATCTGAAGCTAACTCTAATAAACTAAGATAATATAAAATAAACCCTATAGAGTGACCACTTAAAAATCTCCAAAAATATAATGAAAATACCACTTAGTGAAACTAAAATGTTGTATTAGAAAATATCACTTAATACAAAGCAGTAAAAGAGAAACAGATGAACAAAAAGATATGAGACAGAAAACAAAAAATAAAATGGTAGACGTAAACCCAATCACATAAATGATAGGATTAAATGTGAATGGATTACCTACTCTAATCAAAAGTCAGAGTTTGTCAGACTAGATTTTTAAAAAATGATCCAACTGTATGCTGTCTACAAAGCACACTGATTCAAAGATAGAAATACATTTTAAGAAAAGAGTGGGAAATGATACAAAGAAATATAGAAAAAGACTTTTTAAATTTCTCATGTAGCTAATGGGACAAAATATTATATATAAACAGTATTACCCTTTTACTTGAGCAAAAGAGATCACAATTTAGAGGTCCCAAATACCACAAACAAACCAAGACTAACAAACACATGCCACAACATGTTCCTTCTGTCTTGAGATTAACACAATTCAGGCCCACACAAATGTTTCTCTACATTTCTTGTCTTATATTCTTAAAACAAAGAATGACAACATACAAAGGTCATGAAGGTTTGTGGGTTGTGCCACTGACAACATCTGAGACCAAGTAGAATTTAGGGTGCAGGGAGGTTTTAATCAGTGAAAGTACTCAGACAAAATAAATGAGTAAGTAATAAAGACAAATTAATTTTCCCTCAGAAAGCATGAACATAATAAATTTTCAGATAACAAAGTGCTATTTCCAAATGATGACAACCACTCACTTTCTTCCTTTTCTCTGTGTTCTAAATCATTTCCAGAAGTATTCATGAAATTTCATGGTATTTCCCACATTTGCATTTTTGTTGAGGATGATTTATAACATTGAAAAATTCGTATCACTTTTAAGTATGTATATATCATGTACATGCATAAAACATAGGTGTATGATATATATCTATACATGTATGCATATACATGTATATATGCGTACATGTGTATATATACATATATATGTATGGACATAACATGTATAATTCTTTACACTTAGGAACTATATGAACATTTAACGTATCTGTTCTAGAAATTGAAAACAATACAATCAAATTGGTCAAAAAACACATATGTCACCTGCTTTTTTTTTTTTTTTTTTTTGCTTAATATGGTAGTATGAACGTTGTCTCTTACAACATAATATCTAACTTATCCCCTATTTCCAGACATCAATGTCATTTCCAATTTTTGCTTCCATAATCAGGGTTTTGATAAACAACATTACTTTGCAAATACTCGGGATAATTTTCTGGAAATTACTTGCTGAGTTAAAAGAAAAGCAAGATTTTTAACATGGACTATGTTACTTTACAGCAATTGGTAATTATTTTAATTATGTAGATTTAATAGACATTTGAGTAATAGTGTCTTAATTATAAAAAGTCTTGTGTATAATACTCCATTATCTTTTTTCGGTTTTCACTTAAATAGTCATATTTAATTCATTACAGAAAAAAAACATCATGAATGCCAGATAATCAAATTCTATCTCAAAAATGCCTATGGCTTTCATTGGTCTAAAAACAGACAATCTTAGTAAACTCAGAATGTTAAAAGATATCCTAAAACACTTGGACAGAATAAGTATACATTTATCACATGTGCATGTGTTTGTATGTAATATTGCATTGATATATTTTATTTATTTATTTAAATGACTATTACAATACATATGTGTTATAAAGACATTTGAGTGGGCATCCACATGCACAAATGAGCTGTGACTTGGAGCATTTCTCCCATTTAAAGCCTCTGTAGTTCAAAGACAAATTTTATGCTTTGGGTAAATATTTATTTACAAAGAAAACTAACAGCAACAAGACTGCTTACCATTTTCTTTTAAAAATCAAGTTTACTCTAAGTGAAAACATAATAAATATTCAGTAATAGAGAACAGAACTTAAGTTATTGAATAAAAACTATTTAATACCAGATAACAGAACAGTCACTCAAAGGAAAGCTCATCTTAAACCATTTATAGCATAACCATCTTCTGTTGTAGGAAGGCTTTTATGTATTAGTTGGTTTCCTGGGTTATTTCTACCAACATATGTACATTTCTTTTGTGTGATTTTGAAGCAGCTTTTCAACCAAAAAAATACATTGTCCAAATTCATCTATTAAAACTTAAAGTTCATTTACTCAAAAACGTTATTGCCAAATTGGCCAAAATTTGACTCATCTGTATTTTGTTACACTTTTTTTTTTTTACAAGGAAACATCAATTCTTGTCTTCATGTAACACCATACTAAAAACTAATGAGTTTTCACTCATTAATTAAGAGTTTCAAACTGAAGCATACCTGATGTAACACTGCATTTAACAGAATTCCTGCAAATACTTGCTGATTTACAGGTCATGTAGTTTCAGTATTTGCATGCTAATTTGACACTCATCCTTTGACTTAAGCACCACAGTGCTACAGAAATGATGCACCATAGACAAAAGGTAGATATTTTACCTCACACCCCCAAAGTTCCTCTGCTACATCTTTTCTTCAAACATCTTTGTGCTATGGTCTGAAGGTATGTGTTCCACCTGAAGAAAGAAGCTCCCTTCTACCTTGTGGAGAACACAGCAAGAAGACACCTTCTGTGATCCTGAAAAAAAGCCTCTCAACAGAGTTTGACATGCCATTGCCCTGATATTAACTTCTCAGCCTTCAAAACTGTAGTTTGTTTGTGATCCAGTCTGTAGTGTTTCCTTAGAGTGACCCAAACACACTAGGATACTAACCCTATACTGTTCACTGACAAATCATCTGGTTAAATGAAGCTCCAGTAAGTCATTTAAAGGAGATTTCTGTTTTCCAGACTATGTTTTGACTTTCAATATCTTCTTGGACTATATTTTTAAAAAATGCTAATAGTGAATCTAGGCCAAATTAGACAGCACCTCACAAATCAGCAAAATGCCATGAGTTATGACTTCAGTCAGGGAACCCAATAAACGGGACCTAAGAACAAAACTAATTCAGGCCCACTTGTGGTAAACATCAGAGTGAGAGTGAACTTGTGAGTATGTGACAGGGCAGGAGTCTTGATTTTAATAAGAAAAGCTGACTGTGAAGATTCTGTTGACAGATTATTCAGGATTTTCTTTGAATGCTAAGACATTTCTCTGCTTTCCAAAACAACCCAAGAAGACATGCAATTGCTCCCAATGACTGTTCTGAAAATTAAGACCCCTCTATCCTCTCTTCTCTGCAGCCAGAGCTACTTACACTTGTCCTTGGCCTTTGCAATTTTTCTTTACCCCAAGTTAATTTCAGGCTACACTAAAATCAGAAAAGCACACTGACTCTAGATGCCTTTCATCCCCATTAGTAGGAGGTGGATGGAAATGTCCAGCTTGGAGAAATGGCTCTGCCAGAGCATCCAGCAAGGTTTCATATGTTGTTTTAATTAGGCATAAATGTACAAAAAAGTCTTTAAAAATAAGCAGAGCATTAATATAAAAAATCAATTTTTGAGGAACTATAACTATTTTTTATTAACTGCATACTATTGTATTTGAAAGAAAATGGTCCAGTAATTATATCCCTAGACATTTCTAATTTATATTTTCACAAAGCACTCATTGTTTTTTTTTTCTTCCTAAAGCAAGGAAATCATACTTCAAAAAAGACTGATTAAAAAAACAAGCAAACAGATGGACACATTTATTTTTAACTTGTTACTGAAAGCATTTGAAGCATCACAAACTTGTCTATTAGGAAGCAAATGTTTTTATGTCCCTCCTGACATTCTTTGAATTTCTCTTTAGATGTGTCCCTCTCAAAGCTGAGTAGAAATCATGTTTAAAGTTTAAATTGCTACTTATTTGTTATAACTAAGATATGCTATCCAGTCTCAGCAAGGATGGTAGACTGAGAGAAGAAGCTGAAACATTGACTTGGTTTCAAGGGTGACTCAATCCATTTTCCTTTACCTTGGTTTGGATTCTCTGTGCAATATGGAAATCATTACATTGATCATGATGTGAAAACATTATGAGATCACCTTATCTTATTGGCAGATCAGTGGAATAAGAATGGTGATCAGAGCCTGAATTGTCCTTCCTTCCATGTGACTGTAGATGGATAAGTCACTTAACTGTGAAGCATCCCTATTTCTTTCTCAGTAAAATGAAGAAGTAGAACATAACATTCATCCTCAACCCACATTTTCAACTGCTGCCAAAAATGTGACAATTGTGAGGTGCTGGGACAAGTCAGCTTTCTTATAGCAGCCCAATAATTGTATAGTGTTTGTGATAGCCAGCTTCTGAGATGATCCTCAGTGATATCTGCCTCTTAGAACTTTGTCTAGTCTTCTTCCATCTCTTCCAGAGTTTCCCTGTGTGACTAAAGCATATAATAGAAATGATGGTGTGTCATTTCTGAAATAAATAAAGTTATAAAGGATTGTGTCTTCTCTCTATCCTTCCCTTTCTCTCTCTCTCTCTCCTTCTTTCCCAGACCTCTTGCTCTGGAAAAAGTGAATGCAGCTACCAGAGCAGAGACTCACAAGTGAAAACCACCTTGGTAACCATTAACAGTGATGGAGAACCTAAACTGTAATTGCAGAATTGCTGAATGCTCAATGTAGACAATTCTGAGAATTAAAAACTCCCAGGGACCCAGTCATAGAGGGACCCTATATATTGTAGGATCTATCTCCAGTAGTTAAATCAGGTTCCCACAGTAAATATCAGAGAAAAACCACCTATGATTCTGGAAGGAGAAGTGAAGGAGAAAGCCTTTCTTGGACAAACAAAAATTGAGGGAATTTGTTGCCAGCAGACCTACCTTGAAAAAAATGTTAAGAGAAAATCTTTAGAAAAAAGGAAAACTATATAGGACAGAAATTTGGATCTAAATAAAGAAAGGAAGAGCATCAGAAAAGGAATAAGTGAAATAAAATATTATTTTGCTATTACAGGGTGCTATTATGAAGTGGTAAAGTATTATTTCAAATTGGACTTGAATTTGTTATAAATGTATATTGCAAACACTAAGACAACTACTAAAAGAAATTTTAAGAAGTATAGCTAATAAGCTAAGAAAGGAGATAAAATGGATTCATATATAATCCACAGTTAAAACCACAAAATACAGAAAAAGAGAAGACATGGAGAAAATTTATATGCACGTGACTAAGTGAAAGAAGCCTTTCAACTACACGGCATTCTAGAGAAGACAAGACTATGGAAATAGTAAAAAGATCAATGGTTGCCAGGAGTCTGTGGGAAGGAGAGATGAAAAGGTGGACCACAGGGGTTTTTAGGGCAGTAAAACTATTCTGTTGAATGCTACAATGGTAGAAACATGCCACTGTACATTTGTTAAAACCCATAGAATGGATGACACCAAAAGTGAACCATGCTGTAAACTATAGACTCTAGGTGAAATGGCGTGCCAATATATGTTTATCAGTTATAACCAATGTACTCTTCTGGTGATGGATGTTGACAATGGGGATAATGCATGTGTGGGGACAGGGATATGTGGGAACTCCTTGTACGTTCCACTCAGTTTTGCTGTGAAATGAAAACTGCTCTAAAAACTAAAAAAAAAAAAAGAGTGGAAGACAAAAATAGGAACAAAGAAAAGGCAACAAATAGGGAACAGTAATGAATGTGATAGATATTAATCCAATTATATAAATAACCACTTTGAATCAATATGACAGATATTAATCCAGTTATATCAATAATCTAATTAGATCAATAATCTTTAAGTGCACTAATAAAAAAGATTGTCAGACTGTATAAAAAAACCAAGATCCAAAAGGAGTCAAGATGGTAGAGAAGTAGCAGGCTGAGACTACATCAGGTAGCAGGAGATCAGCTAGATAGCTTATCAAACCTTTGCAAACAGCTACAAATCCAACAGCAGTTTGAAGAGAAGAAGAGCAGCAATTCTAGAAACAGAAAATCAACCACTTTCTGAAAGGTAGGACTGGCGGAGAAGTGAATCCAAAGTGACGGGAAGATAGACTTCTGGGGGAGGGGCCAGCTCGCAGCAAGCGGCTGAACAACGGAGCACTAAATCAGAACTTTTAAAATCTGCTCCACTGAAGGACAGCACTCCAGAGGCTAAACCCAGGTGAAGCCCATGCGAGTCCAGCGTGGTCTCAGGTCCCACAGGGTCACAAAAGGATCAGGGGTATCTGAGTGTCACAGAGCTCGCAGGTATTAGAGCAGGGAAGCCGGCTACAGAGACAGAGCCAAGGAGTGAGCTCTCAACTCGGGGTTACCTTGAACCGGTCACAGGCTGGGTGAGCTCGGAGCACAGTCAGAAGCCAGAGAGACGGGAGTGATTGAGTGCTTTTCTCTGAGGGCGCACTGAGGAGTGGGGCCCCAAGCTCTTGGCTCCTCCAGGCCAGAGATTGGGAGGCTGCCATTATCATTCCCATCCTCCAGAACTCTATAGAAAGCATTCAGGGAACAAAACCTCCTGAAAGCAAACCCAAGTGGATTATGTAGCCTGGCCCCTGGTAAGGGCGGTGCAATTCTGCCTCTGGCAAAGACACTTGAGAATCACTACAACAGGCCCCTCCCCCATAAGAACAACAAGAAATCCAGCCCAGACCAAGTTCATTTACCAAGGAGAACAGTGGAATTCCAGAGGAGGAGAAAGCAAAGCATGGAACTCATGGCTTTCTCCCCATAACTCTTTAGTCTTGCAGTTAATATAATTTTTTTCAATTTAATTTTTTTTCTTCTGCTAATTTCTTTTAACTTTTACCCTTTACTATTTTACCTTAACAATACCTTTCATAAAAAAATAATCTTTTTTGAAACTTCATTATTATAGTCATATTTTATCCATTGTATGTAACTTTCTTTTTTGTATATACATAGGGTTTTTTCTTCTAAAAATCTTGGGGTACAACTTCTTATAAATGATCAAAATACCCTAAATCTAGCTCTGGGCTTGTTCTGGTCTCCAGCCTTAATAATTTCTCTCCTCTTTCTTTTTCTTTATTCTCCCAACCAACTTACTTTATCAGCTCCTTCTTTAGAAATTAAAAAAATTTTTTTTTTCTCTTTATAGGCATATTCCATCCCTTCATTGTGTTTACCCTTATATAAGTTTTTCATTCTTTAAAATTTTTGGAGGTAGTTTCTTCTAAGAGACCAAAATACTCCCAAAATTAACTGGGTGATGTTGTTCTAGTCACCAGTCTAATATATATAATTTTTTTCTTTTATATATTTTTTTCTTTATTTGTATTCTTTTTTTAATTTTTTTTCTGAACTTCTTTTTATCCCCTTTCTCCCCCCAATGATTTGGAGTCTCTTCTGATTTGGTTAAAGTGCATTTTCCAGGGTCTTTGCCACCCTTTTAGTATTTTATTTGCTCTCCAATAATTCTTATCTGGACAAAATGACAAGGCAGAAAAACTCACCACACACACACACACACAAAAGAATAAGAGGCACTACTGAAGGCTAGTGACCTAATCAAAAAGGACATTGGTAATACGTCAGATCTAGAGTTCAGAATGATGATTCTCAAGGTTCTAGCCAGGCTCGAAAAAGGTATAGAAGATAGAGAAACCCTCTCTGGAGTGATAAAAGCTCTTTCTGGAGAAATAAAAGAACTAAAATCTAATCAAGTTGAAATTAAAAAAGCTATTAACGAGGTGCAATCAAAAATGGAGGCTCTTACTGCTAGGATAAATGAGGCAGAAGAATGAATTAGTGAGATAGAAGACCAAATGACAGAAAATAAGGAAGCTGAGCAAAAGAGAGACAAACAGCTACTGGACCATGAGGGGAGAATTTGAGAGATAACGGACACCATAAGACGAAACAACATTAGAATAATTGGGATTCCAAAAGAAGAAAGAGAGAGGGGAGCAGAAGGTATACTGGAAAGAATTATTGGAGAGAATTTTCCTAATATGGCAAAGGGAACGTGCATCAAAATCCAGGAGGTGCAGAGAACTTCCCTCAAAATCAACAAGAATAGGTCCACGCCCCTTCACATAATAGTAACATTTACAAGTCTTAGCAACAAAGAGAAAATCCTAAAAGCAGCCTGGGAAAAGAAGTCTGTAACATACAATGGTAGAAATACTCGATTGGCAGCGGACTTATCCACAGAGAACTGGTAGGCCAGAAAGAACTGGTATGATATATTCAGAGCACTAAATGAGAAAAACATGCAGCCAAGAATACTATATCCAGCTAGGCTATCATTGAAAATAGAAGGAGAGATAAAAAGTTTCCAGGACAAACAAAAACTGAAAGAATTTGAAAACACCAAACCAGCTCTACAGGAAATATTGAAAGGGGTCCTCTAAGCAAAGAGAGAGCCTAAAAGTACTAGATCAGAAAGGAACAGAGACAATATACTATAACAGTCACCTTTCAGGCAATACAATGACACTAAATTCATAACTTTCAATAGTTACCCTGAATGTTAATGGGCTAAATTCCCCAATCAAAAGACACAGGGTATCAGAATGGATAAAAAAACAAAACCCATTAATATGCTGCCTACAAGAAACTCATTTTAGACCCAAAGACACCTCCAGATTTAAAGTGAGGGGGTGGAAAACAATGTACTATGCTAATGGACATCAGAAGAAAGCTGGGGTGGCAATCCTTATATCAGATAAATTAGATTTTAAGCCAAAGATTATAATAAGAGATGAGAAAGGACACTATGTCATACTCAAAGGGTCTGTCCAACAAGAAGATCTAACAATTTTAAATATCTATGCCCCTAACATGGGAGCAGCCAACTATATAAACCAATTAATAACAAAATCAAAGAAACACATAGATAATAATGCAATACATAGATAATACAAAATACAATAATACAAAAACATAGACAATAATACAATAATAGTAGGGGACTTTAACACTCACCTCACTGAAATGGACAGATTATCCAAGCAAAAGATCGACAAGGGAATAAAGGCCTTAAATGACACACTGGACCAGATGGACATCACAGATATATTCAGAACATTTTATGCCAAAGCAAAAGAATACACATTCTTCTCTAGTGCACATGGAACATTCTCCAGAATAGAACAGATCCTGGGTCATATATCAGGTCTCAACTGGTATCAAAAGATTGAGATCATTCCCTGCATATTTTCAGACAAGAGTGCTCTGAAGTTAGAACTCAATCACAAGAGGAAATCTGCAAAGAACCTAAATACATGGAGACTAGGCAGCATCATTCACCCAGAACGAATGGGTCAACCAGGAAATTAAAGAAGATTTGAAAAATTCATGGAAACAAATGATAATGAAAACACAATGGTTTAAAATCTGTGGGACACAGCAAAGGCAGTCCTTAGAGGAAAATATGTAGTGGTACAAGCCTTTCTCAAGAAACAAGAAAGGTCTCAAATACACAACCTAACCATACACCTAAAGGAGCTGGAGAAAGAACAACAAAGAAAGCCTAAACCCAGCAGGAGAAGAGAAATCATAAATATCAGAGCAGAAATCAATGAAATAGAAACAAAAAAAGCAAAAGAACAAATCAATGAAACTAGGAGCTGGTTCATTGAAAGAATTAATAAGATTGACAAACCCCTGGCCAGACTTATCAAAAAGAAAAGAGAAAGGATCCAAATAAATTAAATGATGAATGAAAGAGGAGAGATCACAACCAACACCAAAGAAATACAAATAATTATAAGAACATACTATGAGCAACTCTACACCAACAAATTTGACAATCTGGAAGAAATGGATGCATTCCTAGAGACATATAAACTACCACAACTTATCCAGGAAGAAATAGAAAACCTGAACAGACCCACAACCAGTAAGGAGATTGAAGCAGTCATCAAAAATCTCCCAACAAACAAGAGCACAGGGCCAGATGGCTTCCCAGGGGAATTCTACCAAGAATTTAAAGAAGAATTTATTCCTATTCTCCTGAAACTCTTCCAAAAAATGTAAATGGAAGGAAAACTTCCAAACTCATTTTATGAGGCCAGAATTACCTTGATCTCAAAACCAGACAAAGACCCCATCAAAAAGGAGAATTACAGACCAATATCCTTGGTGAACACAGATGCAAAAATTCTCACCAAAATACTAGCCAATAGGATCCAACAGTATATTAAAAGGATTATTCCACACAACAAAGTGGGATTTATTCCTGGGCTGCGAGGTTGATTCAACATCTGCAAATCAATCAATATGATACAATACATTAATAAAAGAACAAGAACCATATGATACTCTCAATAGATGCTGAAAAAGCATTTGACAAAGTACAGCATCCTTTATTGATCAAAACTCTTCGAAGTAGTAAGGATAGAAGGTACATTCCTCAGTATCATCAAAGCCATCTATGAAAAACCCACAGCAAATATCATTCTCAAAAGGGAAAAACTGCAAGCTTTTCTGCTAAGGTCAGGAACATGGCAGGGATGTCCACTCTCACCACGGTTATTCAATAGAGTACTAGAAGTCCTAGCCTCAGCTATCAGACAACAAAATTAAATGGCATTTGAATCAGTAAAGAAGAAGTCAAATGTTCACTCTTTGCATATGATATGGTACTTTATGTGGAAAACCCAAAAATCCACTCCAATGCTGCTAGAGCTCATATAGGAATTCAGTGTCAGGATATAAAAATCAATGCACATAAATCAGTTGCATTTTGATACATCAAGAGCAAGACAGAAGAAAGATAAATTAAGGAGTCAATCCCATTTATAATTGCACCCAAAACAATAAGATACCCAGGAATAAACCTAACCAAAGAGGCAAAGAATCTGCACTCAGAATACTATAAAGTACTCATGAAAGAAATAGAGGAAGACACTAAGAAATGGAAAAATGTTCCATGCTCATGGGTTGGAAGAACAAATATTGTGAAAATGTTTATGCTACTTAAAGCAATCTACACATTTGATGCAATCCCTACCAAAATACCATCAATGCTTTTCAAAGAAATGGAACCAATAATCCTAAAATTTATATAGAACTAGAAAAGACCCCAAATCACCAGAGAAATGTTGAAAAAGAAAGCCAAAGTTGGTCCATCAGAATTCCAGACTTCAAGCTCTATTACAAAGCTGTCATCATCAATACAGTATGGTATTGGCACAAAAACAGAGATATATGTCAACAGAACAGAATAGAGAGCCCAGAAATGAACCATAAAGTCTATGGTCAACTAACATTTGACAAAGCAAGAAGAAATGTCCAGTGGAAAAGACAGTCTCTTCAACAAAGGAAAAAATGGACACCCACATACAGAAGAATGAAACTGGACCATTTCCTTACACCACACACAAAAATAGACTCAAAATGGATGAAATACCTCAATGTGAGACAAGAATCCATCAAAATCCTTGAGAACACAGGCAACAACCTCTGACTTAGCTGCAGCAAATTCTTCCTAGAAACATTGCCAAGAGCAAGGGAAGCAAGGGCAAAATGAACTACTGGGACTTCATCAAGATCAAAGATTTTTGCACATCAAAGGAAACAGTCAACAAAACCAAAAGACAACTGACTTTATGGGAGAAGATATTTTCAATGACATATCAGATAAAGGTCTAGTACCCCAAATCTATAAAGAACTTATGAAACTCCATACCCAAAGAACAAATAATCCAATCAAGAAATGGACAGAAGACAGGAACAGACATTTTGGCAAAGAAGACATCCAAATGACCAACAGACACGTAAAAAAGTGCTCCACCTCACTCGGCATCAGGGAAATACAAATCAAAACCACAGTGAGAAAGCACCTTACACCAGTCACAATGGCTAAAATTAACAAGTCAGGAAACAACAAATGTTAGTAAGGATGCAGAGAAAGGGGAACCCTCCTACACTTGTTGGGAATGAAAGTTGCTGCAGCCCCTCTGGAAAAAAGTATGGAGGTTCCTCAAAAAGCTGAAAATGGAACTACCCTATGACCCAGCAACTGCAATACTGGGTATTTAGCCTAAAGATACAAATGTAACGATTCGAAGTGGCACATGCATCCACTTGTTTATAGCCCCAATGTCCACAATGGCCAAACTTTAGAAACAATCTACATGTCCATCATCAGATGAATGGATAAAGAAGATGTGGTGTACGTATACAATGGAATACTATGCAGCCATCAAAAGAAAGGAAATCTTGCCATTTGGAACTAGAGGGTATCATGCTAAGCAAAATAAGTCAAGCAGAGAAAGGCAATTATCATATGACCTCTCTGATATGAGGAATTTGAGAGGAAGGGCAGAAGTTCATGGGGAGAAAAGAGGGGAAAAAATGAAACAAGATGGGAGGGAGGAGGATAAATCATAAGAGGCTTAGTGTCAGAAAACAAACTGAGGGTTGCTGGGGGGTGGGGGGTTATGGATAGGGTGGCTAGGTTATAGACATTGGGGAGGGTATGTGCTCTGGTGAGTGCTATGAAATGTGTAAGCCTGACGATTCACAGACCTGTATCCTTGGGGCAAATAATACATTACATGTTTTTTAAAAAAGTCAGAAAGAATACAATCCTTCATTATTCATCAAACATTTACTAAATTTCTGTTTGCCTGTTTCTTGTCCAAATCTTCTGTTTCCTTTTCATACCTGAGTGTGACAGATTTAATGCTTTATATTTTAATCCCTAATTTTGATAATTAGTGGTATTTGGTTGTATTTACATATTTAGTTTCCATTATAACATGCAGCAATAATTAAATGTATCTAAACTTCTAAAGATTGTCAGGAACCCAGGTGCAGCGATCATGAAGGCCAATACTCCTGGTGCCTAAAACCATATCCTTCTTTTTTTTTTTTTTTGTCTTTTTTTAAAATATTTTATTTATTTATTTGACAGACGGAGATCACAAGTAGGCAGAGAGGCAGGCGGGGTGGGGGGGCAGGGTCCCTGCTCAGTAGAGAGCCTGATGTGGGGCTTGATCCCAGAACCCTGGGATCATGACCTGAGCCCCTGAGCTGAAGACAGAGGCTTCAACCCACTGAGCTACCCAGGCGCCCCTAGAACCATATCTTAAAATATTACTGAAAATGTGTATTTCTAGGCCTCAACATGACAGGCCAAATCAGGATCTCCAAGGGTAGACCTCAGGGTGGGTATTCTTTTTTTTTTTTTTTTTTTTTTTAAAGATTTTATTTATTTATTTGACAGAGAGAGATCACAAGTAGGCAGAGACACAGGCAGAGAGAGAGAGAGGAGGAAGCAGACTCCCTGCTGAGCAGAGAGCCCGATGCGGGACTCGATCCCAGGACCCGAGATCATGACCTGAGCCGAAGGCAGCGGCTTAACCCACTGAGCCACCCAGGCGCCCCAGGGTGGGTATTCTTAAGTAAGCACCCAGGAGATCCTTAGGTACAATGAGGCTTGAGAGCAGCTGGACTCCATTTCCCTTTCACTGTGACTAATTATTTAATCCAGATGCCTATCTATCCTCTACACCATAGGTCAATAAACTTCTCTGGAAAGGCCTACATAATTACCTTAGAATATCACAAGCCCCCAACTATGCCATAGCAGCAAGAAAGCAACCATATACCAAAGTAACAAATATGCTTCTGTCCAATAAAACTTCATTTACAAAATAGGTGGGACTATGGCCATTTAGCCACAAATATAGTTTGTGGATTCCTAATCTAGACAGTGAATTACTCAAGAGCCAACAATGTTGAGGGGGCTTGACACTCCTTTCAGGAAAGAATAAGAGTGGAACTTCTGATGTTCAGACAAAGAATAGTTAAAACTGTTAAGACATCAAGAAACAATTCTGAATAGATTTATGGGCTCTCCTTTTATCTACTGAGTGAGACTCAGGGCCCAGTGGTCTGGACATTCTTAGGCTGTGACCCAGATGTGCAACTTTGGATGGAAATTCTGGAAGAAGAAGCAACCTGGCTTCACTTGGATCTCCTGAAGTTGTCTGCAGTTACTTCCAATTAAGTCAGAGCTGCTGCCAGAGCCAGCAAATGCTCCTCTGCATAACAGGGCTGCACCCACGTCACTGCACCCACAGTCACTGCAGGGGAAATTCTTTTTTAGTATTTTGTTTCATGAAATCCAGGGGAATAGGAAAGCTCATCTACAGTTGACCTGGACCCTACTTTGGGAAAAATAGAGGTTGAAAGAGGCTCCTCAGGAAACTCCAATGGCTCTGGAAGCCTGACACAGAACTGCTGAGGTCCCTGTGGCCTGCCCTCCCTATTTACCTGTTCTTTCCCATTTTCAACACCTGCCCCATCTCTTAAAGTCATGAATCTGGGGACCAAATGGGAAATTGAAATAAATATATGCTTTAAAGTGAGATGAACTAGGATTCAAATTGCAGCCCTGCCACTTAAATATATATATAATATATATAATAAATATATATAAATATATATAATAAATATATAACTATAATATATTTATTATAATTATATAAATATATAAAATATGAATATTATAAATATATTATATATAAATATATAATAAATATATAACTATTTATTTATTTGCCTGGGAGAGAGAGAAAAAGAACTCACAAGCAGGGGTGGGGGGCGGGGTGACAGGCAGAGGGAGAAGCAGGATGTGGGACTTGGTCTCAGGACCCTGAGATCATGTCCTGAGCTGAAGGCAGACACTTAACTGACTGAGCCATCTAGATGTCCACAGCCCTGCCATTCTTAAGCCAGAGAATTTCAGTGAAGAAAAAAGAGATGATTCTCTCTGAACCTCAGTTTCTCCATTTTTCAAAGCTGTAAATTGAGGATAATAAATATCTCATTAAATTGTTCTGAGAACTCAACACAATGATGGAGGTGAAAGCCTGAGAGAACAAGACACCCACTTGACACCAGCTTTTATAATTCTATTTCAATCATAAGAAGCATCAGAGAATGAATGGCCATAATGTCTAACTATTATTTTTAGGACACTCTATCGCAGAACAGTTTTAGATTTATGGAAAACTTATGAAGATAGTATAGAAATTTCACATATACCCCAAACCCAGCTTTCCCTATTGGGAACATCATACATTTTTTAAAAAATTTTTAAATTTATTTTTTATTTATTTTCAGCATAACAGTATTCATTGTTTTTGTACCACACCCAGTACTCCATGCAATCTGTGCCCTCTCTAATACCCACCACCTGGTTCCCCCAACCTCCTACCCCCACTACCACTTAAAACCCCTCAGATTGTTTTCCAGACTCATAGTCTCTCATGGTTCACCTCTCCTTCCAATTTCTCTCAACTCCCTTCTCCTAACTTCTCATGTCCACCATGTTATTTGTTATGCTCCACAAATAAGTGAAACCATATGATAATTGACTCTCTCTGCTTGACTTATTTCACTCAGCATAATCTCCTCCAGTCCCGTCCATGTTGCTACAAAAGTTGGGTATTCATCCTTTCTGATGGAGGCGTAATACTCCATAGTGTATATGGACCACATCTTCCTTATCCATTTGTCCATTGAAGGGCATCGTGGTTCTTTCCACAGTTTGGCAACCATGGCCATTGCTGCTAAAAACATTAGGATACGGATGGCCCTTCTTTTCACGACATCTGTATCTTTGGGGTAAATACCCAGGAGTGCAATTGCAGGGTCATAGGGAAGTTCTATTTTTAATTTCTTGAGGAATCTCCACACTGTTCTCCAAAGAGGCTGAACCAACTTGCATTCCCACCAACAATGTAAGAGGGTTCCCCTTTCTCCACATCCCCTCCAACACATGTTGTTTCCTGTATTGATAATTTTGGTCATTCTGACTGGTATAAGGTGGTATCTCAATGTGGTTTTAATTTGAATCTCCCTGATGGCTAGTGATGATGAGCATTTTTTCATGTGTCTGATAGCCATTTGTATGTCTTCATTGGAGAAGTGTCTGTTCATATCTTCTGACCATTTTTTGACATGATTGTCTGTTTTCTGTGTGTTGAGTTTGAGGAGTTCTTTATAGATCCTGGATATCAACCTTTGTCTGTACTGTCACTTGCAAATATCTTCTCCCATTCTGTGGGTTGCCTCTTTCTTTTCTTGACTGTTTCCTTTGCTGTGCAGAAGCTTTTGATCTTGATGAAGTCCCAAAAGTTCATCTTCACTTTTGCTTCCTTTGCCTTTGGAGACCTATCTTGAAAGAAGTTGCTGTGGCTGATATCAAAGAGGTTACTGCCTATGTTCTCCTCTAGGATTCTTATGGATTCCTGTCTCACATTGAGGTCTTTTATCCATTTTGAGTTTATCTTTGTGTACGGTGTAAGAGAATGGTCAAGTTTCATTCTTCTACATATAGCTGTCCAGTTTTCCCAGCACCATTTGTTGAAGAGACTGTCTTTTTTTCTCTGTATATTTTTTTCCTGTTTTGTCAAAGGTTATTTGCCCATAGAGTTGAGGGTCCATATCTGGACTCTCTACTCTGTTCCACTGGTCTATGTGTCTGTTTTTATGCCAGTACCATGCTCTCTTGGTGATCACAGCTTTGTAGTAAAGCTTGAAATCAGGTAACGTGATGCCCCCAGTTTTATTTTTGTTTTTCAATGTTTCCTTAGCATTTCAGGGTCTCTTCTGATTCCATACAAATTTTAGGATTATTTGCTCCAGCTCATTGAAAAATACTGGTGGAATTTTGATCAGAATGGCATTAAAAGTATAGATTGCTCTAGGCAGTATAGACATTTTAACAATGTTTATTCTTTTGATCCAAGAGCATGGAATGGTCTTCCATCTTTTTATGTCTTCTTCAATTGTTTTCATGAGTGTTCTGTAGTTCCTCGAGTACAGTTCTGTTACCTCTTTGGTATCTTATGGTTCTTGGTGCTATAGTAAATGGAATCGATTCTCTAATTTCTCTTTCTGTATTTTCATTGTTAGTGTATAAGAAAGCCACTGATTTCTGTACATTGACTTTGTATCCTGCCACATTGCTGAATTGCTGTATGAGTCTAGTAGTTTGGGGGTAGAGTCTTTTGGGTTTTCCATATAAAGAATCATGTCATCTGTGAAGAGAGAGAGTTTGACTTCTTCATTGCCAATTTAGGTACATTTTATTTCTCTTTGTTGTTTGATTGCTGTTGCTGGGAACATTGTACATTTCTATGGCACACTGTCACAACTAATGAACCCATATCAATATCTCTTTATGGACTAAAGTGCATACTTGATTCAGATTCCTTAGTTTTCTCTCTCATGTCCCTTTTTTGTCCCAGAACCCCATTCAGACACCACACTCAATTTAGATGTCATGTCACCTTTCCCTTCTTAGGATCGTGACCATTTCTCAGACTGTTTTTGTTTTTCATTACCTGAGAGTCTTTGAGGAAGGAGTGCTTTCCAGGAACTTGGTAGGAATACACTTCAGTTGGGTGTGGGGGGGGGTGTTTTCCTTGTGGTCAGACCAAGGTTATGTAGAGTATTTTCATTTTTCTTCTCTGTGTAACTTCCATCCTTTGCCATCCAGGTCTTTAATGATAGGTCCACACTGATTTGCACAGTTGCATTAAGTTACTCAAAATAACAGGACAGGGAGGGGAAATGAGCCATTATTTATAGAACCAGAATAGCAACAAGAAGGCACAAGGGAACAGTGCCATCTCATTCTGTGGATCTTGGATTTGCAAACAAAAGTGGTTCTCACTTGTTATACATATGCTTGTAGTAAAGTTAATTAGGATTTTTGTCCTGGGAATGGGTACAATGTAACAGTTCTTACTAATTCCTTAACTGTAGGCAATCAATATTAATAAAAAGTTCTAACGCTCATTGTTCATCACCATTGTGTTGCATAATTTGCAGGCAGTTTACGTCTCTGTGTCATAAAATTTAAACAACAAGCTACCCCTTCAAGGTCAGTTAGCACAAACTTGAAAGATCTGAGTCAGGCCATCAATAAAATATGGCAAAATGAAATCCAGGTGGTCAATCTGTCGCGTTCAAAAGTCTAAAATGAAATATGATCACCAAATGATACAGAAAATTTCAGCAGCTAAAATCCAGCTACATTACTTAGAAGAAGTTGCCTGCACTAGGGTAACATCTGTTATAAATGCTGGAGATGCAGTCACTACTAAACTGTATAAAATGTCTTTTAAGTGAAAACATCACACTTCTTCTCCAACAAATGTCAGGAGCCAAGGCATTTGCATATTATTGCAAAAGGCACACTGTTCAGAGAGTGTATATGACAGACTTTGATGAAGCTAATGTCAATATCAAGGATGACTAAAGAGGAAAATCCATTCTTGGCTTCTTTCTCCCAGACACCAAACTCCCTACATGGGAACAGCAACTAAAGTGCATCTCAAAAACCAGGTATTTGCTCAACTTCTTAAGAGGGAAAAATACAATTTCCTCATATGTAAAGTGAGCGAGCAGTGCTAAATGTTCTCCAGGGTCCCTTTCAGATTGCAAAACCTAATGTTCTGTAATTCTATTATCCCAGCCTTTGATATGGAATACTCAATGAGAAATAAGCTCAAATCAGACCTGACAGCCAAAGCAGACGTGAAGAATCAGTCTTCCTACTTTTAATGCACTGAGTTAATGGTTTAGTAGTACTTGACGTGCTCCGACAATTTCCATTGTGTATCTGGTATCAATGTCCAGCCAAGGGGAAGGGAGACCCTCTGAAAAAGAAGTGTGTCCGCAATAATAGTACTGTTGAGCACAGATTAGGACTAAGATAAAAATTGACTCTATTTATTTATTTATTTATTTATTTATCAGAGAGAGAGAGAGATGGAGAGAGAGGGGGAGAGAGCGAGCACAGGCAGACAGAATGGCAGGCAGAGGCAGAGGGAGAAGCAGGCTCCCCGCCGAGCAAGGATCCTGATGTGGGACTCTATCCCAGGACGCTGGGATCATGACCTGAGCCGAAGGCAGCTGCTTAACCAATTGAGCCACCCAGGTGTCCCAACTCTTTTTTTTTTTTTTTTAAGAGTAAAAAAACCCCACTAACCTCCTGGAAAATCTCCTGATACACATCAGGAGATTTTCCAGATTAGTTGGCTTTTTCCACACTTTAACTTGGGGAACATGGAAATCATCATAGGGGCTCATAATGTGCCAACCAGAGGTAGGAAGGAGCTGAGGGCTGAGGAACCAAGGACAGAGGGGATTTAGATCAACTTTACTTCCCTATTTCTAACACTTCTCAGTAACCACACTGTTCTTCTCCCTTTAACAGATCAGTAACATCCAAACCCATAAACCCTGGAAAACCTACCACTGAATAATTCATTCTGGCCTGCTACAGCGATACAAGGAGATAATGCCTTTAACTGGGCCCTGTCCCATCCCACTCAGCACTGAGTCTTCAAATCTTACACAGCTGCATAGCTCCCCGGAGCCTACAGCCATGGGCATCTCATTTGGCCCTTAGAGATACCTCCAGTTTGACTCAGAAGGTGCCCAAGTATGGTTACTCAAACTCCTTGCCTCTCGTTACTGGAATGGAACCTGATATCAGTAGTTTCAGCATCTCCTGGGAGCTGGCTGGGAATATGGAATCACATCCCACCCAAACCACTGACTCAGGAGCTGCTTGCTAACAGGCTCCCCAGGTGCTTTCCAGGCACACTGAAGTTTGAGAATCACCAGAGATCCCCTTTTCTTTCTTATTTGGGAGAAAAGGCAAGGAGACAACTTTAGACAATCAAAGCCTTCAGCTTTCTGGAAGGGTGCCAGGTACTAAGCATTATAAGAGTGGTTTAAGGTAAGAGCATGGAAACTTCTTTCTGATTCTTTTCCACATAAGTGGGTCAATGTGAGATAGCCCTGTACTGTTCATTCCTCAGCCATATACAAGCAGATGTAGAATCATCCCATATACAGACAAAGTTCCCCTTCCCCAAGGAAAGCTATGTATCATGTACTGTGTGATCCTGGGAATGATCCTAGGCCAACTGGCTAGGACATGGTGACAGAGCACCACTGCCTCTCTTGTAGCACCCAGCTACCCAACTCCTAGCCCTGCATGTCAGAGAAAGTCTAGCTTCTCCCAAGATTCCAAGGGCCTAAAGTGGAGCCAAGTTCAATGTCAGAGGCAGCCCCTGGAGATGGGCCGGGCCTCATTTCTTTCAAGGGGAGCTTGTTCCACTTCCCGGCTACCTTACTTGGGCATCTTCATATCCAATCACTGATTATGCAGTTTGTTGAACAGATGGACCCTTGTTTTCATACTGTCACTTCTAACATATTTCACTCTATTCTAAACTCTTGCTACTTAGAGTGTGTGGTAGAAGATGGAAGCATCAGCATGGCTGGGAGCTTGTGGGCCATCCAGAAGCTCAGGTTCACCTAGACCCACTGAATCTGAATGTAAATTGCAAACATTCCCAGAGGACTCATGTACACATTAAAGTGCGAGAAACACTGATGTAAACAACTGTCACATATCCTGAACCTTTGTTGCACTGGGGCTCGGAAGGAGTCCTCCTTATCCTCACCTAGCTACTCCCTAACTCAGAGCTGGCCATGGAAAGACATCAATCAGTTCATGGACGTGTCTGTTTGATTGTTCATTTTCCAAATTTCATTACTCTGACATTATTTTGGAAAACTATTTACTGTTTTTGGCCTGCCTTTAATCACAGGTAATCGGTTAGGTAGGTGTTCATATGGTAGGCTATACTCAGCTTAATTCCAGATTACTTTTTACAAACTGTCAGGCTAAATAACATATAGATCTTTGTATGTAATTTGATAATTTCTTGTAATATATCAAGTATGGTCCAAATCAGGTTGTCCCTTTGGAAGTTCTGGAGCTGAAAACAAAATGCTCAGGAGAGTTAAATAGAAACCTCACTTTTCTAGTTAGTCATAACCAGACAGTGATACACTCAATACCTGATGGATTCTAAATCCTGGAAAAGTACAGAATGGATGTGCCTGAAACTTAGAAACAATTAACAGGGCCACAAGGATTTACCAAGAGTTATTTTTTATTATTATTAAATCTTTGCATGTGGATATTAGCCTCCCAACAATATGACTTGTCTCTTGAAGGTGGGACTCATGATTTAAAATTATCTGACCTCCCAAAGCCAAGTAGTACCCAATATTCAGCAGTAATGGTTATGTTAAAAATAATGGTGGATATGATCATCATGGTGGAGGTTTTGTTGTTACCAAGACTTGTCAGATGCCCCTAAGCTATAGATTTTTCCTTGTAGGTACTCTGTTTCTGAGAAAGAATTAAGTTTTTTTTTTTTTAAGATTTTATTTATTTATTTGACTGAGAGAGATCACGAGTAGGCAGAGAGGCAGCCAGAGAGGGGGGGGGGGGAGCAGGCTCCCTGCTGAGCAGAGAGCCCGATGCGGGACTCGATTCCAGGACCCCGAGATCATGACCTGAGCCGAAGGCAGCGGCTTAACCCACTGAGCCACCCAGGCGCCCAGAAAGAATTAAGTTTAAAGACAACTCTGAAGATAGAGAGCATACCAAAAATGTTTCTAGATCCTTCAGAAATGGTTCTTCTACTGCAAAAAGGTTCTTCCCCTTCAAGGGAGGAGAGAATCCAAAAACATAAATTTATTTGGCCTGATATAATTCTATCAACCATCACTTAATAAAAGGATCCAGGTACTTCAAAAATTAAAAAAAAAAATAATGTTCTCCAACATGTAGCAAACTCTTGATTTTTCCTTCTTTTTTCTTTAAAGATCATATATCCCTACAGACTTTCTCATATTTATTCTATTTAGAAAATGCATTTTTACCTAGAAGAAGACTATATAGTGTTCACTTCAAAGGAAAGCTATAAGAGAAAAAGTTAGGGATGGACAAAATGACACATCCTCATCTAGAAAATGATACAAAGCATCATGAAAGCACATAAACAATGTAGAAGAAAGAAGAGTCAACAGGAGAGTAAAAGAACCCTGAACCTACCCAGTTACTTAGCGGCAGGTAAACAGTTCATTCCATGATCCACCATTCCCTCCCACCAACAAAAAGGAATGCTTTTTGAGAATCAGAATCTGTTCTGAACCAGTGTGTTAAAATAAAATTCAGAAGGTTCCTCTGTTTTCCCTTCCAGCTTTGATTCCAGTCACCAGTCATACAAAACTATTAAAGTTCTTTAAACTTATCTCTTTGAACCTGTATCTGCTGCAGAGTCTGAAATGAATAGCATTTTCTGCCTGACTCAATCTCTACTCATGCTTAGGGCCATTACTTTCCACAGGGGTCTTTGGAGATTCTCCCAGCCTGCATGGCTGCATTCCTCTCACATGTCCTCTGCTATTCCTACTGGAACCATAAAACTGCCTGTTTACTTGTCTTCCCATCTAGAATGGAAGCCTCTTAAACATGGAGATGATTTTTGTTTTGGTTTTGTTTTCTGGTGCCTCATACACTTCTGGGATGTATGAGGGCACACAACACATATATACTGAATGAATTAACCAGTGTTCTGTGATACTTGTCAATTACCATCCTTAAATACTTTAGGCCATCATTAAGTGGCTCTTGTATGAAATTATTTATACTGTACAAATTGCTATTAGTATATAAATCACTATTATGTGTGTGTGTGTGTGTGTGTGTAATTTCATTACTTATTCTTCATCCAAAGTAAAAGGAAGGGAAAAGAAACCTCATTATAGCCACAGTTTCCCATTCACACTCATAAAATAGCCATTATATGTTGTTGATAGGACATAGGTGTTTTGTGCCAATACTCAGAGTGAGAGAAAATAAGCCAGACTCAATAATTTCTCTTCTCCTTCCCACAGAAGATCCCTTCAGATATTTTTCTCTTTCTTTTTAAATTTAAGTTGTATCTCCTAAATGCTGGCACAATTCATTTCTTCTCTAACAACTCTTCTTGAGTTCTAGACATAGCCTATTAGACCTTCCCTTGGCTGCACACCCAGAGGATCTCCTGGGGAAGTGCAGGATGCAACAGTAGGAGAGGTAGGAAAACACTCTTCATGTTGAAAAGTTGTCTCTTCCTTCCCTGAGTAGTTCCCTAGCAGTCTCTACTACTGTTTCCCCAGCCCTCTCTATTTTTCCTTGTTGTTGAGAAAGTACTAAGCTGGTATTGTCTCAATTCTAGAACTAGTACCTCATATATGAAAAAGTTATTATAAAACACTACAACATTTAGATTTAAAATGTCGCTTAATGGCAGATCAATTTGTCAGGACCTTCTAATTCGTGGCATCTAATATGTACCCCATTCTGTTGCTGCTCTCTGACCATGTCCCCTTTTTCTACAGAAATTAGATACTGCTTTTTTTAAATAAAAACTGCCTTAAAGAGGAAAAAGGAAAAGAAGAATCTTCCTCATGGCAGTACAATCCTCCCAAATGGAACGTAATTATCTACTGGCAACGCTGAGCATCATAAAGGAAAGTTAAAGATCACCTAGATCAAACCCACAATGTTATTGATGGTTAAAGCAAGACCCACAGAGGCTTGGTGAACTGCCTCAGGTTCCAAGGTCCGAGTCATTCAACATTAAGTATAATTTGACATTCATTATAGCAACCTCATTCTAACCTAGAAACTTGGTAGAAATGCAGACTCTCCACCCTAACCAGATGGATTGGATCAGAATCTCCAGAAGAAACACCCAGAAATCTGTGTTTTTGCAAGATCTCTGGGGGGTTGAGAACAACCACAGATATACTACACATCATCCAAAAGTTGTTTCAAACTAATAAGCAAGTCTTGTGGCCCCAATACTGTGGTGATGAGCGGATGAGGTGATGAGGAACATTCTGGTAGTCAAGGAATCCTGTCAAGGATGCCTTTTAAGTAGCAGTCAACCCTGCATGCAGATCCTGGATGCAAAATAGAAACCCTTCCCTTCAGAAGGTAACACTTGAAAAGATAGAGGGCGATAAAGGACCACTGTCCCTCTTCAACCCAGTTCTTCCTTAACACCAGATAGTTTGGCTTTTATGAGATTTTTACCAAGAAATAAGACAATAGGAACTGTAATGAGTTCTGCCCTCCTAACAATCACTTGACAGTTTCCAAAGCCATTAGTTAACATTTCCTACCAACTTTGATCTTCCCCTGTATGAAACTTAACTTCATCTTCCTTCATGAGATGGACAGCATGGTGTCCTTCTTGTGATGGAGAACCACCAGGTTTACGTCCTTGTGGCTCATTTCCTAGGATAGGGGAAGCTTGTCTCATAACTATTGACAATCAAAGCTTGTAGAAGAACTCCTATTGGTCCAACTTGGTCAAACAGCCACAGCTTGGACTATATTCTATTGACAGACAGAGGAGACACCATGACTGACCAAGCCTAATTCACTGTAAACAAACTAGGAATCCCTAGTTTGATTATGTCACATAATCAAAATAAGTAGAAGGATGATGGCCCCAAAGGAAATAATGGGGAGATGGCTCCCATGCTCCTCCTAGAAGAAATAGCACTGTGGGTCAATGACACCCTGATCAACTATGGATGGTGAACTAACTTTTGTTTTTAAGTATTTTGCCATACCAGTACCTACCTAACTGTGTGATTAATGGATTAAAGGTGGTATGACTTCAGGGATGAGGTGGGGTTGGGAGAGAAGCAGTTTATTAAATTAAAACAGCAAATTGTGACACAAAATCCAAAGACAAATATGGTTCATGCTGATTCAGAATAAATGTTTCAAAAACTGAAGAGCCACTGTACCTTGTCATGTTTGTATAACATCCATTGTTCCAAACCATGAGATGATGGTAGAAAGAGGATTTTCATTTCCATTTTTCCAGAGAGGAAGCTAGCAACCAGAGAACTTTACCAACACTATCAAAGGTAACAGAGCTAGAATTTGACCACATGATATCCAGATTCTAGCTCATGTTGCTTTTACAAAAGAAGAAAAGAAAGATAAGCAAACTCTCAAGGTAAGGCCATCCTAAGTGCATGTAAGCATTCTGATGACCAATGAAATAAGAAAGGCAGACAGTTACAAGTAAAAACATTTTATTTTTGTGACAAGGACTGGAGATGGGTATGTGCCACACACTCTTCTTCCAAGTGTATTTCCTATAAGAGTTCAAGCATGGTTTGATTGGAGATGAAGGGGTTAAAATATGAAATTTAATGATCTGTTGCTGTGTCTTATATTAAATTCTTGACCGTATTCACAATTTTAGATCTGATTTATGATGACTTAGGAAATTATGTATAGATCTATCACTGTTAAAATATGTGGCCATGTAAAAATGAAGGTAGGGAAAGAACCTGAATTCACTCAAGGAGGTCATTTAAAATTTGAGGGGGGTAAGATTCTCCTCCTCTCCATGGAGAAGACTCGCAGTGAAATGAAACCCGGCAATGTGGGTCCTGAGTGGGAAACGAGGGGCAAAGAAGCAGCAGCTGTGCACAGTTGGAAAATTCAGTGAGTGCTCATTTCGGTGGCCAGTTTTTGAACATGTCAGTTTAATTATGATGCATCACAGTTGACAGCGATGCATATGGAACCAATTACAGCACATGTTAAAATCAATTATTGCATATTTCAGCTATCCTAAACACTGTAGCAAGCGATCTGTGCATTGCTGCAGATTTCAACTCCACTAATCATTTTTACTATCATGGCTCAACTAGAAAAGATATATGTATCTTATATATACTGAAAAAGAATATTTCATAACCTACAACTAATGGAAAGCCCAGAAACAGTAGCAACAGACAGCAAAACTTCATATATTTGCTCAGACAAGTCTAACCTTACATCATACCTATTTTGAAGAGGAATAATAAAAAATTAAAAATTTTGCTATCTCCAAATGCTGTTTTGGTTCATCTATTCTGCTGTAGACTCCTCACTGACAGTGAGTTCCATATCCCAGGTATAATATACTGGTTATTTTGGTCTGAAGTATTTGCCATAACTATTTACCCTGTTTTTGTGGCCTCCCCTCCTTCAGATTTCTAGCTTAAAAAATTTTCCTCCAAATTCCACAGCTTATTCATTTTTTGTTTACTTTTCTTTGTCCCTGCAAACTACTGGCATATTGAAGAGAAGTAGGAGGGGGAGGACAAGGAGGAGGAAGGGGATAGAGTAGGAGGAGGGAGAAGAAAGAGGTGAAGAAGGAGGAGGCGAAGACAATTACAAATTTTAAAAAATTACAAGGATGGCATTTGCCTTTGCTTGGAGATTTGCATGTTTTATGGTTGTATTAAATCAGTAGTGGCTTATATGCCTTGGTTAGCTCTAAAATAGGTTTACTATGAAGAAGGGTTATATTCTACAAACTTGACTTTCTGCTTCTTGTCAACTGTGCACAGTGTAAAGCAGTTGCAGAAAACACACAGTCTCTGGCTGACATTGAGGGCTTGGAGACGCACACTGGTCCCTCGTGGTGGGAATTCATCTACGCAAATCCTCCTGCTTGGGATGAGGAGCCAGAGCTCCACAGTAACTGAACATTCCAAGAAAAGCCACATGCCTAACAAAACTTGGCTCCAGGGAGCAGGTGGGTGTGTATCCCGGGAAAGGGATCAGTGGTGTCTGAGTCAAGAAGAGCTGAGTGGTCCAAGGCAGGGCAGAGGAAAACAGCCCATGTGGTTTAGCCAAGAGAGCATTGGGCTGGATGTCGGGAACCCTGACACCTTTGCTCAGCAGCTTGCCCAGCTGGGGTGAGGTGCTCAATGCCCCATTGTTCTCCAAACATGCACAGAGGGAAGCTAACTAAGGGGAGAGTCAGACCTCTGAATCTGATGTAGTAAACCACTGGGGCCACAGGAAGGAGAGCACCTCCATTTTGAAGTTTAGAGGATGAGGAAAGGGACCAATTATCTTTGTTTGCCTTGCAGCTGAAGACGGACCCCAGCTCTTACCAACTGTGTTGCATACATGCATGCATTCAAGAAACATTTGTTTTGAACAAGTCCTAAAGATACCCAATCTTATCCAGTGGAGCTATTAGATTCCCAGGGAAGATAAGCACATAAACAGGTAGCACATTGACATTAAGGGAAGAAAGGTAACCTAATGACTCCTGAGTTGTGTTCTAGATAAAGGAAGCATATGTATTATACTCTAAAATGTACTTTAGACCTACCACAGAGAGTGTGGTTGGAAGAGGAGTAGAAGAAATCTACCATACCTTTCCAAAAATTTGATGGATGCTTAAGTCTACTTGTAATTCTGATTCTTTTAAGGATGCCTTATGTTCCTTTAAGTGGGACCTATGCTATGTGAGTTATGACCATTTGTGAGTTAAAAGACAAGGTCCAGAAATAGTTTGGGAGGAAGCAGTTGCAGCAGTCAAAAACCCAACAGAGGAGAGCATTCACCCTAATGGTTCAAGCATAGAGATTTTTTTTAAATTTTATTTATTTATTTGTAGACAAAGATCACAAGTAGGCAGAGAGGCAGGCAGAGAGAGGAGGAATCAGGCTCCCTGCTGAGCAGAGAGCCCGATGCAGGGCTTGATCCCAGGACCCTGGAACCATGTCCTGAGCCGAAGGCAGAGGCTTTAACCCACTGAGCCACCCAGGTGCCCCAACCATAGAGATTTTGGTGAAGGAACAGCCGAGACCATTGTGAGCAGAGTGACCCAACAGATCCAGAGACAACCACAGTGGGAAGTTAGTACTCTCACTGAAGACCTGGAGCCAAAAAGGAGGGGTTTCCAGGTGAAGGTCCAGCTTAGGATGGAGAGGTTACTGCCAGAACTGTGGCACCACGTCTGGGAGGCAGTGGAAGAAGAAATGCCTCCACTTCTCACTGCTGCTCTCTGATCTTTTTCAAGGGACCCTAGTTTGGAAGTCCATATAGATCAGCATCTTGGGCACAGAGCAGCTCAAAGAAAGGCAAGGACAAAGGTAATCTGTATATGGCACATTGAAATATACAAGTGGTGCTGGAAATGACCGTAATAAGAGCTTCAGCAACCCTTGACCATGCTTAGTTGTTCTGAGTGTTCAGAGGCCATTATCTCAACATGTGGCATTCAAACTGAAAAGCTTTACAGGGAATTTGCCCAAGTTAAAGATGCACAAATAGGGCATGGGACTACAGCCCATTCCAGAAAGAGGAGATGTTATTAGCAAAGGTATAGAGTGTGGATGTCCCTGGCTCACTTAGGACAGTCCTATGTGGCTGGGAAGGGAAGCTGGAGAGGTAACCTAGGAAGGCCATGCTAAAGAGCTTGTATTTGATTCTAAAACAGTGGAAAGAAACATAGGGCTCCCTCGCTTCACCTCTATGTCCAGAAAAACACATGTGCTTTTGATTCCAGTGGGTTTAGTAACAAGCTTGCAAGCAGCTTCTGCCAATCAAATCTCATCAGCAAAACAATCAGTAGTTTCATGCAGTAGTTAAGAGCATGGGGTCTGATGTGGAATACCTGACTTCTAGCCCTGGCTACCACTTACTGTGTGACCTTGGATAAATTACAGACTGTGTCTCAGTTCCCTCACATGTAAAATGGGGATAGAAATGGCACTGACTTCATTAGATTGGTTTGAACTAATGAGTTAATATTTGAAAAGATCTTTGAATTATTATTAGCATTCATCTTCATAACATCCATTTGTAATAATCATATCATATATCATATCATAATAATAATACATATTCAAAGGGATATTATTGTAACACTTACCAACTTCTTTCAAAGAACTTCATAAAGATATCCCTGGGGAGCACCTAGAAAGAGCTTTGAGGTACACTGCATCATGATGGATAAATATATCCTCCAAAGTCTTGGAGAAAATACAATACAAGGAAACATGCTGAACATGAACTTCATGGTTCATCAAAACTACCCAGTCCCAACAACAGAGCAGAACAAAGACCTTTGAGGGGTTTCACATGTGATCCATTATGAACAAGAGAATGGCCACATGCTCTCTAATGGGCAATGTACAAATATTGTGACTATTTCCAAACCAACAAAGCTTCCCAGGGGCAGGTCATAGTATTCTAGAGGCAGGCTCTCAATGCTACAAACACAGCTCTTTTTCTGGAAACAGTTCAGACCCAGGATGAGTAGACAACTGAGACAAGCCCTCAGGTTGCCTATAATCTAACCCCCGGCCCTGCTGTCAAGAAGCACCAACAGCTTTTTTCATGGTGTCACTGACATACGTCCATTCCAACAAATTATCCTTTCCATCCAATCTGACTCACTTGGCGTAACCAGCAAGTGCAAGTGCTTTGTGGTCTGATCCCTCGAATAAAATACATCAAATAAGTCATAGTGTTTTCAAGACTCTTTGCCAAAATTGCAAAATCTTTTCTCTTTTGCATTTTTCTAGTAACATCCATAGTCCTCCAGTTGCCAGTTGGTCTTCTAAAATGTCTTACATCAAGGGACCAAAGGACAGAGGCAGCAGAGGGAATAGAGGCATGGGAAAGTCACTTTGCAGTTTATCGAACTGTGAGTACTGATACCTCATTAATTCTTAATACTTCCTCAGTTCAAGATGAGGCAGCCATTTTTCTCTGGTAATCTTGATGACGCAAGCCCTGTCACTCACCACAGGTGTTAATGGCAAAGTAATTTTGAGGTTTCTGGATGGAGAAAGCATTCCAAGTTTGTAGAACAAACACTGAATGGGGATCCAATGTCAATGTTTCCTAAGGATTTTTATTTAATGACTCAGCTGCTTGGGCTCACAGGGATGGTCTGAGAAGTGCATTCCTGTCCTGTCAGGACTTGCTGAACCCCCCCATGTCAACTATACCTCAGACATCCACTGTTGTCCTCTCTCCTATTCATACTTTGGTGACAATATTTCCCCTCCACATGCTGTCCAAAAATCAACACAGCAAAAGAGGAAACACAAGATATCAGGATGTACCACAAAAGTCCCTATAGCACAACAGAGGCATAAAGGCTTTGTTAGAGCAAGAGTACTCTAGAACAGTTCTCCAAATGTGATCCTGCCGTCCACCCAGGAACTTGTTAGAAATGCACATTCTCGGGCTCCATCCCAGACCTCCAGAAACACTGGGGGAGAGACCCGGTGATTTGTGCATCAACAAGGCTACCTGTTCAAAACATAAACACTGGAGACAACAAAGTAAAAATTACATAAAAATGTGGTTTTGAGTAAGCAGGGATAATAAATTACCCACACTGTGGAACCTAACAAAACACAAGTCATATAGGTCTCTCAAACTAGGAGGAAAGGGGCTGAGAGTTGAAACAGCAATAAAAAACCCACCAGGTGGAGGGAGATCAAGAAAGGACAAACAATGCTCCCTTGTCTGGCAAAACCAAAAGGGCCCATAAGGTATGACTTGGTCTATGATTTAAGCAGAGAAATTTAATGATCAGAAAGAAGCTTCTTTTGTGATGTCTGAGTGGCTTACTTCATTAAGTATCTGCCTTTGGTTCAGATCATGATTCTGGGGTCCTGGGATCCAGCCCTGTGTTGGGTTCCCTCCTCAGTGGGGAGTGTGCTTCTCCTTCTCCCTCTGCCTCTCCCCTCTGCTCATGCTTACTTACTCTCTCTCTGCCAAATAAATAAATAAAATCTTAAAAAAAAAAAAAAAGAAAAGAAAGAGGTTTCTCTCATGGACTGAGAAGGTAGGACAAAAGGACAAACTCTGTTATGGGGGGAGAAGGAAGCCACTTTGGTGGATTGGTGTTAAGCGAATAGTGTATGGTTGTGGAGACTGAACAGCAACTCTGGGATCCCCTTTGGATCTTTGGAATGGTGGGGTAATCTGGCAGAACACAAGTGCACAGAAGATGGTAATATATAATACTGGACCAATTACTTGAATTCCATCATTTGTGTAGGAGAGCTTAGATAAGAGTTGGAACACCAGCCACAATCTTGCGCAGGAGAAGTCATGGAAAACCAGTTTATTATGATTTTTGTTTCCTGCCTGGGGAGGTGTATGGTCTGCTTATGTTGACATCATGTATGCAAAGTTTATCCTGTATATGGTCTTGGGGATCTTAGACATACCTAGAATTTTATAGTCTAACATTATACCACAACTTTAATCTGTTTGACAGAGTTCCATTATGTGTCAAAGAAAAAAAGTCCTCTGTCTATGATATTTACAAGGCCTTTCCCTTCTACATCTCACATGATCTCTTGGCTCATCTAGACCAATTGCCTGCACCATCATGGTCTCCACTGCCTAACACTCTTTCGTATCTTTGTGCCTTTGTCAATAATACTCCCTGCAATAGGTGCCTTTCTTTTTCTCCTCTCTTGGGTTGCTTATTCTCCAGGACTATTTTATATCTTTGATGTCCTATCTCCTTGTCTCTGACTTTTCCTATGTGTTTTCATGGTGTTCATAGTTTTTTTATTTGTCCTGTTCTTATTTACATGTTGACTAAGCCTCCTGGGATCCAGGCAGACCTCCAGGTATTCAGCTTTGACCCCAAAGCTAACATTTCAATTGCCCATTTTTTTTTTCAAATTAAATTGCTAAAAATATAGAAAATATCTCTGTATAGTGACTTTTTAGAGGCTTTTTTTCAAGTATCTTCTAGGTTAGGAACTTAAATCTGTGACTCAGGAAAGCTGAGAGCTACAGGTATGCCAAGAGCCCAGTAGTGCCCCACACCTGCTCAGACTGAGAAGTGAGGTGTGCTGTGCCTGCAAGGGGGTAGAGGGAGGGAGAAGGAAAGAAAGGCAGCAGAAGGGGGTCTACTCACTATATAATATTATTATGTATTGTATGCTATTATTAATTAGGACATTGCTTCAGTTGCTGTAACAACCACCAAAACAAAACAAAAACACCCACAAATGATGACTACTTCAACAGGATGAAAGATGTTTATCTTTTGCTTCAGTGTTCATACATAGGCAATTCAGGGCTAATACGGTGGTTCTACAACATCAAGCTGCTAACTGCCTTAGTTCTTATTGCATGGAGTATATCTCAAGTTGTAAGAGATTGCTTTAGATCCCAATACCATATGCAGAACCAAGGGACAGAGGAAAGAGAAGACAATGACTCAGAGGTCACTCTCACCACCACTATTCAAATACCTGACCAAAACTCCCTCAGAGGAGAAAGGGAAGAGGAGAGACGTTTGATAACTAATATCTCTGCTACAAAACTATCCTGATTTCATAACTTGAGAATACCTGACTATAAAAGATATTTGAAGGTAGGAAAAAAATTCTTCCCCCGCAAAGGCACTAAGTGTGTGTGGGTTATTCACACTTCTGTGATGTATGTGTCATGCTAGTCTTCCATTGCCATGGTTACCTTGATTGTGCCATACACTGACACTCAATTTCTGGGTGTAAATTAAGTTTGTGCAATATGAGGCTTTTGTTAATGTCTTAAAACTTACCTTATAAGGGTGTTTTATTACAGGTGTAACACAAATTCCTTGTAAAATAACTCAAAAATCAAATTAAGTAGAGAGAAGAAGACAGAGAAGGAGTTGGAAAGAAAGAGAAGTATTCTCCGATTCCATCCCATGAAAATGATGGCTGTTAATTATTTGGTGTATATCACTGGAATCATGCATACATTCATTATTATTTTACCAAAGTAGTTATGGTTTTGTAACTTAGCTATGCCTACCCTCACTTCACAGTAGAGTGTAAATTTGGTCCCATTTGAATACAATATTTCTGCAAGAACATGCTAATATGTAGTATAATATTTTTTACTCATCTCCTATTATTGAACATGAAAGTTTTACCATTGAAAACAATAATTTACTTACATCCATGACTTTCTTTTTTTTTCCATTGAGGTTTTATTTATTTATATTTTATTTCTTTTCAGCTTAACAGTATTCATTGTTTTTGCACCACACCCAGTGTTCCATGCAATATGTACCCTCCCTAATACCCACCACCTTGTTCCCCCAACCTCCCCCCCCCACCTCTTCAAGACCCTCAGGTTGTTTTTCTGAGTCCATAGCCATGACTGTTTCTTAAAGCTAAAGTTTTGGAGGCAGAATGGGGACATGGAGCTAAAGAAATAGAAAAACTATGTTATCAACATTTATGCTTTGAAATTTTAGTCCTTTTGGCACTTGCTGAATAAAAATAGAACGAGAGGATTGGAATAAATCTTTTATAAACATGATCATGTTCATAAACTGGTTTTATGGAGGCTGGAAAACAGCCACATGGGACTCATTCCACTCAAGAGAAGGGATTCAGGACAACATTCCACTACCAGTATTTGGCCCTATGTGGAGATGATCAAAAATATGTGAATTTTTTAAAAAGAGAGAGAGAAAAAAGATTGAACTGGTGTCCCCAAACAGGGCAGACAGCTCTATTGTAGCTGATGTTTTCCCTTCTCTTATAATCAAGCTTCAAAGGCTCCAACAGACAATAGCTAAGTTGTCCCAGATGGCAGCACACACATGGAGAAGGAGCAACCAGCTTCGCACTGGGCTAATATGAATAGGAAGCATTTTCTGATGGTCCCTCCAGGAGGCTGGGCATATCTGGCCTAACCAAGGCTACAGATACAAGGAAACCTGACAATTAACAACTGAGTGAGGCTATTTGACCACTGGTCATGCAACCAGCTTGTGCAGGTTGCCTCTCATCTGCAGCCTGTGTCTCGTATACATTAGCTCCCTGGAGTCTGGTGCTGCGGGGATGCAATGTGAAATAAATTAAACTGACAGGGCACTACTTTGCAAGAATGTATGTTGTTGTGGCTTTTTTCTTCATGGTCATATTGGGTCCCCAAATGGTTTGCACTGGAGTCTTCCCTGTGGGCTGCATTATGTCCAGGTAACCTAGCATTTGTGAAATGCCTCACTCCCCATATCTAGCTGGGGAGACAGGCACTGAAAGCATTGGGAATGTGCTTTGCTCAGAAGCACATCCCCATATAGAAGATGAAAGTGTGAGTGATTGTTCATTCCACAGAAAGTTCTGAACTTTACAGAAGAATTTCTCAGAGAATGTTATTTAACAGTGAGATTTCTGAATAAGAGGCTGTTTATAAAGCTCCTATTCATGCTGAGCTTTTCCTCTGAGAACTCATCCATTGTGTACAATTAAGTACAAGCACATTGCTAGAATCAACCTAATTATATCAGTTTATATAATAAAAACTACCATTACATTGAGGCTTGTGGTAGGCAAAGACTTTCATAACCATGATCCTACAACAGTGTCTAGTGAGGTAGCACTTGCTGTCCTTTCCAGTTCACTAACGGAGAAATCTGAGGCTCAGGTCAGAGAGGTTAAGTCCCTTGTGGAGGATCCCACAGCTTATGGGTGTTAGAAATGGCCCTGGAACCTGTGTGCTCTAATTTTGTTATACTTTGTTCTCCTTTCAACTCTTACCATATAGAACCATAGTGAGCATGTGTTCCAATTTTGCCAGGAGTTGTCTCCAAGTAAGCCATTTTCACCAGAATAAATTTATTATGGGTGTCCTCTTTTATTCTCTAAAATGACCTAGTTTGGACAATAAATTCTAGAATGACATTTTATACACTGTTTAACAGGGGATATAGGAGAAGGGAAGGAGGTGTAAAGACCAAACTGACTCAAGGATTGTACTTCAACGGCAATGTCTCTACTGGTAGCTATTGCTGTATCTCTATTTCATTTTTAAACAAAATGAGAAATGGACAGTACTCTTTAAAAAGTTTGTGTAACCTTTTATCTATGAAAATAGAAGTCAGTCACCATGGTGGACACATTATTACTAGACTCTATCTACTCAAGGTAGACAATAATGGATTCCCATACCAGCAACACTGAGAGATTTTTACATTCGACAAAACCTAAAGAAGCATAGGCCACCATATCACTCTGGTGGTTATTCACTGAAAATCCAATTCAATTGGGTTTCAGGGAAAAGAAAAAAAAAGGGAAGAAGGAGGAGAAGGAAGAGGATGAGGAGGAAGAGGAGGAATAAGAAAGTGAAGGGAAACAAGAAGTTCTGTATTGACTCATGTAACTGAGGAGTTGGGAGTAGGTTCAAATGCTTTAAATTTATGTCAGGACATGACATAGTGATTCTCCATGTTTCACCTCATCCTTAAACTGTGTTGGCTCATTCCTGGACCCTGGGCTGCACCCTCAGTGAAGGGCTCCTATCAGAGTCAACCTTCTCACTGCTTCAGATACCCCCTTCTCTATCTCCTCAAAGGAGCCACAACATCCAGGTGAAAGCAATGCTCAGCTTTGCTTTCAACTTTGTCCCTACTTTATTTAAATGAAGTAGATGCTATCCGCTCAAAGCATATGGCAGGAACATTGAGGAAGATTGGCTACCTAGAGGGAATCTGGGATATGGATGTAAAAGAAAAAGGCATGGCATCTCCATGTTCAGAACTGAACCTCGTCCTGTTCTAAGATTTCTAATTTATGTGCCTAGAGTTAACCATACAATGCACTTATTTTCCTTTTCTTATTTCCTATCTGGGTGATCTGTAATGACACCCCCTCTTCAATTCCCAACATTGCTCATCTGTCTCTTTCTCTTTGTTCATCTCTCTATAAGTTTATCGATGCATTAGTATTCTTAAAGAATCAGTTTTTGTTTTCACTGATTTTCTCTACTGCATTCTCTTTTCCATTTCATTGAGTTCTAGCCTTAAGTTATTTCTAGTCTCTGCTTATGGATGTAAGGTTTTTCTCTCTACTAATTTAAACACTGTTACCAGTTTCGCTGTAGGCACCAATTTAACTGTGTTGTACAAATTTTAGTATGTTCTATTTTCATTTTTGTTCAGTTTAAAATATTTTTTTATGTTTTTCTGAAAATTTCTCTTTAAAAAAAAAGATTTTATTTATTTGACAGAGAGAGAGGGATCACAAGTAGGCAGAGAGGCAGGTGGGGGGGGGAGCAGGCTCCCTACTGAGCAGAGGGCCTGATGCAGGGCACCATCCTAGCACCCTGAGATCATGACCTGAGCTGAAGGCAGAGGCTTAACCTACCGAGCCACCCAAGCACCCCTGAATCTTTCTCTTGACTCATGGATTTATTTAAAAGTGTGCTGCTTAATTTCTAAGGTTGGGGATATTATTCCCTTATCTTCATGTTACTGATTTCTAATTTAATTCCATTGTGGTCACAGAACATAACTTTGTAAGACACCAATCCTTTTGACTTTATTGGGGTTTGTTTGCTAGTTCAGAATATGATCAGGCTTGGTAAATGTTCCCTTCCAAGTCCATTTGAGAAGAATGTATATTCTGTTGTTGCTGAATGGTGTGTTCTACAAGTAGGAATCAAATCAAATGGGTTTATAATGTAAAAATGGACCATACCCTTGCTGATTTGTGCCTACTTTTTCTATCAACTATGAATAAAGGGCTATTGAAATAGCTGAATGTTATTGTGGATTAGCCAGTTTGTCTTTTAAATTCTATCAATTTTTCCTTCATGCATTTTACAGATTTTGTTTTCAGATGCATACACAATTAACATTTTTACACCCTGCTTGTCAATTTACTCTTTTTAGTATTATGTAATGTTTCTCTTTATCTTTGGTAATGTTCTTTGCTCTCCTCAGAGATATGGACATAGATATGGACATAACCATTTTAATTTTCTCTTGGTTAGCATTTGATGGCATATCTACTTTAATTTTTTAACATTATCTAAATTTGAAGAGATATTCTTGGAGACAGCAGATATTCAGGTCATGTGTTTTATCTATTCTAACAGTAGTCATTTTATTGGTGTGTTTCAACCATCTGGGTTTCCTGTAATTGTTGATCTGTTTTAGTTATTTTCTGTTTATCCTCTATTTTTCCTTCTTGGGTTTCCCCTTTCCTGCCTATTTTTGGGTTACTTAAACATTTCTTCATATGCCATTTTAACTTTACTGTGTTTTTTGTTTTTTACTGTATCTTTTTGCATAAAAGTTATTGGTTCTTCTGGAGATGCATGCTTAATCTCTCACAGCCAACCAGGAACCCAAAATTCAACATTCCATGTGTAATATAGAAAGGCTATCACCATATAGTGTCCTTTAGCTTCCATCCTTCACATTATAGCTGTCTTATACATTACATGCATATTCATTGAAGACCTACCCAGATAATATTTATATTTTTGCTTTAGACCATTAAACATATTTTAAAGAACTCAAGAGAGAAGAATTGCATGCTATATTTACCTGGGTATCTACCATTACCATCACTCTCTTTTATTCCTGAAGTTCTGAGTTCTATTTCTTGTCATTTCTTCTCTGTATGAAATTTTTTTATGGCAATTCTTTTAATGCAGACAAGATAGCAATGATTTATCTTAGTTTTCCCTTATCTGAGTATATCATTAGTTATCTTTCATTTCCGAAGAATATTTTCACTGGATAAAGAAGGCTGATTTCACAGTATTTTTCTCTTAGAATCTGAAAAATGCTGTGTTACTTCCTTCTGGCCTTTATGGTTTCTCAGGTGTCACAATATTTGACACATCATTTTTCACTAGCTATTTTAAGATTTTTCCTTCACTTTAGTATTTAGGAGTTCGATTATGATGGATCTAGGCCCTGAGCACAGTTCTTTGGGCTCATCATGGCTTGGCTTTGTTCAATTCTTGCAGTTACATGTTTTTGCTTTCACCAACCATAAGAAGTTTTCAGCCATTATTTCTTCAAATATTTTTTCTGTACCACATTATTTCTCCTCTCTTTCTAGGCTCTGATGACATGCGTATTGGACCTTTTGTCCTTGTCCCAAAGCCCAAGCGGCTTTTCTTCTTTTTTATCTTAAATTTTCTCTCTTTTGTTCAGTTTTAATAATTTCTTTGATCTGTCTTTAATTTTATGGACTCTTTTCTGCCTCTTTACTGTTATTAAATCTGTCTATTAAGTTACTGTCTTCTTTATAACTTCTATTTGTTTGCTATGACTTTCTATTTCTCTGTTCATTTGAAGAGCATTCACAATTGCTTTTTGGAGCAATTTTATGTTAACTGCTTTAAAAATTTTGTTAGACAATTCCAACATCTGTGTAATTTCATCTGTTGATTGTCTTTACCCATGCACCAGAAATTTCCCCAGTTCTTCATATGCTATGGAATTTTGAAATATATCTTACACATTTTATTCATTTTGTTATAAGATTCTGAATCTTACTTTAATCCCATAGAAAATGTTAACATTTCATTTTAGCAGTGTTTGACCAGGTTATATATTCTAATTTGTCTCTTGTGTGTTATGATACTAATGTTAATTCAGTTTCCAAAGTTTTTGTAGGATAATTCAACAAAGAAAGGATAGTTCTTCAACACACAGTGCTGGAACAATTAGACATGAAGAAGAAGAAGGAGGAGGTGGGGAAGGGGGAGAGGGAGGAGGGGGAGGGGGAGGAGGAGGAGGAAGGGGCAAAGGGGGGAGGAGAAGAAGGAGAAGGGGAAGGGGAAGAAGAAGAGGAAGGAGAAGAGAATGGAGAAGAGAAAGAAGGGGAATAATGGGAAGGGGAAGGAAAGTAAGAAGAATCTAGACACAGAGCTTAAAACTATAAAAAAATTTACTCAAAATGGATCATAGACTTAAATGTAAAATACAGGATGATAGAATTTCTAGAAAATAAAATAGAATAAAATCTAGGAGACCCGAGTTTGGCTGAGTTTTTAGATACAATATCAAAAGTACAGTGAAAGAAAGAAATTAGTAAATTGGACTTTATTAAATTAAAAACTTCCAGCTGTGCAAAAGACATGTCACAGACTGACAGTATATATTTGTAGAACACATTTCTAATAAATCTAATAAAGGACTTATATCCGAAATATACAAAGAACTCTTAAAACTGAACAATATGAAAACAATCAATTTAAAGATGGGCAAAAGATCTGAAAAAACATCTCACTAGGAAGACATACATGCAGCAAATCAGCATAGGAAAATGTGTTCAGCATCCTCTGTCACTTTAAAATTGCAACTTAGAACAGCAAGGAGATACCATTATATGCAGATTAGAATGACTACCATTTTTTAAAAAAAGAAACTGTTAATATCAAATACTGAAAAGGATGCAGAGTAAAAAACAGACTTTATTTACTGTTGCTGAGAATGCAGAATGGTACAGCCACTTCAGAAAAGGTAAATGAATAAACTGAGATGTATTTATACAATGGAATATTATTCGGCGATAAAAAGAAATGGACCCTAAAGACAAGAAAAGACTGGAAGAACTTTAAATGAATATTGCTAAGTGAAAGAAGCCAATCTGAAAACACTACGTACTATATGATTCTAGTTATATAACATTCTGGGGAAAAGGAAACTATGAAAACAGTGAAAAGATCAGTTGCCAAGAATCGGGGGGTGGAAGGAGGATGGATAAGTGCAACAGAGGGAATTTTTAGGCCAGTGAAACTATTCTGTGCCAAAACCCACAGAATGTATCACACCAAGAATGAAGCCTAAAATAAACTGTAGATTCAGTTAATAATAGTGTATTAATATTGGCTCCTCAATTGTAACAGATGCCACCCCAATGCAAAATGTTAATAACATGAAAAACAATCTGAGGGTTCTGAAGGGGTGGGGGTGGGATGTTGGGGGAACCAGGTGGTGGGTATTAGAGAGGGCATGGAGTACATGGAGCACTGGGTGTGGTGCAAAAACAATGAATACTGCTATGCTGAAAAGAAATTTTTAAAAAAAGGAAAAAAAATGGATTGATCACTTAAAAAAAAAAAGAAATTGTGAAGCGGAGGACAGGAGGCCTATGGAACTCTCTGGACTATCTGTTCAATTTTCTTTAACCTAAAACTACTCTACCAAAAATAAGTAAAGGAAGTCTATAATTAAAAAAAAAAATAAAGAATAAAACTCGACTAAGAACTTTGGCAATGCTTCAACACATATACATGCCACCAGGTGGTGGTCCAGCACCGGGAGATGCTCTGATTCCCTGATCAACTCTCGGTGTCTTCGTGCTGATTACAGGAGACCCATGTCAACTTCATGGGTCACTTTCCAGAGCTCCTCCATGCCTCCCATCTCCACATTTTCCATTTCCCTGGAGCTTCACATTTTGGCTTTCTGATGACTAAGCTGAGATTTAAGTTGCCCTGCTCTGATGTGCCCTTCTGCTACTGTGCCTACAGCCAGAGCCAGGCAGAAGAAGGAACAGAAATTTTGAAATGATGGTAAATTCACCTCCTGTTTGTGGTACTTTACATTCTGGTGCCCTTCCATGATTTACTTCTCAGAGTTCTCAAAAGCTTCCCTGTGCATTTATCCAGGTTTTATGGTCACATTCCATGGGAGAGATGGAGCTGTCTCACCCTATCTTACCTGGAATCAGAGCCTCTCACTATTTGTTTAGATACTCAAATGTTCAAAGGCAAATGGATAAATATTCAACCAAATGAACTGGCCTATACTCCTCAAAAATGCCAACACCAAGTGTCAAACACACACAAAACCAAAGAGATGTTCAACATTAAAAATTAAAGAGGGGTGCCTGGGTGGCTCAGTGAGTTAAAGCCTCTGCCTTCGGCTCAGGTCATGATCCCAGGGTCCTGGGATCGAGCCCTGTATCGGACCCTCTGCTCCTTGGAGAGCCTGCTTCCTCCTGTCTCTCTGCCTGTCTCTCTGCCTACTTGTCTATCAAATAAATAAATAAAATCTTTAAAAAAAAAATTTAAAGAGACAGGGAGGAGTCAAGATGGCCGAGAAGTAGCAGGCTGAGACGACATCAGGAAGCAGGAGATCAGCTAGATAGCTTATATAACCATTGCAAACACCTATAAATCCAACAGGAAATCAAAGAGAAGAAGAGCAACAATTCTAGAAACAGAAAATCAATCACTTTCTGAAAGGTAGGACCTGTGGAGAAGTGAATCCAAAGTGATGGGAAGATAGACCACTGGGGGAGGGGCTGGCTCCCGGCAAGTGGTGGAGCAATGGAGCACAAAATCAGGACTTTTAAAAGTCTGCTCCACAGAGGGTCATCACTCCAGAGGCTAAACCGGGGGGAAGCCCACACTAACCCTGCATCCCGCAGAGTCACAGAAGGACCGGGGTTGTCTGAGTGTCGCAGAGCTTGCTGGTATTAGAGCAGGGAAGCCGGCTACAGCAACAAAGCCAAGGAGTGAGCTCTCAGCTCAGGGGTTACCTTGAACCTGTCGCAGGCTGGGTGAGCTCGGAGCATGGCTGGAGGCCACGGAGATGGTAGTGACCAGGCGCTATTCTCCAAGTGCAACCAATTGAGCATTTTCCTACAAGCACGACCAGAGGCCAGGAAGATTGGACAGTTGGGTGCTTTTCTCTGAGGGTGCACTGAGGAGGGGGAATCTCCTCCGGGCTGGAGATGGAGAGGCCGCCATCTTCATTCCCGTCCTCTGGAACTCTACGGGAATGAAGGGAACAAAGGGAACAAAAGCTCCCAAAAGCAAAGCCAAACTCGAGTGGATTACTTAGCCCAGCCCCTGATAATCACTACAACAGGCTCCTCCCCCAGAAGATCAATTAGAAACCCACCTAAGACCAACTTCAGTCACCAAGGAGAACAGCAGAAATCCAGAGGAGGAGAAAGTGAATATTATCTGGACAAAATGACAAGGCAGAAAAATTCACCACAGAAAAAAGAACAAGAGCCAGTACCAAAGGCTGGGGACCTAATCAATACAGACATTGCTAATATGACAGATCTAGAGTTCAGAATTACAATTCTCAAGGTTCTAGCCAGGCTCGAAAAAGGCATAGAAGATATTAGAGAAACCCTCTCCAAAGAGATAAAAGCCCTTTCTGGAGAAATAAAAGAACTGAAATCTAACCAACTTGAAATAAAAAAAGCTATTAAGGAAATGCAATCAAAAATGGAAGCTCTTACTGCTAGGATAAATGAGGCAGAAGAAAGAATTAGTGACATAGAATACTAAATTACAGAAAATAAAGAAGCTGAGCAAAAGAGGGACAAACAGCTACTGGACCACGAGAAGACAATTCGAGAGATAAGTGACATGGTAAGACGAAACAAGATTAGAATAATTGGGATTCCAGAAGAAGAAGAAAGAGAGGGGAGCAGAAGGTACATTGGAGAGAATTATTGAAGAGAATTTCCCTAATATGGCAAGGGAACAAACATCAAAATCCAGGAGATGCAAAGAACGCCCCTCAAAATCAATAAAAATAGGTCTACACCTCATCACCTGATAGTAAAATTTACAAGTCTTAGCGACAAAGAGAAAATCCTGAAAGCAGCCTGGGAAAAGAAGTCTGTAACATACAAGGGTAAAAACATTAGATTGGCAGCAGACTTATCCACAGAGACCTGGCAGACCAGAAAGAACTGGCATGATATATTCAGAGCACTAAATGGGAAAAACATGAAGCCAAGAATACTATATCCAGCTAGCCTATCATTAAAAATAGAAGGAGAGATAAAAAGGTTCCCGGACAAACAAAAACTGAAAGAATTTGCAAACACAAACCAGCTCTACAGGAAATCTTGAAAGGGGTCATCTAAGCAAAGAGAGACCATAAAAGTAGTAGATCAGAAAGAAACAGAGACAATATACAGTAGCAGTCACCTTTCAGGCAATACAATGGCACTAAATTCATATCTCTCAATAGTTACCCTGAATGTTAATGGGCTAAATGCCCCAATCAAAAGACATAGGGTATCAGAATGGATAAAAAAAAACAAAAACAAAACCAATATGCTGCCTACAAGAAATTCATTTTAGACCCGAAAACACCTCCAGATTTAAAGTGAGGGAGTAGAAAACAATGTACCAAGCTAATGGACATCAGAAGAAAGCTGGGGTGGCAATCCTTATATCAGATCAATTAGATTTTAAGCCAAAGACTATAATAAGAGATGAGGAAGGACACTATATCATACTCAAAGGATCTGTCTAACAAGAAGATCTAACAATTTTAAATATCTATGCCCCTAACGTGGGAGCAGCCAACTATATAAACCAATTAATAACAAATCAAAGAAATACATTGACAATAATACAATAATAGTAGAGGACTTTAATACTCCCCTCACTGAAATGGACAGATCATCCAAGCAAAAGATTAACAAGGAAATAAAGGCCTTAATTGACACACTGGACCAGATGGACATCACAGATATATTCAGAATGGGATATGGGATATATTCCATCCCAAAGCAACAAAGTATACATTCTTCTCTAGTGCACATGGAACATTCTCCAGAATAGATCGCATCCTGGGACATAAATCAGGACTCAAGCAGTATCAAAAGAATGGATCATTCCCTGCATATTTTCAGACCACAATGCTCTGAAGCCAGAACTCAATCACAAAAGGAAATTTGGAAAGAACCCAAATACATGGAGACTAAACAGCATCCTTCTAAAAAATAAATGGGTCAACTAGGAAATTAAAGAAGAATTGAAAAAATTCATGGAAACAAATGATAATGAAAACACAATGGTTTAAAATCTGTGGTACACAGCAAAGGCAGTCCTGAGAGGAAAATATGTAGCAGTACAAGCCTTTCTCAAGAAACAAGAAAGGTCTCAAATACACAACCTAACCCTACATCTAAAGGAGCTGGAAAAAGAACAACCAAAGAAAGCCTAAACCCAGCAGGAGAAGAGAAATCATAAAGATCAGAGCAGAAATTAATGAAATGGAAACTAAAAAACCAATAGAACAAATTAACAAAACTAGGAGCTGGTTCTCTGAAAGAATTAATAAGACTGATAAACCCCTGGCCAGACTTATCAAAAAGAAAAGAGAAAGGACCCAAATAAATAAAATCATGAATGAAAGAGGAGAAATCATAACCAACACCAAAGAAATACAAACAATTATAAGAACATACTATGAGCAACTCTACACCAACAAATTTGACAATCTGGAAGAAATGGATGCATTCCTAGAGACATATAAACTACCACAAGAGAACCAGGAAGAAATAGAAAACCTGAGCAGACCCATAACCAGTAAGGAGATTGAAACAGTCATCAAAAGTCTCCAAGCAAACAAAAGCCCAGGGCCAGACAGCTTCCCAGGGGAATTCTACCAAACGTTTAAAGAAGAACTAATTCCTATTCTCCTGAAACTGTTCCAAAAAATAGAAATGGAAGGAAAACTTCCAAACTCATTTTATGAGGCCAGCATCACCTTGATCCCAAAACAGACAAGGTTCCCATCAAAAAAGAGAACTACAGACCAATATCCTTGATGAACACAGATGTGAAAATTCTCACCAAAATACTGGCCAATAGGATCCAACAGTGCATTAAAAGGATTATTCACCATGACCAAGTGGGATTTATTCCAGGGCTGCAAGGTTGGTTCAACATCCACAAATCAATCAATGTGATACAATACATTAACAAAAGAAAGAATAAGAACCATATGATACTCTCAATAGATGCTGAAAAAGGATTTGACAAAGTACAGCATCCCTTCCTGATCAAAACTCTTCAAAGTGTAGGGATAGAGGTCACATACCTCAATATTATCAAAGCCATCTATGAAAAACCCACTGCAAATATCATTCTCAATGGAGAAAAACTGAAAGCTTTTCCGCTAAGGTCAGGAACACGGCAGGGATGTCCATTATCACCACTGCTATTCAACATAGTACTAGAAGTCCAAGCCTCAGCAATCAGAGAACAAAAAGAAATTAAAGGCATCCAAATATGCAAAGAAGAAATCAAACTCGCACTCTTCGCAGATGATATGATACTATATGTGGAAAACCCAAAAGACTCCACCCCGAAACTGCTAGAATTTATACAGGAATTCAGTAAAGTGTCAGGATATAAAGTCAATGCACAGAAATCAGTTGCATTTCTTTACACCAACAACAAGAAAGAAGAAAGAAAAATTAAGGAGTCAGTCCCATTTACAGTTGCACCCAAAACCATAAGATACCTAGGAATAAACCTAACCAAAGAGGCAAAGAACCTATACTCAGAAAACGACACAAAGAAATGGAAAAATGTTCCATGCTCCTGAATTGGAAGAATAAATATTGTGAAAATGTCGATGCTACCTAAAGCAATCTACACATTTAATGCAATTCCTATCAAAGTACCATCCATCTTTTTCAAAGAAATGGAACAAATAATCCTAAAATTTATATGGAACTAGAAAAGACCTCAAATAGCCAAAGAAATATTGAAAAAGAAAGCCAAATTTGGTGGCATCACAATTCTGGACTTCGGGCTTCATTACAAAGCTGTCATCATCAAGACAGCATAGTACTGGCACAAAAACAGACACATAGATCAATGGAACATAATACAGAGCCCAGAAATAGACCCTCAACTCTCTGGCCAACTAATCTTCGACAAAGCAGGAAAGAATATCCAATGGAAAAAAGACAGCCTCTTCAATAAATGGTGTTGGGAAAATTGGACAGCCACGTACAGAAAAATGAAATTGGACCATTTCCTTATACCACACATGAAAATAGATTCAAAATGGATGAAGGACCTCAATGTGAGAAAGGAATCCATCAAAATCCTTGAGGAGAACACAAGCAGCAACCTCTTCAACCTCAGCTGCAGCAACATCTTCCTAGGAACATCGCCAAAGGCAAGGGAAGCAAGGGCAAAAATGAACAATTGGGATTTTATTAAGATCAAAAGCTTTTGCACAGCAAAGGAAACAGTTAACAAAACTAAAAGACAACTGGCAGAATGAGAGAAGATATTTGCAAACGACATATCAGATAAACGGCTAGTGTCCAAAATCTATAAAGAACTTAGTAAACTCAACACCCAAAGAACAAATAATCCAATCGAGAAATGGGCAGAAGACATGAACCGATATTTCTGCAAAGAAGACATCCAGATGGCCAACAGACACATGAAAAAATGCTCCATATCACTCGGCATCAGGGAAATACAAATCAAAACCACAATGAGGTATCATCTCACACCAGTCAGAATGGCTAAAATTAACAAGTCAAGAAATGACAGATGCTGAGGAGGATGTGGAGAGAGGGGAACCCTCCTACACTGTTGGTAGGAATGCAAGCTGGTGCAACCTCTCTGGAAAACTGTGTGGAGGTTCCTCAAAAAACTGAAAATAGAGCTACCCTATGACCCAGCGATTGCACTACTGGATACATATCCTGAACATACAAACGTAGTGATCCGAAGGGGCACGTTCAGCTGAATGTTTATAGAAGCAATGTCCATAATAGCCGAACTATGGAAAGAACCTAGATGTCCATCAATAGATGAATGGATAAAGAAGATATGGTATATATACACAATGGAATACTGTGCAGCCCTCAAAAGAAATGAAATCTTGCCATTTACCACAACGTGGATGGACCTGGAGGATATTATGCTTAGCGAAATAAGTCAATCAGAGAAAGACAACTATCATATGAGCTCCCTGATATGAAGAAGTGGAGATGCAATGTGGGGGGGGTTAGGGGTAGGAAAATTAAAAATGAAAGAAGGTAGGATTGGGAGGGAGACAAACCATAAAAGACTCAATCTCAAAAAACAGACTGAGGGTTGCTGGGGGGAGGGGGGACGGGAGAGGGTGGGATATGGACATTGGGGAGGATATGTGCTATGATGAGTGCTGTGAAATGTGTAAACCTGGCAATTCACAGACTTGTACCCTTGGGGATAAAAATACGTTATAGGTTTATTTAAAAAAAATAAATTTAATAAAAAAAATTAAAGAGACAAAACATAGCTATAAAGTATATTACTTTATGGATGGCAGGATAAAATGTAAATATGGTCTGTGGATTGAACAATAATATTGTATTGATATTAAATTTACTAATGTTGGGACTTTGTTATGGGTATAAAAAAGAATATCTTTTCTCTTTGTAAATATACACCAAAGTATTAGTAAGCAAAAGTGTATGCTATCTCCAACTTATTTTCAAAAGGTTCAAATATGCACTTAAACACACACACTACCTCTCACACACTCACACACAGTCCCTGTCTTTGTCACACAGGGATTCATCACAAAATATGACAAAACCATAGGCCCAATGGCTTAAATGATAGACTTTTATTCTGAGTTTTAGAGGCTGGGACGTCCAAGATCAAGGTGCTGGCAGATGCAGTTCTTGGTGAGAGCTCTCTTCCTTGATTGTAGATAGTGACCTTTTTAGCATCCTCAACAACAGAAATAGAGAGCACTTTACTGTCTCTTCCTTTTCTTTTAAAGGCACTAATTCCACCATGGGGACCTCACCCCCATGATCTCAACTAACCTGTTTACTCCCCAAAAGGCCTACACTCTAACTTTCATGTAGACTCTCATGCACACACAATCCCAAGCATTGTACACACACATGCTCACAGATTCTCACACACAGTCATAACCATACTTTGTTACAAACTGTCACACTTACACTCTTTCACACACATTCTCTCTCTCTCTCTCTCCTCTCTCTCTCTCTCACACACACACACAGGTGCACACACAACTGCACAGCAGGCAGGCTTAAGGGTGTAGAGGAAAGAGCACTGATCAGTGGACCAGGAGCCCAAGAGACTTCCTGATCCTGGGTCTGGTCCTGGGTTATCTGTTCATCTGCATGTGGAGCCATTGGCCCTAAGTGCCTCACATTCTTCCTGATGAAATGTGGGAGTGACTTCTAAGTCCATCAATGGAACAGGGTATGCGGGGTGTGAAGGAGAGCTTTCTCGCATGCAGCTGGTATAAGTATGAAGCCCATGATGGTAAAACAACATTTTCTCTTGGATAGAGCATAACACAGTGCTGTTAACACCAAGAGTACAGGAAAAAGGAGGCGGCTGACCTCATACACTGTGGCCTTCTTAGTCATTAACTTCAAAGTCTATGGAAATTTAACATTAGAAATAATATAGAAATACACTTATATTCTGGGAAGTCTCTTTTGACCTCATTACAGGAAACTGTGAGCAAATGCTTCCCGGTGAGGGGTTGTAAGCAAAGACTGTGACAGACAGTTTGTATGAACTCACTCATGTCTTCCTCAGAACTGTGATTTTTCTTGGCCTTTTTTCAGGAAAATACAAATGAAAATAGAAAGGCTAAACAATTTTCTAGAAAAGGGCAGAGATGAATTTGAACCCAAGTCAGTCTTACTCCAAATCTTGGGTCTCAAGCCAAGGGTAAGAGTTAAATGAAAGAGATAAATATCTAAACCTGGTAACAGGATGGTTAAACCGTCATGTGATGTGAGGCCACTTGGTCTGTCTCCCTTCTTCAAAGGGACCTTTCCTCCAATGGAAGAAGTGGGAAAAGAAGAGTTTGGGTTTGGCAAACTTGATTTCAAATCATACCTTTGAGTCCTAGGCAAGTCACTTAACTGCTCTGACTCTTGATTTCCTTTTCTGTATAATGACAAACATAGAACCTATCTTGTAGGATTGATTGCTGAGAGGACACACAGCTATATTGAACTTAGAACACCTGGCACAGTATATTCATCAAAGAAACAGAACCAATAGCACACAGAAAGACAGACAGAAGAGGACATTTATGATAGGAAGTGGCTCACTTGATAATGGAAGCTAAGAAGTCCCCCAGTCTGCCATCTGCAAACTGGAAAACCAGGAAAACCAGTGATGTAATTTCATCTGAGGTCTAAGATCTGAGAATCAAAGGACCCGTGGCCTAAGTCCCAAAATATGAAAGCCTAAGAACTGGGAGCTCCCGTGTCTGGGGACAAAAAAGATGGGCATCCCGGCTCAAAAAGAGAGAGAATTCACCCTTCCTTTGCCTTTTTGTTCCACTGGAGTCTCAATTGAATGGATGATGCTGCCCTAATTGATAAGGGTGACTCTCTTTACCAGTCTATTAAGTTAAATGCTACTTTCTTCTGGAAAAAACCCTTATAGACACACCCAAAGATAATGTTTTATCAGCTATCTGAGCATTCGTTAAGTAAATCAACTTGACACATAAAAGTAACCATTGCACCAGTACTTTATAAAAATTAATCTATGGTAATGACCTTGAGAGCATGAATGTCTCCCTTTACGCCTGTGGTTGGTTCTAACACTCCACTCATTCCACACACAAAAAACATGCAACTTCCTGCTTTAATCCAGAGCAAACATCTGACTAAACATGCTCTGTGGTGAGGACCAGGCAATCCTGAAATTCTATCAGGTCCTCACAGCAAGGAAGCTTCATGCAAGCCCTATAATAATGCTGTCTCAGAAATAGAATACAGTTACAAAGGCAGGGTCAGCTTTTCCAGTAGCCACTTCCAAAAAAAAAAAAAAAAGGAATAGGTAAAATTGATTTATAATAATTTGTATTTAATCCAATATACCCCAAATATTATCATTTCAACATGTAATCAACCCCCAAATTATTGGAAGGCAGCTATGCTCACCACTATACCACCAACGCCAACCCCCAAATTATTGATGGTATTTTATGTTCTTTCATTCTTATTTTCATACCAAGTCTCAGAAATTTATTAAAAATTTTATACTTATAATACATTTCAATTAAGATGATAAAGTTTTATTGGAAATATTTGGTCCATATTGAGATTTCATAAAATTTACAGTTGAAAAGGTAACTTTGCATACACAAGTTGTTTTAAAACTACTGAAAAGTTTTCCAAGCATCCACTCTTAAACTCAAATTTTAAAATAATTAAAATTATATAAAATTACAAATTTAGTTCCTAAGTCACACTGACTACATTTCAATTGCCCAAAGCCATGTGACTAATTGCTAATGTTAGTCAGTAGGTAGTAGTCTTTGCCACGTAGATTCAAACCTATGTGGATTTCAGTGATATTTCTCTGAAGTTACCTTTAATTGTCCATGTATGATAAACAGAAAGTCAAATATCTCTTTCATTGTTGATTTATGGACAGTGATCCATAATGGAAATGTATTTAACCTGACAAAATCATCAAACATTTATTTATTCAATCTACCAATTATTCATTAATTTATTATTTATTAATGTGGTACTTACTAAGAGCTATTTTTGGCTGGCTTTGCACTGCAGAAAGGACATCTGAGGTGTATTTTTAAAAACGTGAAGGAAAATGCCAACCCAAAAATGACAGAAGAGTAGGGTTAAAATAAAGCATCCTTCATGTTGACTTTGGTTGAGTGTCTAGGTCACCAATCTGGGGTTCATCATTGTATAAGGTAAAACCCACACAGGAATGTCTAAAAGGAAGATCCCCTACCTATAGGTATTGTCATTCCTCACCCTGACCCCTGTCCTAGGCCAACAAAAAATACCCAACCAGCATTAACCTTCAGGCTGAACATGGAATCACTCCACTGGCCCCAATGACTCAGGATATGTGCAAAGGGCTAACCAGGCCAGTCTCAAGGGAATTCATCTATTTGAAAAACTTCCTCAGGGAAGCATAGGGGAGATTCACAAGCCTGGTCCATTAACCTCTCCCAACACACATGCACACACACTTATACACATACCAACTTCCTACTTTATGAGTCATTATGAGGGAAAGTCACATCATTGAGAGCTGTAAAACAAGGCAGAGAACAATAGAGAAGTTTTGATGGTGGACTCAGCATCATGTGTCAGTGATCATGTGGCATTCAATCATTCTCCATCTGTAGTTTATCCATTCATTCATTTGCTAATAGGGGGCTATGGTCATAAGTGGTACCCAGTGTCATACTCATACATGTCAACATACACTAATGTCTGAGAGGAGATGGAATAGGAAATGTGATTCTGGTATTGGGAAAGAGGTCATGATTAGAAGTCTCCATGTGGGCAACAGCAGCAGGCAGAAAATGAGAGTTTCTGGCAAGCTTCAGAGAGAACAGAACATGCAAGTGGATGAGTCTTTTTAAAAAGGGAAAGCAGATTAGCAGAGAAAGGAGGACCCATGGGAAATAAAGAAAAGGTGAGTGATCTCCCAGAGAAGTACCCTGAGAGCAGGACAAAGACTCTGGGTTAGCTCCCTTCCCTTCATCAAGGATCACTTGCCCAGTAACTTCATATTGTCACATACATTCAGTTACAGATTCTCAGACTGGGCCCTGTGACAAACTGGAACCACTGCTTCAGCGGTTAGCACCCTATCACCCAGAGCACTCATGAGTTTAAGTGGGAACTTTACGCCTGCAGAAGCCACATAAGTGCAAGACCGGACTTACGATCAGATCCACATTTTGTTTCTTTCATAACCAGCAGGGAAGCACAATTGTGTAGCTTTATGAAGAGAATAAAAATCACATTCTCAATTTTAATAATGTAATCAAATACAAATAAAACAAAGATCTACAAGAGCATTTTATTACTTCCAATCAATTCTCCAGAAGCAGATGCACAAAAATAGGTTCAGAAATTATTCTGATTATAATGGCCACCAGAGCATGTTCCAAAAATATAAACTATGATTATATACTCATTCCTTTATAATGTTAAATAAGAAGCAGGCCATATGTTTATGATTAAATTTGAATTTGGAATTAAGGTATTTTGGAGACTGAATTGAGTACCAAATCATTAACACAGAATTGCCTTTCAAAACCATCACATAATAATATGAAACATAATCCTAGCCATACCATCTTGCTGAAAAATCTGTATATTCATATAGGTGAGACAAAGCTAATGTTTCTTGAGTGTCTACTGGCTTTAGGCCTTGTGCTGGTTTTTACAGAAACTATCATGGTAAGCCTATCTGTTTCATCATAAGAAAGATATTGGTATGACCATTTGAAATTATAATTATTGTCTATGTAAGAAAACTGGGTTCACATATAAAGAGAGGCAGTTGAGACTAAAACTCCCATCATCATGGGACACTTAAGTGGCTCAATTGAGCAATAGACTCTTGATTTTGGCTCAGGCTGTGATCTCAGAGTGGTAGTATCAAGCCCTTCATTGGGCTCCACACTCAGCAAGGAATCTGCTTGGGATTCTCTCTCCCTCTCTCTCTGCCCCTTCCCCCCAAAGTGAATAAATAACATTTTTTATTCCAACCCTGTTATATTATTATTTATTCCTAAAGTTCAGCCACAATCCCTTTGACTATTCTGTTGCCTACTATATTTTAAACATCACCACTAACAATTTGTATAAAATTATAAATATAAGAAGAGAGGAAGAAAAGAGATAATCAATACAGATGGCAAATCTACATGACAAGAAAGAGAAAAAAATGCAAAGCTACTACGGTCCTTTTTCTATTTTTGGTCACAAGGAGGAACTGATATCTCTGACTTCCTTCTTCTACTTCCAATTCTGGGTCTTCTCATCTCTGCCAGGACCACAGCAGGTCAGAGTTCTCTTCCTCAGAAGTGAACAAACCTTCATTCCTGAAGACCTGAGTTCTCAGTAGTCTGGGTTCCTTTTGTTTCCTATAGTTTATTTCTTTTTTTTTTTCTCCTTTTATTATGTTCAGTTATCCACTATATAGTACATATCTAGTCTCTGATACAGTGTCAGATTCATTAGTTACGTACAACACCCAGTGCTCATCACAGCACGTGCCCTCCTCAATACACATTACCGCATTACCCCCTCTCTCCATATCCCTCCTCTCTGAAACCCCAGAATGTTTTCAGGATCTATAGTTTCTCATTTCATCTCCTTCTCTGATTTCTCCCCCTTTGGATTTCCTTCTCATCCCCTGTAGTCCTCCGTGCTATTGCTTATGTTCCACATATGAGTGAAACCATATGATATTTGTCTTTCTCTGTTTGACTTACTTCACTTAACATAATCCCCTCCAGTTTCATCCATGTCAGTGCAAATGGTGGGTATTTATCATTTCTGATGGCTGAATAATATTCCATTGTATATATGAACCACATCTTCTTTATCCATTCATCTGTTGAAGGGCATCTCAGCTGCTTCCACAGTTTGGCTGTTGTGGACATTGCTGCTATGAACATTGGGATGCATGTGCCCCTTCTTTTCACTACATCTGTATCTTTGGAGTAAATATCCATTAGTGTAATTCCTGGGTCACAGGGTAGCTCTATTCTTAACATCTTGAGGAACCTCCATATTGTTTTCCAGAGTGGCTGTACCAGCTTGTATTCCCACCAACAGTGTAAGAAAGTTCCCAGTTCACATCCTTACTAGAATTTGTTGTTCCCTGTCTTGTTAATTTTAGCCATTCTAACTGGTGTAAGGTGGTATCTCTTGTGGTTTTGATTTGTATTTCCCTGATGTCATATTTTTTTCATGTGTCTGTTGGCCATTTTTATGTCTTCTTTGGAGAAGTATCTATTCATGTCTTCTGTCTATATCTTGACTAGATTATTTGGTTTTTTGGTGTTGAGTTTCCAAGATCTTTATAGATCTTGGATACCAGCCCTTTATCTGTTATGTCATTTGCAAATATCTTTTCCCATCATGACCTTCTACACTGTAGAAAAAAATGAGACTAAGGAAAGATGTTTCTGTGGGTAAATTCACTTTAACATTTTAAGGTCAGTTTTTCCTCATATTTATTTCCACTGAAGTTGCCAGAGAGACTCACTAAATGGCCTTCAATTCATTTCAATTGTCCCAGTATACCAATAATCAACTATCATCTCCAAGAATGAACCAGGGGTCATTAATCTTATTGTCATGTGATATTTGGAAAATTCTCCTGCCATTCTACTCAGAAAAGCATTAGAAATAAGCAGAAAAGGCCCACAATGGTCTTCCATAAGTTTCCAAAAGATGTCCTGTATTTCTCTGTCTTGCATGCTTTCCTTAACCCAGATTTTTACTAGATGTTTAGCCTTAATAGACCCTTCCACATGGACTTGGCAAGTTTCTCTGGTAGCTAACATAGGGAGCCAATAAAACCAAAACAAGTGCTTTCACTCACCTCTAAAGAAGAGCCACCTTTGGGACCCCAGGGTGGCTCAGTTGGTTAAGCAGCTGCCTTTGGCTCAGGTCATGATCCCAGTGTCCTGGGATGGAGCCCCACATTGGACTCCTTGCACACTGGGAATCTTGCTTCTCCCTGAAACTCCCTCTGTTTGTGCTTGCTCTCTCCTTCCTTCTCTGTCAAATAAATAAATAAAAGCTTTAAAAAAATAACAATAGAGAAGAGGGGCACTTCAGAGCTACCGTCCCTGAGTCGGGGGGAATGAAATGAAGTTAGTTAGCATTTACTATGATGAATGAAGGAGAGCTCATAGAACATGGTCATTTTAGAGATCTCAAGTGCCATCTTGCAGCCTGTGACAGGAACCTGGCTGTCAGCTACTGCTACCTACCATAAAATAACTAGTAAAGCCATAATTTCTTGTTAAAGAGCTCTGTAAGATCCAGTAATACCTTGTCCTGTTGCAAATGAAGTGCAAAGAAAGTATGCCTACTAGTGTCTCTCCTGCTAATTAAATCTGGGAAACCCTTCAAAGGCACTCTGTCCAAAGGTCTTGTCCCACCACTATTTGAAATGCATCACTAGCAGAAGGTGGCCTCGTGGGTGGCTCTGCAATAGGTAATTGCTCATGATAATTGAGTTGGCTGCTATTGTTCAGCAGTTCCCATGAAAGCTGCCCCCCAAAAAGGAAGCTTAGCAAATTCAGTTTCCCCTGCTGGTTATAAAAAATAAAAATAATTAAAAAAAATTTTAAAAACCTCAAACAAGGCAAAGCTTTATGCTTTACTTTCAGAAACTGAAGGAATTTTTCTCACCACATACTGACCTCATCAGGAGTTGTGAACACATTTTGACTTGGAGACTTATAATAATTGTCATATTTTAGAAACACAAACATTGAAAGTTAATCCTTTTTTCTTCCATATTTCGAACTAGTATTTTATCTGCTGCATTTCCAGGCTTTGATCTAATAAAAGTGCTTTGTTTCACATCCCAGAAATTGTATGTAAAATTAAAACTAATCCCATCCACTATGTTTCTTTGCAAATTAAATTAATTATGTGAAATTACCCACTTCCTTCTTCTCTTCTTTCCCAGAGTTTCCCTCGCTCCCAGGCTCTTCTTATAGAACAAAACAAATCATAGCTTCTATCAGCTGTCCTGTTAATTTCTAGCCTTACCAATACCTTCATTTAGACACTTGAGGGAGTTATATGTACCCATCTCCTAAGGAAAATTAAGCTGAGGGTCAGTTCAACACAATCTGTGTCAAATGTAACAGATCATTGAGGAAACCATTATTAAAATGGTGGAGAAGGGGGTGTAATCACTAGTTACATGGTACCTTTGATCACCAGTGCTTAACACAGCAAGACATGCAGCCCACTGAAAGAGGAGAGGCCAAATTTTCGAAATTTACTGCTCTCCCCTACCTTCGTTTACAGGTCCTAAGTACAGCTGGCCAAACACGACTACTTAACCGAATGACATTTGTTTTTCAAACCTTCAAGAATCTTGTTAAAGGGATTCATAATATTTCCTGGATATGAAAATGAAATAATACTTTCAAAATAACATTTTGATGAGTTGAGTGTAAATGAATTAGAAACACACAGTTTAAATTTCCCTTGAAATACACATGGGTTTCAAAATTAAGGGGGAATTAACTTCTTCAAATGTGTTTTCAATTTTGCCTGACCTCAAAAGTTTGATGCATGGTTTGAGATGGCTGGACTAATGCCACTTTTGCCTATCCTTACCATGGGCTTTACCTGAGAAAACATTTTATTTCCAGCTCCCCATGGCCTTCTAATGGTGAATGATATTACTATTATTATCTGTGTTATCTAATCTGCTGTAATAAATATTGTCATGGTGAAAAATTGCAATATTAAAATGATGACCAAGCCTAGCCAATAGCCCTTTGATTTTATACAATATTGGGTGGTACAGAATTCTGAGGCAACCAATCAATGACCTTAGGAAACTTCCAAAAATGGTCTGGGAGTTTTAATTTGGGTAACAAGTAGTTTACATTCTCTTGAGGAGGACATTGGAAATGCTAAAAATTTAAGAAGGACTTTATTGACAAAGCAACTGGAAATTGTGAAATTTTTTTTTAATTTTTAATTTTTATAAACATATATTTTTATCCCCAGGGGTACAGGTCTATGAATCACCAGGTTTACACACTTCACAGCACTCACCAAAGCACATACCCTCCCCAAATTGTGAAATTTTTAATCAGTCTTCTTCAATACCTTTAAAATTCTTGTATAATGCTTATTAAGCAAATGTTTTTTTTTGTTTTGTTTTGTTTTGTTTTTAATTTTTTATAAACATATATTTTTATCCCCAGGGGTACAGGTCTGTGAATCACCAGGTTTACACACTTCACAGCACTCACCCAAGCACATACCCTCCCCAATGTCCATAATCCCACCCCCTTCTCCCAAACCCCCTCCCCCCAGCAACCCTCAGTTTGTTTTGTGAGATTAAGAGTCACTTATGGTTTGTCTCCCTCCCAATCCCATCTTGTTTCATTTATTCTTCTCCTACCCACTTAAGCCCCCATGTTGCATCACCACTTCCTCATATCAGGGAGATCATATGATAGTTGTCTTTTTCTGCTTGACTTATTTCACTAAGCATGATACGCTCTAGTTCCATCCATGTTGTCGCAAATGGCAAGATTTCATTTCTTTTGATGGCTGCATAATATTCCATTGTGTATATATACCACTACCTAACAGGAAGTGTAGACAATACTCCTAGGAAGTCACTGTCATGAAGCATTATAATTACCATCTTCCTTTGTCATTAAGCAGGTTTCAATCTTGTGCAGGCTGCTGTGGTACAGAACATCAAGAACAGACACTCCTGGACCCAATAAGTTCCTTAAGCATCGGCTTCAGAGGAGAACTTGCTGTTGAAACAACTCTGAGTTCCAGAAAAGTAATCTGGTCAAAGGTTCATGGACTTCTCTACCTTGTTGTCTCTGTTCTCAAGACAGGAAATGTTGGGGTGCCTGGTTGGCTCAATGGTTTAAGCCTCTGCCTTCTGCTCAGGTCATGATCTCAGGGTCCTGGGATTAAGCTCCGCACCAAGTTCTCTGCTCAGCGAGGAGCCTGCTTCCCCCTACGACCTGTTTCTCTGCCTACTTGTGATCTCTCTCTCTCTCTGTCTCTGTCAAATAAATAAGTAAAATCTTTTTTTTTTTAAAAAGAAGAAGACAGAAAATGTTAATAATCATGTAACCTGCAACCACCACACCCAAAGAATTTTTTTAAGTTAATTTCAGTTTTGTTTTGTTTTGTTTTAATTAATTTTTTATTTTTTATAAACACATATTTTTATCCCCAGGGGTACAGGTGTGTGAATCACCAGGTTTACACACTTCACAGCACTCACCAAAGCACATACCCTCCCCAATGTCCTCCTACACTGTTGGTGGAAATGCAAGCTGGTGCAGCCACTCTGGAAAACAGCATGGAGGTTCCTCAAAATGTTGAAAATAGAACTGCCCTATGGCCCAGCAATTGCACTATTGGGTATTTACCCTAAAGATACAAACGTAGTGATCCAAAGGGGCACGTGCACCCGGATATTTATAGCAGCAATGTCCACAATAGCCAAACTATGGAAAGAACCTAGATGCACACCCAAAGAATTTTTGAGGCTTCTCTTCTGATTCCAGGCTTGGTCTGACTAAGAGCAAAGAGCAGAAAGAAAGGAGGGCCAGACACTAACGGCATTGTAAAGAAGTAAAACAGAAGGTGAGACAGCCAGTGAGCAACTAGAATTTAACCCCTGGGGAAACATTGGACAGTGTAGTAGATTGATTCTGTCCCCAAGGTGAAGAAGCTGAGGTGCATATACCCCAATTCCCATCAGTCACTGGCTGAAGCTGCTTGGGGGACATGGGGAGAGGGGGTGTGTTATTTCTTAGCTTTCTCCCAGCTCAGCACACCTGGCTCTGCCAGACAGAGAGAACACTCTGGCGGAGACAAAGGGTGGGGTGTGGGGGGGGGGGTGCTGGTAGTTTCAGATTTTGACTGAGAGCACTGATGTTACTGATGTTAAAATAAATTCTTAGGTACCAGCTGGATCCACTCCTGCACTGGGTGCCACATAAGCAAACCAAACTTAGGTAGCTTTCATATTCTTGTAAATTTTCAACTTAACCAGAAGTACAGCGTATCCAGGCAGCCAGTCCCTAGATGTCAAGCCCAGCACTGGGCTCTAGACTTACTTTCTTGTCCCTTATTCATTATTTTTCTCTTCCGTGTTCCTGATTCTTCATTCCAGAATCCTGGCTGCCACCCCATTCTGTAGTTCTCTGGATCCTGGGGAAACAGAGACTGAAGTCTTTTTTTTTTTTTTTAAGATTTTATTTATTTATTTGACAGAGATCACAAGTAGGCAGAGAGACAGGCAGAGACAGAGGGGGAAACAGGCTCCTTGCTGAGCAGAGAACCCGATTCGGAGCTCAATCCCAGGACCCTGGGATCATGACTTGAGCTGAGGGCAGAGGCTTTAACCTACTGAGCCCCAGAGACTGAAATCTTAAATAAAGTTTGCTCATATCACCCAAATTGTCTTTTTAAATCATCTTTAACACTGTTGACAGGTTTTGAGTAAGACCCTGGCAGTGTTTGCTACAGATCGCTCTTAGGAATTTACCACTCATATGCAAGATTTTCCTAACAGAGCCAGCCCTCTGGCCACTTTGAACCTGGGGAAAGCAGCTAGAAGCCATGTGACTCTTCTACTCCTACTAATCTTAGTTCTCTTATACTGTTGAAGAAATATCACTCTTGTCTTTTCAAAATGTTTCCAAATTAATCGTCTTTTTTTTTTTCTGGATTCATGTTGAATTGATCATTCAAAAGATAGTGACTTTGATTTTGCTATACCTCAACCTAGGCTGGTTCCTAAATTATCCTTTAAGTTCTATCAGTCCAACTCTATCTCAACTATATAAATTGGGATGTTCCAGAGGTGGTGAGGTTATAGTGTGGTGGTGGTTTGGGTGTTGACCTGTGGGGAGTATGACCCTTCATTCTGTGGCATGTCATGGCTTAGCATAGAGTTCTAGACTGGGTACCAGTTTGGTTTGAGAAACCCAACTGTTTCAGTGGTAGGAACACCATTTGTTTCCCCACGTCCTAGAAGATAGAAGACATACAAAATAAATACTCATGAGACCAGGCTGTAATGGTGGAACAGGAAAAAACAAGGTCTCTTTACTTTTTTCCCACCTCAGAGCCCAGGTCTTGTCTGTGTATCCCTTAAGATGGATGTGGCTTATGGCTGACATAGTCCCATGACCTCTCCTGGACCACACCTCAGTCTGGCTGTGCAGGATCACATGTGGCAAGAAAGTCTCATAAATTAGAAACAGAAGGTAAATAATAGCAGAGAGAGTCTGATGAGAGCTATACTGCCTGGCCCCCGGCCCCTTCTGTGGACTTCCAGTGGCCTTACAACTAGAGAAGACAGCCAAGAAGTCCAGTATGGAAGAGTGCAAGAGAAAAATCAATGGCAACTTAAAAATAGAGAGAGATAAGCATAGAATTTGCCTCCTACCAGCACTGGATACTGGGTTGCTCGAAAAGTTTGTCCTGAATCAGATGCATTGGTTCTGTCTGGGAGTGTGTTCAAAATGCACATTCTTGGGCTTCACCTGTGGAAGATCAGATCTATGGAGCAGAATTATGGGAATGAAACCCAGAAATCTGTGTGTTAAAAAGCCCTCCAGGGTAATCTGATACTTTCTTAGCCTGGAGAATCATTGCTTAAAGAAGAAAAACAAGTGAGAAAATAAAATCAAAGTTATATGTTGTATTTAGTGATATAGGCACTTAAATTAACAAGTACATAAAGTTTATCTGCAGTATCACAATGTTTCTTTTAAATTAGTTCCTTTGTTTCCAGAGCTCTGAATTATACTCAGGTAATCCAAACCAGATACAGCTCAACCCAGATGGACCCCATCCATCACTCAGAAGCTTGGGCAAGGGGGTTACCCTGGAGGAGTCTACGCCATCACCAGTTACCCATTATTACACCAGTGGGACCTAGATAACAACTTTTCCAATTTCAGGATTAGCAGAGATTACTTTCCTATATTTTCAAATGAGGAATCCATGCCAGTTTATGGACCTGCCAAAGAAGATCTTTTCCCCAATAACTAAATGGAAATTAACAATGATAGGCTAGTAATTATCTTGTATAAGGATTACACATCGATGGCCATTATCTTTTTGGTGAAAACTTCTGAAAATATAGGTAGTATCTGCTTCTTGAAGATTACTTCCTCATGTAGTTACAGGTTAATCAACTATTAATGCAATTATGATTTGTGTGGAAAACTTTAAAGATTGAGTCCCTACCCTCCAGATTTCTTTAACTAATATATTGTTTCTCAATATGCAGTGTGCATGCAAATCTCCTGGACATCTTGCTAACAGGCAGATCCTGACTGAGTAGGTCCTAAATGGGACCCAGTGTTCTGCACTTCTAATGAACTCCTAAGGATGCTGATGTTACTGGCCCACAGACCACACTCTGAATACTGAAGGTCTTATAGAACCATCTAGATGATGCAGGCACAAGGACCTTAACTTCTCTTTCTTGAATAAAATATGATGTTGTGGCTCTTAGCAGCTTGGAAGTGAAGAGTTTAAAATATATCTAGCTATGTGGAGTTTGCTAAGAAAAACTGGGTAATTTCAACATTATTGATTAAGATGAAGAGGAGAAAAAAGAAGGTCATTATTCAATATGCACATGTGCAAACAAGTGATTTCTATAACTGATGCTGAAAGTACGAGGCTGGACTTTACTGTCTTTGCTGCCAGTGGCTGCCTACCTTTGGCTTGGCTTGTTCTTTATCATGACATGACAATCTCAAAAAAAAATAAAAAAGAAGAAGAAGAAGTCCTAAGAATATACTTTTCTCAAATTCTTGTGCCAAAGCTGTTTGTTTTTAGGTATTCTACAAAGCTTTGCCATTCTTTAAGAATTTCAAATGTTTAATTTTTAATTTTCATAGTATAATCAATTGTAATTTTCTTTTTAGATTTTCTCATGTTCTTTGTTTTCCTAAATAATTGCCCAGCTGAACTCCTTTGTCCCACTTCTCCATGCCTTCCAGAAGCTGGTCATCAGAAGTTTAATTCTGGAGTTACAATGACTTCATTTCTGGTCTCCTACAAATGGCTGCAGGATCTTGGACACATGTGCTAAACTCTCTAGTCTGTTACTTGCTCACTTGTGAAATGGGGGTAATATTGATACCTATCTCAAAGTGATCTTGTTTGGCACCAATATGCACATGTGATCACTAATGCCAAGTCAGGTACCTGGTAAGAACCCAATAAATTTAGTGATTGTTGTCATTATACCATCTAGTACAAGAAAATGACAGATATTCTGTAGACATGGAGCAGATAATTTCCAACTGTATCTAGAAAAGAGACATTTGCCACCAGTGCAAACTGGTCTATGCACGTGGATATAGGAACTGATGACAAAAATGCCTGCCCAATGCAAATTGTTCATCCTTCTCTTTTCTCTCTATCCTTCCAAAGCTGCTAACCAATTCATTAGCTAAGTTTCAGGATCTAGCAGTTGGAACTCCCTTAGCCACTAACTTCTTGGTGCCCTAGTTGGATGCTTAGAAATAGATGTGAGCACATGGATAAGGCAGGGTTGAGTTTATAAAACAGGTCATATTGTAAATATTAACATTGGCAGCCAAGATTGTAGTGTCCTTCACTCATACTTGATTATAAGAATAGTTAAAATGTTTATTTCTCTTATCTGCAGCTATTTCTCAAAGTTATTTATATAAAATAGTATAATCCCCAAGATGGACCAGCCCTACATACACTCAGTTTTGACATTCACATCATGACTGATAACTTTTAGAATGTGAATAATCAGGTCCTTATCTTCCTGTGTATTTGCTAGTTTAGTTGAAAATAAACAGGAACATAACAAATAGATCTACTTTTCCAACTAAGTGTACTAGTATTTTTACCCACTATATGTCATATGCTGGAGTTAGAGTGAATATGAAATCAATCAATTACATCTCAAAATATAAAACGTGATGCCAACACAATACAGGGTCATGCCTGCTTCTTTGAAGTAATTACTTCCATTGACTTTCACTTCTTTGTAAAATGTGATCATTTCACCAGAGCTTAAATGAGATAAAATTTGCTTTTGCATTGTTCATGAATTGTCAGTTTGCCAAACCATGAAACAATCAAAAAATTGTTTGCTGATATTAAAACAAAACATACAATATGTCGTTTGCAAATATCTTCTCCCATTTATAGCAGCAATGTCCACAATAGCCAAACTATGGAAAGAACCTAGATGTCCATCCACAGATGAATGGATCAAGAAGATGTGGTATATATACACAATGGAATACTATGCAGCCATCAAAAGAAATGAAATCTTGCCATTTGCGACAACATGGATGGAACTAGAGCGTATCATGCTTAGCGAAATAAGTCAAGCAGAGAAAGACAACTATTATATGATCTCCCTGATATGAGGAAGTGGTGATGCAACAGGGAGGCTTAAGTGGGTAGGAGAAGAATAAATGAAACAAGATGGGATTGGGAGGGAGACAAACCATAAGTGACTCTTAATCTCACAAAACAAACTGAGGGTTGCTGGGGGGAGGGGGTTTGGGAGAAGAGGGTGGGATTATGGACATTGGGGAGGGTATGTGCTTTGGTGAGTGCTGTGAAGTGTGTAAACCTGGTGATTCACAGACCTGTACCCCTGGGGATAAAAATATATGTTTATAAAAAATAAAAAGTTAAAAAAAAAAAAACATACGTATTCTTATCACTCAACATTTCTACTCTTAGGTATTTATGAAACAAAATATGTGCATATTTCAATAAGACATGTATGAGACAGTTGATTTTAACATTATTTGAGAGAACCCCAAGATATAAAATATCCCAAATGGATCAACTCTAAGTTAATAAATACACTGTGGTGCAGTAATAGGATTGAATCTTTGGTGGCCATGGGCAAGAATGAACTCCAGCTACATAGAGTGAAGTGGATGAACCTCACACACTGTTCAATAAAACAAGCCATATCACAAACCATGTGATACATAAGTAGCAAAAGAAATCCTTAGTGCTGCAGTCAGGATAGTGGTTGCTCTTTGGAGAACCCTACATAGAAGGTGATAAAGACCAAGTGCTTCTGGGGACTGGTAATGTTCTGTTTCTTAATTTGGGTGCTCACTATTCAATATTATTCAATTTGTGAAAATCCATTGAGTTGTAAACTCATGATTTGTACACTTTTCCTAAAAAATTCCATTTGAAAATTTCACTGAGAGGGGTGCCTGGGTGGCTCAGTCATTAAGCGTCTGCCTTCGGCTCAGGTCATGATCCCAGGGTCCCAGGATCAGCTCCCTTCTCGCTCTCCCACTCCCCTTGCTTGTGTTCTGTCTCTTGCTGCACCTCTCTGTGTCAAATAAATAAATAAATTCTTAAAAATAAAATTTGAAAATTTCACTGAGAAACTTGACTAATATCATGGTTTCAGGGTTAATCTGAAATTTTGTTTTTGTTGTTGATTGAAATATTCAACTGACCCAGTCATATAGTATTGTTCACTCACCAGTAGTCTTAGGGGTCAACACTGTGGCCTTGACTTTTGACCATCTTCCATCCCAGCCTAATCACCCACCAGAAGTATCAAAGCAACAAGCCCACTGAGAAACAGTCACATAGTCTCTTTAATATTAGAAAAATGTAGAAGAGGAAAATTTTTGCAAGTTTTACAAATAATTTAATAGCTTTGCAGCAAGCAATTTTTTTCGCATTACTCTTTGCAGTTCTCATTGCCTTTTTTTTAGTAGTATCTTGAAAACAGTGGGATTTATGCAGATGTCAATCAAATGCTAGTTGGCAAATCAATGGGGGCATTGCAGTAGTAAAAAGCAACACCCTTAGCAAAGCTCTATAATGTTGTTGTTTCTTTTTTTGCTATGCTGCTGCTGTTCAAATACCTTTTGAAACAGAACACAAGTTTTTGATCTTCCTTTAGCAAGATCTTAAGCAAGATTGTTTGACATGCACAGCTTTCAAAGGCAACAAAACCACCATCATCCAAATGCATTTTTCTCTTAGCCTTTTCTCCCCAAATGTTTTGTAGCATCATATTGAGATACTAGGGGACATCTACATCTTAGCTGAGTCAACAGTTTTGCTTCAGCATCTGTCATGAGTTTCAGGTCTCTCTCTTGTCTTCTCTTCCTGTGTCTCACTGTGTTTCTCTTAGTTTCTTGAGGGTTCCTTGTCACCCATCCTCACTAAAACCATGAATAGCAGCTAAAATCTGTGAAGATAGGCATGGCAATATAAAAGAAGATGAGAGAATTTAAATCTGAATGCATGTATGTGGACGATATAATCAATAGCTACTGCCTATGGTAGGCATTTTTACCTCTGTTATTTACAATCCAATGGAGGAACAAATTTGGACCTACGAGTCCATAATTTGTCTATATATCATCACTCTATAAATGAAATACATTTGTCTTTCATTATTGCTGATTTTATGAAAACATTTACTGCATTGCCAGACGCTTAGTACATTCTAACATCAGCTACAGAATACTTCTACAAAAAGAAAATCTAGAAGTGAAATTAATCTTGTCTACTCAACAAATATTTATTTAGTACCTGGTATGTATCAAACACTGTTCCTACAAATACAGCAAGAAGAAAGAAAGAGGGTGGCTCAATCAGTTAAGGGTCTGATTCTTAATTTTGGTTCAGGTCATGATCTCAGGGTTGTGAGATTAAGCCCCACATCAAGCCCCATCATGGGCATGAAGTCTGAGTAAGATTCTCTCTCTCTCCCTCTCCCTATGCCACTCCTTCTGTAAAAAAGAAGAAGGAAGAGGAAGAGGAGGAAGGGAGGAAGAGAAGAAGGAAGGAAGAAAAGCAATTAACACCTGGTTCCAACATATGAATTATGAGAAAACATAAGACCTTCTTTCTGAGATGGTTACCATCTTGGACTTAAGTTGCAAATCAACAGGGAAAGTCATGGGTCATCAGTCCAGCCAGTTGGCTCATGCAAAACAATTTTGGCAATCATATTGGAGGTAGATTGAACAACCAGATGACCTCATATCTTTTCCTATAAGCACTTGAAACAAAAGTGGCTGCACCCAAGTGCCACATAGGTTTTTGGATTCTGTGGCTGCCAAAGTCAGAAACATCACTGCTTGAGTGTGGAGAGAATTTGAGTAGCAGAAGTACTCTGCTGGAGGGAAAAAAAAAATCAATCAATTAATCTATGGAATTGTTCCTCTGACAGAAGGAATACAATGATACAAGCATCTGTTTCCTTGCCTCTTGCTTTCCAACTGCTGGCTCCAGAGGTACCTGTGAATTAGACAGTTAACACAACAGTTATATGTGGCATTGAGGAATATTTTGTAGTGTTAAAAAAAATCTATAGCACTTAAATTTATACATATGAAAATGCTATTAGGTGATCATCATATTGGATGCTGGAATTGTGACTTATTATATTTTATAAAGATATATTAAAAAGATTTGGCTACATAGTCATAGATTTTAAATGTCAGCTTTATTCAAACAATTTGAAAGATTATAGATGGAAAATCTATGATAATGGTGCTGACGTGGTTGGTAAAGTAAGAGATGTAAGGCCACAAATTTGGCTGAAAACCAGAAGAGTTCCCTGTGTCATGCGTGGCACATGTTTTGAATTTGTTACTATGAGACATGGTCTCAGCTGGGCCAATAGCAATGACATTCTTTGGAACGATTAAAAATTGTATGTGACATTTTCTGGACTTACCCCAAAATAGAACATCTTGATGAAACACTATCAATTTTGACTTCATGATTTCTCTTGGTTACACAAGGGGTATGCTGACTGAATGCAGATAAAGAAATCAGATTTAATTTAGACAAGACACAAAATGCATCAGAAAAGCTAAGTGAAAAATAGAAGATGCCCAAATAAAGAATGAAGCACAGTCTTTGAAAGAAAATGATATTATTTTTGAATTTCCACTATCCAGAGTTATTTGGTATGAACTGTGGTTACTATTAATGTTAGAAATATCTTACAAAAATAGATCCAAGTTTGGTTATTTTACTTTAAAAGGATTTTTAAAAATTTTAGATAAAATCAAAGTGCATGTGAACTATGCAGCTTCTAGGGGAAAAAAGCAGAAAAATTGAATAAGGAAACAAAATATTTGCAATTATGAAAAAGATTTAAGCAAAAGATTTTGAAATAAACTTCCAGAGTATTTGATGGACACTCTATTATGTGCTTATAGACAGATTTTGATAAGCTGAATAATAGCCAACTTTTTTCTTCGTTTTTCTTTAGAATATTCCTTGCACTGAAAAATTTGACAGAAGAATCTGAGAATCACATACTTCTTCATGGATTTAGATATTGTGCTAAAAGAAGTTAATAGTTTACTATATGTGATAGTAATCCAAAAGGTAACATTAACATATTTTAACAATGACAATATCATCTCATGGATGATAGCATTACAATATTTGAATCTGATACATCAACTTCACTCTTTATTCCCCATCCAAATATCTTTTGAAGAATTGTATTGAAAATCCATTTGCTTGGCCTTAGCAGAGGAAAGTCTTTCAATACTGAAATAATTTTTAGGAACCTAGTGAAGAACCACAATGACTGGAGAAAGCTGCCAATTCAACATTGTTTTCTATAAGACACAAATTCTATAAAAATCTTAACTAAAAAATAGAATAAATGATTTTGCTGATTTATTTCAGCAAAATCATTTATTCTGTTTTTCAGTAGAAGAAATAGAAGAAACTCTTCTATTTCTAGGGAAGAAACTCTTAAGAATGAGTAATGTACAATTTATGAATTGTGTGTGCCTTTGCTTTACTACACATCTAAATATCATTGGCAGATTCATAATAATAATTAAATTTAACCATCTTTGATTTTTTTTCAGTGTTCAAGATTCATTGTTTATGCACCACACCTAGTGCTATATGCAACACATGCCCTTCTTAATACCCACCACCAAGCTCACTCATCCCCAAACTCCCTCCCTTCCAAAACCCTCAGTTTGTTTCTCAGAGTCCATAGTCTCTTATGCTTCCTCTCCCCCTCCAATTTACCCCAATTAACCTTTCCTTTCCTTCTCCTAATGTCCTCCATGTTATTCCTTATGCTCCACAAGTGAAATCATATAATTGGCTTTCTCTGCTTGACTTATTTCACTCAGCATAATCTCCTCCAGTCCCGTCCATGTTAATACAAAAGCTGGGTATCCATCCTTTCTGATGGAGGCATAATACTCCATTGCACATATGAACCATATATGGATCATATATTCATCTGTCAAAAGGCATCTTGACTCTTTCCACAGTTTGGTGATTGTGGCCATTGCTGCTATGAACATTGAGGTACGGATGAACCTTCTTTTCATTACATCTGTATCTTTGGGGTGAATACCCAGTAGTATAATTGCACGGTCATAGGGAAGTTCCATTTTTAGTTTTTTAAGGAATTTCCAAAGCAGCTGCACCAGTTTGTATTCCCACCAACAGTGTAAGAGTGTTCTCCTTTCTCCACATCCTCTCCAACACTTGTTTCCTGTCCTGATAATTTTGACCATTAAACTGATGTAAGGTGCTATCTCAGTGAGGTTTTGATTTGAATTTCCCTGATGGCTAATGATAATGAACGTTTTTTCATGGGTCTGTTAGCCATTTGTATGTCTTCTTTGGAGAAGTGTCTGTTCACGTCTTCTGCCCATTTTTTTGACATGATTATCTGTTTTTTTGGGGGGGGGTGTTGAGTTTGAAGAGTTCTTTATAGATCTTGGATATCAGCCCTTTGTCTGTAGTGTCATTTGTAAATGTCTTCTCCCATTCTGTGGGCTGCCTCTTTGTTTTGTTGACTTCTCCTTTTCTGTGCAGAAATATTTTATCTTGATGAAGTCCCAAAAGTTCATTTTCACTTTTGTTTTTTCTGCCTTTGGAGACATGTCTTGAAAAAAGTTGCTATGTCCAATGTCGAAGAGGGTACTGCCAATGTTCTCCTCTAGGATTTTGATAGATTCCTGCCTCACGTGAGGTCCTTCATCCATTTCGAGTTTATCATTGTGAATGGTGTAAGAGAATGGTGGAGTTTCAATCCATCTTTGATATTTTGTTGACATTCTGTCACATAAAAACCATAGTGGACATATATTTTTCTAATTTATCATTATGAAGATGCATTTGTCAGTGTGGAAGAATAGAAATTTTATTTCATAGCTGCCAAGTTGGATTTGTAACTTCCAAACATTGCACCCATGGGCTGTGGGCCTCCACTTGCACCACCTCCCCCTTGGCCCTGTATGTGTTAGGAACAGGCTTAGCAAACATCCAAGTAAATGGAAGGCAACTCTTATAAACAGGACTTTAATTCTTCACATTGGAAATTTAAGAATTAACAGAGCAACTTTCCAGAAGAGTCCATGAACACATGGGCAGCTAGATAAAAGACTAACTGCTAAGCTCATTTGAAAATATCATTAAAGATGAAATTCTTCAGTTAAGCCACATTTCTGTTAGAAACATCCTGCCTGACTGGGTCCCAACGAGTCACTAAATTCCCAGTCGTGGCTGCCCTGCAACTATCCTTAGCATCCCCCAAGTTTCCAAAGGGTGACATCCCTCCCACCACAGCTTTTCCAGTTTCTTCCATGCTCTATGTCCTTTTCTTCTCCATCCACTGTCAAAATGAGCTCACTTTTGCCCAATTTTCCCAGCCCCCAGATCCTCTGAGTTTCCAGATGCCATTTGCTCCTCAATGGTGACACAGGTCTGTTTCATGCATTTACCCATCCAGATAACCTTCCCTTTCCCCCATGTCTATTTGAGATATCTTTATTCTTTCTTTTTTCATATAAATTTTATTTTTTTCAGTGTTCCAAAATTCATTGTTTATGCACCACATCCAGTGCTCCATGAAATCATTACATGCCCTCCTTAATACCTACAACCAGGTTCACCCCCCTCCCCTCCAAAGCCCTCAGTTTGTTTCTCAGAGTCCACTGTCTCTCATGGTCTGTCTCCCCCTCTGATTTCCCCCACTCACTTTCTTTCAAGAGTCTTTAACATGGAGGGATAATGAGCAAAGGAATTTCAGGAGTTCCGAGGAGTGGCTTTCAGATCTCCTAAGCATGGTATGAGCAGCACTCCAAGATGTGGGCAATTAACACAGCCCTGCAGGACTCTGGGTTCCTTACGGTCAACAAGTGGAGCAAATCAGAGCAAACCTGGCATGGTGGAATTGTGCATCCAGCACACATTTGGAGAGTAGAGTAAGGAAGTAGAGAGGACAGAGAGGTATGCCCTCCAGAAGTTCAAGGTCCCAAGGGTCCAGCCATGCTTATCTGATCTCCCCTTACTGCCTTTCCCAGAAACCCACTGTCTTTGCTCAAAAATCTTTGAAACACAGAGATCCAAAACTGGCACAGTGTAAGGTTTAAGGTTGGTTCAAAACTTCAAAACCCATAAAGTTGGACAGAGTTCTGAACCCCTCAAAACTCACATTCCTTCAGAAAGGTCATTTGAGTTAATTGCCAAATATGCTGAGTTTACCACAGAGTACTTGGTAATTGTTTTACATCAAAGATCATGTAATGTTTGTTTTTTGGAATTACACAGTCCCAATTCATTTCACGCATTCATATTTTACTGCTTATTCACCCCATTCTATAGATGAGAAGATTTCTTTTTTCCTTTATTACTCCATCCTGAATTTTGGCTCACTCTTATTTTCAGAGGTCATTCCAAACATGAAGGGATGAAGTTATGCAATCCTTACTAATCCTGACCATGTACTTCCAACCCATGAACATGGTTCTTATTATCAACCCCAAATCACTGGCGAGCACCAGTGTCACTGGAATAAAAATAACTTGGACTAAGAATGATTATTAAGAAAAGCAAAAATCTTTGTTAGTAAGGCTGTAGCCAGCAAGATCATGATTTCCCTTTGTTTCTGGATCAAACAGTCCAGATATCAACATTGGAACATTTTTTGAAATGCTTTGCAGTTGTATAATTTCCTGCAGCTGCCTAGCCTGTTAATGATAATGAATTTAGAACAAATTGCTCTTATGTGACCTCTGTATAGTGTTGACTTGCATTGGTAAATTATCTGAGTCTGAAAATACTCCCATCCAAAACACTACCATATTATGAGTGTCCATACAAACTGATAAGGTTTTATCCCAGGAGCTATGCATCAGTGAAGTTCAAAGGCTCTGGAGCCTGATGTTAAGCTGCATTTCCCTTTATTCAGGTTCTGACTTGGGGTATGGAAGCAGCAATTTTTAGGGAACACTGTGTTGTTCAATAAAAGGGAAATGCATCAGAATCTTGCACGCTTGGGATGGGTGGTGAACATTTGTGTTCTGATGTCAAGAAGGCATTGTTTTCTGGGCACACTAACTGTGAGGCTGGGTTAGCTTTGAAATGGTCACCAGCACACATAGATGTTCTTCCCTCACACAAAAACTGAGAGAAACTAATTTTGGGAGAATTTTAAATTAACTTTTTAACTAGTGTGTGATCAAAGGCAAACATTTTGCCTGCATGGGGCAAAAAATTAAAAGGACCCTTCCAAGTTTACTGGCCAGAACATCACTTGGGCATGAAGCTAGAGATGAAGAACGGAGGCAAGTGGGGGAAGAGAAAAAGAACCAAGGTCTGAAACCCTGATGTTTGGGAGCCAAAATCTGGGGAAGTTTATGAAGAACAGAATTTAGGAGTTAGTGGACAAACTTGATGTTGGCTGGAACTTGCTCCCCAGAAAGGAAAGCCCTCATCTCCTGTGGGAACATTGGGACATAGGATAACACTGTAACCATTATGTTTCCTCTTCTAGAATTTTGATGCCAAAGATGTTTACATATCTTCACAGTACAGTGCAGAGTCAAGAAGGCTGTTTCATTATCCCAAGCTCATTTCATTATCCCCTTCCTGTTTAAGTTTGTGCAATTTTTTTTCATTCAAATGCCGCCCAAGGTACCCCCCCCCACCCAGTGGTGAGGCACCCAGACACCTATGGCTGCACCACTCTTCAAGTGAAGGAAAAAAAAATCATAATCAGGGCCTCAGTCTTCCCCTTTTGGCCTTCCATCCTGGAATGCTAATTTAACAAAAGCCGTGGTGTTAGAAGGTGTTCTGTTTCACACAGCTCTGGGTCAATTCCCAAGCCTCTCACCTTCCAAATAAAAGCAATTCTTTCCCATTCCCATTCACTTCCAGATCCAGAAATCTGCTCCCTATTTTCTGGGCAAATTGCCTGCTGAGGATATGTCTGCAAATGTGGTGTTCTCGCTGATATTAAATGGGGGATTGCAGTGACTTCAGCAGGTCTCTGTTGCCAGGAGACCTTTGTGACTTGTAGCCAATAAAATCATATTTGCAATTTCTCTCCTCGTCAGCTGGGCTGTGAGCAGCTTGCAGCATGGCAGCACAGTGGTTGAGAGGTAGCCTCTGAAAATAGAAGGTATGAGCACAGGTCCTGACTACAGCACATGTGAACTATGTCAAGGCAGGTCCCAAAACTCTAGATGCCTGAATTCCTTCATCTCCAAAGTTGTGTTAGGACAAAAGTGGGTTTCACACAAAATGCTTAGAGCAGTGCTGGGCACAGGCAAGCTCTCAAGGCCCTGCCTTTGCTATAGGGCCTTGTGATCAAGGACATGGGAGTGGCTTTCCAGCAGAAAGACAGGCAGTCACTATGACAACTGAGGGACAGTGGAAGACCCTGGCACAGAGCACACCCTTGCTCAGTGGTGATTCTGGCCATTACTAGTTATTATTAGTAAGGCCCTCCCCTTATTATGTTACACTGTGTCACAGCTCAGATGGGAGAAATGACTTTGTTAATCTCCAGATGGGACCTGTGGTGTCACTTTATACCTACTTCCACTCTACTCTTTAAACCATGATCAACTATACAGGACGCAGACAAGGAATGTACCCAGAGCACCAGCAAATCAGAAGCATGAAATTTAAAAATGAAAAATAAATTAAATTAAAAGAAAAAAAAAGAAAGAAAGGAGGATAAGGTGGTGGCAATGAAAGAAGGTTTAGCTTCAAGGCACATAGCCAGAAAATACAGAGGAGCTATCTGAATTTCTGTAAGGATACAATTAATGCTGTGGTTTACGTTTCCATATGCCTTGCAGGAACCCATGGTTTGAGGAAATTCAGGCACCTAGAGTTTAGGGTATTGGCCCTATCACACACAGCTCATGTGTGCCAGAGTCTGGATCTGTACCTGGAGGTTCTAGAACCTGATGCCACCGGTGGTCTTCCTGTCCCCTTGCCTTGCTCTCCAAAGCATGTCTCAGACTTCCAGCCTTCTGTCCGGATCTGCATTCTTTTCATTGCCTAAGGTTTTCCAGCCATTGGGTGGGTTGATCCCCAGCTCCCTTTCCCTTTGAGTAGAGTAAACCTGAGGGCAGATTCTGTAGAATTGCTCCCAGAGTTTTCCAAAAGAGTTGAGCTCCAGCTCAGTCATAACTGGCTTCATGGTGCTCTTTTTTGTTTGTTTGTTTGTTTGTTTGTGTTTTTTGGTTTTTTTAATTTTTTTTCAATTTATTTATTTTCAGAAAAACAGTATTCATTATTTTTTCACCACACCCAGTGCTACATGCAATCTGTGCCCTCTATAATACCCACCACCTGGTACCCCAACCTCCCACATGGTGCTCTTTTGATGGGTGGATTTCCTTTTTATTTCTGGGTCACTTCCTTATTCCCCTGCCATATTTCTTTCACAGCTAAGATGAACAACTTACACTCAAATCCTTGTCCCAGCATTTGCTCCTGAAGGATCCCAGATTAAGAAAAATCAGGAGTCCACCCTTTTGGACTCTGTTTCATCTACGGCCTTTGAGTGTTAGTGCCTGGTACAAGCTCCCACTGGTGTGAGGGGCCAAACCCCACACCCCACTTGCTCTAGGCTGATGTTACCCACCAGCTACCACCATGGGCATTCACGACTCAGGGACACTTAGTTCACATTCCCCAGGTTGTACCTGGCCCCTCCACTATGTACTTCCACATCTATTTCCGTCTTAACAGAATCTTTGCCCTATACTCAGGTTAGGATGGATGGGTGACATGCTTACAAGAAGTGCATTAGAAAAGATATGAAAGGGTGTGTTTACAGCATCCACATCCATTAATCCAGAACATGCCTGTCATAAGCTTATCATCTCTCAATTAGCCAAGTGCAACTACACAGACATGGATGATGCCAGCCTTTAATTAAGGTCCTACAGAAAAATGTAAGCACTTCTGTCAAGAGTTTCTTTACTAATTTTCAGCCTAGTATATTTCCTCAGAAAGCCAGGTATCATTGTCCCTCAAAACAGTGCACCTTGTGTTAATGGATATTGGTAGCAAAGTTATATCAAAGTATATCTGAAATAACAGAATTAACTAAACACCTATTTATTTCCCAAGGACTCAAAATTGTGTATGTCACTTTGAATCTAACATGAAATAGATGATGTATTTAAAGGCCATGTGGCTCTTTCAATTAAACACACACACACACACACACACACACACACACATTTCACTGAGTGACTCAGCACTTTGAAAATGTTCTCACAAAACTAACATAATATTCTGTTTCTCAGAGTGTTCCTCCAAGGATCACCTGCAGAGAAAGGAGAATAATTATTACATTTTTGGGGGCCAAGACTGAAGCTACCCTCAGCTATAACCTCCACACCCATTTGTGGTCTCATGTATTTTAGGAATATGTACATTTCCTTATTTGTGTTAATATCAAATTCTCTTTGGAATTGCCTTCAGATAAGTTGACAACTCAATATTCCATGGAAGCTGGTAGAATATGTTTCTTCATTGGAAACTTCAAGAGAGTTTTCAGAGGTCACACACAAACAGCCTATCCATGTGTGTATGTGTGTGTGTGTGTGTGTGTGTGTGTGTGTTTGGTTTAGCATTGGATTTTTTAAATGATTTAAATTAGTAAATAACTATAGTAGTTGAACAATTAAGAGCTTTCAAGTAAAGAGTTCAAATTTCTGTTTTGTTTTGTTTTTACTGTTTTTTGAAAATCAGAAGATCTATCTGGAATTAAGTGTTATATTCTCTAAATGCCATTGTCCTCCAGGTCAACACAGTCTCCATCATACCCTGACTCCTCACACCCATCTGTGATTCATGAGAAATCTCTGGAAGCCACCGAGTTTATAAGCCCTGATATCCTGGCACTGCCCTGTCTACATACAAAACACCCTGAATAAGTGGCACACAGAAGAGAGCAGACCCCTGTTCTCCTCTCACTACCTCCATGACAGACTGTTCTCTTAGCTCTTTATAAATGCTCACCTGGTTTCTCATGGGTCAGAGAACTGCTTGCTGCCTGAAACTCAATGGCTGCTCAGTACTGAATACCAAATGAATAAACCTTTGCAAAACACCACTTTGAATGTGGCAACCCCTGACCAGTAACATTTTAGGATTCCCCCAATATTTTCCCCCAAAGCTTCGAGGACATCAAGCAAGTGGCAAATTGTCAAGTGCTGCTCAGAGTATGGATGGCCTGACCACTGCCAGGATGCTAAGTGCCTGCTACTGGTTTACAGCCAGGTAAGCAACTGAGAGCAAATGCACTTAATTTTTTTTAATTTAATTTTATTTTTTCAGCGTTCCAAGATTCATTGTTTATGCAATTTGACCTTGTTGTAATATCCCAGTGCATTATCAACATACTCTATTGAAATGAAAACAAACAGTGTGGATGTTGTGATCTTAGGGAGATTACTATGTGCTACAAGTGGGGCCCTAGTCATGTGCAATAGGACCACACATTGATACACATGTTTAAAAAGGGAAAAAAAAGAAAAAGTCCAAAATGGAGTCATTTGCTTCCCACAGGAGCAAACCAAGACTTATTTACAGTTTCAACCTATCCCAGGAATGTGACCTTTCAAAAGTCAATCTGAAATTTCCTGATCACCACCAGTGAGGTCATTTGTAAGAGAAATCCTGCCATCCCTTCCACCCAAAAAGATGTCTTGGGCTTGAAACAATCCTTTTTTTTTTTTCTTTTGCTAATAACTTCCTTGCCCCACCTTCCTACCTATAAAAACATTCCATTTTGTACAACTCCTCGGAGCATCCTTCTACTTGCTAGATGGGATGCTGCCTGATTTATGAATTGCTTAATAAGACCAACTAGATCTTCAAAAGTACTAAGTTGAATTTTGTTTTTAAACACATGATAGATCGGAAATTTTCAAAAACTAGTCCCTCACCACGTTAAGAAACAATGGATTCGTAGCTTCTCAACAATCACTGGTGAATGATTGAAAATTAAATCAGATATAAGCACACAATGGCATAAACACAACAAACCATGTTAGATACAGCTATGCTATAACTGTGGTATGACTGTGATAATGCCTGCCTTTGAAAACAATTTTATTCCATTTTCTTAAAGTTTGTTCTTTTGTTTGTTTAATCTCTACCCCTCAACACGAGGCTTGAACTCATGACCCTGAGATCAAGAGTCACACGCTCTTCCAACCAAGCTAGCCAGGTGCCCCACATTCCATTTTGAGGCCACTTTTTCCATTTTGAAACAATCTTCCAGGTAGAACTCTTCACAGGAACACATTTCTTCTGCATACTCACATACCAAGGTACACGAAGAACTCACGTGGAGAATTATGAAGTTCATCTTGTCTTTCAGGTAAGCACTGAATTCTTCCAGTGTTTTCTAACTAAGATTAGGAATTAGGCCCCTTTTATTGTCAGAGAACAATTGCATGACTTTTCATTGCCATTGTTAATGATTTATGCATCCTGACACAACTTCCCATTCCACATGGCTACAGAAGACATTCATGTAAGTACTTCTGGGTAATAAGGTGGAGTCTGAGCTATGAGCTAGACAGGTAGTCATCCCCTGCATTGTTCCCCTGTGGAGAAATCCCAGATGATGGCCACAGCACGGCGATGGCTAGTGATGTGAGAAAATATTCTCTAAATACCTGAGATATAAGAGAAGCTATTTTAGAACTCTTTTGAAATCAGCATGACTATATAGAAACTTTGTTTAAACCAAAATCCTGATTTATAGGGGTACCTGGGTGGCTCAGTGGCTCAGCATGACCTCTGCCTCAACTCAGGTCATGATCTCAGGGTCCTGGGATTGAGCCCCACATGGGACTCTCTGCTCAGCAGGGAGCCTGCTCCCCACCCCCACCTGTCTCTCACTTGTGATCTCTCTCTCTCTGTGTCAAATAAATAAATAAATAAATTTAAAAAAAAAAATCCTGATTTATGGCTCACCATGCATGCACTGTACACCTGCTTTGTGAATAGTAGCCTAAAGGAAAACAATCCTGTCCTTAAGATAGAGATCAATATTCTTAATCTCTGCATTCCTTGACATTAAACTTGTGATTCCTGCCTATATGGTCATCTGTAATCTTTCAAGCTTTTACAAGATGTAAAAAAGTATATCACCCTTGAAAACTATTCATTCTTCAGAGCACTATCTTTCCTGTGAAGTGTGTTTCCCAAGCAGCCATCCTCACTTGAGCTCAAAGGTTTGTTCATTTTGTTCCAACAGCACAGTTTGCCAAAGTGACAGCTGTGTTTGCGCTCTAATATCTCATCTTTCTATTCACTCAAATAAGTAACAAAGAAATGCTTCTGACCACCCTTACAGAAAACAAATGTGTTGTGTATGTTAAAACCGCAAGAACCATTCCCAGCCCTCAGCAATAAAATGGGCCAATTGCATTGGTCCTCCAAAAGTCAGGTTTATAACTGTCCATCCACTCAGGCTCTCCCAATTGTTATGAACAAGGACACACTCCCCCAGGCAGTGGCAGAGATGTTGCTGGTGACAAAGACTTTTACTCTATCATTACATGAGTTCATGGAGGAGTAAACCTATGACCTTGACCTCAATGACAGAATGGCCAGGTTAGTCAGGCCAACTGACCCAGACTGACTACACGAGATGTGGGAAACATGCTGACCTTTAAGAGTCAGCTCCCTCTATAGGTAGAGGAGAGAAATGTGGACAGTGCCCCCTCTTATGAAAACCTATGAGGCCAGAGCTTTGGAACTTTAGAAACATCAGTTACAATTTTGAATTCACAGTAAATGCAACAATAGAACTTCATGTAAGCATCTTGATATGAGCCAAACATGTAGATTAATTATAAATATTGCATGTTCTGGAAGTAATGCATACTAATTTTTTGCCAAGAGACCACTTATCCTTGTAGTTACGTTGACCCACACATTAAAAAATGTGGAGGCAACCACAGTCAGCATGATTACATTTGATGGCTATAATAGCTGGTTACAAAGAGGTGCACATTTTTTATCCTTTGCATATTGATATGCTGACATATTTGGAAAGTTTTTATGAATAACTTACTTTCATTTCCAAGAAATGCATTTCCCAAAAATGTATATTTTAAAGGATAAGCATAAAAGGAGTTTCATGACTTACAGCAAAAAGGACAAAACTGTGGATTTTTGTCTTCATGTAATAAAATGGTAGAATTGTTTACATTGAAACCACAGCACTATGTCCGATTAAGTGGCATGTACTTGGTAATTGCTCTCTTTTAGTATAACTTTCAGCACATATTTATGTCTGCTTTAATTGTGGTGAATATGAAATGACACACTTATAAATATCAGAAAAGCATGTTGATTCACTTCATCACATTGGTGTGGTGGTAGACAATGTGCTACCTCCCTCTGGGGAAAGGACACGTAAATACCAATACCCTACTAATCCCTCATAAACTCATAAAGCTCAACTGCTTTAGGTCAGCTTTAATCTCATTTGCCAAATTTATGTCTGTTTCTGGTACTAGAAGCCTTTTCTTTTTGTCTTGCAGCACAGAAGTTAACTAGAAGGATCTAAGAGGCTGGCTTATTGGCTTTTTTCCCACCTGTTTTATTATTTATCATTAGTTTAGCTTCTTGCATTCCTCTCTCAAAGGGCACAAGAAAGCTAGAAATGTAGCCTCTGAGAGTTGGTCTGACCTTTTAATACCACTCTGATGTTTGTAGTTGCCACTCAAAAGCTTTCAAATACCAAGATCCTGGAAATGATACTGGTTGGATAACACATCTGGCCTAAGCCTCACAGTGGTCAGCCATAGCACCATCCTTTCAAACAAATATACTATCTCCTGGCTCTTCTCCATCCCAAGAATGAAGCAACATAATCAAGGGTGAAGAGAAACTCCATCCAGATTCACATACTCACAGTGCTGCAGTTGTGGTTTTAGAAAGCCACCTACCATGTCTGAAGATGATATGAGTTCATGCATGCAAACGGGTGGCTCCCAGATGCACCAACCTAAGGAGAAAACAATTAAGAAAGCATCAGAAGGAGGAACTTGCAGGACTGCAGCTGCAGAGAGCTGGTGTACTAATACCAGAGAACAACACGGAGGAGACCAGGGTGCATCAATCTCAACATGAAAAACAAAAACAAAAACAAAAACAAAAAAACAAGAAATCCAAATTACAAATTAGGCAAATACAGTGTCTCTAAATGTTATTTCTGTTCTGAGCCCATCATCCAGGATGGAGGTCATTTCTGGCCATCCATCCACTTCCTCCACTTAATGCATTTTATTTAAAACACTTGGATTTTTATGAAGTACCTACTTGGTGCCAGATAATTCCAAGGTTTCATTCAATGAATGTGTGTTGAGCACTTATTATGTGCAAGACATTTTAATAGGCTCTGGAATATAAAGATAGACATGGTCTTGCTTCTTCTGAGGATAGTGTAAGAGCTATAAAGCATTTAATGAAACCAATTAATATTCCTGTTGAAGTGAAAATAAAGCTGTCATTGGGGTGTTGAGTTGGCAAGAAATCATGACTTTATGACACATCACTCTGACAGAAATATTCTCCCAGCTTGTGCTGCACCCCCTGAAATGCTTATAGGTACCAACCTTCAACTTTAAGCAAAGAACTGCACTATTCGAGGAAACCTTTCAAATTCTCTCTGTCAACTACTCCACTTGGCAGTTGAAGGAACAGTCCATAGAAGTAAAGTGGATCATCCAAGAGAACCAAGTGTGTATCTCAAAATGACCTGCATGCAAGCCCGTTGAAGGAGCTTTCCCGTTCTGATAGAAATGAACCTTCTCCCTCTAACCATTTTTTCGAGTGTTCTTGGTACACAGAAGGAAGATACGGGACACTTTCCAAACTTAGAATAGTGTCAAAGAATGGTGGTAGGATCACTGTGGGGAAGACTATGTTATTTTATATTAGAGATGAAGATTATCTAATCATTCTCTGGCAATTTCACCTTACCCACATCAAATAAATAAATAAATAAATAAATAAATAAATAAATGCTTTTATCGAAAGGAAAAACAAGCATACTAACAAAAATGTAAAGAAAATAATCCGTGGCAAATTTGCAGTTTGCTATTATCCCACTGCCAATTAAGTCATTTATCAAAAAGAAAGTGCTGTTTCCCTCCATGGTTTTACATGTGTCATCATCAGCTGTCTTGAGGGTGGGGAGGCAAGGTATGTACAGATTGTGCAAACAGCAATCAATAATGCAGTGCAGTCAGGATATTTCTCATATTATGTGCTTCTGTGCATTTCTAAGCACACATTATAACTTGGTCCAAACATTTTTTTTCTGTTTTCTGTTGCTTATCCAATAGAATTGTGTTCCCTGACACTAGAGATAAAGAGTGCATGGACAAAAAGCCCAAAATGCCAGCTGTCAGGGAGTTGGTAGGCTTGGCCCCTCACTCAGGTGTTCAGCGTCATATTTCCCACTCATAGAAATCCTGCTGTAAGCCTGTGGAAAGCTGAAGGCTAAAGATGGGCATGGTGCCGTTATCTTCACCTGTCACTTCATCATTTACATTTGCTGCTGCTGGCCTTATTAAAACGGCGGTCCAAGGCAACTTCAAGAACCACGAATGATGGAGGAGAGAAAACCCTGCCGTGCTGACTTGACCTGTATGTGAAGACTTGGAAATCACACAGCTGTGGCTCTGAAATCTCAGCTATGCCTACCCACAAGATGAATGACTCTAAGTAAATTATTTATTGTTCGTGAGGCTCCAGTTTCTTCATCTCTGAAACAAGAATAGGAGAGCTACCTGAGATTGTCATGAATATCAAATGAGCCAATAAATGAAAAGCTCTTTAGCCCAATTTTGGCACAGAGAAAGTTTGATAAAGGATAGTGATGGTGATGGATGCTGATGACAAGGAGGAGGAGGTCTGGTACTTGCCAACACAATCTTAGAAATTGGTGCTGCACTCCACTCCTGATGCTATCCCACTTGGAGGCAGAGGACGGAGAGGCAGAGGACCCTTCAAGTTGAGGAGTCAGTTGAATAACACTCCAAGAAATCTCCCTGGAGCCCACTTTGGGGGTTATACTCTGAGTTGGAGATTTTCCCAGGTGAGGTAGAATGAAGAGGGATAACAACAGGCCAGTGATTTGTTGACCCCATCTACCCTGAGATTTGACTCTCTATCATTTTTGCTCAGCCAGTAAAATTTCTAGATCTCAGATGAAAGACAATACATTTGTACTCACAGATAAAGCCTGCGTTTAATCTTTGGTTTCCAGTCCACCTGCCCGTTCTCAGAGAGTTGTCCAGCAAAGCAGTGTAATGTGATGGCAAATGCACCAGATTTGGAGTGAGGAGATCAAGCCTCATCAGACTTATCCATGAAATGGGCCCAGTGGCAAGGTGCCACCATCCATGCAGAGCTGCTGAAAATGTGAATAGCTTATAAACAGACAGTAAATATATAGTAAATATTCCAAAGAAAAAACCCCAGAGCCCTTGCACAGTATTTGTTTTTACACTGCTTCTGGTGGTGCTGCTATGTATGACCAGCCCTGGATAAAAGGTGAAAGTTCCCGGAAAGCCACCCCCATCAGCCCTCCAGAGATGAGTCCCTCCTGCCTCATCCCCACAAGCATCCTAGCTTCCAGCCAGACTGAGCTTCTTACCTCAAAATATTTTCCCATCCCTATGTATCTGGGCACATACACTCCCTTCTGCCTGGAAATACTTTCACCCTTAGATGCCTGGGGTGTCCCCTCCTCTATTCAGGTTTCCAGCCAATCTGGGAAACTTTCACTGCCCCCTTGTGCATGTGTCAGGAAGCCCTGGTATATTTTTCCATCCAAGAACATATGATATGGATGCATTTCTTTGTGACCCATCTGGTCATTGAGCTACTTGGGGATTAAGAACGGAGTTCTATGCTGCAGTGTAGTAGCCCAACCCAGCTGGCATCCACAGAGACCTCACCATGTGCTAACCACAGTGCGAAGTTGTTTATGTCATCTCAGTTAATCCTCACCTATGAAGTAGGACCTACTATAATTCTTGGTTTGTAGATTCATTGCAAATATTTATTGAGATTTATTGTCAAACCTGATTCTCAGAATAGCAAAGAAGTCAGACACAGTCCCAGCTCTCGCTAAACTTCCATTCTTCTGGGATGGAAGAGAAATAGGCAAATAGAGCACTGGGTGTGGTACATACACAAGGAATCTTGGAACACTGAAAAAATAAAATTTAAAAAAAAAGAAATAAAATATCAAAAGGGTGGCAACTGATGGGAGGAAAATAAAGTAGTCTATTAAAATATTGTAATAGGGTTGAGTGGGGGGCTTGGTTGGTTAAGCATCTGCCTTTGGCTCAGGTCATGATTCCAGGGTCCTGGGATCAAGTCCTGCATTGGGCTCCATGCTCAGCGAAGAGTCTGCTTCTCCCTTTAACTCTGCAGCTTTCCCTGCTTGTATTCTCTGTCAAATAAATAAATAATTTTTTAAAAAATATAAAATAAGATTAAATAAAATATTAGTAACAAAATGTGACTATAAATAATAAAATATTATTAATAAAAAGTTACTGAAAGTCTGTTTTAGATTGGATGATTAGGAAATGAGTCCCTGAGGAAGTGATGTTTAAAGACCAGAACAACAAGAGTCTGTCATGCCAAAATCTGGAGAAGAACATTCCAAGCAGAAGGAACTAAAAGTGCTAAGGCCCTGAGATAGAGACATGATCTTGACAATGAGGAATGGAAGAAGTGCAGGTGACTGGTGACCTGGGAGTAGCTGGCAAGGTCAAGTGGAAAGTCTGAAGTAGGCCATGAAGAACCCTGTGACACAAGTAAAGAATTTGGGAAGATATTATTGAGTTTTGATCAGGAAGAGGACATCCTATGACCTCCATTTCTCAGAGGATTGTTTGACTTCTGGTAAAGAAAGGAATTTAGAGGGCCAGTTGTGGAGGAAGAGCAATAGTATGGAGGTAGAACTGACCACAGAGTCTATAGTAATGAAGGTCCTGGGTATTTTAGACTAAAGTGATAGTGACTAACATAGATAACCATTTATGGAATGTTCAACATGTGATCAGCCCCATTTTAAGTATTTTACAGTCATGAAGTGTTTATTTCTCCCCACAGTCACAGTGATAAGGGCCCTATTTTGATGCCCACTTACAGATGAAGAAGCTGAGATATGGAAGTTAATAATGTGATCAAGGCCACATGAGAATATGGTAGAGTCAGCATTTCAACTAAAGCAAAGTTTTCCCTGCAGTCAGTATGAACCAAAGGCTGGGAGAAATATTCATTAAGGTTGGAAGATAGATAGAGAGAGAATGATAGATAGGCAGGTAGGTAGTTAGATAACAACTAGCATGCATTTCCCAAATGCCTGCTGTGAACAAGACCCTTTTATACTTTGCACAATATTCCTCATTTTATTCTTATAGCCATCTTAATTTGGGATATTAACCACTTCTTATAGATGAGAAAAACAAAAGATCAAGTAGCCTTCCCAAATTCTGCATGGTTACTGTCAGAATTAAATAAGGTAATATGTGCAATGTGCCAGGGATACATGGTTGGCTCAGTCAGTTGAGCATCCAGCTCTTGAGATCAGCTCAGGTCTCCATCTCAGGTCATGAGTTCAAGCCCCGCATTTAAAAAAAAAAAAAAAATGTGCAAAGTGCTGAGCAAATAGCAGGTATCCAATAAAGAGAGATTCTTGTGAATTTATTGGAGAGATATTTACGAAGTGCTTATTGTATGCCTTTGCTCATGCTGGTATTTTCTTTTAAAACATTTCCAACAACTTAACAGTAAATTAAAATATTCAGAATTGGGGCATCTGGGAGGCTCCGTCAGTTGGGCCTATGCCTTGGGCTGAAGTCCTGGTCCCAGGGTCCTGGAATGGAGCCTCCTGTCAGTTTTTACTCCTAATCCAAACTTTTTCTTATTTCACCAACACTATTCATTGTTTGCCTCTCAAAGTCCCACTTGTTCCATTGTTCAAAGCCTTGTGCAAATTTCTTCTCCTTCATGTAGTCACATAGACAGAGAAAGTTCCAATCTTGTTGGTTTTGTTTTTATTTTTGTTTTTGTTTTTTACCCCACTTGGACTTTACTTGGATCTCAGTGATTACTTGAGTCAACTTTTTTCTCCTGGCTAGAGCCTAAATATCTCAAGAACAGGGATTTTTCTTATTCATCTTTTGATTTCTTCCAGTTGTGAGGGTAATGTCTGATTTCTCAGAGGCACCCTGTAACTATTAGAATTTCTGTATGTCCAGAAAATTTTCTGATTTTGGAAAGAAGATGTAATTGTGGATCACAGGGAGTCTAGGAGGATGCACCACTGCAGTTTAAATTATCATTCAGCATGCTACAATTGAGACTATACTGTGACAGTGGGCATGAAGAAGCTGATGACATATAGCAGTTCCATTTTCCTCCTGCCCCACCTGATGTTCACTGATAACTACATTATAACCAACCATCCACTGCAAATGATTATTGCAATATTTGGACATACACTTACAGACAGCTTCAAAATTTCAGCAGACTATACACCATAGAAGGTGGACTCTGGAATCAGTCTTCCTGGGTTTAAATCCATTGCTGTTGCAAACTCTGTGACCTTGGACATATTCCTTAATTATCCGATGCTTCAGTTCAAAGTGGGGATAACATTACTATCTCCATTACAGGGAGGTAATGATTAAACTGAATAATCCCCATAAAGTACCTAGTCTATTTTCCAGTATTCATATTATACTACTAAGACTACTAAGACTTAGTAAGCCAAAGTCTGAAGAACTTTAGTTAATGCTAACATGCACAGTTATTGGAAGTTTAGAGAAGCCTTTGGAAATTATTTTAAGAAAAAAAACTACAGCTGCTTACATGCTGGTTAATACCAACCAGGCAGCATGTCTGCTTTGGCTTTAGAGAAGCACAATTGAACTTCAAATCTCTGGTCTGAATGCCACATGACAGCATCACAAATATCCCATGTACAGCATTTCCCAGAGGAAAGGCTTTCCTTGTGTTGCAGGAGTGGGATTCCTTCCACTGAGCCTGTTTGCAACCACACAAGGCACAGAAGGGAGCTCAGTAATATCATGGGCGAATGTTTGTGAGCAAATCCCTATAAAGAGATAATTCCCCCAGGTGTCTATTTTAGGTTTGTCTGAAGATCAGACTCTTAGCTACCAAATAGGTGAATTATAATGAAAAGCCAAACTCAATGGAATCCTAACTCAAATGCCAGTCATTCAGTAAAATGCTTTAATTGATAGCTCACTCTTGAATTCTATCCTCACTTAACCCAATTAAATCAATCATTTCACATCTCTGTCCTATGGGATCTCTATCAAGAAACACAGTAGAAAATTATACAATACAACGTAATGTTTTGGGAAATTACATAGCTTCTAATGAGGCAGGAAGTTGGAAATTTTGTTATAAAACTTGTAATGTTGTGGATAAGATTATTTAGAATTGATTCAGAGAAACATAAAATAAGCTCTAGCTGGGCAATAAGGCACAAGTTGTGTTTCTGTTAATGCTACTGTGCTGAATGGTCACTAAAAGGGCCATGGATCTATCTCCCCAACAACACTTCAGTGAGAGCTGAAAGTGACTTCCTAACCTAAATGCAGTGCCTTCAGGAGGAATTTTGATAGCTGGCTGACTTGAAAACAGTAATTAGGTATTTCATTATATTAGCTTTTATTAAAAACCCATTTCTTTTATGGAGGAAAACTTGAATCTTGATCTGTAGAAACAAGAGAAATAGGTCCAGTGAAATCACCCAGTCAAGGTTGTCCCTTGAGCATCCTTTTATTGGAGCAGAGAAAACACTTAAGACAAAGTTCATGATACCCTCTCATAGCTCATATTAATTTTGCAAGTTTCTGCTACAGAACAGTCTTTTGCAGCATGTTCTACTGGCTTATTTTATAAGAATCTAATAAGAAAGTTATTAAAGAGGAGTCTAAGTTTATTTCAATCATTTACTTGTGAATTTATACAATATTTAAAATATTATTTAATTAATGAAAAAAATAGAAACCAAAATTATAAACAGTACTTGCCCTGGCATATATTCATAAATAAGATAAAAAGAAATCTTCCAACTTGATGAAAATTAGAGCACATTTTAAGAAAATGTCTCATGCATTGAATGATAACAAATAACTAAAGCATGCTTAAAAAATAAGAAAAAGCCTTCAGGAAAGTCTGCACTTTATTATTCCATTCTCCCCGGAGAGCCACAGCTTTTTATGGGTCATCTGAGGTCTGAACCCAAAACAAACATGAAGACAGTAAATTACCCCAGCAGGTACTCGATGTCTTTATCAGATTTGCTGAGTGTCAAGGAAGGAAAAACAGAGTCACTTGGATTTTAAGGGATCAGTTCTCCCAATCTGTCAATTTTCTATTAAAGCATTTTGTATTAATAACCACACATGCACCTTCTTTTGTGTCTAATTATCTCAGGAGTGGGGAGCATTCACAGGTGGCTCAAGCAGAAGCAGGATGACACTGAAGAGGACAAAAGGGGGCATGTGACCAGTGGTGCAACAAAATGGACTTTGAAATTATTTTCTTTAATATTAAAGTTTTATTTGTACCTTAACTTCTCTATTTGGTTTTTAGCTACACCTCTTGGTAGTAATAGTTCGTTGTTACTCCAAAGATTAAAATATATGTCTTTAACTTCTCATTGTTGATTAGAGTTAACATCATACCACTTTGCATAGACTGTGGGAGCCTCGCGACCATATAGTTCCATATGGTGGTCATATGTGTGAGATCTACATATGTTCTAAGCCCTCAATGTTACAAGTTTTGCTTTAAGCCAGGGGTTGGCAAACTTTTCCTATGAAGGGCCAGATCATAAATATTTTAGGCTCTGGGATGATACAATTTATGCCACAACTACACAGCAAAGCTGTTGTATCAGAGAAGCCCCTGTAGACAATAGATAAAGGAACGGGCATGGCCATATTCCAATAAAACTTTATTTACAAAAATAAGCAGTGAGCTGAACTTGGCCCACAGGCTATACTTCCCCAACCCCTGCTTTAAACAACAATATGTATTTTGAATAAATTAAGAAAAACAGACTTTTATATTAACGCACATATTTGTTATTTATAGAGCTATTCGGTTCTTCCTGCAGATGTGAGCTTCCATCTGGTATTATTTCCCGTCAGCCTGAAGACTGTCTTTTAGTATAGGTCAGCTGGTGGTTGATTCTTTTATCTTAAAATGTCTTTATTTTACCTTCATTCTTGAAGAATGTTTTCACTGGATATAAATTTCTACTTTGATAGTTTTTTCTTCCTTTCGGCACTTTAAAGATGTTTCATTGTCTTCTGGCTTCCATTGTTTCCAATAAGTCAACACTTATTTGAATCATTGTTCCTCTGTCTGATCCTTAATATTACATCATTCTAGTTACATTTATTGCCATATTTGACTCCTAGATTGTAGCTAAGCTGAAGTTAGCTCCAATAACTTGTTGATGGTACACAGTAGGAGTTTAATGCATGGTGAAAGACCATGTTCTAGGAATCAGCTATGGAGTAGACTCAGGTCATCCCTGGAAACAGAGTCTGGCCTCAGCGCTGACCCAGCTTCCCACTGAGACTCCTGGGATGCAGATGTGGGAGTGAGAGGCATGGGGAATGTACTGCTTCCTCTTAATCACTCTGGGAAGTGTGGTCTCCAGTGACAAGGTAGAGCCCACTCCTGCCTCTTGCACCTAACCTATCAAGACAGCCATATTCAGAGGACAGTGAGCAGAATGGTCTCCAAGTTAGTAGCCTGAATCAGTATGCCCTGGATCTCATGTTCAGGTGCCACCTCCATCATGGGGGGTCCACCAAGCCCTCCTCCCTCACTTCTCATGACAAGAGGTGAGATCCATGTACCACTTGCTCTGTTGACCCCATCTAGGGGCACTTTACAGTACACCACCAATTCAGCTCAATAAGTAAGCCCTTATCCCAACCACATAATGAAATGCATCTCGTGGATAGACTCGGGCCATTTAAAGGACCTGCAGTCAGATCAAGTTTGTATTAGTTAGGACTCTTTTGGGTGCAAGTGACAGAAACCAAACTCAAACAGGTTTCAGTGGGAATAAAAAGGGATTTATTTTCTTTTGGAAAGTTCTAACGAGTCCCAAGGAAGAGCTTCTATCTGACAGGACCCCAAGATGCTCTAACGGTATACCTTCTTATTCCTATTCATGTTCTCTGACTCTGCTTGTCTCCCCGCCAGCGTCATTCTTAGACAGCCTCTCCTCTGCAGGGACCAAGTGGTTGCAGGAAACCCCACACCCAGATCCACACAACCAAGTAGCACTGGAAGAAAGAAAAATTATTTGAGCAAGAATTCCACTTGTCCAGACCCAAAACCAATTGCTGAGGCCAAAGAAGGTATATGCTCCAGTCCTGGGTGACCCCTTCCCCTTCCCCTGGGTAACACCTTCACCCCTGGGCGACACTTGGCCCCTCTCTACTGTGGCAAGAAACTTTCCCTGCAAGTCCTCACCTTGTGATTTTCCAAAGCCTTGCCTACAGATCGCCTATGATGCTGAGACTGGCAGTAGTTTCATCAGTGTGCCTCTGGATGTCTATACATGCTGACACACTGGCAAGCTTAGGAATAAGATGATGCTCTTCATCCAGAAAATAGAGGATCTTCAACTCTTCAGCTCTTATTTTTTACACTATGCAACCTAAAATTTTCCTAATACAGCCAAATATCTATAAGCTTCACCAGCCAATAAGATACACCTGAGATCACATTGACAATAATAAACATCTATGAGCTTTAAGGCTCCACATGCTCATTGGAATTACCAGTCCCTGTGTTTCAAGTATATTGACAGGTTGGTCCTTATTGTCCCTAAAATTCTCTCTTTTGCAATGTAGCTGTCTGAAGATGTGTGCGGCCACCAACCACTTGGGCCTCCAGGCATGATGACAGTTCAAGAGAGTCTTACACAGCAGGAGAGGGAATGTGTTATATTCTGGGGTCCCATGGCAAGATCACTTGGGCCCCATTGTGTTGCAGAGTTGAATGAACTAGCTTTTTCAGTCCACATATACAGTTCCTCTATCCCCAGAACTCACACATACCACCTGAGTCATTGGCTTGGGTCAGATCCACACATCAGCAATGACCAAGTTCTTGAAACATATATATCACTTTAATACTACATCTTATAGCTAAGTCTGGCTGAACTTGCCAAGCTCCTTCCTATATGTGATACTTCTTCCAGAGTTCTTGACATCCCTTCATAACATCTGTCTTATTTAGGGCTTCCTACCCATCAACAAGATGTGTGAATATAGCTGAACTCCAAATGGAGATGTGGTGAGTTTCTGTTGTCCCAGAAATTCCACACTCTCTGGTACATACAGAAAAACAAAATTGCTATGAAACAAAGAAAAATTAGAGCCCAAAAGTATTTACATTCAATCATAAGCATCGTTTTCAAGCCACAGAAAGCATTTCTCAAATATGGCTTTACCATATAATGAGAAGATTGCTCATTATTTTCCTAGAATACTCACTATTTCTTCTCTGTGGATTCTGGCTATTCACATGTATAAAATCTTAAGAGAAAACCAGAATATACTGTTCTTGAAATATGTCTATCTCTTGAAACTCTTTCCAGACAATACAGTATAAATCCTGCTGATTTATAACAAAAACAAGCTGGTTAGCCAAGTGTCCTCATTTGCAATAAAATAATACACAAACACACACATTGTACTTCCAGTTGTACCAAAACATTTGTACTCATTGTGCATTCATCCATTTAATTTTCAGAGAAATTCTCTTTGGGTTCATTTGTTATCTTTTGCCAATGTGGAAACCAAGGCTCTGAGGAGATATGGTTCTTGCCAGGGTAGTGATACTTGTGATTGGTGTACCAAAACTTAAATGTGAATCTTTGGAATTAGAATCCCATTTTATTTCCATTACACATTTACCTGAGAATCTAGAAACTAATGACAGTAGAGGTAGCCTTTACCTCTACCTGGCACCTGGACAGACCATGACACCTGGTCTGTTTATTTCAGGTCAGTATAGGAGATAAACTTTTTAGTTTTACACTCATTTTGGCTTATGCACAGAATTGACATGTGGACACAATATGGAAATATTTTTAGAAACAACTTCTGTAAGAATACTTTAATAGAAATGAAATAGACATGCTTTAATTTAATTTAATTATAAAAATTAATATTCTCTACAACATCATGAGACCTGTGAGAGCCTACAAAAGTGACAATGTCAGGAGGCTGTGACCTCCACCAGATGTGGCCATTTATCTAAGGTAGAATCTCCCTGTCCACAGCTCCTGAAAGAAGCATTTTAGAAATCATAGGACCCCACCTGCTCACCTCTTAAAAGCTGATTACAATGACCAGTATGGTCATCCAATCTTAAAAAGAACAATCAATGAACTGAGTTGAGCCAAAATGTATCTCTCTCCTTCAAGAAGAAATGGACCCTGGCAGAAAGGCCAGTCAGTAGTAGACCTCAACTCTTATAGACTTAAGGTTGTGGTTCTTCTACTGGGATTCACATGTAAGCAAAGGAAACGGATCATACAAGGAAAAGAGGTGAGCTGAGAGACAGGTGGGCACCTATCAGAGAGAAGAGAGAAAGGAAAAGATGGGATTGTTCTTGGTCTCTGATGGCTCTGTTGTTCCCCCTTCCTCTAATCTGACTTCCATGAGTTTTCCAGGCCACTTTTTGGCCATGCCCTGTAATCCTGAATGGATCAAAAAGTTTTTTTTTTTTTTTCTTGCAACCAAGACATTCTAGATTAGAATAAACTGGCCCAGGTGATATTCATAAAACGAACCCACATTTGTTTTATACCACTCATTTCTCACTTTCTGCTTCTTCCACCCTTCAAAGAGCTTTTCTATATATTTTCTGATTAGCTGCAAGTGCATGGATTTTTGCTATTGTTGTTTATCTCTCGAAAACCAGTGTACTCATCTCTCATTCAGTATTTCCTTATTTGTTCTCCTTCTACCTACAGGAATATACTTCATACTAAACTTGAAACACATTTATTCACTCATTCAGCAAATTACCCATCAAGCAGGACACTGCTGCCTCTGCTTTTCTATTACACTAAGAAAACTGATGCATTGAGAAAAGAAATTGCACATATTCTCAGCCAGTAAATTGAGCAACATACCTGTAATTTCCTCATGCAGTCAGGCTCTCCTCCTGCTCTGTCCAGAAAAGCATGTCTCTGGACCCTCATTTCTCTCTCTCTCTCCTCACTTTTTTACTGCAATATGTATATATATCCATATGTATAATGTTTGTGTGTGTGCGTACACTCATGCACAATTGTGTGTTTTTCCAACCTCTCCTAGAAGAATGTAAGCTCCAATAGCATAAGGGTTTTGTGTATCAGTTCCTGGGACAGTGCCTGGAACTTGGTAAGTGCTCAAGAGTTTTGCTGAGTGAAGGAAGGAACTGTGTCTAGAGATGCAGTGGTGGATAAGACAGATGAAGTCTGTGCCTTCGTGGGGTCTGGAAGGAGGGCACAACAGAGCAGAACAAATTCTTTATTGGAGCATTTAGGAGTGGCAACCACTAAGGGAGGGGTACAGATATATCTATACCCCTATAGATATAGGGGTTCCTAGAAGAAGTGAAAAAGGCTTCCTAGAAGAAGTGAGTTCTTGCTATGTTCTAAAGCCCAAGTTGGTATTCATGAATGTGCCCACTAGCTTTAATGGTATAATGTGCTACCTCAGAACTCAGTAGCTTAAGATAACAGTTATTGCTTGTGTCTTCAAATTACTGGGTGGGGGATGGCCGTCAGCTGGTCAGCTGAAGTAACTAGATTCTGCTGGACAACACTACTTTAACCTGTGGATATAAGTGGCCTTGGCTCCTTGCAGAGGGGCTCAAGCCTGTTCCACAGAGGCTCATTCTGGATCCCAGGCTGAAGGTGCAGCAGCCACCCAAGAGAAATTCTGTCCATGTTGTTAGAGGCATAATAGTGAAGCTGGAAACCTGCAAGGCCCCTGGTGGCCTAGGTTCAGATATCATCACTACCACCCACATACAACTGACCAGAGCAAGTCATCCAATGAAGACTAAATTCATGACCACTTTGATCATGATGAGGCTATTACAAGCATGTGGATGAGAAGAGAGATGAAGAATGGGACCAGCAAAGCAATCTGCCATGTTCAGTGTTGGCAAGAAAAGAGTGTTACAGGCCAAGTTCCAATGGGAAAGTGCAAGTCCAAGGAATAGAAAGTCATTTAGAAAGGTGGTTTCACAGAAGGTAAAGAGAGAGTAATGCTAAATGAGGCTGGAGGTAAGGACAATGGCTGGATTTCTCAGGCCCTTTATGAGACATGGAAAAGAGTTTAGGCCTAATGTCCAAATCATTAGGGAGACCATAATGGGTAAAAGCAGGAGAAAAAGTTGATCCTATTCTTATTTCAGAAAGATGGTGCTAGCTACAAGGAAAGAGTAGATTGGAGAAGGCAAGACAGGAGGTAGGGAGGAAAGTAGGAGACCCAATGCTGTGTTGCAAAGGAAAGGGAAACAAATCATTCATTGATTCATCATGGACCAAGCCAACACCAAGAGCAGGTGGACATGTGCTCTTAATTCCAACAGAAAGAAGGAAGGAAGGAAGCTGTTGATATAAGAGGTCACCAAATGCCCAACCAATGAACTGTTACATTTGTTCTCAATTACAAAAAGAAAATAGAAATTAATGGGTGTTATTTGCACATAATTTCCTAAAGCCCAAATGTACAGAACTTTCATTCTTAAAATTTCCCACGAAACTTTTGTTTTCTTGTCCTCTCTGGAAAATATTATAAGTGGTCTTCCTAGCCCCAGAAAAGTTGTTATACTAAAGTAGTCCCTACAGAATCCTGAGTCACTGACTCCAAATAACCCCACCCCAACACGGGCAAGCACCGAGTGAAGAGAGGATCTACACCCAAGCGCTATCCAAAGCCAGAGTAAACAGCACAATCGCCCAGTGACCCAAAGGTCAACATTTCTAGACTTTCTCATCTGAGCAGCTGGAGGAGAATTTTATTAGAAACTGTCACCCAAACAGAGCTCACTGAAACCATAGGGAGAAAATGCACTTAGAAAAAAAAAAAAAAAAACATTCATTTTGATGTATGTTTCCTTTGGTATCCAGAAATATTAAAAAGAATACTTTATGTAGGAATTCATATCTGACTATGGATGTGCCTCTGGACTGAAACCCAAAGGAGGAAAGGTGGCATATTCTGACCCTAGCCATATGACAGAGAGGGAAGAAGTCCAAAACAGGAATTGAGGAGCTGGGCTTGGCCCTAGGTTTCCTGTGAGATTTTAGAAGAGTCATTTAATTTCTCTGGGCTGCAGTCTTCTCTCAAGATGACTGTATGCAGTGGTTCTCAGCCGTTCTTATTCCACAACACACAGATCTTAGCAAAATAACACAGTGCTATTAGAAACTGCCTGATCTTAGCAGTTATTCCCAACCAAGTGAGGTATAAAGGGACAGGTAAGTGAGAATTTGGGGGCTATGACTCAGTAAAAGTCTACATGAGATTTTGATCCTCCTTACCCTATTCCCTCCTGCCCCCCCCACACATGCATACAACACATACACACATGCACATACACTCATAAGCACACAATAATATACATATACACACATATAAATACATAGGCACACAGACATATCACACACATGCATATACACACCCATCGTACACATGTATACACATACACATATACATGTGCATATCACACATATATAGATATACATATACACATATCCACACATGCATACATGAGGGAAAATGTGTGCAGTCTCCTTTAAATCTCTAACATTATTTTGACTCCACATCCTTGGGTTTTAGTGCTCTCCACTTCAAATCTAAAGCTTTCTTCCAAACTAGTTTAGGCCTTACTCAAATTCAAACCTATGAGGGCCATGTCATTCTGTATTTTAAAAGTGGAGCTATTAAATTAACCTCTTCATCAATCAAATGAACATTCTCCTAAGCTGGCCACACAAACATAGCCATAGCTGGGCGGAAACAGTCTGACAAGCTACCGGGATAGGCATCCTCTGGGGCTTCTCTCCTCTTAAGGGGAAGGTATTGACAAAAGTGGGGGAAAGGCAAGCAAAAGATTTGAAAAGAAGGGCTCTGTAACGCCCTTCTCTTTTCCCAGAGTCCTATAAAAATGGAACAGGTCTGAGAACAAGTCATATCCTTTTAGACAGGTTTGTCTGATTTCAAGTTACTCTGTACATTTATTTCCCTCTTGTTATCCCCTAAATGCAGGAGTCCTGCTTAAGCATACCAAGCAGGCTCCGTATTTCTTCAGAGTATCAATGGAAGGACTAGGAGTTCACAGTGGGTCCATTTTTTTTAAATATTTTATTTACTTATTTGACAGACAGAGATCACAGATAGGCAGAGAGACAGGCATAGAGAGAAGGGGGAAGCAGGCTCCCTGCTGAGCAGAGAGCCAGACGCGGGGCTCGATCCCAGGACCCTGAGATCACGACCCGAGTGAAGGCAGAGGCTTAACCCACTGAGCCACCCAGGGACCCCACAGGGGGTCCATTTTTAAAGAGTAAGCAGTTTCCCTTCCTTTTATAAAGAAAAAATAAGACAGGTGAGGCTACTGATTTCAGCTTCCTCAATAAGGATATTCACCCAAGTTTGGAAGATCTGAGCTGTACATTAATTAAGACAGAAATACCCCCCCCCCATTAACATGTCTTATGTGATTTCTCAGAGAATGTTGATTGAGGAATTCATGTATCAGAAAGCCTATGGAGAAATGCAAATAAATGACTGACATCTCTATGTACCTTACCCCAACATTCAGTGGTATCTTCCCCACCAAACGTTCATCTACTTGAGACAAAAGTAGATAATAATGTGTGAATTAACACACATTCTTCTGCTTGCATGCCCTGTTTCCTTTTATATCTTTATTTTTTTAATTTATTTTTTATTTATTTTCAGCATAACAGTATTCATTATTTTTGCACCACACCCAGTGCTCCATGCAATCCGTGCCCTCTCTAATACCCCCCACCTGGCTCCCCCGACCTCCCACCCCCCCACACCACTTCAAACCCCTCAGATTGTTTTTCAGAGTACATAGTCTCTCATGGTTCACCTCAATACATACTGGTTAAGGATGCATTCAGGTGATGAGAAAGAAGGGGAGATTTTTAGCATTGTTCAAGTTAATATTTGCTGCAATGATATGCAATAAATCCATGCACATATTCAAGATTTGAAAGAAAATTCACCACTTTAATTAGCTTAACATAATGTTTTCTCATCTCTAGAGCCAAATTCATATGCTTATATATGATTCATAGATTCTACAATTCAAAGCTCTAGCAGTTTTGGACAACTGCACATGCAACAACCCAACTAGAGGACTCCAATTTTGCCAAAGAACTTGGTAATGGAAAGTGGCCCCAGTAACATGATTCACACTAATAGGCATCCAACTCAACTTCAGGAACTTGCCTTTAATTGGTGCCTTATAAAAGGTCTTTTAAAGTCTCTAAAAGTGCATATTAGTATTACAGTGCCTTATACAGAGGCTTAGGTGGATTCAGACTGGCTAGGACATCATTTCATTTCTGTAGTCCTCACATTCTTTGGGTAAATCAAGAGAAGGAAACTTAACTAGTAGAGAGAAAAAGCAATAAAACCCTGTCTTTAATCAACTTCGGTTTTTTAACAGAAAAAAAATGTTTTTCAGGTTAACTCTACCAACCACAGAAAATCTAGATTTGGGAAACATCACAAATCCACAGATAAGTAACATTCTGGGTTCTCATTAAAAAACAAAGGACATCTTCAAGTTCTTTCTCAAGCCCTGTGTAGATACATTATGATCCTGTTGCTACTGAGCTCTTACTCAGAGGGTTAAGGAATTTGTTTTAAAAACACTGGAGAAGACTTGTGTACAAGCATACACTTTTCCCAGCTTGCTCTAGGTCAGCTGCCAATGCAGCATAGCAAAGAGAGAAAAATCAGGGAGCTGGAGTTTATTGAAGATTTAAGTAGAATTAATTTTGTTTTCATTGTAAGGCACACAGGGCTTTTTTTCTTTTCCCTGACAGGTGATCTCAAGTTACAAAAGAAGCAGAGTCTACAAGTATGGCCACTTGGACAGGAGAAGCAAAGGAGGACCTTCAAGGTAACCAAAACTCCTTGCAGTTCCTGCCTAAAGAGCATCACTAACTTGGAATAGTCACCCTGAGGAGTCCTCTCTGTTGAACAATCTGTGGTTTTCATATTGGGACATTTACATCATACACCCCCTCATCATGAACTGAACTAGCTGAGGGTGGAAGGGTAAATGTGATGTTTACACACCATGAACGTAACACTCAAAATAAAAGGAAGATTCGACCTGGAGAAATGAATTGGAAAGACAACCGTGCAGGTTACATTCTGCAGCTAAGCCTTGCAACAGGAGCTAAACTGTAACATCTTTTAAAGTGTCCTCCTGGGATCCATATGTGCAGACTGCTAAAACTGTTAACGTACCCAATTAGGTTTTAATTTATCTTAGTTTCCTCAGCCCTGCCATTAAAAGTCACACCACAGAGCCATCAAACCTAGCATTACCAACCTCAGTTTTGTCAGGTGCTGCCCAGCGAGTCGAACTATATGCAAGCTGCAGAAACTGGACCTTCATTCAAGCTAAGAAATGTTTAAATGGGTCAGAAGCATTTACCCTGGACATCTGTTTGACGCATAACCCAAGGATATTTAAACATCTCTTAACAAAACAAATAAAGGTTTCCACATTCCCAAGGACAGAAACCATTTAATCTACTTACACAGCTCTTTCAAGACTGTAATATTTTGGCAGGGCATATATGTCAGTAAAGCAACATGCAATGAGATTTATGGAGGTTAATTTATGGTTGAGGCTGTGAAGACATATTCTGGGTAGTCCTGCTCTCTATGGGTAGCATTTTCCCTCCTGCATTCTCGTATTGTTTCAGTTTATTGCAGTGGCAAGCTTCGTGAGATCATTGATTGCTTAGCATAAGCATATACCAATCCATTTATTACGGAAGGAATCAACACCTCCACTGAGGTCCCTTATTTCCTTTTGAATGCTCATACTATAGGTGATGAAATCATGCATTTATCTACAACTTATTAGATTCATTTGATTGACTAGGGATCAATTTTTGTTTAACCAACTGTGCAGATTACCGAGTAGGAAGTTTCTTGGTGCACTACTGCAGTGTTTCAAAACAGCAGTGAAAATAATTATCTTAATATGGGACCACTGAGTCTTTCTCAAACACATGTTGGAGAAGCGCTGAAGACAGTCCTTAGAACTAAAAATACCAAACACATGGAAAAGTCGTTGGGCTCTAAAGGCACTGTGGTTTCTTTATGAATTAGGAATGGTACAGTGAACGTGTGGGATCGCTCAGGCCACCAGTGGGCCCTTCCTGCCATCAGTGAACTTGCGACCTTATTTCCTAGGAGGGCTGTTAAAGGGAAGTCAGAGGGCAGAAGAGTTATTTGCAAGTACCCTTTCACTTGTGTGGTCTGAAGAACTAACAGATTTATCCAAAAGATGGACAGTGAAGCAGGGTTGAAGAAGCAGCTGGTTAATTCAACATTCAGTTCAAAACACAAAACCCAAAGACAAGGGTCGGGGTTGCCATTTGGCTTTGCAGGAGCAAGTCCCTTCTGAAAAGCAATCTTGTTCCCACCATATATACAGACATCCCAAAGAAACCCCAGACATCCTTATACAGCAAGAGGCCACCATGATAAAGGGTGGTGTCCTTCACTCGCATGCTGGGGGCCCACAGGAACCCTACATTTGCTCCTGGGATGTAGGGAGAGGGCAGAGTGGGACCTGGGGTAGTCAGTTGCTACCAAGCTCTCTGACCATCTGGGGAGTCCAGCACTGATGAATCTGAAAGATCTGTCCAGATTTCTTTATCAAAAAGAAAAGATGACCAGTTTGAGGCAAAGGCCTGGGGGTAAAGAGGAAGGGTGTCAAGGAATTGAATTGAAGGTAGAGAGTTTAGAGGAGGACAAAGCTGTTGTGTGTAGAGCATTGTTCTGCCTCCACAGATTCATACACGTAGCATTCCAGCTGAATTCTTCACAACTTTCCCCTTTTCCTACTGCAAATGAGTTGATGTGGACATCATATGCATGTGATCTGAGATAATACTCTCATGATGGAAAGAATTGGGACAGTCCTATTGACCCTTTTACCATGAAAGAGTTGGTTGGGTTTAACTTAATCATCTCTGAGTTGGGAGTCTTTACAGTCTTTGATTTCTGAGTTTGCTTTAATCCCTAAGAGCTCAAAAGGGTCATATTTTCCAATCTTTTTCAATTGGCAAGTAGCAAACTTGCCAATTATATAAGTTGTATAACTTATACAACAATTATATAAGTTATATAACTTATAAGTTGTGAGGTTGATGAATGAGTCACAAAAAAACATTTTTAAGGAAGATAGAATGAATAATAAAATCGAACATATCAGAGAGTATTACCCATTGTAAAAGGTAAATATTGTTTGTGACACTTTTGTTTCAGCTATGCAGATGTGTACTAGATCTCAAAGTAAAATGGATTTCTTAACAGGAGTCTTAGACAAATGCATTTAAAAACTACTACTTCAGTTCAAAGGTTTCCAAACCCTGGAAGAGGGTGTAGGGGACATTCAGAGGCTCCTGGAGATACTCACAAAATGCATATTCCCCAGATCTGACTTAAGCCTAATACATCACATTCTCGGGAGGTACAGCCCTGAAGTTTCCCAGGGTATTCTGATGCAACCAGCTCATAAACCAGGAGATGGGGTAGTAGAGTTTGGCTGACAAAGACACCTGAAGCCTAGCGAGGCCTTGTGGGTGCACCAAAACCACTCAGCAGGTCAGGGGACTGTGCTATGGCTCCATGCTACCTAATCCTTAATCAGCTGCCAGGCAGCAGGAGGACAACATCATTGGCATTGTTTTGAGTCTCCATATAAAAGAAGTATACCTTGGGTGGGGAGGATTGACAAAGCAAGAGGGTAGGATTTTTTTAAAAACGATCTTTGTACTTGATTTGGTTTGCCAATTAGTTCTTATTCTTGTGAAGAAATAGAGAAGATAAAGCTACACTCAATGGATGTTAAGCAGAGACTCAGGACTCATTGAAGGGCACTAAGAAGTTACCAGCCTGACTGGTTGTCACCTACTGGGACCCACTAGGCAGAAAATAGATTTCTGTCCATACACATGCAAAAGGATCTTCAGAGCCTCAGTGTGAAATATTTTTAAAGTTAGAGACCCACACTTTGTATTGCATGTGTTAGAACATAGGATCAATATTTCCTTTATGGGGGAATCAGGTATTTTCTACTTGGCACATGAGTCACTAAGGCAGGACATTGCAGCCCCTGCCTCTAGCACATCAGAGCACACAGACCCTCAGTAAATATTTGTTGAATTAATTAACAAGTGAAAATGCACTTAGAGTTCCTGGATTCGTCTAAGACATGTAAAAAAAAAAACAAAAAAAAAACAAAAAACTTTACCTTGTAGGAGCCAGAGTGCTCAGGAAACCTATAACATGTATCCTTCAATAGAATTTCTGGGCTTTTAGGGATAATGCTATTTAATTCCAATCTTCTCTTGAGAACTTTCATTAAAGTTCAAACTTGTTCACTAAGATGTTTTAATTTTCCAAACTTTATGCAGAAAACATAAAGTAATAATTTATGACAATCTAATCCATCTTTCATCCTACTGGAGATTCTAGGGCATCACTATCCATGCCTATAGAAATATAATGTGTGAGCTATGTATGTAGTTAAAAATTTATATACACATTCAAAAAGTATCTTAAAACAGGTAAAATTAATATTAATAATATATTGCATTTAATTCTATATATACAAACTATCATGATTTATATAAATAATATGAAAAAATTAGTGAAATACATATATTGTATTTCAAAGATTTATATTAAATCTTTGAAATCCTGTGTGTATGGTATAGCTACAACACAACTCATTCCTATGAGCCACATTTCAAATGCTCAGTAGTAGCATGTGGTTCATTGCTTCTATACTGGACAGTGCAGTCTAGGCTTTTAAGCTTGTTGAGGATGGAAGAAAATGGCTCTTAAAACCCTCTGTGGAATAAATAGTTCAGCAAAAATAATGTTAGTCCCATTTTACAGAGAAAATCCTGGAATCATTTATGACACAACTAGACCCAGTATTCTTGCTGACTTCATCAGCACCTCAAACACTGGTCCACTTGAGTGTACTTGTCAACAATCCACTCCTTTTTGAGAAGCAGTTGCCATTGGAGTCCAGAATGGAGACACAAGCATTACCACCTGAGGGCGAATCCTAGTAATTGCTCTGCATCTTTGGCAAATATATTTCATTTACTTTTCTCTAAAATATGCATAATAATACCAAACCCATATGGTAATTTAGAGGATTCACTGAAGTTATATTATAAAACAGTTAGAATAGTGACTGGAAGTACTTTGAAAGAAAAAGCTTTTATTATCTAGAATTAAAAGTTGTCCATGGTAGTCATTAGAGCCATTCTCCAAGTATTTCCATCTTTTGTCCTTCCAAGCACAAGGTAGGATTATGTTTTTTTTGTCCTGATAAAGTCAGATATGGTCACTGACTTATTTTGGCCAATGTAATGTCACTGGAAGTTATAGTGTGTCACTCCCAAGTGGAAACTTTAAGAGCAAGTACTTGATTCTCAGTGGGCTCTGCCACAAGTACCAGCCATGCTCCAGATGGTGGCTGTTCCATCAGTCTGTGTCCTGGGGGAAAAGCCCTAGCAGATCCATGATGGACACATAGTATGAGAAAGACCTAAAATATCTTATTAGAAACCATGAGTTTGGGGAAGTATTTCTTAATTTCTTACTCTAGAATCATTTAGCCCATTGTACACCATCTTAACTGCTATTGCTTGAGGGATTCACCAAGTTAACTAATGCCTTCCATTTTCTCTAAATATACTGACTGATGCTCATAGATAAAGAATATTCAATCTATCAGGCTTTGCTCTAACACTTGTTGCCCTGTATACCTACCAGTAAGTTCCTATGCCTTATAAGTACTAGTCATGTTCATTTCCAAATGGTTTATGCCAACTGTAGTCATTATTATATTTAAGTAAGTACTGTACATACCGATGAAATCTGAGTACATAAAGAGAACATTATATCTATATAGACTCAAATGTTTTGAAAAGATGAACTGTGAGTTGTTAAAGTACTTTCAGTTAGACATGCCTGAAACAGTTAATGTTGGGATAGATTATACACTATGTAAAATATGAAATGGTCTTGCACCCATATCTCTTTCAATTCTTTGCCTTTTTTAGAGAAATCCAAACCATAAATTGCAAAAGATATATTTACACATGTGATTTTTGCAAGAAATGCAAAGCAAAACTCCAACCAACTACCACAGACTCAAAGTACAGTTTTGGTGCTATGTTAAAACAAAACAAAACAAAACAAAAACTGGTAAATGAGTACGTGGTTGTATGCTTCAGGTTAAATGAAAATACTAAAGGTAAATTGAATTACTAGGTATTTATCCAAAGGATAGAAAAATACAGATTCAAAGAGGTACATGCACCCTGTGTTACGGCAATACTGTCAAACAATAGCTGAATTATAGAGAAAGTTCAAATGTCCATCAACTAATGAATGGATAAATAAGATGTGATATATTTCTACAATGGAATATTATTCAGCCATCAAAGGAATGATATCTTGCCATTTGCAATGAAGTGGATGGAGCTAGAGTGTATTATGCTAAGTGAAATAAGTCCATCAGAGAAAGACAAATACCATACGATTTCACTCATATGTGGAATTTCTGAAAGAAAACAGATGAACATGTGGGAAGTGGGAAAAGAAAAAAAGCCGAGAGGGAAACAAACCATAAGAGACTCTTAATGATAGAGAAAAAACAGGGTTGATGGAGGGAAGTGGGTGGGAGTGGGGATAGATGGATGTTGGGTATTAAAGAGGGCTTTTGTTATGATGAGCATTGGGTATTGTATGTAAATGATGGATGACTGAATTCTACTCCAGAAACCAATTACTAAATAACTAAAATTTAAATTAAAAAAGAAAGAAAATGATAAAGATATGTATGTATTATTTTTATGACACTCCCCGAAATCAAATATTTGGATTAACCAGCTAACTACTTAATTACATGAAATGAGTTTTCTCCTGTGGAGTTACTGAGATATTTCTGAAATTCAACAACTGTGATCCTCTCTCATAGGCACAGTACAATATTTCTTTTTTGTTTTGGATTATCTTTTCTGTGATATTATGTTTGGAAAAACACAATCTGAAAAAAAATCTGCTAATGCACGATGCTCTAGGTAATAAGGGGACCCCTGGAAAACAGATGATACAGGATGGTCCCATGAAAATTGCATCTGCCTTCACCATCTACCCCTACCCTTACTTTCTGGAAATAAAATTACCCGGAGCTTAACAATTATAGTCATGCAACCAAGCTCAAAAGTAAGTAAGAGGAGATGTAACCATTTCTCCTCATGGTCCCATATGCCCCAGACACGTGTTCCTCTTCTGACCGTACTTACAACACCTTACATGCATCACAAGAAGCACCACCAACTACTTTCAGCTGTTCCCCAGTGATGAAATGTTTCAGACATATGGTCACAGAGATTAATATCTGTGCAGACCACTTTGAAACAGCCCAGAAATCATATGGGAACATGTGGCATTAAACAAATATAAATTCCAAGCTTTTTCCTCCCTATGCCTTTCCCTTCCACACCTGGACTTTTGGAATGAGTCACACAGTAGTCTCTGAGAATGAGGAGAAAGCACCAGGTATTAGCACATGTTTAAATTCTGAGCCACCAGACAAAACCCCCTGGAAGGGCTGTTAATCTTAGTGAATCCAAACAAAGGGGAATCCAGAAGATACCTGTCCATTAGTGGTCTCCTCAAAATGAAAAGTTTCCTGGACAGTGTGGGGGCTGTGTTCTAGAGCTTGTCTCATGGAATTGAATTAATATAAAAGCTTTTCCCAGTTTCTTCCAACCTCAGAAGACCACATGGTATGGACTGATCCCTGGCATCTCTCAGCTATTTCACGTTCTCTCAAATAATAATTTGTCTCAATTTTCTATGACATAATCCTAAAGGCGATCCTTGTGAAGAAAGGAGGGAACCTCTAATATATGTAACGTTGAGGATTTTCATGGCTGTTACTACAAATAGCTTGGAGAAGTTTCACACAGATTCACTGCTCCAAAAATGCTACTTTGAAATGGTTTCCACTGTGGTTGGAAGATATGTACTTTGTATTTTGTTGACGCACAGATCAAAAATGATTGATAAGTCAGACACAGCATTTCCAGTTTAGGCTTGGAAGTTAGATATTTATTACCTTGAGTTACAAATGCTTTCTATCCAGAAAAGTTACATATGGTCTTCAGGCAGCGTGTGAATATAGACAGACAGGCACACAGAGATTCTCTCTTTCTCTCCCTCACTCTCATATCTCACACACACACACACACACACACACACACACACACACACACACACACACACACTATACAGTTGGCTTGAACTGAGGAGACAATTATAAATAAATAATTATTTATACAAAAAGGTAGCAACCAGTGCTGAGTTAACAAAAAGTAAATAAACTTTAACCACTTCATGTAGTTTTTGCAAGACTAGAACTGTATAATTGTGTGTTTCAGCTGTAGAAAGTAGAAAATTTTAGTGAAGTGAAGCTCCAATGTCTTTAAAACAAATATTAAGATCTTCTTTCCAAAGAAGGGAAGACCATAGGTGTCCTCCTCATCATGTTACCAGCCACAGTGAATTACTTATGACTCACCTTTGCTCGAATGATTGTAATTTGTACTAACTTAAGAGTCCATCACTTTGACGGAGAAGGTTATAATGTGTGCTAAGTTAAGAGTGGCAGGAGAAAAAAGCAGTAGATTTAGATCACGTGTAGTCTCTGAAATAAAGAATTGATAGCTTTCTCTACCTGGGTCCTCAGACACTTCTAGTCCTTTTTTTTTTTTTTTTTTTAAGATTTTATTTATTTTTTGACAGAGAAAGATCACAAGTAGGCAGAGAGGCAGGCAGAGAGGGGGGGGGGGAAGCAGGCTCCCCACTGAGCAGAGAGCCCGATACAGGTCTCTATTCCAGGACCCCAAGATCATGACCCAAGACGGAGGCAGAGGCTCAACACACTGAGCCACCCAGGCGCCCTTCTAGTCTTTTTGAAAGGAAGTGAAATGCAAGCGAAGGAGTCCTTTTCCCTTTTGCTGTAATTCTTCCAACAAATGGTGACTCTCTCAGAACATCCATTTCTATTCACCTTGCAATGGCACAAGAAGTTAAGTGGGCAGGCAACCAGAAAACTAACCAATGAAGCATGAGGTCGAGTTCTTCAATTCCTTAGAAAAGGATTGTAATGGAAGCTTTTCCAAGCTTAAATGTATTTATAAATATTAGTAAACCCAGACTAATTGTCCTGCTTCTCTCATTTACCAAATCCCTATGCCCAGTGAGGAAATGTCATCCTGGTCTCAGGCAACTAACCTAAACTTCTTATTTAAAAAGTAAACTTTAAGGTAACACCTTTTGAAGAAATCGTTTGAGTCTCTATAATCACAAGAGGCAACTTTTGCTTAAAACACAGGAATGACATGAGTCAACAAAGAGCAACAAATGAGATGATGACTAGGATTTCTTATTTAAGGCTTTCTGTTTTTGTTTTGTTTTGTTTTGTTTTTTTTCATTCATAACAGAACATCCAGAAGAACGAGAAACATTTCGGGTTAGGAACAATGTTGGTCATAGTCCTTTGAAAACAGTTTAATTCATAAATGCTTTCCCAACAAACTTGACCAATTTTATTCCCTTGTGGTTTTTATTTATCCTTTATAATCACATCAGTATTATTGGTTTTATTCAACAAAAGGAAAATATGAATTTTTTAAAGACTTGATCTTTACTCAGAAATTCATCAGATTGCTTTAGAAAAATAATTCACTTAATTGGAAAACAAATCAGGGGCCATGACAATTAGATTTATCTATTGTGTTTATGTGATATTTCACAGCCTGGATCTAGCCCCAGAGAACTTTGAATCTCTGAATGAAATAATAAAATATTCTTACTGGTCCCTTTTGTTTAAAATAAAAAAGCACCATTATTTTCCCTTTTTGCAAAAAGTACATGTTTATCATAGAAAATTGAAAAAATATATAGATAAGTCATAAAAATATCATTAACATCACAAATTCTCATTAAATATCTCCAGAATATATTATAAATATATACATTTAGCCAAAATATGCAATTGGAAAGTATAAAGCTGTTTTGAAACCCATATTACATTTTCCTTCACATTTCATAAACAATTTCCACTATTCTATAGCACAATTTTAATGACTTTACAATATCCTGTTGCATGTCTATAATCCCCTATTATTAGATACATCACTTGAGGGTTTTTTTCCTCTTTTATAAACAGAACTATGATAAACATCCTACAGCAACATCCTCCTGCAGATTATTTCCACACAGTCAATTCCAAAAAAGAATGTCTGGCACCCAGAACTTTTTCGAAGATTTGGATACTTGTTAAATTGTTTTCCAAAAAGTTACATGAGAAGTAACTAGCCAAGTGTGAGAAGTGTCATTTTCTTGTACTTTGTTGACACTGGCTGCTACACACATAGTCTCATCTTTTCCGAATCAATAAGAGAGGTCTTCTGTTACTGTTTTGCTTGGTCATTTTCATTTTTTTCTTTCTGAATTGCTCCATTGTGTTACCTGCATCTTTCCTGCATTCAAAAAGATTTTGAATACCATCATGAAAATTAGCAACCCAAAGATACATCCAGATAACACAGATACAGCTCACTTGCTAAACCAACAAAATAAATTCAAGGTATTTAATTTAACTACCATCTTAACTATGTTGGGAAGGTGTTTATTATAAGAATAGAGGTGAGAGGGGCACCCGAGTGGCTCAGTGGGTTAAGCCTCTGCCTTTGGCTCAGGTCATGATCTCAGGGTCCTGGGGTAGAGCCCCACATTGGGCTCTCTGCTCAGTGAGGAGCCTGCTCCCACCTCTCTCTCTTTGTCTGCCTCTCTGCTTACTTGTGATCTCTGTCTGTCAAATAAACAACAACAACAACAAATCTTAAAAAAAAAAAAAAAAGAATAGAGGTGAGAAAACTGTGGTACAGCATTGGTGTCCATAACTGCACCTCTGGTGGGGGAAGCATTGAGGCATATTGGTATAATGGATAATTTAAAACTTCCATTAGTCAATTCTTCCTTTTGATCATGAGGTTCCAAATCAGGCAATCCCAACAGTGTTCTCTGGAATTCAGTGAAATAAGAGTTTATCAGGAGAGAATAGCAGTGCTGAAGAAAAACTCAAACTTACAACTCAACATTCATAATTTTTATTTTAAGTCTGTTATCTAAGAAATGCTCTGGAGATGTATCTTAGAATCAGAAAAGAGTAGTTCTTTCAACAGCCTTTTTGTCTATGGTGGGACTGCTACTGAGTAATTGTAATGGGACAGAGATAGTCTTTAACCATGTAAATATCCCTACAGCCTCCATTTCTTCTGAATTGTATGTACTGGAGAAAAAAGGTCATACAGAGAGAGTAGAAGATAGAGAGACATAGAGACAGTCAGAAAGATGTGCATACATTTAAGAAAAATAAGAAAATGGTGGGAAAGAGGCATATTTCTTAAAATCAGGGGGAAAAAAAAACCTTTACCATTAGAATCATACAGTTGGTAATGTGAGATTTATAAACAAAATATTATTCTTTATTGCAATATATAAGCATTACATGAACCTTAAAAGTCACTTTTATTCAGGTGATTCAACAAACTGGAGATAACTAGTTACATGTACTTTAAGATAACAAACATAATCAAGTGGTAATTATATGCCTGCTACTTTTGCATCATTATAGGAAAATCTTCACAATAACCCTATGAGAAAAACACCCTTATTATTTTTCTGATTTTTAGATTTAAAAACAAACAAACAAAACAAATGAAGGTTGGAAAGGGAAATTCAGTAGATCCAGACCTTGGGACTACATCTTGCTGTTCCATATTCCTCTGTCCTCAAGTCAATGGTGTCAACAGAGAGAAAACACAATGTCAAGAAACTTTTGTGCCTTTTTACACAGATCTTCAAAATGAAGAACAGCTGAGCAATAAGGAGCTGGATATCTGAAAAATAATCCTATTTGCAAATAATGAAGTATGTGTACCTATGTAAGAACCATTCTTCCTCTTCATCTCTTGAGTTTGACTCTAAAATATCACCTAAAAGATGTACAAATCCTGCAAATGCTGTACTTCTAAATCTCTGAAGTCAGCAAGACAGGAAAAATATTAGAAGGTGATCAGGATTATCCATCTTGCTTCCTCTCTGCTAAATCAGTCATTGGGCTATTACGGGTGGACGGAAAAAAATCTTGTAATCCTCAGGTGTGCAGTTAAACTCGTAAATTGCAAGATTTCTAGGACATTTTATATTACAGTTGACACTGCTCCATGGTATGTTCAAGGATGTTTTCCAAGAGAAGCCACTCTATGAAAACATTAAAAGGGCCTTTTCACACTCTTTATACTATAGAGAAAGAAAAAAAATTCAGCTTCTTAGTTATGCAATTAATTCCTATCCAAGCTTCAGTCAACTAAGAATGCACTATTACTTTCCACAAAACCATCATTATCTCTTCATGGAACCAGAGGCCAGTATCTAACTCCTGTTTTAGACTGTCCAGTCTTTATACATTATAGGCCAGGAAAGTCAGACTTCCGTTTTCAATTATATCAACCTGAGTAGAAAAAGGAAGGGGAAAATTATAGTCTGAGTTTGCAAAGTTTATTTACTTATCAAACTAAGAATGATAGAGTTTTTTTAAAAATTCAGCAATGATATTTGAAATTTTTTTTAAATGAGGCAAAAAAATTACACCTATTAGTCCTAGTACACAATACCTACAGATAAACCTTTAACATATTTTGAAATTAAAAGAAAGGCTATTCTTACAATAATTCAAACTTTCTCACTATTACTATTATATTTGCTATGGTGATCTGTGATCAGTGGTTATGACTTGCTGGCTTCCAAGATGAGAGCATTTTTTAACAATAAAGCATTTTTTTTTAATTTAAAGGATGTACAGTTTTTGGACATAATGCTATTGCAAACTTAATAAACTATAGTATGGTGTAAACATAACTTTTATATGCACTAAGAAACCAAAAGGTTCATCTGACTCACTCTAGTGTGATTTTCACTTTATTTCAATGGCCAGGAACCAAACCTGCAATATATCCAAGATATACCTATATCAAATCTACAACTGCTAAGCAGTAAAAGCATCTTCTATCTTCCTGGAAAAAGTAATCATTACTATATATGTGACCTTTACTAGACTTTAGGTAGAAATCTACTAATTAGAAGCTTCCTAAAGCAAGAGTCAGCAAATGTTCTCTGTAAAGAGTCAAATAGTAACTATTTTGGGCTTTGGAAGCCATACAGTCTGGATGACAGCTACTCAACTCTGCTGTTCCAGTGTGAACTAGGACTCTATGAAAAGAATAACATAGAATGTCACACACTGATAAAAGATAAAATTTATAATATGATACAATCATTAGTCATGATATACTTAATCAGTAAAATTTATGAAAAACAAAGTTGGCATACATTTAAAAATTGACAATTTCACAATTTCATAGAAGAAAAACTTTAAACACTTCTTTCATACATCAACAATTTAAAAGCTCCTAGAATTATGTAAAGCTAAAACCTATATAATCTAAAGGTTATATTAAGATGTACACAGAACCTTGAATATGGCAAAGAAAGAACATGAATTATTTTCAAACACACAAGAAATTGTCACAAATTTGACCTTCTGTTAGGGCATAATAAAATTTCAATGAATTCCCCAAAACAGGAGTTTAAAGTTTCACATCCACTGAACACTGTGCCATCAAGTAAAAAATCCACAATATAAAAACTTTTTAAAAATCAATTTTGGGGGCACCTGGATGGCTCAGTCATTAAGCATCTGCCTTCAGCTCAGGTCATGATCCCAGGATCCTGGGATTGAGCCCTACATTGGGCACCCTGCTCATGGGAAGCCTGCTTCTCCTTCTCCCACTCCCCCTGCTTGTGTCCCTGCTCTTGTTGTCTTTCTCTCTGCCAAATAAATAAAATCTTAAAAAAGAAAAAATCAAACTTGGGAGCAAGCCAATTGAAATTATCCAGCCTGAGTAAAAGAAGGAAAAAAGAATGAAGAAAAATTAACAGATCCTCAGATAACTATGGGACATCACCAATATAATAACACACATAACAGAAAACTCAGAAGAAAAGGGAAGAGAGAGAGTTTAGAAAGATTGTCTGAAGAAGGACATCTGACTGACTCAGCCAGTAAGCATGTGACCTTGACCTTGGGGTTCTAAGTTCAAGCTGCACATGGGGTGTAGGGTTTACTTAAAAATAAAAAATCTTTCTTTAAAAAGTGGATATAAATGAATAAGTTAATAAAAATAAGAAAGATTATCTAAAGAAATAGTGGCAAAATCTTCCCAAGTTTGATGAAAACATTAATCTATACATCTGAAAAACCTAATGAACTTCAAGGAGAATAAAAAGATCCAACCTAGACAAATCAAGTTATACTGTAGGAAATTGACCACAAAGAAACAATTTTGAAAGCAGTAAAAGAGAAGGACTCTCTCCATGCACAAGGGGTCTTCAGTAAGATTAACAGCCAATTTGTCATCAGAAATTATGGAGACCAAAGGCAATTAGACAACACATTCTAAATACTGAAAGAAAAATACCATCAACTAAGAATTATATATTTGTCAAAGCTGTCCTTAAAAATGAAAGAAAAATCAAAGCATTCTGAGATTTTTTTTAAAAAGCGTGAGTAGCCCTGACCTGGAAGTACTTCAAATTGAAAGAAAAATAACTAGACAGTAATTTAAATCTTCATGAAAAAAATAAAGAATAGCAGTAATTTAATTATGGAGTTAAATATTTTTAAAAATGTAAATGTATTTTTGTTTTTAATTCATTTTATATCTGATTTAAAATAAAATTGCATAAAGAAATAATAACAAATCTGAATATGGGCACCAATGTATAAAGATGGATTATGATACTAACAGTATAAAGGAGGGGGGAATGGATATATATACGAACAAAGTTTTTTCACAGTATGAAATTAAGTTGGTATCCATATAAAATAAATTTTTATAAATTGGTACATTCATTGCAATCACCAGGGCAACCACAATGGATTTTTTTTTTATTTTATAAGAAAATTTTATTTTCCTTTATATATTTAAATCTTAATGTTTTTCTGAACTCCTTTTTCTTAACATCTTAATTTTACTTTATTTTTTCAGTGTTCTAAGAGTCATCAAACTCAACACCCAAAAAAACAGATAATCATGTCAAAAAATGGGTAGAATACATGAACAGACACTTCTCCAAAGAAGACATGCAATGGATAACAGACACGAAAAAGAAAATGTTTATCATCATTAGCCATCAGGGAAATTCAAATAAAAACCTCATTGAGATACCACATTACACCAGTTAGGATCACCAAAATTAACAAGACAGGAAACAACAAGGGTTGGAGAGGATGTGGAGAAAGGGGAACCCTCTTACACTGTTAGGGGGAATCCAAGTTGGTGCAGCCAATTTGGAAAACAGTGTGGAAATTCCTCAAAAAACTAAAAATAGAGCTATCCTATGACCCTGAAATTGCACTACTGGATATTTACCCCAAAGATACAAATGCAGCAAAAAGAAGGGCCATATGTACCCCATTGTTCATAGCAGCAATGTCCACAATAGCCAAACTGTGGAAAGAGCCGAGATGCCCTTCAACAGATGAATGGATAAAGAAATAACTTTTAAAATAGTGAAAGAATTACAATGGTACACTAGAAAATATCTAGTGTATAAGAAAATGCAGGAGTGGAAGAAAAGGAGTAGAACAAAAAAAAAAATACAGAAAACAAATAACAAAATGGAAAACATAAATCCTTCCTTATCCATAATTACATTAAGTGCAGATGGACTAAACTCTCTAACAAAAGAAACTTGGAGAATGGATTTTTTAAAATGATCCAACTACATACTGTCTATAAGAGATTCACTTTAGATTCAAAGGCACAAATACATTGAAAGTAAAAGAATTAAAAAAAAAAAAAGATATTCCATGCAAACAGTAACCAAAAGAAGCAAAAGTGACTATACCAATATCAGACAAAATGGAATTTAAAATAAGAAAAGACTACTAGAGACAAAAAATGAAATTTTATGATGAAAGGGTTAATATTTCAGGAAGATATAACAATTATGACATACACAACAGCTAAGCCCCAAAACAAATGAAGCAAAAACTGACAGAATCAAAGGAAGAAACAGACAATGCAGTAATAATATTTGGTGATCCCAATATTGCACAAACAATAATGGATAGAACAACTAGACAAGATAAGTGAGAAATAATAGGTTTGAATAATCCTATAAACCAACTACACCTAACAGACATCTGTAGAACACTATACCCAAACACCAGAATATACATTCTTCTCAAGTGCTCATGGAATGTTTTCCAGGATATACCACAAAAGAAGTCTCAATAAGTTTAAAATGACTAAAATCATACAAAGTGTATTCCTCAACTGCAATGGAATGAAATCATAAACCAGCAAGAGTTAGATATTTGGAAAATTCACAAATATATGGAAATTAGAATTATTCCTAAGTGAATAATGGGTCAAACAGAAGTTAGAATGTAGTTTGATAGGAACAAAACCAAAGACATAATATACCAAAATTTATAGGATGCAGTGAAAACAGTGCTGAGAGAAATGTATAGATCTAAACACATTTTATGGCCCCTCCAAGAGCAGAGGCAGCAAGAGGACGTGTGTGTCTTGCACAGGTCCACGCGGGGAGAGTAGTGGGTATGGAGACCGGCACCACCTTCTGGTCCTCTCTCCAGGGGGAGGAGTCAAGATGGCAGATAAGTAGCAGGCTGAGACTACTTCAGCTAGCGGGAGATCAGCTAGATAGCTTATCTAAAGATTGCAAACACCTGAAAATCCATCGGCAGATCGAAGAGAAGAACAGCAATTCTGGAAACAGAAAAACAACCACTTTCTGAAAGGTAGGACCGGCGGAGAAGTGAATCCAAAGCGACGGGAAGATAGACCCCGGGGGGAGGGGCTGGCTCCCGGCAAGCGGCGGAGCAACGGAGCACAAAATCAGGACTTTTAAAAGTCTGTTCCGCTGAGGGACATCGCTCCAGAGGCTAAACCGGGGCAAAGCCCACGTGGGGTCAGCGTGGCCTCAGGTCCCGCAGGGTCACAGAAGGATCGGGGGTGTCTGAGTGTCGCAGAGCTTGCAGGTATTGGAACGGGAAAGCCGGCTACAGAGACAGAGCCGACAGTGAGCTCGCAGCTCGGTGTTACCTTGAACCGGTCACAGGCTCCATGAGCTTGGAGCGTGGCCGGAGGTCAGGCAGACGGGAGTTACTGGGCGCACTGAGGAGTGGGGCCCTGGGCTCTCGGCTCCTCCGGGCTGGAGACCAGGAGGCCGCCATTTGTGTTCCCGTCCTCCGGAACTCTATGGAAAGCGCTCAGGGAACAAAAGCTCCTGAAAGCAAACCCGAGCGGATTACTCACCCCAGCCCCTGGTATGGGCGGTGCAATTCCGCCTGGGGCAAAGACACTTGAGAATCACTACAACAGGCCCCTCCCCCAGAAGATCAACAAGAAATCCAGCCAAGACCAAGTTCACCTACCAAGGAGTGCTGTTTCAATACCAAGGAGAGCAGCAGAATTCCAGAGGAGGAGAAAGCAAAGCACGGAACTCATGGCTTTTTTCCCTGTGATTTTTTTTAGTCTTGCAGTTAATTTAATTTTTTTCTTTTTCATTTTTTGTTTTTTTCTCGCCTTCTGGTAAAATTTTTTTTTAACTTTTACCTTTTTCTTTTTTAACGTTTTTTAACTAGTTTATCTAATATATATATTTTTTCTTTTTTATATTTTTCTTATTTGTTTTCTTTTTTTTAAATTCTTTTCTTTTCTTTTTTTTCTTTTTTCTTTTTTCTTTCTTCCTTTTTGAACCTCTTTTTATCCCCTTTCTCCCCCCTCACGATTTGGGATCTCTTCTAATTTGGTTAAAGCATATTTTCCTGGGGTTGTTGCCACCCTTTTAGTATTTACTTGCTCCTTCATATACTCTTATCTGGACAAAATGACAAGATGGAAAAAACTAAACACATTTTATTTATTTATTTATTTATTTATTTATTTGACAGAGATCACAAGTAGGCAGAGAGGCAGCCAGAGAGATTGGAAGGGAAGCAGGCTCCCTGCTGAGCAGAGAACCTGAGGTGGGGTTTGATCCCAGGACCCTGGGATCATGACCTGAGCTGAAGACAGAGACTTTAACCCACTGAGCTACTCAGGCGCCCCTAGATATAAACACATTTTAAAAATTCAAATTAATAACCCAGGTTAACTCCATAAAAAACTGTAAAAAGAAGATCAAACTAAACTCAAAGTGAATAGAAAGAAGGGAAAAATAAAGATTAGGACATAAGTAAATAAAATAAAGTTAGAGAAATACCAGAGAAAACCAATAAAAACAGAGCTGATTCTTTGAAGAAATGAACAAAATTGACAAACTTCAGCTAGACTGACCAAGAAAAGAAAGTGCAAGATACAAAATCAATATATAAAATCTGTTATATATTTATAGGCTAGAAATTAGCAATCCAAAAATATAATAAACAAAACAATATCATTTACAATAACATCAAAAATAATAAAATATTTAAGAATATATTTATCAAAAATGCTGAAAACTACAAAAATCATTAAAAAAGGATTAAATAAATGGAAAGACATCCATATTCATGGATTGGAAGACTTAATATTGATTTATAGACTCAATGTAATACCTATGAAATTTCCACTTCCTCTTTTTGCAGAAATAGATAAGATGTTTCTCAACCTCATGTGTAAGAATAGTAAAAATCATCTTTAAGAAGATGAACAAAGTTAGAGGATTCACACTTCCGAATTTCAAAACCTAATAAAAAGCTACCATAATCCAGGGGTGCCTGGGTGGCTCAGTGGATTAAGCCACTGCCTTCAGCTCAGGTCATGATCCCAGGATCCTGGGATGGAGGCCTGCATCGGGCTCGCTGCTCTGCAGGGAGCCTGCTTCCTCTTCCCTCTCTGACTGCCTCTCGCTGACTTGTGATCTCTGTCAAATAAATAAATAAATAAAATAAACCTTTAAAAAAAAAAGCTACCATAATCCAAAGTGTGGTACTTGCATAAACATAGACATATTGATGAGTGGAGCAGAATTAAGATCTCGGAAATAAACTCATACATCTTTGGCCATTAATTTTCACTGGGATGCCAAGACAATTAGAATTATCTTTTCAATGGATAGTGCTGGATATCCACATGTAAAAGAATGAATTTGAGCCCTTCACACCATATACAAAAATCAGTTTGAAACTAATCAAAGATCTAAATGTAAGAGTTAAAAAGAACATTCTTAGAAGAATATGTCGGTATAAATCCTCATGACCTTGATTAGGCAGTGGTTTCCTAAATATAACACCAAAAATGCAAGCAACCAAACAAAACATTGATAAATCATACCTCATCAAAATTTAAAATTCTTGTGTGTTGAGGGGTGTTTGGGCTGCTCAGTCTGTTCAATGCCTGATTGTTAATGCTGACTTGGGTCATGATCTCAGGGTCATAGGGTCAAATTCTGCATTGAGTTCTATGCTCACCATGGAGTCTGCATGGGATTCTCTCTTTCCCTCCCTCTTCCCTTGTCCCCTCTCATGTGCAATCAATCAATCAATCAATCAATCAATGTTTTAAAAAAAATTCTTGTGTTGAGACATTATCACAAATGTGAAAATACAACCACAGAATGGGAGAAAATATTTGCAAATCATATCTCTGACAAGGGTCTAATATCCAGAGTATCCAGAATTCTTGTAACTCAGCAATAAAAAGAAAAATAATCCAATAAAAAGTGGGCAAAGAATTTCAACTGTTCTCCAAAGAAGATATACAAATGACCAATAGCGTATGAAAAGATGTTATATATAAGTACTTAGAGAAATGAAAATCAAAACCAAATGAGATATCACTTCACACCCATTAGGATAGCCATAATATTTTTTAAGATTTTATTTATGTATTTGACAGAGAAAGAGAACACACACAAGCATGGGGGAGGGGCAGAAGGAGAGAGAGAAACAAGCTGCCCACTAACCAGGGAACCCCACGTGTGGCTCCATCCCAGGACCCTGGGATAAAGACCTGAGCCAAAGGCAGATTCTTAACTGACCTAGTCACCCTGGTGCTCCAGGATAGTTGTAATATTAAAACACACACACACACACACACACACACACACACACACACACACACACACAGCTAATAACAAGTATGGGGGGCTATGGAGAAACTAGAACCTTGTACATTGCAGGTTGGAATATAAAATGACTCAGTCCTTTTGAAAGTGTCTGGCAGTTCCTCAAATGATTAAACATAGAGTTGCCATATGACCCACTCCTAAATATTTACTCAAGAGAAATGAAATGCAAGGACAGAACCAGTGAATATAAAATTCTAAAATATGAATCAGAAAGGTAAGATGCAAGAAAACCAAAAAAACATGAACACCAGTGTAATAGGTAATCTTATGGAAGACTATATAAGATAAAAAGAGAATACAAGTAAAGAGGCTAAATTATAAATTTGGCAATTTCAGAATCACTTGCAAATACTATCCATGGCTGTATATAAATGCATTTGGAATGTAGAAGGGATAGAGGTTTTTTCTTAGGAAAGTACTGATTACCAAAATCTATCATCTAAATTTCTCATCATCATTTTGTGCTTTAAGAACAGAGGAAAAATAACTCAAAAGTAAATCATATTTTTTAAATCATTTCTCTCTTTATAAATTACTAATTAGCAAAGTAACCTATAAAAACGTTTTCCCCAAAAGCTTCATTATCTTATTCACACAAGTTAGATATAGCTATTTTCTATAATTACATAAAGTCTGCATATTTAAGATTTTATTTATTTATTTATTTATTTGAGAGAGATAGAGAGAGAGAGAGAGTAAGAGAGAGAGTGAGCATATGCCAGGAGAAGGAACAGAGGGAGAGGGACGAGCAGATTCCTTGCTGGGCACAGAGCCTGACACGGGATTCGATGTGCTGACCCTGAGATCATGACCTGAGGCAAAATCAAGAATTAATCACTTAACCAACTAAGCCACCAAGATGGCCCTAAAGTCTGCATATTTAAATGCATAATTTAATAATCACATTATCACCTGAAATTGTATTGAAACACACATTTAAATGTAATTTTCCATCACAATTTAATCTTTATACAAAAGTAAAGGAGTGACATCCTAAAATACAAATATAATTGGCATCACAGGAGTTTTCCAGTTACAATTCTGTGTACAATTCTGGGTATGCTTTGCACAGATGACTAAGGACAGGTGGACAGATGTCTAGGAAGGAACGGAGGGGGAAAGAAGAAAAAAAGAGAGGGAGGGAGGGAGGCTTTAGCTCCTCAAATGACTGTTAACAAAAAGTATAATGTTATATTTTAAAGTTGAAAAAAGAAATTCTTCAGAAAAGAACAAATATCAAAGCTAAATATCAAGAAACCAGTTAGTCATACATCAACACTAATTTGTATAAAGTTCAGATTTTAAGTAAGAACAATAAAAAAAAATGTGAAAGAAAATGTTAACACAAACTCATGTTCTCATATTTTATTGGACATTCAAGTAGCAAAGGGGGGAGCTAATCTGAAACCTCCAAAATAAAATGTACTTGCATATTCACATCTCTCCCATTTGGGACTACTCTCCAGCCTGCCGGTAACAGATTATCACGCTCCAAAATGTTCGTTTGAAGCTTGGAAATCAAAATAGCTTTAGGAACAAAAGGAATCTCATTCTTCCATCTGGTGACTTTCCTTAGATATGGAGACAAGGGGCGTGGAAATAATTACTTCTCAAGAAAATAAAAGTTCTAAAACTCAGCCTTTCCCCAGGAATCTTGATTTTGACATCTACAAATTTAATAACAATAAGAATTGTCATTTTCATTTTACAGAGGAATGAATGAAGTCAGAAATCAAATAGGGAGGTATAATTACTTTCCAATTCTCTTGCCATAATGGGCAAGTCAAAAAGGAAAGGAGCACCAGCCCAGTCTCTATGTGGGGAGCTCCTTGGTCTGCAGCCTTCTGCCAGCTATCACGTTAGAGTACTTCCTGCCCTTTTACCTCTAATCCCATCCCCTATCCCTAAGTCTCACCCTTGAAACAATATGCCACTCAGGTTCTAATCTCAGGGCCTTTGCACTGCCTCTCCCACTCCTGGGAACTCTCTTCCCCATATATCTTTTGGGCCAAATCACTCACCATCTTCCACTTTTTGTTGTTGTTTGTGTTCAAATGTTACTTTATTAGTGGGTGTCTCCTGAGCACTCCATTTAAAATCTCAACCAGGGCACCTGGGTGGCTCAGTTGGTTAAGCATCTGCCTTCGGCTCAGGTCATGATCCCAGGGTCCTGGGATCAAGTCCTGCATCCGGCTCTCTGCTCAGCGGGGAGCCTGCTTCTCCCTCTGGCCCTCCCCACATTTGTGTTCTCTCCCTCTCTTTATTGCTCTCTCTTTCTCAAACAAACACATAAATAAATAAACAGGCAAACAAACAAATAAATCTTTTTTAAAAATAAATAAATAAATGAAATCTCAACCAGCTATCTTCTGCTCCAGGCCTATACCCCAGGCTCCCTGCCCTCAATTCTTTCACATAGCATATATTCCTTATTATATATTAGTGATGCTTAATTGTGTTGCTGTTTGTCTTAGTTAGGGTTTCCCTGAAAGTAGAGCCTTGGGCAAACATTTGGGCACAGGTCATTTATTTAGAAAGTAATTCTGGGAGTCAAGAATGAGGAATGAAAGAGAATGAGACATGGAAAAAGGGAACACAGTTACATGGGCCTGACCACGTAGCTGAAGACCACAGGAGTTGGAGGGATGTCCCTGAAGCAAGAAAGGCTGTGATACTCACTTCCAGGCTCCCTCGCCCCATCCCTAGTTGTTCAAGCCACTGCAGTCACTAACAACCTTTCTTCTCCTCCTCCTCCTCTTCTTTTTCGTCTTCGGAGATTTTATTTATTTATTTATTTGATAGTGTGTGTGTGCAAGTCAGGGAGAGGAGCAGAGGGGAAGGATAAGTCAACTCCATGCTGAGCACAGAGCCCAATGCAGGGCTTGATCCCCTATCCCTGAGATCATGACCTGAGTTGTAATCAAGAATTGGACTCTTAAACAACTGAGCCACTCAGGCACCCCCATCCTTTCTCTTCTGGAAAGTCACCTACAGATAGAGCAGTTCCTGAGGGAGAAAGTGGGAAGGCATCCTGCAAGCATGAGCCCTTATAAAGGACACTCTCCAGCAGAGGAAGCTGTGCTTGCTTGAACTGCCCTTTCCAGCTACAGCTGTGGGCCATGGTGGGGGGTGCCAAGGAGGGGTGTCCTGGGGGACCTGAGGCATTTGCTAAACTGCTTGTGATCTCAAGTCCCCCATTTGAAGGTAAGATTGTCCAGGACAGACATTTCATAGCCAAACACCTAGAACTGTGTTTGGCACATAGTAGCTGCTAAATAAATATTTCTGAATCCCAAATGGACTAGAAGTACCATAATACATGCAGCAAGAATGTTAATATTGGTATCAAAACGTTAAAAGTAAGCCAAGGGACCAGGATACCAGGGTTCCAGAGCCAAGTGCCCTTGAACAATATCAATCCAGACCGTAAGAGTCCGGTTCCATGGAGCCAACAGTTTAGAGATTAAAAATCTCTGGCGCTGAAGCTGGTCCAATTCCTGCCTTCATCCAGGCTGTGGGGCAGGAGGGAGGGGGCTCTGTCAGCCACAGACTGGAGGAAAAATGATGCTGTTGGTGGTTATTAGCTCATCGACAGATCAGTTACCTTTTAAGCCATACTGACTTTAGCCTTTAACTAAGCATTTTTAAAACTGCCTTTGAACCTTTTTTTTTTCCCCAGACAATAAGGCTTCCATAAAGACACAATAAGTTACAAGAAAGAAATGTCACACACTGAACCACCCTTGTCTTTGATCACTACTATTTTAATCTTCCACTCAATGATATTAACATATGTGTTTATTATTTTGCTATTTTGGTTGTCTCCCAGTACCACTTTAAATCTTACTTTCAGTCAAACACAAGAATGTTCTTTTCAGTGTTTCCAATGTTAGCAAAGAAAAGAAAGAAAGAAAAAACCCTTAAGCCTCCATACAGGCAATGCATTAAAAGAGGGATTTGATTCATTTTCGAAGGAGAGGTTTTTGTAGTAGGGAAATGTGACCATCTCAGTTGGCAAATGTTTTCACTGAATTATAGACATCTTCAAAGACAGAGAAGTTCCCCCAAACTATTTAAAATCTTCATAACGGACCTCCCACAAATGATAACTTCTTTAAAGTAGAAATTCCCCTAAAGATGTACAAATCTTCAAAAAAGAATACCCCTCAAATGATTAGAACCTTACCAAACTCCATCTGGATTTGAGTTCCAATAATAAGGGTCAGAACCTTGTCCATACCTAGTAAAAAAAAAAAAAAAAAAAAGTACTGTAAGAAAGCACATTTTTAGTATTTCCAGATGTAGACGGAACATTTTTCGTTTTGAAATACAATGAGAAAACTTTTTCATGCTATTTTGGAAACGATATATAGGCCAAACAGGCAGAGAAAGTTATTTGAAAGTGGTCAGGCCAAAGACACTTTAAAGCAGGTGAGTTTGAATTCAGGATTAGAAACCAATGGCGTGTCCTCCACCCTCTGCTCACACCATTTTTTTAAGCTCATTTTAATTGGTCAGAATATTAGTATCATATAAATGTTTTTGAAATTGGGTTTAGCTAAAACACAAAGAGTAAAAAGTTACTGTGAGACAAGAATCATCAAAAAGCCACAGTTGAATATGAATAAACGCAAAAAAAAAAAGTATTAAAAGTGCTCATCTCTACAAAGCACACAAACCCATGCCTCCATTGCCTTTTGGTAAATTGGCCATCCATGTTTGTTCAGTGATGCACACATGTTGCAAAGACATTAACGAAAACCAGCAGCTCCATCTTGATGCCCCTCGGCACATAGGATTTTATGTCCACGTGGAACTTTTGATCATCTGTGAGAAAGTGTTTGGAGGTCTCATTTGCCTGCTGAATGCTCACTCCTCCTGACGGATGCTGCCCTTGTCCCTCCATAGACATACCTCAAAGACTCATCCTGTGTAACTCACTTACACTTGGCATCTTTTTCCTCAAAAAAACTCCTCAAACAAATGCAATTGGAAGTAAGCTGGAGAAAAATGTGCTGTATACAAACATTCGTACTTGTGTGCCCATGAAAAAAATCATTTAGAATCTACATCGGTATCATGCTTTGGTGCTGTTTCAGTGTGTTGTGTTGTTGGAATTTAAAGTTTTAGGGGTTTTTTTTGTTTTCCTATGCTATTTATTCCTGTATTTGTTAGGGCTACTGTCTTACATCTACTTTCCTCAAGATTGTCATTTTGCAAGCCGCTCTAAAAGGCATTGGCTGTGCCGAGAACTCACTTGAAATACTGGTGGCCAGGTACAAATTGCAGGGACTTAAAGCCCACTAGTCAATCTGTGTCCTTAATCTGAAGCTCATATTAAGATGCCGTGAGGCAGGACTCTTACTGATGCAAATTAATAAAATAGGGGCAAAAATTTCTCAGTCCTCCTCCCTGGTCAAAACCACATAGATTAACCAAAGGTCAGATCTCATAGGGGCAATTTCTCTGGCTCTTCCATTTTTCCTTCAGGATTTTAATTCACTCAGGTACAATTTGGTGAATTCAAACACCAGCCTAAGGCAGTCAGAAAGCACTCCTAGAGGGAAACAAATTCAAATTCTAAAACCTTGGTGTATCTCCTCCAGACCAGAGGATTGGGTACACAGTGGGGGTGACACACCTTCAATGTATCCAATAGTATTTCCCCCATTATTCACAATGAACCTAAACCTTCACTCCCAGGATGCCTCACCTGGTTAGGTGTCTGACTCTCAATTTCAACTCAGGATATGATTTCAGGGTCATGAGATAGAGTCCCGCATCAGGCTCTGTGTTTGAGATTCTTTCTGTCCCCCTCTGCCCCTCCCCCAACACATGCATATGGGTAGTCTCTTTCTCTAATAAATAAATAAATCTCTAAAAAAAATAAAGAAACCTTTACTTTTATTTTTTTAAAGATTTTATTTATTTATTTATTTGACAGAGAAAGAGATATCATGAGTAGGCAGAGGCAGGCAGAGAGAAAGCAGGCTCCCTGCTGAGTAGACAGCCCAATGTGGGGCTTGATCCCAGGACCCTGAGATCATGACCTGAGCTGAAGACAGAGGCTTAATCCACTGAGCCACCCAGGCATCCAGAAACCTTCACTTTTAAAATGGGAATAATAATAGCAACAACATCGTGTGGTTGTTTTGGGATCAAATTAACCAATAACAGTATAGTATTCAGAATTAAGCAGAGTACATCTTAAATGCTTTAAAATGTTAGTTATTTTTACACAGCTTTATCCCCCATACTAATATTCTGCCTCTTTGCACTTCCCTGACTCTTCTGTCCATCACTAGAGTTCTAATTTGTCCCTATTTTACAGAATTTTCTCATCACACCACAAAGGGTACACTGTTCTCTTTTTCATGTTGCTTAAGAATAAGTTAGAATTGTGTTATGTTTCATTCACCTTAGACTTGGCATCCTTCCAATTCCAAGATTCTTGATATGGTCCCTTGAGCAAAGTTGATACTGAGCTCAAGTATGAAGATGGCTCCTCCCAGCTCAGGAGAACCAAGTGCTAAGTACTCAGGAGTTTTGAGAACTGGTAGTAAACACTGGTAGCCTGAAATGAGTCATGTGCCATAGTAGGAGCATTTACACCATGGAAATTGGCAAATGCTATAAATCAGGATTTTGTTTTTGCTGTTGTCTAGATTTTTTTGAGAGGCAGCTAACCAATACAGCACTGGTTCTAACCCTGCCCTGTAGCTCTTCCAACTTGTTCTTCATCTAGTGACCTTCTCCATTCACCAGTTCTGAGACTTGTGACCACCCAAGCTCCCAAGCTTTGGAAGATGTCTCTGACATTGACTTTCCAGGTCCCGTTGCATTCCTTGGCAAATATGAGGTGAAGCCTCTCGTGTTTTGCCTTGGAGCCAAATAATAGCTCATCTCTAGCCAAGACCAACCCGTATAAGCAGAACCAGGAAGCATGAGAAAGAAATAGAGGTGAAAAGTAAGATGTGGCAGAGGGGTAAGCACTTCACCAGGGAAGAGAAATCTCTGGAAGCAAGTCTGGAGATGTCCTGAGAACTAGGCCAGTGTTCAGCTCTGCACCCAAGCTTGAGACAAGAAGGGTCTCATAAGGCATAAATAAGGGATCTATTTTCTTTCATGAGACATTTATTTCCTCAATGGTGTGCTCTGTTTCTTGGACCCCCATCTCTGGATAAGGAAACTTGTTTTCAAGGAACCAATCAAAGAAATCCAAACTCAAGCTGAGAAATATAATGGAACATCTCTCTGATACTCTTTCTGTTTTGTTCTGTTCAGACCCTCCACTCCTGGGTCTCACTTTTTCCATCCCCACCCCCTGAATAAGCCAGTGCCTGGAAGAGCCATGCTTCCAAACGCTTCTCTTCCCTCATTTCCTATAAGAAACTCAGGAGTGTTGACAAAGATGACCCACTCTGTGCTACAGTGGTGGCTTAGGCTCTCCAAGCATTAGATCAAAGTGTTATCAAAGCACCTCTACAGTCTCTATTTGTCTACTCCCAATTTTCTGGTTTATCTCCAGTTTTGATCAGTTATTTGTACTGTTCAAGATATGTGATCCTCCCCCTGTTCAAAATACTGAGGAAGAAAATTTTTAAAACACTAATTGGAGAAGGAACCCAGCCACTTCTTCAATGAAGACTTGTCTCCAATTTTCACATATGAGATTAACAGTAGAAAATGGATTTTGGAAGGGCTATAAATTTCACTATGGCTGTTTTATATTTTTTATATTTTATATTTTTTTCACCTATTTTAAATCTTTAACTGAATTGGCCAGACCATCAAGTTCAATTTCTCTTTCTTTGTCCAACTCCCTTATAAATTACCAACTGAATCCGTGCAGTACAGTGCCTTCCCTGGTTGATTTGTGGCAGACAATGTAGCGAGGCAGGTTTGTTATTTGTCTCAGCATCAGATCATTTGTCTGTTGCCACCCTGCTGACTGCAGCATGGCCTCCACCAGGCCAGCCAGTCAGATCCTGTTTGCCATGAAGATTCTAGTGTTTTCCCTGGCAGATCCTTCGTGGTTACAGCAGTCCTGGTTCTCATTCCAATGTGGGATTTTCAGAAACCATATGAACAGGTACATTTTTAGTTACAGAGGTCTGTGTGGCTTTGCAGTTTCCTCAGTATATTTTTGGGCATTCTGCCAAAAGGACCAGAGGAGAAAGAGGGTCTCTGCCCCCCAACCAGCCTCACAAAGATACCTTACTTGATTCTGAAGCTGAAGTAGACTTGGCACCCTATAAGAAATGATCTCTTGGAGGATTTCTTTGGTTTGTTTATTCTGTAAAACTGACACTCCCTAGCTTCTTCCCATCCCTCACAGTCCATCCCGCATATCCCCATGTATCCCTCCAACTGACCCCCTCCCTGAGAGAGCAATTCCAATCATGTCTGGATCCTTGCAGTTTAAGCATTGTGTTCCTCTATTCTCACATCCATTCAGCCAGGAAATAAATGAGAGCGTGATCATCAGATGTTTCCTCGCTTCTAGGCCTGCACTGTGAAAGGAAGGCATACCAAAACATGACTCTCGAATTTGATTTAAAAACCCAATGGTTTTCCCAAAGTATTCGGGTCCTCAAATGCCATGTGGAATCTCAGAAGGAATTCAAACAAAATTAACCTTTATCACATTTATATTTCTACTCTGACACACTGCTATGTGAAATTCTTTGGAAGGGGCAAGGCTACAACTTTGGCCAATTTTGAAATTTCTAACTGTTACTTAGCAAATCAGTGATAGAGCACAGCATATATAAGGGTTTGGGCATATATTTGGTTGTAATAATGAAAGCTATCACCTCTAATTGATGTCTAAGAGAAGAGCAGGAATTTATTGGAGGGATATCATGTAGCTCGCCTCCTGGGTGGAAGACTACAGAATTAAACGGGAAAACAAACCAAAAAAAAAAAAAAAAACAGAACCCAGAATAGAACCTAAGGAAACTCTAGGCATTGGAACAGCAGGAATTAACTGATTCCCTCATCTGTATAACTTTGGAATGAAAATATCCCAGCATTGTTTTTCCTGGGCATGTCTGTGTTAGAGTCAGCATGCTAGATGTAAGAGTCTGGCTCAAGTCAGGTTCCTGGTCAGCTCCTTGATTTGTTCTGAGGAGAACAATGAGCAAGGAGAAGAGCTAGACAAAGGGACTACAGGGACCCTACTTGCTTCCATGGAGCAGGAGAAAGGGGCCTGGAATTTCCCACATTCCAAGAAGACATACTATGGAAGAAGACTTAATTCCCCAGAAGGAATTCAGTCAGAGTGTTGTTAAGAAGGGGAAACATGGTGGGCAATCATGACCAAAGTTATCATATGTCCACCAACACAAGGCACTATGCTATCCAGATGTCCTAGCACATAGTTTATATGGAGGGTTAACTCTAATTTATGAAACATTAGCATCCAATTACTAGAGCTGAGGAAAAAAAGGAGTCCTACTCTTTCTGCTAAGGCTGTCCGAAGAGACTTCTTTTGTATCCTTTGGGTAATGCACACTGCACTGGCCATTTGACCAACATATTGGGAGACAAAATCTGGAACTGTGCTTATACTCTGAATGAAAGAGACATGTAGAAAAAATAAAGAGTCAAAGAACATTAAGAGGCAAATTCAGGGCAGGAATTAGACTGCCTATGTGAGGAATGGTGGGGTGATCCTTCTTGGAGGATATGGAATTAGTGCTACAATTTTTAGGCAAGAAAGAGGTTCAAGTCTATGACAGGTCACAGTGAAGGGAGAGTGTACCATAACTTGGGGCTAAGATCAAAGGCAGAAATATGACACTGGGGTAGGTCACAGCTGCAAGAAGAGTGGCTTGGCAGGATTTAGGACTTGGATTGACTCAATGCTGTGCTCTCAACAGGCTTCTAGGAAAACTGACCATGGGGTAAGGAGTTACCAGAAATTCAAGCCCCTGCTGAATCAGATAGGAGGTTCGAGGTCATTGCATCTCATCAACTGAGGGAAATTAGTGGAGCCCTTTTACTTTACAACTTTATAGGATTTTCAGCCATAGAAATGTAACATACTTGCATTGCCCTGAAGCTGGCTATTTAGGACAGCTACAATAAAATCATGGTGTTCATCATCATCCTACTTCCCACATCCTCCCAAAAAGAAAAAAAAGAATATAATTACTAATATTACTATTTTGTGCACTGGATGAGAGTTTCCAAAAACAATAACAATTAATTTTCTTTGGTGGTGTTAGCAAAAAAAGCAGTGAGGTGCCAGGTTTCCATGATCTTCTTAGATCATCTGGCATCCATGAACAATGGCTGTGAGGAACAAGCCCTTGGAGGCTTGTAAAGTTCTGTTATAACCCCAACATTAGAGGTTTCATATATTGGCCATTCCACATCACAGCAGGTAGAAAGTCCAGGGTGGAAAATGTCAGCCTGGATACAAGTTTTCTCCACAGAAATATTGCCTCAACATAGCTGAAATCCTTAGAGATCTTTTCTGTGTAAAGCTTCAAAAACACACTAGCATTGGCTTCAGATGCCTTTTTGACACGACTCCAGACATATTTAAGAAATGGGTCTAATTTTGAAGGATATATTTGGGCAGCCAACCAAGGCCTAAAAGTGGAATAAGCTCTCCTGATTTTATGTAAAAAGAATTTTAAAAAAATAATAAATGTGGTCAAAACTCAGAAATTTCGGAAAGCATTTACACTGATCTTCCATCAGTTCTTAAAAAGGAAGTTTAAGGCAGAGCAAGACAGATGAATGTGCTATATGACTTGGGGTGGGAACTCATCTCAGTTATTTTGAGACCATTACTAAAAGAGGATCCTAAGTGTGATGGACACAACTTATCTTTCTTTCCAGGGTTTTTTAAACCCCATGAAAATGTCCCTTTAAAAGGTCTCATTAGCACTCAAGTTTGCCAGCAAACTATAAGATAGCTTTATCATGCTTGCTGAAATGAGAAGCTCATGTCACATTTTTTTTTTTTTTGCAAGCTTATTTCTTCCCAGCTATCTTTTCTAAACAGAGTGCTGACAAGATAAGAGGCTTAATTGGTTGGATGATGGTCAAATGTTAAAAAGGGAAAATTATCTCAATAAAGTTGTCTTAAAAAAATAACTACACCAACAACAAAGAATTAACAAATGACAGTCACTCCATTGAGCATCTCTGTGGAAAAGAACAATGCTGGACATTGGAAGAAATTTTAAAACACAGTAGCTGAAAGGAGCTTAGATATATATTGTAAAACAAGGTGTGTGTGTGTGTGTGTGTGTGTGTGTGTGTGTGTGTGTGTGAAAACATGAATGACAGGTACCAAATGCAAAGCAATGATTGCTACTATTTCCTGAGTGTCTACTAAGGGGTAGGTTCTACTTTACATACATTAGCTGTTTATGGCACTTGCTGGCCATCAGTGCTCGCCCACACTCCCACAGCACTGGGTCCCCATGCATGTCAACCCACCTTACTGAGATCCCTTGTAATTATCCACTGAGGGCTTCCTCTGGCTGCAGAATCAGTTCAGCCCCTCACTGAAGAGTTTGTATGGGCAGAGAATTAACACACCTGGGAGCAATCGTCAGCCAATAATAAATAAGAATTGCTGCATAAAAATAAAAAAATAAAAATAAACTTGCTTAGCCTTTGTTTTCTGTCTCCAAGAGGGAGATCACTCCATAGTGGAATGATCCAAGAGATGAGATTTAGTAGATCCCTCTTAATGACTTCCTAGAATAACTATTTTCTTCCTGGCACTTACTCACTGCAATTTGATAGAGTTGCTTCTGCAGTTATTTATTGTCTGTTTCCCCCAGTTGACAATGCCTCAAGGGTCCAGACTGGATTCCCTCCACTCTGACACCCTCTACCTGTCAGCAGTGATCCTACACCTGCATATCATGTCCTCACCTCACACAACAGCTTCCCAAGCCGGAAGGAAAGAGAAGAAATAAAAGTCTTTCTCTTCCCACACTTCTGTCCCTTTAAGAAAAGCAATGTTTGGGACACCTGGGTGGCTCAGTTGGTTAAGCAGCTGCCTTCGGCTCAGGTCATGATCCCAGCGTCCCGGGATCGAGTCCCACATCGGGCTCCTTGCTCCGCAGGGAGCCTGCTTCTCCCTCTGATTCTGCCTTCCATTCTGTCTGCCTATGCTCACTCTCGCTCGCTCTCTCTCTGACAAATAAATAAATAAAATCTTTAAAAAAAAAAAGAAAAGCAATGTTTCATAGACTCTCCAAGAAGACGCTACACATGGCTAGTCTTGTAGGCATCTCAGTGGAAGGGTAAGCACAAAACAACAATTTTCTGAATAGTTAGTTAATGAAGTCATATTTTTGGCTAAAATTCAATATATTTGACTAAACTGCCCACTCTTCTAGATAGGTCTAGAAACCATTGTATGTTATCACCATAGAGAGCAGTCAAGTCTAAGGCTTAATTTTGTTGCTGTTGTCATTGTCGTTGTTTTAATTTCTGATGTGCTGGGTTTGTTGGAGTTTTTTTTTGGTTGTACACATGTTCCATATTGTAAATCTGCATCACTGAATGGACAATATGGCTACTGAATTCAATGCTTTTCTCCACTCTATTTTCAGGAATCCTTTAAAGAAATGTGACCCAGGGGTGCCTGGGTAGCTCAGTGGGTTAAAGCCTCTGCCTTCTGTTCAGGTCATGATCCCAGGGTCCTGGGATTGAGCCCCGCATCGGGCTCTTTGCTCCGTGGAGAGCCCACTTCTTCCTCTCTCTCTCTCTCTCTCTTTGCCTGCCTCTCTGACTACTTGTGATCTCTGTCAAATAAATATATAAAATGTTTTTAAAAATTTAAAAAAAAAGAATTGTGACCCATTTTTTTTCAATTGTTCTTTTCCCTGTGCTGTTTTTTGCATGCACATACCACATACTCTGCTGAATGCAATTGCCTTCTTTAGACGATGTATCAATTATAATAAGTATATGATGATTTGCCAAATGTGCAGCAAAATAGATTTTTTTTTCAAAATATTGTTGTGAGAAAAATTTATCAGTATCTCCTACAAAGAAGTATTCAGTCCATAAAAACACCTCATGAATGCGCATGAGGGAGAAGAAATACAGTTCTAATGCCTCCCATTGACTTCCAATGTGAAAAGAGCTTACGTGTTTCACTGCATTTTAGTCTTGCAGCAGCTTATGGGGTTGGAAAACAGGAAAGAACAACCTGATCTTACAAATTAGATGTCTCCCTCCAGGCAATTGAGTGACTTATCAAGGACCACCCCACCCAAAAATTATAGAGCAGTCTCTCATTTCAAGTTCTCCTAATCAAAGACTGCAGATATGCATTTGTAGGACACACTTATCCATATTAAAATCTGTGCCTTCTGGCCCCAGCCCGTGGATGTGTTCGTCAGGAGCTATGATCATAAACAAAGAAAAAGAAGTGGGAAATGAGGAAAGCTAGGGAGGCATCATTTATGGAGTGCCCAATGCAAAATGTAGTGGATTTTCTGTGTGTCTCACCTAAATAAATCTTCCTTCACCAGGACTAAGTGATGGAACACCGCTATACCCACTTCACAGGTGGAGAGATCAGAACTTAGAAAATGTAAATATCTTACCAACAGCAATCAGCTCTCAAAAGTGGTGGAACTAGCAATTCAACTCCTTGGTGTCTGACTCCAAACTTCTGGAATTCTCTGGTTCTCTCTCCCTCTACTTCCTTTCCCCACTCCCTCTCCCACCACCACCTCCACTCCCACCACCACCCTGACTCCCACCACCACTATTACTTTTCTCCTTGGAAGAATCAGTGCTGTTATCACAAAGAATTCTAGTATTCTGCAACTACCCTGAGTTTTGTTGTTGTTGTATCAATAAAAAAGAGTTATAAGAGAAAATAATGGAAATTATCTTTGATGTACTAAACTCAAAATTAGCAATTTTTCTCTAAAATTGTGTTTCAGAAGGAAAGAAAAACAGCTTTCCAGATGGGTTAAAGTTGTAACTTAAAAGCCATCTAGAGTTTTACCCTGAACATTTGAACTATGTCAGACCTTGGTGCCCTTCAAAGCCCTCATGATTGTGAGGTAGTTGGGTCACTAAGCAGGGGTAAGATTGAGGGCTGAGTGTAACAAGAATCCCACTATAAGCTTTGAAATGTCTGACCCCAGTCTTCATCTCTGCTCCAGCTACCATATGACAGCTCACAGATCTTTTTTTTATTTAATTTTTAAACTTTTTAATAAACATATAATGTATTTTTATCCCCAGGGTTACAGGTCTGTGAATCGCCAGGTGTATACATTTCACAGCACTCATCATAGCACATACCCTCCCCAACGTCCATATCCCCACCACCCCCTCCCGCCCCCCCTCCCCCTAGCAACCCTCAGTCTGTTTTTTGAGATTGAGTCTTTTATGGTTTGTTTCCCTCCTGATCCATCTTCTTTCATTTTTTCTTTTCCTACCCCCCATTCCCCCACATTGCATCTCCAATTCCATCATATGATAGTTGTCTTTTTGATTGACTTATTTCTCTAAGCATAATACCATCTAGTTCCATCCACGTCGTTCGAAATGGCAAGATTTCATTTCTTTTTATGGATGCATAGTATTCCATTGTATATATACCACAGAGTCTTTATCCATTCATCTGTTGATGGACATCTAGGTTCTTTCCATAGTTTGGCTATTGTGGATATTGCTGCTATAAACACTTGGGTGCACGTGCCCCTTCGGAGCACCACATTTGTATCTTTAGCATATATACACAGTAGTGCAATCACTGGGTCATAGAGTAGTTTTTTTTTCAGTTTCTTGAGGAACCTCCACATTGTTTTCCAGAGTGGTTGCACCACCTTGCATTCCCATCAACAGTGTAGGAGGGTTCCCCTCTCTCCGCATCCTCGCCAGCATCTTCCATTTCCTGACTTGTTAATTTTAGGCATTTTGACTGGTGTGAGGTGGTATCTCATTGTGGTTTTGATTTGTATTTCCCTGATACTGAGTGATGTGGAGCCTTTTTTCATGTGTCTGCTGGCCATCTGGATGTTTTCTTTGCAGAAATGTCTATTCATGTCCACTGTCCATTTCTTGATTAGATTATTTGTTCTTTGGGTGTTGAGTTTGCTATGCTCTTTATAGATTTTGGATACTAGCCCTTTATCTGATATGTTGTTTGCAAATATCTTCTCTCATTCTGTCTTTTGGTTTTGTTAACTGTTTCCTTTGCTGTGCAAAAGCTTTTGATCTTGATGAAACCCCAATAGTTCATTTTTGCCCTTGCTTCCCTTGCCTTTGGCGAAGTTCCTAGGAAGAAGTTGCTGTGGTTGAGGTCAAAGAGGTTGCTGCCTGTGTTCTCCTCAAGGATTTTGATGGATTCCTTTCTCACATTGAGATCCTTCATCCACTTTGAGTCTATTTTCATGTATGGTGTAAGGAATGGTCCAATTTTATTTTTCTGCATGTGGCTGTCCAATTTTCCCAGCACCATTTCTTGAAGAGGCTGTCTTTTTTCCATTGGACATTCCTTGCTGCTTTGTCGAAGATTAGTTGACCATAGAGTTCAGCGTCTATTTCTGGGCTCTCCATTCTGTTCCATTGATCTATGTGTCTGTTTTTGTGCCAGTACCATGCTGTCTTGATGATGACAGCTTTGGAATAGAGCTTGAAGTCTGAAATTGTGATGCCGCTAACTTTGGCTTTCTTTTTCAATATTCCTTTGACTATTCAAGGTCTTTTCTGGTTCCATATAAATTTTAGGCTTCTTTATTCTATTTCTTTGAAAAAAATGGATGGGATTTTGATAGGGATTGCATTAAATGTGTAGATTCCTTTAGGTAGCATCGACATTTTCACAATATTTGTTCTTCCAATCCAGGAGCATGGAACATTTTTCCATTTCTTTGTGTCTTCCTCAATTTCTTTCATGAGTACTTTATAGTTTTCTGAGTATAGATTCTTTGCCTCATTGGTTAGGTTTATTCCTAGGTATCTTACGGTTTTGGGTGCAATTGAAAATGGGATTGACTCCTTAATTTCTCTTTCTTCTGTCTTGTTGTTGGTGTAAAGAAATGCAACTGATTTCTGTGCATTGACTTTATATCCTGACACTTTACTGAATTCCTGTACAAGTTCTAGCAGTTTGGGAGTGGAATCTTTTGGATTTTGCACATATAGTATCATATCATCTGCAAAGAGTGAGAGTTTGACTACTTCGTTGCTGATTTGGATGCCTTTAATTTCTTTTTGTTGTCTGATTGCTGAGGCTAGAACTTCTAATACTATGTTGAATGGCAGTGGTGATAACGGACATCCCTACCATGTTCCTCACCTTAGCGGAAAAGCTTTCAGTTTTTCTCCATTGAGAATGATATTTGCAGTGGGTTTTTCATAGATGGCTTGATAATATTGAGGTATGCGCCCTCTATCTCTCACTTTGGAGAGTTTTAATCAGGAAGGGATGCTGCACTTTGTCAAATCCTTTTGCAGCATCTATTAAGAATATCATATGGTTCTTGTTATTTCTTTTATTAATGTATTGTATCCCATTGATTTGCAGATGTTGAACCAATCTTGCAGCCCTGGAATAAATCCCACTTGGTCGTGGTGAATAATCCTTTTAATGTACTGTTGAATCCTACTGGCTAGTATTTTGGTGAGAATTTTCACATCTGTGTTCATCAAGGATATTGGTCTGTAGTTCTCTTTTTTGATGGGATCCTTGTCTGGTTTTGGGATCAAGGTGATGCTGGCCTCAGAAAATGAGCTTGGAAGTTTTCCTTCCATTTCTGTTTTTTGGAACAGTTTCAGGAGAATAGGAATTAGTTCTTCTTTAAACGTTTGGTAGAATTCCCCCGGGAAGCCGTCTGACCCTGGGCTTTTGTTTGTTTGGAGATTTTTGATAACTGTTTCAAACTCCATACTGGTTATGGGTCTGTTCGGGTTTTCTATTTCTTCCTGGTTCTCTTGTGTAGTTTATATGTCTCTAGGAATGCATCCATTTCTTCCAGATTGTCAAATTTGTTGGCATAGAGTTGCTCATAGTATATTTTTATACTTGTTTGTATTTCTTTGGTGTTGATTGTGATCTCTCCTCTTTCATTCATGATTTTATTTATTTGGGTCTTTTCTCTTTTCTTTTTGATAAGTCTGGCCAGGGGTTTATCAATCTTATTAATTCTTTCAAAGAACCAGCTCCTAGTTTCATTGATTTGTTCTATTGGGTTTTTTTGTTTGTTTCTATTTCATTGATTTCTGTTCTGATCTTTATTATTTTTTTTTTCCTGCTGGGTTTAGGATTTCTTTCTTGTTGTTTCTCCAGCTCCTTTAGGTGTAGGGTTAGGTTGTGTACTTGAAACCTTTCTTGTTTTTTGAGAAAGGCTTGTACCACCATATATTTTCCTCTCAGGCTGCCTTTGTTGTGTCCCACAGATTTTGAATTATTGTCTTTTCATTCTCATTTGTTTCCATGAATTTTTTCAATTCTTCTTTAATTTCCTGATTGACCCATTCATTTTTTAGAAGGATGCTGTTTAGTCTTCATGTATTTGGGTTCTTTCCAAATTTCCTCTTGTGATTGAGTTCTAGCTTCAGAGAATTGTGGTCTGAAAATATGCAGGGAATGATCCCAATCTTTTGATACCAGTTGAGACCTGATTTATAACCCAGGATGAGGTCTATTCTGGAGAATGTTCTATGTGCAATAGAGAAGAATGTGTATTCTGTTGCTTTGGGATGAAATGTTCTGAATATATGTGTGATGTCCATCTGGTCCAGTGTGTCATTTAAAGCCTTTAGTTCCTTGTTGACCTTTTGCTTAAATGACCTGTCCATTTCAGTGAGGGGGGTGTTAAAGTCCCCTACTATTATTGTATTATTGTCAATGTATTTCTTTGATTTTGTTATTAATTGATTTTTATAGTTGGCTGCTCCCATGTTAGGGGCATAGACATTTAAAATTGTTAGGTCTTCTTGTTGGACAGACCCTTTGAGTATGATATAGTGTCCTTCTTCATCTCTTATTATAGTCTTTGGCTTAAAATCTAATTGATCTGATATAAAGATTGCCACCTCAGCTTTCTTCTGATGTTCATTAGCATGGTACAATGTTTTCCACCCCCTCACTATAAATCTGGAGGTGTCTTTGGGTCTAAAATGAGTTTCTTGTAGGCAGCATATTGATGGGTTTTGTTTTTTTTATCCATTCTGATACCCTTTGTCTTTTGATTGGGGCATTTAGCCCATTAACATTCGGGGTAACTATTGAGAGATATGAATTTAGTGCCATTGTATTGCCTGTAAGGTGACTGTTACTGTATATTGTCTCTGTTTCTTTCTATCCTACTACTTTTATGGTCTCTCTTTGCTTAGAGGACCCCTTTCAATATTTCCTGTAAAGCTGGTTTGTGTTTGCAAATTCTTTCAGTTTTTGTTTGTCCGGGAACCTTTTTATCTCTCCTTCTATTTTCAATGATAGCCTAGCTGGATATAGTATTCTTGGCTGCATATTTTTCTCATTTAGTGCTCTGAATATATCATGCCAGCTCTTTCTGGTCTGCCAGGTCTCTGTGAATAGGTCCGCTGCCATTCTAATGTTTTTACCCTTGTATGTTACAGACTTCTTTTCCCAGGCTGCTTTCAGGATTTTCTCTTTGTCGCTAAGACTCGTAAATTTTACTATCAGGTGACGGGGTGTGGACCTATTTTTATTGATTTTGAGGGGCATTCTTTGCAACTCCTGGATTTTGATATTTGTTCCCTTTGCCATATTAGGGAAATTCTCTACAATAATCCTCTCCAATATACCTTCTGCTCCCCTCTCTTTCTTCTTCTTCTGGAATCCCAATTATTCTAATGTGTCATCTTATGGTGTCATTTATCTCTCAAATTCTCTCCTTGTGGTCCAGTATTTATTTGTCTCTCTTTTTCTCAGCTTCTTTATTCTCTGTCATTTAGACATCTATGTCACTAATTCTTTCTTCTGCCTCATTTATCCTAGCAGTAAGAGATTCCATTTTTGATTGCACCTCATTAATAGCTTTTTTTATTTCAACTTGGTTAGATTTTAGTTCTTTTATTTCTCCAGAAAGGGCTTTTATCTCTCCAGAGAGGGTTTCTCTAATATCTTCTATGCCTTTTTCGAGCCTGGCTAGAACCTTGAGAATCGTCATTCTGAACTCTAAATTTGTCATATTAGCAATGTCTATATTGTTTAGGTCCCCAGCCTTCGGTACTGCATCTTGTTCTTTTTGTTGTTGTTGTTCTTTTTTTTTTTTTTTTTAAGTTTTTGAAAGGTTTTATTCATTTATTTGACAGAGAGAGACAGAGCAAGAGAGAAAATACAAGCAGGGGGAGTGAGAGAGGGAGAAGCAGGCTTCCCACAGAACAGGGAGCCAGATGCGGGGCTCGGTCCCAGGACCCTGGAATCATGACCCGAGCCAAACGCAAAGACTTAACCATGGAGCCACCCAGCACCCCTCTTGTTCTTTTTTGTGTGGTGAGTTTTTCCACCTTGTCATTTTTTCCAGATAAGATTTGCTTTCTCCTCTGGACTTCCACTGTTCTCCTTGGTGAGTAAAGTTGGTTTTGGCGGATATCTTGTTGGTCTTCTGGGGCAGAGGCCTGTTTTAGTGATTCTCAAGTGTCTTTGCTGGAGGTGGAATTGCCCCTCTCTTATCAGGGGCCAGGCTAATTAATCCCCTCTGTTTTGCTTTTGGGAGCTTTTGTTCGCTGAATGGTTTCTGTAGATTTCTGGAGGACGGGAATGATAATGGTGGCCTCCCAATCTCAGACGCAGAGGAGCCGAGAGTTTGGGGTCCTGCTGCTCAGTGTGCCCTCAGAGAAAAGCGCCCAATCGCTCCCGTCTCCCTGGCCTCTGGTTGCGCTTGGAGAAAAGCGCTCAATTGCTCATGCTTGGAGAAAAGCCCATGGTCGCTTCTGCCTCCCTGGTCTCTGGTCGCACTTGGAGAAAAGCGTTCAGTCGACGGTGCTTGGAGAAAAGCGCTCTGTCGCTTCCATCTCCCTGGTCTCCACCCGCGCACTTGGAGAAAACTGCTCAGTCACTCCGTCTCCCTGGCCACTGGCTGCACTCCAAGCTCACCCAGCCTGTGCCCGGTTCAAGGTAACCCCAAGTTGAGAGCTCACTTCTTGGCTTTGTCGCTGTAGCCAGCTTCCCCGCTTTAATGCCTATGAATTTTGCGACACTCAGACACCCCCGGTCCTTCTGTGACCCCGCAGGACCTGGGGTTACGCTGACGCCATGTGGATTTCCCCCCGGTTTAGCCTCTGGAGTGGTGTCCCTCAGTGGAGCAAACTTTTAAAAGTCCTGCTTTTGTGCTCCATTGCTCCACCACTTGCTGGGAGAGCTCACTGGTCTTTATACACAGATCCATGCTCTAGATCCAGAACCCTTCACTGACCTCACTGTAATGAGAAAATGCACCAAAGTTTCAATGACTGGGGAATCTGGGACTTCTCAGTGTTAAAGGTTAGTTCAGTCATTTCAGAACTCAATTACTGTTAATCCACATTAAAAGAAATAAAAATGTGACATCAGCCTTTGGCCTCTAGCAATTTTTATTTTATCTAGAAAGAATTAATACTAATAGAAATGAATGATATTTTTATGTGCATACTATGTCCCCAGAACAATGCCAGACAATTTTAACAATTCCTCTAATCCTTATAACTTGAGAAATGGACTCATTTGATCTCATTTCACTGAGAAGAAACAAAAGCACGAGGAGAATTTGGGAGGCCCAGGCTAAGGTGGGGGCCAGAAACATGGACTCTGCCGCCAGACTGGATTCACCCCCATCTACCATCCACTAGTTGGCTCATGGACATGTTACTTAATCTCTCATTCCTCAATTTTTTAAAGCTGTAAAATGGGGATAGTTCCTACCTCATATTCTTATAGTGAGGAGCCAAAACTTGAACCTATCTCAGCCCATGTAATATGTTTATTAAACTATTATATAAACTATATAGTTACATATAACTATATAAAATATATCATAGAGGGAGAGAAAGAAAGAAAGAAAGAGAGAAAGAAACAAAAATATATGAAATATAGGGGATGGAAAAGAAGAGTATACAATTTATAAGTACTGAGTTATGAGTTTGAGAAAGGCAAAGATTTCTTAACAGGATACAAAGAGCAGTAAGCATGAAGGAAATTTGTATAAACTGGACTACATCAAAATTAAGAACTTCTCTTCACTGGAATGCATCATTATGAGATTGAAAAGGCAAGACACAAACTAGGAGAGGCAATTACAGTACATATACCTGACAGAGGACTTTCAAGACTATATAAAGAATACCTACGCATCAATAAGAAAAAGAAAAAAAAATAGGAAAATGGTCAAGAAACTTGAACTGATACTTCACAAAAACAAACTTCCAAATGGCCAATAAGCACATGGAAAATTTTTCAGTATTGTTTTTCATCAGGTAAATGCCAGATGCGAGTGCAATTTGGCTGCTACATCTATCATGTCACTGACCACCAGGGTTGATTCAGCATATCCTGCTGGTTAAGCAAGTGTTCTTTCCTCTCTCATCACTCCATGTGTATCCTTCCCATTGCTGCATGCTCAGTAGAAGAGAACAACCTTCCCTGGTAGAGGAGGATGGTTCTTCAGTCAAGGGTATATGAGTAGCTTCACCCCCCAAACCTGTTCTCAGGGTCTATCAGGTAAGTGCAAATTAAAACCATAACATCAGGGCACCTGGGTGGCTCAGTGGGTTAAGTCTCTGCCTTTGGCTCAGGTCATGATCTCACAGTCCGGGGATCAAGCCCCACATCTGGCTATCTGCTCAGCAGGGTGCCTGCTTCCTCCTCTCTCTCTTTGCCTGCCTCTCTGCCTACTTGTGATCTCTCTCTCTGTGTCCAATAAATAAATGAAATATTTTTTTAAAATAAAATAAAATAAAACCATAACATGAGAGCAATAGATATCAACTAGAATGGTTTCAATGACTAAAATGAAAAAGACAGACCAGCTTAATGTTGGCAAGCATGAGAAGCAAATAGAGCACCAGTATTTTTTTCGAGAGTTCTCTATGTAAATAGAGAGCCACCACTTACAAAATGATGGTGCATTTATGACCCAAAAAAGGAATTTAAATGGCTGCTGTCTGACCACCCACCAGATAGGAGCAAGTTTATATTGGAAATGTGAATACAATAATTATCAGGGCCCAAAAAATAAACATGCAGTGAGTCCTGTTAAAATCTATAATGTCTCCATGGTATGAATGACTCACTCATTCCCGTGCTAGAAGAACCAACTGCTTGCCTCCTACTTCATCTTCAACCCTCTTGATAATGCACAGAAATGACCAGGTTGGCATTTCATCAAGACATAAAAGGAGGAGAGAGTGGATGCAATACAGTGGTTATAGAGTAAAAATTTCTGATTGGCCTTTAGAGAGCAGGCAGTCATTTAAGAAATAACCTAAGGTCCCTATCAGAGGATTCTTCTACTTAGAGGTCATTTTTTGTGGTGCTCCATTTCTGTTACTGCTTCCACAAAAGAGATAAGATCCTGCATATAATAGAGTGCTTTTGAGATTTTGAGAAACTACGTTGCTTTTAGTGGCATTCAAAATAGAACTGTGTTAGGGGCGCCTGGGTGGCTCAGTGGTTTGGGCTACTGCCTTCGGCTCGGGTCATGATCTCGGGGTCCTGGGATCGAGCCCCGCATCGGGCTCCCTGCTCCGCAGGAAGCCTGCTTCCCTCTCTCTCTCTCTCTCTGCCTGCCTCTCTGCCTACTTGTGATCTCTGTCTGTCAGGTAAATAAATAAAATCTTTAAAAAAAAACAAACAAAATAGAACTGTATTAGACTCAATTGTGTTTTATGGGCTCATGTATCTTCCCATTCTGCACACTTTGGGTCCTCTAAGAAAAAATATGAAATTGGACATGAAGGAGATGTGTTGAGGAATTTCTTATGAAATTAGATGGGAGGCAGTTAGAGGGATGGATCTTGGAAAGGTAGGGAGGAAAACTTCAGACTTAATTCTGAGAAAGTCTTAGCTGGAATAACCGGGAGTCCTGGAGCAGAGGTCCCATGCTGGCAGCAATGGGCTGGTTCTAGCAGCCCTGCGGTTCTCATTCATTGGCTGGGACCAGTGTGGGGACAGCATCAGTGTGAGAGTGGATCTGAAGGTGTGGCAGCCAGGACTGTCAATTATCTATGCTCCCTAGAGCAGAATCCTTCCAATGAAAAACTCAATGGTGTCCCTCCATGGCAGATACACATTCTGTTTCATAATTAGAGCTGAAGAGTGTAACAATAATAATCATAGAAGTTACTAATATTTTAAGTACTTATCTTATGCCAGACACTATTCTAAGCACCTTACATACTTACAAATTGTTAATTAGGAATGGAGGAGAAGGAGTTAACAATTCTAATGAACTTATATGTGCCAGGCACTGTGCTAGGTACTTTATCTGTGTCCTCTTATTGTGAGGGTCAAGAAATATTGGTCGAAGCACCAGTCTTACCATTAATTTATTGTTTTATCTTGGACATATCCTAGGTACCTGTAGATCTCTGTTAAAAAAATATCTCAGAGGGGCGCCTGGGAGATTCGGTTGGTTAATCAACCTGTGGGCTAAAGCAACCAACTCCTGATTTTAACTGAGGTCATGATCTCAGTGTCGTGGATTTGAGCCGCACATCAGGGGTCTACACTCAGCAGGGAGCCTGCTTGAGATTCTCTCTTCGTCTCCCTCTGTCCCTTCTCCTGCTTGCTCTCACTCTCAAATAAATAAATTATAGTTTAAAATCTCCGAGATTCTTATTGCATGCTTTTCAGTTCATTTGCAATTTGTAATTATATCTTCACTTATTTATCTATGATGTCTATCTCCCTTACTGCAAATCTAATGAGGATGAAGAATTTGTATTTTATTTATCAGGAACTCTCTAGTGCTTGCATAATGCCTATTCATAAGTCATAAATACATATGAGTTAAATTAATGAATAAACATTTCATAGCCTACTCCTTGTCAGTTACCCAGAAAAATATGATCCTATCACCCCAGAAATAAAATAGCTAGGCTTTTTGTGTGTTCTAAACATTTATATGTCTATAAGCATTTAATTATTTCATTTATGGTAAAATTTCAAAAAATAAAACTATAGTCTCGTGTCATGAGTAAGCTTTGTTATAAAATCTCAGTAATTTTGAATATTCTAATTTCCACTTTTGATCTTACCCCCCCCCCCATGATAACATATACAGTCTGCTGAGACACACTAAATCACACGACCCCTGAGTGTGGTGACCACAAATCTCAGAATTTCTGGAGCGGGATCAATTCTCAATATTCCCTCTATTATCTTTTTCTGGGCAGAGATATTCATAAATCATAAACAAAACATTCTTTGCCAGACAAGTTCCCAATTTTTGATTCAGAAAATATGGTCACCAGATTCTCAAAACTTCTGGAAGATTTTCTTAGGAATTGTTTAGGGAAACTTTGTGTTTGTGGTGAACAGTTTGCCTGAAAATAAATCTAAGTGTCACAGTACCTATTTCCATGTGTCAACAGCCCATTCCCCTAAACCTTTGAGGGTTTCTGTGCCTCCTGCTTGACCCTTTCCCACCTTCCCACCTGCTCACCCTCTTGACCTGCCAGGATCCTGTCCTTCACTTTGCTTTGAGGAGTTAGTCTTCTTCACTCCTAGTCTGTGGCACTGGTAATCAGAAGAGTGTTATATGACTTCACATCATTTGTAACCCTATTCCACAGAACTTGGGAGAAAGGTTTATGCTAGATTTTTAAAGGCTGTCTTAAATTACACTCCCCAAGAATCAGACCTCAAGACAAAAGGCTTTCTTTGGAAGATAATCCCAAGCAGTACCAGTTGGAATGGGGGATTAGGGAAGGGAGACAGGACAGGGAGGAAAGCCAGTAGGTGGGGATGGTAAATAAGCAGACCTCTGTGGGCAACTGGTGCTCAGTCCCTTTGGAATCCTCTGGGAAAGGTTATAGAACATGCTTCTGTGCTGTCCCACTAAGGGAAGAAGGAGCTGCATCTTTGATCCACCACTTCCTATCTGAGCCTGGTTGTGAGTCCATCCTGGCGGCTTTCCTCATCCCCAAAATGTCAGCCTGCACCCAGCGCCATGCAAACAAGGTATGCTCCTGTGGCTCAAGAAAACCCTCAAACAATGAGCCATGGGTGTTTTCAGTAAAAAATCCCTTCAATATGTGAACAGGGAATCAGCAGGGTCTACCATGAAGACTAGAATACCTAAGAGCTGGGGATGATGAAATTCTGCCTGAATTAATTCTGGGCCTGAAAACAAGTGTCAAGCTCTTTCCAGTTCGATTTTAACTAATGCCCACATTAGCTGTTCCTCACAGAGCCTTTTCTCTTCTCTAGAAAGCAACTCCCCACCCTGGTTCATCCACAAAGCCTTATGCTAATAAGGAAGAGCTCAGGAAACAGAACACATAAGCAAAGAGTGGATTTCCATTGTGACTGGACCACATGTGTCTGCTATGGTAGAGGCGGTCTGGGATGTCACCACAACTGTGTATCATGTGCTGGACAATTACTCTTCAACATTTATTGGATGTGACAATGTACTAGGTGTGGTCCTAGCCCAGAGGACTTAAAATCTAAATAAACCTCTAACTGTCTTTGATGTATGGTATTTTCCTTTCTTTTCATTCCGTGGTTCTTGGCGGCAGGTGCTGACATTTTTATTATTCACACATACGTCTCCAGGATACCACCTCACCAGAACACTCCAAATTTATGCAGGAACTTTCTTCCAAGGAAGCCAGAGCTCTTCTAAATAAACCATCTCTATCATCACGGGATTTCAAATGCAAGGAAATCCCCACGTGAAGGAAAAGTGGGAGAAACATGTTTCCCTCCCGTCATACCTAGAAAAACCAGGACTACCGTGGGATTTGGCTTTCACAAAGTCTCATTGCTGCATGGGAGCAAGAGGCCTCAGTCTTCACATCTATAAAATAGGCAAGATAACAATAAGAACAACTGCGTATATGTCTGTGAGAGGAGTAAATGAAATAGCTTGTGTGCCTGATACAGGGCCAGAACACATGACATGAGTCATAATCATAAAGCTATAGAGATTCCATTCCATTCCATTTCTCTCTCATGTGCAATTCCTCTTAATACCTGGATAAAGTAAGAAAAAGGAATTCAAGGACTGGCCTCAGTGTCCACCATCTTGGGAACCAAAGCATGTTCCTAAGCCTCATATTTCTCACTGGGGAAATTATCCCCAAATGCATCCCTTTTGTAGGGTGCTGTGGTGAGGCTTGAAGAAAATTGTACCTTTTGTGGTAGGTGGGACTACTGTTTACAGTCCTTCACTCCTCCTTCTGTCATATGACTTGGTGGCCTATCCATCAGTGGTGGGATTGGCCAAGTGACTAGTTTGGCTAATGAAAGACAGGCAGAAGTGATACACACCAAGGCTGTGTGGTTGGACTTGGCCTTTTATGAAACTGACCCAAGTAGAGAGGAGTCCCAGCTGTTACCATCATCTACCCTCCCATCTGGAGCACATTAAGGTTAACAATAGGGTTATTAAAACAGAAATAGTCCACATTCATTAAACTCCTACTGGGTGCCCAGCACTGCTCTCAGCCTTTGACATTTAACTCACATTATTAATAAAAAACCTTTTGAGAAGGTACTATGATTACCCCAATTTTCATATACAGTAACAAAAGCCCCTGGTGGACAAATTACTTACCTAAGTTCTTCCAAAGACAATAAGGTTGCAGCTTAAAATCAAGGACTCTGACCATAGGGCCCAAACTATTAGCCACTGCACAGTACACAGAACATGAAAATTATGGGCGTGAGGGACAGAGAACTCTCTAGGACACAAACTCATCTGAGTGTTCTGTGCCATTGCAACAGTGAGCTCCAGCTATGAAGTAAATGCAGTTCAGAGCTCAAATTCTGACTCAGCTTTCCACTAAGCTGTGTGGCCTCAGACAGATGTAAATTTCTCAAGGCCTCCATTTCCCCACCTCTAAAATGGGATAATATCAGTCATTCACTGCTAGAGTTACTGTGAAAATTAAGTGGGGCCACTCTTATCCAGGGCTAACCCTGAGCACAAAGTCATGTTAGTGACTATCCCTTACAGCAGCCAGGCTTGATCATTATAGAACCCTGACCATCTATTTTGAAGAGTGAAGGGGGTAGGGACAAGTGATAGAAACCCTGATGACAGACTTTCCCACTCTGTGCTTTCTTCTGTGCTTAGCTCTGGAACAGGTCTAACAAAGAGCAACCCTTTGTCATATTGCTATAAAAACAGGATCTTCCTCAGATGGTAACTTGCACTACTAGGGTGTTGGATTTTAGTTTATGCTTTTAATCAGTATCCAAAAGTTGGAGCCCTTGACGTCATTCCCTTTTCACTTACCCATGAGTTTAGAAAAACCAAGGATGCCGGTAGGGGCAAGCGGCACAGGGCCAAGGGCACATCAGCATGGCTGTCAGCGGCAGAATGGGTGGCCTGGGCTCTGAGAGACCAGTTGCTGTCCAATTACACCAGCTTTCCAAAAAGGTAAAAATATCATCCATTTTAGTGCCAACTTCCAAATTGACACATCCATCCTTTCTCAATCTTCTAGCCATCTCCTTATCTTTGTTGGAGAAAGAATGTCTCCATACATCCATTTAACACACTGTTTATTAAAAGAATGAATTTGTTTCAGCACTCCGAGCACTTAACTGCTTTAAACATGGACTTGGAGATTCTACTCTGACTGTTGTGTATCTAAAAGTCTCCCCGATGACTTAGAAGGCTGAAGAGCCACTTCATAAGGCACAAAAGGAATACAAAATACTGAGTTCAGATCTTAAACGGCTTATAAATTAGACCGTAACTCCACGGCCAACCTTGAAATATTGTGCCTTGCCCCCATGCCCTTCCTGAGATTGCTAGCTAGAGCTGACATGGGAAAGCAGGGCAGAGTCTATAAATTATTATTAACTCTTTGATTTTGCTGTAAGTTTCTAAGACAGCAAAGTGGAAGCTCAATATCTAGAAAGAAGGCTTTGGCTTTCTTGCCAGTGTGCTAACCCTTCAGCTCCAGTTCATCAAGAAACCTATAAAAAAACCTCTGTGAACATGCTTCAACCACTGCCTTGTACTCCCCTAATGAACGCAGAAACGTCCATGGAAAAGTATGATTTATGGGGGAAGGAATTCTAGTAACTGTCATTCCATCTTTTCTGTAATAAGTCCTTATAGCTGACAATTTTAGAAAACACAGTTGGCGCACCAGTGAGGCAGACCACTTCTGTGGAAGTCACCTCAAGATTGTCTTGTCTATCCACGGAGCTTTTATTTGCAGAAACAACCCACAGAAGGCCAGGAAATATGTACAACATCACACAGCTCCTGCTTCTTAATATGCCATTCTTTAAAATCAATAAAGCCAATTTTATTGAGTGAGTCTAATGACCCACACATTTTTTAAATGAGATCTTTAGAAAAAAATGAAAAAGAAAGAAAAAAGAACACACAAACTAACTTCAGATGGTGAGTTTGACCTCAGCTGGTCTGAGACTGAAAAAAAAAAAAAAAAAGAGAGAGAGAGAGAAAGTAGAAGAAAAGAGAAGAGAAAAAGCTTAATTTTTTTTCCATCTAAAGTTTAATAAAAGTCATGTTTCCATTATTTCTGTGATGGTGTCTAAGTAAACTTTTAATACTCTTACTCAGTTTTGGAAGGAAATCACCCTCTGAGGTTATAAACTAACAGTTATCACTGCTATAAATGAAGTATTAAACAACCTGAAGTTTATTTTGTGATGAGAATAGCAATATGCCATGGAATTTCAGAATGAAATTATTCCTGCAGAAAATAGAATCCACACATTAAGAACCAACAAATTCCTGGTTCTCCAGCCTGAAATCCCACTCAGGACCACTTTGATTTTATTTTTAGCACTAAAAGGATGAAAGTCAAAGGGGGTACTCTTTCCTCCAACAGCTGTGGAGGAGGTATAAAGTCTGCACTGATGTGCCAGATAAGATCACACGAAAGCCTGATTAGCAAAGGATACATCTCACTGTGATCTTTGCAACAACCCAATATTCCATGGATTCATATGATGAGAAGGGAGTGACCCTTGTTTCCCACATGGTTTCCCCAAAGTGCCTTGGCTTCCTGTCTCCATCTGTGGCTCTCCACTCATCTACACCTCAAAAGGCCCCACTTGCTCTCTGCCAACCCCTGCCATCTTAAGGAGAGGACAGCACCACCCCAGGTGTCAAGGGAGGCAATCAATCCTGGAAGAGGAAGAAACCACAAGAACTTTTATTTGTGTTTGTTTTCCCTACATGAATAAGAAGCCTGGCTCTAATCCTTTTTGATATGCAAATAGAGCTGCACCCTTCATGGTCCACCATGGCAGGATGCAGAGGGCAGAGGCAGGGGTGGTGCCCTCACTCATGGCTTGGTTTTCTACGGTTCCCAATTTGGTGAATTTATGGATTATTTTATCTGGTTTTAACTACACTAACTTTTGAAAAATAGGTGGCTAAAAAAAAAGTTCCTGAAAAGCATCCATGGAAATGGATGAAAGTTAACATTAGTAACAAAGGCACAGCAAAGAGTAAAGCAGAGCTAGCATTCTCTTCTTCCCAATCATTGATAACTCATAAGGAGTTATAGGCCCCTGGTGTTTACGGAGAAATCTGCTCTCACTCAACAGAAAGTTTCCCTTGATTCACATGTCAATGCTAAGCCATCACAGTTGGCAAAACTTCTTAAAAATGTATTTACTTTCCTCATCTTTTTTTAATTCTCATTTTTCTGTATATTTAATGTCCATAGACTCTTTAAGCAGTAGAACTTATATCGTTGGTAAATAAAATATGCTGGAGTGCACACTCAAAATTGGTTTACAAATAGGGGTGTACGTCAAAAAATAATTAAACCAAAAGCGTTGTTCTCACATATCTTTGTTTGGATTTCCCCAAAGACAGACAATGAGACACGGATTTACATGCAAGTTGTTCATTTGCAAGTTCCAGGATATACTGGCCTTGAGGGAGACAGACAGAGAGATAGGGAAGAAAGCAGTCACATCAGGGTGCCTTATCAAGCAAGTTAACCTGAGGGTAACAGGAGCTTAATTTTACTGGGGAATTCTGAGAGCCACTGCAGAACACAGCTCAAGTCCATCCCACTCCAGATGAGAGGCAGCAGAGCTGGGGTATTTATGCACCGGGTCTCCTCAGTTATTGCCAGAGGACTGCTCCCAGAGGAGCATTAATTTTCTAATCCTTCTGGCCTGTGCAGAAGACCAAAGCAGGCTCTAGTGACCAGAGAAATTTTCAGGTAAGGAAATGCAGGTGATGGCCAGCAGACATCAATCAGGCCAGCATGTATTGAAAGATGCAAGGCCAGAGATACAGGCAGAGCCAGACCACATCTCTGATAGGAACTTCCCCAGTTCAGGCCTCAGTGGGCCCAGCACCACTGAGTTCATTTCTACTTTCACAGCTACTTTTGCGGTACTTTTCTCACCCAGTCCTCCAGGCTTTTTTTTTTTTTTTTTTAAGATTTTATGTATTTATTCAACAGAGATCACAAGTAGGCAGAGAGGCAAGCAGAGAGAGAGGGGAAACACACTCCTTGCTGAGCAGAGAGCCCGATGTGAGGCTTGATCCCAGCACTCTGAGATCATGACCTGAGCTGAAGGCAGAGGATTCAACACACTGAAGCCACCCAGGTGCCCCTGTCCTCCAGGCTTAACACACCCATTTGGTCTCTCCAAACATAAGGCAGGTTCCTTCGAGGTTAGGCCCCACACACATCCTTTTCTCCCTCAGTACCTTGCACAGGGACTTTGTAGTGAAGCAATGCATCTGGGGTGTATTTACTGAGGAACTACAATACATCAGGCAGTCCTCCAGGCAGCAGAAATAAAGCAATGGACAATATAAATTCAGCTCTTGTGGAAGTTATATTTCATTCAGAGATGCTTAGATACCTTATTCATCTCTATTGTTCCTTGCATGAGTTCGCTTTTGTGGCATAATAAACAACCTCAAACTCTTAGTAACGTACAACCATGAGAATTTATTTTGCTCATGAGTCTGGAGGTTTGGGGGACCGCTCTCTTCAGGCTTCAACAGTGAGCCAGCTTCACTTCAACATTTCTCATTTTCCTCCTCTCCACTCCTACCAGGACCAGGAGGCCAGCAGAGCACATTGTCCCCCCCAACAAGATGGCAGAGGTTCAAAAGCAACAACAGAAATATGTAATGTCTGTTAAGGCCTAAGGTCAGAACTGGAGCATTGTCACTGGTATCAGTGGCCAAAGCAAATCACAGACTCATGCCCAAAAGACAAAAAGACATATATTCTTCCCATAGATGTGAGGGGACAGAGTCACCTGACGGAAGATATCAATTCAGTGGAGGAGGGGGAAAATGTGTGTGAAGAATTAAGGCAATAGTATTCTTATTTATAATTCAAAAGTAAATATGCAGAAACATTTTTTAAATCATCATCATCACCATCATCATCATCAATATCATCATCTCTGTGCCCTCAAGAGCTAGTGTACTGAACCTCCATTAAATTTCTGTCCCTCCATCATCCCATGTGTTTTCAGGGGAGTGATTACTTTTCCTCCAGGCAAACAGGTGGGTATCTTTCTTGGCCTAGCCAATCCAAGCACATCTCCCAAAACACAGTGATTACTCCACAGATGGATGTGTGATACCCACCCCCCAAAACAGATCAAGCAAAAGCCTTGCTCAAGGATGCTGTTTGACAAAGCTCTATCTCTTGCTGAAGATCACATTAAGTGGGAGCTTCTGGGGCCATTTTTCCCACTGAAGCTGGGGAATGGAGACAGCATAGGAGAAAGTAGAACCGAGATGCAAGAAATGCCAGAATCCTGATGTCTGCTGGAATGCCTGGATCCTCTGTGCCAGTCTATCCAAATTCTAATGATTCCTTGATGGCCCAACAGTGAAGGCATTACCAAGGTTGGTTCTTTAGCTGTCTATGTTAAAAATAGATTATGCTGAGTGAAATAAGTCAAGCAGAGAGAGTCAATTATCATATGGTTTCACTTATTTGTGGAACATAAGGAATAACATGAAGGACATGGGGAGATAGAGAGAAGGGAGTTGTGGGAAATTGGAAGGGGAGATGAACCATGAGAGACTGTGGACTCTGAGAAACAAACTGAGGGTTTTGGAGGGAAGTGGGGATGGGAGGTTAGGTGAGCCTGGTGGTGGGTATTATGGAGGGCACGTGTTGCATGGAGCACTGGGTGTGGTGCATAAACAATGCATTCTGGAACACTGAAAAGAAATTTAAAAAGATAAGTAAAATTTTTTTTAAAAAATAGTAATAATAGTATTGACAGTGATAAGTAGATTATCCCATTGTATAGCCATATATATGAATACACATATACATATATATATATATATACAGACACACATAATTTTGGATGAATGGGTTTGAATGGTGCCCAGGGCTGAATAAATCTATTCAACTCCTCTCAATTAGGTTATTCTTACTAAAATGAACTTCGTGACTCCCTCAACATTCATATACCCACTCTTTTTGCTCTATATTTGGTATTTTTAACTTGAAATAGATAACCAGGCATATTTAGGGGCAGTGTATGAAATTCTATCTTTGAAAATGTTCTGTATCTTATTTAATATGAACTAGATTCATATTCACTTTAAAAAATTATTTTTCTGCATCTCATTTAAGCTATAACGTTCTTGAGGGCAGAGACTATTTCTTCTGTATTAATTCTTTGTGAAAGGACAAGGATGGTAGACCACAATGTGTCTTGTTTAATAGTTGTTGACTTCAGAGATCTTTAAAGGAGTTGGAGGAAATTCTTCCAGAGTTGCAGGAGACATGCCCAATTAAAAAAGGTAATAGGCATAACATTCACTAAGGGTCTGGTATGTGCTAAACCCTTCACAGATCATTGACACACATTACTAATTTACAGTTGTAGGGCTTGTATTTCATAATTTAAGACTTAGTATTAAGCTACAATAATCAAGACAGCATGATATTGTTGGAAAGGTAGACATTTAGATCTTTGGAACAGAGCTGACAATCAAAGAAAGAGAACCACACATACATGGACAACTGAGTTTCAACAAAGATAAAAGGTAATTCAGTAGGAGGAGGACAGTCTTTTCAATAAATGTGCTACAAAAATATGGATATCCAGATGGAAAAGAAATTTAACTTCTTTTCATACTTACATCCTACTAAAAAGTTAGTGCAAATGGATCATGGACATAATATAAAATTGATAACTGCAAAACTTCTAGAAGAAAACATAAAAGAAAGATTTTTGACATTGCACTAAGCAAAAATTTACTATATGTGATATCATAAATATGATTCATAAAAGAAAATTTTTAAAAAATTGGACTTCTTTAAAATTTTCTACTCTTCAAAATACACTGTTAAGAAGAGGGAAAAGACATAGACTGGAAGAAAATATTTGTTACTCATATATTTCATAAAGAACTTTTATCCAGAATATGTAAAGAACTCTCAAAGTTTACACACACACACACACATACACACATATGTATGTGTGTGTATATATACACATGCATGTATATATGCAAATATATACATATAAATACAACCACCTACATACACACACACACACACACACACACACACACACACACACACACACACATATATATATATATATATATATATATATATATATTTGGATGGTGAATAAACACAAAATGCTTAAAATCATTCATCACTAAGAAAATGCAAATTAAAACTACAACAAGATGTCAGTGTATAGCAGTTGGAATTCATAAAATTAAAAAGACTGACCATACCAAGTATTGGTGAGGATAGGGAAGAACTAGAAGTCTCATACTGCTGGTAAGAATGTAAAAAGGTATAACCACTTGGAAAAGCTTGTCAGTTTCTTACAAAATCAAAGTACACTTACCACAAGATGCAGTCATTTCATTCCTAGATTTTTACCAGAGAGAAATGCAAGCACATGACCACACAAAGTCTTGCACATAAATGTTTATGCAGCTTTATTCATAGTAGCTCAAAACTTGAACAACCTAAATGCCCACCAACAGATGAATGGATCAGCAAATCATGGTATATCCATGCCTTGAAATCCTACTCAGGAGAAAGAAGAAGAAGAAAGAGGAAGAAGAAGGAGGAGGCCAGGAAGGAAGGGGAGGGGAGTAGGAGGGGGAAGGGGGAGAGAAGGAGGAAGGGGGGGAGGAGGGGGAAGGAAAGGAGGGGGAGGAGGAGGAGGAGGAGGAGAATATGCTCAATGTTATGGAAGAACCTCCAAATAATATGGCTGAGTAAAATAAGCCATACAAAAAAAGAACTAGAAATGCAGACTTAACAGACCAGTGATGATTGCCTGCTGGGAGGGCAGAGAAGATTTGCAGGACACAAGGAGCCTTTCTAGAGTGATGGATGAGTTTGCTATCTTGATGGTGGTCAGTTTCATGGGTGTAGACATATGTCAAAGCTTATCAAATTTTGCTCTTTGGATAGATGCAATTTATTTTATGTCAATTATAACTTAACAAAGCACTTTTTAAATAACAGTTTACCTGAAAGTATGCAATTATCAATTTTTTGCAAATGAAGACACGGAGATTCAGAAAGTTAAGTTCCCAGCACACACACACAGGGAGAAAGGGGCTCTGAAATACCCAGGTTGTTTAGGTTAGTTACCTTGGACAAATCCTTTCATTTTTCTGCAGTTTCTGCATCAGTAGGGTAAGGGGCTAGATTATATAATCTGGAATTAGAAGATGACTAATTTTTAAGGAGTAAATTTCAAATGATTTATTCATTCAAAGATTTGTTTTTAATCTCTCAGGTTTGTGGGGGAAGTCCATTTATAAAAGGGTGCTTCTCTTCAGCCAGACTGAGGGGATAGGGAACTCATCCTCTCCATGAATCACCGAAAGACCACAGCAGATGACAGGACCGTCCCCAGAAGCCCCTGTGACTGCCTTTTGCCAGCTTGGTACAGAGATGCCTGTAAGCACGATGAATCTCAAGGAAAAAGGCATATTGTAGCCTCACATCATAAATTTTACAGAACTGCTTCATGAAAAATAACTTTGGGTCCAGAAACTCCGCAAGAAAAATGCCCAACCTGTCTTCAAATTTAGGAACTTTGAAAAGTTTGCATACCAGCAGGTCAAGATTCACTTCGTACATCTTAGTGCTTCAGTGTACTATATTTGGCTAGAAAACTGAATGCCCGCTTTCTGGCAACCCACACAGTATTCATAGGTGTGAGCTCTTAACTGAGCTTTGTCAAGTTGCCATCAAACATATGGGCCGGGTTTCTCTAGATCTCTTAATAAATAACAAGTAGTTCATCTTATTAGATGAGTGTTAATATTCCACATCCGGAAAACCAAGAATTTAAAGAGCAATAAGCACTTTGCAGGAAATTAACCCAAAACCCAGCAGTCTGGACTAAGCCAGATGAAGCTCATATGCTTTTAGCCTATTTCTATTATATTGTTTCGATTTACTTTCAAAACATCAAGGCTGGTGTTTTTATTGGTGTCTCGAATATAAGTCCTTTGTCTTTGTTGGGTTCCTCCCCAGAGCAGACCCCAGGACAAGGTGTTCGATGCCAGTGTTCATTTAGGCAGTGATCCTGGGAGGCATGGTAGGGGCATAGGAAGAGAAGTGAGAAGGGAAAGACGCAGTCAAGGTGTGAAAGTGAGCAGGTGACTGACATGGGCATACGAGGTTCGGCCCCACTGAGGACCCTCTACCAGACATGGAGAACACGCCTCAGAACTGGCCCTAAGCAGACAAACTGGTGTGTGCCAACAGTGCACAGTGGCTGAGGAATTCCCCTGGGTTCTTGAACTCCTAAACATTTTTGGCCTGCCCAGTTTAGGGGCTGAGAGTGCTCCCTCATTCACCCAGCAGACTCCCCCCCACCCCCGGGTAAAAGAGATGAGGGATTCCACTGGGCCTGGGCCCTTCAAGGTGGCCTGAGGAGATAGGTATAAGGCATTGATTCATCACCCAAAATTTGTGTCTGTGTTTATTGGCTTGCCTTGATTTATCTACATTTTTTTAGATGTCATTTTCTACTAAATTACCTTTCCTTTTCTCCCTGTCACAATGTGTCCCTGTATCACATTGAAACGTGACAGCAACCCATTCCTGAGAGAGACCTGTGAGTGATCACACAGACCTGAATTTCTCCTTCCACTTCAGGACATCTACAGAGCCATGTAATCCCATGTCATTAAACCCAGAGTAAGACTCTGACAGAGACACATGCACCAGTATAGTAAGCAAGGATAAGGAGGAGAGACTCCTCCCCACAAAGACTTGACTCCATTCAAGGAAGATTGTTGTGTTGGACTTAACTGGGGAGCTCCAGCTGGCTCCTCAACAGGGCTCACTCCAAGATAGCTGGCACCTCTCTTGATCTGGAAGTTATGAAGTCCAACTTCCATTGCCCACATATCACTCCCATAGGATGGGCAGCACCTGTGGATATATGTGTAACCACAGTGAGGAAACCCTCAGGGTAGCTTGATGCTGGACCCAAGGGGGATCCAACCAGACTGGAAGCTTCAAACAAAACAGAGATGACCTCTTAAAGGTGGCAACTAGCCCTAAAACCTAGAAGAGCATTAACTACCTGGATTTGGATTTGGAAACATCAGGCATGGGAGTCAGTGACTGCACAGCCCTCCAAGACCCAGAGTTTACCAGTCCTCATTCCTGGGATCACCATGTCATCTACCTATGTGTATGGGGACAAAAACAGACCCTGCTTTCAAAGGTCTCACAATCTGGCAAGGGAACAGGTACACATCACTATTTTCTGAGTGTTTAAAAAGTATCCATTTATTATATGTTGAATAATATGCAATTCATATGTGTCATTTGCATATATCATTCAATATAGTATGTCATTGTATTTTAAATTAGTTTTATGTCCATTATTTTATAGTTGAATACTGAAATTATAACCCCTTAGATACTCATAATCATTTCCCCAATTAATTCTTTCCTCCTTCCATAGGACCCCTAGGTTTTAGTAGAACACATGGACATTCACAGTAAAGACTGGGTTTTCTAGCTAGCTGCAGGCAAATGAATAAGCTCTATCCCTAGCGTTGGCACATGCCAGGAACACTGCTAGAACATTAGCTGGAGCACAACATTTGCCTCTTCTTGACTAAGAACTCCAGAATCAGAGCCATCATACCAATCTTGAGGGCTTCTCTTCTACCAAATCTCAGATTCTCCAGAGGAACAATGTGCTCCTGGGTTTCACTGCCAAGTCCTCTGTGTGGTGGTGAACATTCTGACTTGGAAACAAATATTGCATGCCAACACATGTCCTCCACTGAAGGGTCTATGGGGTGCCTTGGGAAACTGCCAGTGAGACTTATGAAAGGATTCACAGAGAAGTGACTTCTGAGCTGGGGGACAAATGGCAGAAAGCTTTGTAGGAAAAGTAGAGGGAAAGCATATTCAGGCAAGGGGTATACCTTGTACAAAGAGAAGAGGGATAGAGAAACCCAGGGTCTGACTCAGGAAATAAGATGCATGCACTATCAGGCAAAAGTGCCCATAGGAGACACTGTGCCAAGCTCATTCCTAAATGTGTGCAGCAGGAGTGCAACACACCCACCTACTAAACCTCTCTATATGCCAGGGACAATGTCAACCAAGGAAAGAAGCTATTGAAAGGACCTCTCTCTTCTGTCTACATCTACACAGTATGCCTTCATAATGATCTGGAAGGCAGGATTGGGTTTAGAGTTGTTGGACTCCTCAGAGTTCCCAAATGAAAAGAGCCAGGCAGGAAGAGCCAGACCTCAGCCCACAGCAGCCCCCTCCCTCACCTCATTTCTTTTCATTTCTGATTTTGTCCTGGACCACAAGGGGCCTTGTACTCATGTACACAAACATCCCAGGCCACACTTAAACAACTCCATCCATACAAAATGCAAATACCACCAGCAACCAGACCCCAGGTCTATACAGTGTACCCCATGATACAGTTCACACTCAGAAGGAAAGAGCCATGTAAGCCTGGGAGGGAAGGTTGGGATTTGGGGGCAGAGAATTGCAGGAGCCTGTACTCTGAGCAGGTCCAGAATTGGAGTATGGCTCTGAACAGGTAAGTTCTGCGGTTTCAGCCAGTAAGACAACTCACGATGGGGGAGGGACTTCCCTGGAGGAGGCCCAAGGCAAGGCTTCTAAAGCACAGAGTCCAGCAGGGCTCCAGCCCTGGTTTAAGAGCAGTAACTGTATTCTGCTGTAAAAACCCATGTGTTGTTTCTCTTTTTAATGGTTGTCTCCCAGTTAAAACTAGGACTGTGAGGAGATCATGCTCATAGCTATATTCTAAGTATCTAAAAGAGAGACTGTATAGCACACATTCCATGACTGTTGGTTGACTAAGTGCCAAGTGACTTACCACTCTGTGTGTGCTAGGTAGTTCAGTTGGTCCTCACAATGAGCCTTGAAAAATGAACATTAGCATCCACAGTTGACTGATTGTCTTAGTCCATTCAGGCTGCTTTTAATACAGATTGGGTGGCTTATAAAAAACAGAAATTTCTTCCTTACAGTTCTGGAAGTTGGAGGTCTGAGATTAGGGTATCAGCATGGGCATTCCAATTCACAGAATTCTCCTTTCTTCACATGGCAGAAAGAACTGAGCTAGCTTTGTGAGGTCCCTTTTAAAAGAGCACTAATCCCATTCATGAGGGCTCCACCATCACAACCTAATCATCTCCCAAAGGTCCCAACTCCTAGTACCATCATCTTGTGCACTGGGTTTTCCATCTATGAATTTGGGGGAAACAAACATTCAGACCATAGATCTGATGAAGAGACTGAGGTTCAGAGAAGCCCCATTTGTAGAAAATTATACAGGCCACAAGTGATAATGCTCAGGTGCAAATCTAGGCTGTCCATTTCCAAATCCCAGTTCCTTCCACTGTGGCCCACATAAAGCATTACACAGAGCCATCATCAAGTAATGACTGGACAATGTCACTTGCCAATGGCTGCCTTTATGTTGTTTGTTTTTCAACAAAGAGGGACTGAGTCCCAATTTCTTCTCATCACTAAAACCTTTTGACTTATTTTTTAGGTTTTGGGGCTGTTAAAAAATTAAGCTGAGTAGTTGCTAGTTTCTGGCCTCGGTTGCCTCTGTCCACTCCACCCCCTTTCCTGGCAGCCTCGATGGGAGGACCAGAGCCCAGCCACCAACACCAAAAGTTCCAGAGTCAACACCGAGGATACTCACATGCAAAGGGAGACAGCAGCCTTTTTTATTTTCTTAGGAAAATTGCAAAATCTTCTTCAGATAGAGATGCATGTTGTGCTTGCCTTGAATGTGGTAGGCCAGTGCTTGTTTGAGTGTGTAAAGACAGGATGCTGGACATCATAGAATTATTCTGTTACTGAATTTTTAATTAACTATTTTCAGATAGCTTAGAATTAGTAGCCACCAACAGGTACTTTATATTAAGCATTTATCAGATAAAACTAAAACTCCAAACTATTTCCAGTTTAAGAGTAAAGAATGAAGAACATCAGGAGAAAAGAAAGTGAAGAGATCAATTAGTTTGTTTCCTTTTAAAAATACAATCATCTGGGTAAGAAAGCTTCCCATCATCTCCAGCTCCTTTGCCCACCTTGTTCTATGCATTCACAGTGCTTGTTTCAGTAGAAGCTCAGTGCAAAGTTCCTCTCAGTTTTCTTCTCTTGCTTTATTTTCCATTGCCTCAGCCTAGCTCACACTTCAACCTCTGGCATTAGCTCAAGATCTGTCTTAGTCTCTGCCCCATAGCCACCAAAACTATATTTTTCTTAAGAAGAGACCTCATTATGTCAGTCATCCCAAATCTCTAGCGGTTCCCCATTGCCTGCATCCTAATGTCTTACCATAGCATATGGAGGCCTCCTTGACTTGGCCTCAAATCCTTTCCTGTCCATTGTCCACCACAGTGCCATAGTCAGCCATGTTGCAACCCCATGTGTGTCCTGCTGGTCCCCATGCCCACCCCTCAGTGTTCTTCAACTTTCTTCACCTGCCCCACTCATTCTTGTAGAAAGTCTTCTCCTTGTTAGAAGCTCAAACTAAATACCACCTTCTATTCCAGCCTCCAAGCCTCCCTATGATACACATCTTCTTTTTGACTCCATAGAATTTTGGTTCTAGCCTGCCTTACACCAGGTTTACTAAGATTTCTGTGTATGTTTCTGCTTCTTAACCATCTGTACTTAGAGGTCAGGGGCAGCAGGTGGCCGTACCCTCTTCCTCCTTGTGTCTAGCACCAGACAGGTACTGAATGAATATTTATCTAGGTAAATGTATTAGACAGATAGTGACTGAAATTCTAACTAATATGTAAATGATTGATAACCTTCTCTCAGGAATAGGACTAATTTCAGATACAAAGAGGCAAAAGTCCAAGAGGTTCAGTCTTCCGAATCAGGTTAAAAAGATTAGTTGGAGCCAAGAAGAAACAAATTTTCCAATATGGGAATGCAGCTTGCCTACAGAAATGGTAGCATTTGGGTGTACCCAACAAAAAGGCTCATTTCCTCCAGCTCTGGTAACTCAGATGAGAGAACAAAGTTACTCTTTTCCTATTGGAGATACTTGCCACGTTGTGATTTTAAGAACTTTCTAAGCCATTTTTCTTGCAATTCAGTTTAACTGCTTTCTAGGGCCTGAGATTTGCCTGCTGGATTTTCCAGTCCCCAAAGGGTTTTGAAACACAGAGTTCATAATAAAAATTAATGTGTCACTCTTTAAGACAAGGGAGAAGGTCAGCTAGTGTGGAACTGGCTATGATACTTTAGCTTAGAAATAGGTCTAGTCAGTGATTAATGAGCAGATCTTAGCTGGCAGGACGAGATACAGTGTCCCCTCTTATTCAGTTTTGTTTTTGCAAATGTGGGATGCGTGAAAACAAAAACAAGAGTGATTCTGTGTGCCAGGCATCATGTGAGAGAAGTGTCCTTGCACAGCTCTGCCTGTGCCACCTCATTTCTGGCTTGGAGGCCACCTCCTGGGTCTCTTCCTCACTAGTGCCTGCCAATGTTTTTAAATTGTATAGTGGTTTCGTGTTGTGGATAAAAGTCCAGTATTTGTTTGGATGAAGACACCCGATTCATCTTGCTTTGAGTCCTGGTTTCGTTTACAACCTACCTCTTCAGAGACTGAAGGCATATGAACTCACTTTTCCCATCACCTTGTCTCCACGGCATCTTTTCAGGTTGCGGTTGGAAAACCCAGGACCCTCCCAAGTCTGGACACAGACACTTGTTATGACTAATGCACGGCAGCACCCGGAGTTACTGAGGTTCAGCTGGAGAGAGAGTATGGGGCTCACCCAGCTGGACAGGAGCCCCAAGAACAAAGACATAACAGTTGGGGGGTGGGGGGAGCTGAGATGCCGAAGTTTGGGAATTGCTAGATGAGTGAAGGAACAGGAAAAATGGACTTCCGTAACATAACATTTCTCTGAAGAAATTTAGATACTATAATCTTCTCCAGCTGGGAAATTAGGAAAAGTACCAAGGTGAAGGGGAAAATACCTTTATGACTTAGTTTTGTTTCTTTCATGATGCTTGTTACCATACAAAAAAAAATGTTTTAAATTAGCACAAGTTATGACATTGTGTGTTAAGTTCATAACCTAATTACATAGGACAATATCCCCACAAGTTTTAGGTAGATTACTCAAACCATCCTCAGATTTTCTGAAGATGGAAAATAACCAACCAAGCAAGAAGGGCTTATGCTTCCAACACTGTGACCAGTGCTGTAACAGACAAAAGAAATCTGACATGCTTTGGGGTTTGTTTTTTGTTTGGTTTTTGTTTTATTTTTATGTTTGACAAAGCGTATTTTTAATGATCATAGCATGGTATTTGTATGATACCTACCTCCTGCACTTATGGGAAATTTAGTTCTCTTCTTGCTTTTGTATATTTTAGGGTGGGTTTTTATCTTTATTTTGAAATACCTGTGCATGAAAGTATGTGAACCTGTCAATGTTGTTTTTTACAAGAAATGTTACCCACAACATCTTGCTCAGTTTCTAACTTGTGTAAGGTTGTTTATTGAGTGTATCAGAGTGGTCACATAACCCATAAGCCAGCCAAAGACCAATGAGATGATCTAGCTCAAAAGACTCATCTAGATAGGGCTGATAGTAATTACCTCAGCTAATCACACAAGAGTACAAAGACCAGAGAATAGAAAGAATGTGGGCAAGGAAGAATATTCAAGTCGCTCTGGCTGCAGAGCAACACCCAGTATGTACTGACATAAAACCACATTTTATTATACTTATGGATTATATGGGTTGTAAATTTGGAAAAGATGCAGCAATAAAGGGCTTTTTTCTGCTCCACAGCATCTGACTCCTTAGGTGAAAAGACACACAGTTTGAGGGTACCTTGACAGCTGGGAGCCAGAATAATATAGAAGCATCTCAATGTCTGGCAGTTGATCTTACTTATCTGTTGGGATCTCTCTGGATCTGACAGCCAAAATATGTGTCATATGTGTACCTAAATATGTGTCATGTCTGTCTGTGAACTAACTTGAGCTTCCTCACAGTATGACAACTGGGTTTCCTGAGACAATGTCCAATAAAACAAGATGCAAATCCATGACACTTTCATGACCTCATCCCATAAGGCATATAGCACCACTTCCACTGAGCTCTGTTGGCCAATGAAGACACAGAGTTCTGCCCAGTTTCAAGGGAAAAGGACAGAAACCCCACATCGCAATGAGTAGAATTTTAAGGTCACTGTGTAAGAAGGGCCTGTAGGATGGGAGCTATTGTTTAAAAAAAATCAAAACATGCAAAGAATGGAAAGAAACTTTCTGGTTGTGGCACCACTGAAAACATATTTCTTCTTATCTGTTTTTCTAATTTTTTATAATGACTACACATTGCTTTTATGATGAAAATGGGTCCTTTACATTAAAGGGGGGAAAAATTCTATATAGTAAGAGTGGCAAAAAATGAGAAGTTGGTAAAGAAGAAAACCCTAAATTGCAAGGCTATCCCTCCTTTGAATCTTATTTTTTTCAAATATAAATAAATATATTGATGCTGCATAGTTGGAGTTTTCCAGACAGAGAGTTGGGTACAAGTGGTTTATTTTGAGAGGTGAAACCAGGAAGCACTGTAGGTGAGTAGAGGTAGTGAAATACAGATGAACAGGACCAGTACCAGCACGTTAGGCTTAAGTTACCAAAGAGAGCACCAGAAGCTTGATCCCACTGCAGGCAAATGAAAGACTACAGAATCTGAAACATAAGGAAATTATTCATCTACTACTTCCCCCAGTCATATGTTGAGAGCTGCTCCCAGAGCGTAACTCCCAGCACTTGTGCATATGGGCTGAGCATCATTCTGCAGCCAAGAGAGTCTGCACACAGTGGTGCTCACCATGAGAATACATAGGAACATGGAGGGCCCTGGTAGCATCTGCCCTCAGTGTGCATAGAATAAGCTCAGAACTGAGTATTTTCTCTTTTTTTAAGGTTTTATTTATTTATTTGACAGACAGAGATCACAAGTAGGCAGAGAGGCAGGCAGAGAGAGAGAGGGAGGAAGCAGGCTCCCTGCTGAGCAGAGAGCCCGATGTGGGGCTCAATCCTAGGACCCTGAGATCATGACCTGAGGTGAAGGCAGGCAGAGGCTTTAACCCACCGAGCCACCCAGGCCCCCAAGAACTGAGTATTTTCACCATGGGTGCTTTTAAATTCATTAGCAGAGATTAAAGGTGAATATCATCAAGCAGCTACTTCACAGTATGTTAAGGCGAGATGAGTTAATATCTAAAACCATAGGGGGATAGGTTATGATTAAACTAGAATAATATTACATACTTTAAAGAATACATGTGCATCTTTGGTTCTAACAAAGAACCCTTCAATTTAGCACATACAAACAGAACTTGGATACCTATTCAGATGTGTCCTGCCAGGTTAACAATATTCAAGCACAGGCGCAGAGGAAGCCACCTGAGTTTGTCAGTCAATAGCAGAAACATACGTCCTGATACCATTCTGTACTGAAAAAAAAATTAATTATTTTATTATGAACAAATCATGGTAACAAACCAGTGTAAATCTTGTTGGCATAAGATTCTGATTTCTACACTAAAATGGACTACCTGTTGAAGGGCAAGGTGGTCATATAACTTTGTAAAATGAGGGATATGATATTTAAAATTTTTGTCATGGCCCTGATAATACTTTTTCAGTAATTCCATGTGACTCACTCCAGTGGGACATCTCAACTGTATACTCATTACCATGAATGGCTCAAACCTCCCACTTTAGGGCTGAAATGCCATGCTGATCAATGAAGAGGGTAATGTGCTGCCTGGACTTTCTCAGAAAATGAACTTGGAATAAACAGCTTCATTATCAAAAACTGACTCTTTTCCAACCCTTCACATTCTTCACTTGGCAGAAAAGGAAGGATATGACCTCCTATGGTGCAGCCGCATCCAAATGATGCAACAGAATACTAAGAAATATACAGCCGTGTCACTTCCTTTGGCCATTGGGTTGTGAGCAGACATGGTACAGCAGATGGTTGAAATGCACTTATGTGACCTGGTTTGCCCTCTTGAGGTTCTGCCATCACCATGAGAAGAACCAAAGGATCAGTCCTGTAGTACTGGAACAAGATAAGGGGCTTGAGGAGTAAGCGCAGCTAGTAGGCCACGCCCAATCTTCCACAGCAGCCAACCCTCAGCCAACCCACAGACATGGCAGCTAGATACTAATTGAACTGTGCCACTGAGATTTAGTAGTTGTCATGCAGAATTTTTCTGGCATAGTTAACCAACACAATGCCTAAGAAGGAACATTATAAAATAGAAATGTTTAATATAACATCATTAAGTAATTTTGCCATGATGTGTATGATATAAAACACTCCCTTATTTCTCATACAACAGTTTATATAATGTGTACTTTCTAGAAATTTTCCATTTTTAACTAATGTTTCTGTAAGGGGAAATTGTACTGAGTTTCACATCTGAAGACGCAGATCTAGGTGCTGGGACACAAGAGCCAGGGTAGAAGGACTCAAGTAAATATATTCCTCAAGAATGTACAGAGTTCTTAGGAAGGCCCACCAGTTCCCTAGCCCACAAAACTAGGTATTTGTGATATTTCTAATTCCAAGCATTACAGATTTTCTGGGTGATAGCAGCTGTTCAACAAAAGTGTTCGATTTCAAGTCTTACCAAAGATGAACAAGGAAATTAGAGAAGATATTTAGCCTAAAGTTTAAGATTAGAGGCACATGAACAACTCTACCAGGTTCAAACCCAGTTCTGTCAACTATTAAGTCGAACCAATTACAAACCAACTCAATTTCTTCAACTGTAAAATATAGGTAGTAGTGGGTATCCTTTGCATAACTTTTGGGAAGGATACATTTATATATGGTTGAGGAAGGCACAGGTACTTTTCCTGCCAGATGGCAATAGGGCATGGATCAACCATGGTCCTAGGAACATAAAGACTACTTAATTGTGGTGGCCTGGGGATGAAATGCATATGGAAATAAAAGCACTGGGAATCCAAGAAACTGTACAATTAATCACTATGAAAAATTGGGTACTTATAAAGAGTCAGAGGCTATTTCTGATAGGAAGAGAGAGCAAGAAAAGGAAAAAGGTGAAACTAAAATCTAAAAATATGTCCTTGAAAGCATGCATGGAGATATAGATTGAATTGCATCCCCCCCCTCAAAAAAAAATTCATACATTGAAGCTCTAATCTGTGTGACTGTATTAGGAGATAGCACTTCTAGGAGGTAAGGTTAAATAAAGTCATAAGAATGGAACTCTGATCTGATAGGATTAGTGTCCTTCTAAGAAGAGACACCAGAGCATTCTACGTCTCCCCATCTTCCTCTGTTTATGACATAATTTGCGATGGAAAAAGTTTGGCATCTGACCCTATCCAAGAGACAAATGCTTCTAATATGTCCACACCCTCAGCATGAAACTTTAACTCTAACTTGAGGAAACAAAACCATCATTATTATCATTATCATCAACCTTAGCTACAGTATCCAAACCTGCACTGTCCAATACACTAGCCACACGTGGCTCTTTAAATTTAAATTATTTAAAAGTAAATAAGACTTAAAATGTTTTTCCTTGGTAAAGCTAGCCACATTTCAAATCTGGTGGCTGTTCTGTTGAATCACAGAACACTCCTATCATCACAGGAAGTTCTATCAGACAGTGTTGGGCTAGGTGTCTACTGCATACAGGAACTTTCCACGTTGGGTCACTTTATTTTCACCAGAGACCTCTGAGAAAGAGTTCATTGGCGCCATGTTATATGTGTAGAAACTGAGGCTCAGGGACTGGCAGGAGCCCTATTTTCCTAAATGTGTCATTGATGGGAATGCACTGAAAGTGTATCCCCATGCTAAGGCGTATTTCTCCCACACTGTAGTCTGGGAAAGAAATTAAGGTCTGAACCCCCCACCCCCACTCCCACTATTAGTGCCAAAGGCAGCGCCTGAAGCTACAGTCCAATTTCCACTTCAGTGTTAGGGAAGAAAAAGGTAGGGAACATTACCATTTTCCTCTAAAGTAAGTCCTTCTTCCCCAGCATCCCCACCAGAACTGTTCTGGTGTGTTGGGTTTTTGGTGGGGGGGGTGGATTTTAATATGTGAGGTTAATCTGATCAAACCCCAAACATGTTTTTCCATATGCTTCTCTTTCCTCTTTTTTATATTTCCTTTAAGTACAAGTGCTAAATCAGTGCCATATCTTTATTAGTTTTACATTGATGTTGTTGACATTTTTGAGAGCTGTTTGATGTTTGAGAAACTCATAAACCTTTTATTTTCTCTTTTGAAACTTTAAAAAAAGTCACTGTTAAAACTTTTTTAAGTCTTTAATACAACCAGAGAAGGACTGTGTTTGTATGCAAGTAAGCCACCTTGAACCCAAATATATGTCAACTAGGTCTGAGGATTCCAGTCTCCTATTCATTATTTATTAAGCTGCTATTAGTCCATGTAGGAAAATATTCACTGTTATGATCTCCCAACAGCATTCCCACTCCTCAGAGCTGTTGGAAAAAGCAAATGGAGGCAGTGCCATGATCAAGCTCATCCCTCTGTTGGCTTTTTCCTCTCCTGACCCCGCTTCTTCCCCATCACAAATTCTCCAGGACATCTGATGCAGCAGTAGAGGAGTCACATGAGCTACAGCTGAGCTCACCGGAATGATTTGTGAGCCTTGGTATTTGCACATATGTGGTCTTACGGGACCTCTCTGGCCAGGCCAGCTATTTTCCCCCCACATCTGCTGGTTAATCGGAAATCCAAATGTACAAGACCGCACTGGGGACAAGAGAGGGGAACATGTGACCCACTCTGGAGAACTCACACTGGAAACAAAGAGTATGTGACACTGATGTTAGCTCTTTCCAAATAAATGAAATTTACAAATTTAATTTACGATGCATCTTTTGAGTAAAAACCATGGCACTCACTCAGCGTGGTCTAGCAGATGGCAGGTGAGTGAGCCTTCCCCTTTGGAATGCTTAGTCCCATTTGTGACCATTGCCATGGCTCTTCCCCTCTGTCTGCTTCCCAGCCCTCACCTTTGTATTTCTGTCACTTTTTAGTCACTTTTATTTTTCTTTCCTCTACCTCTTCTTCTCTCATTCTTTCTTCCCAGATTCAATTTTCCTGTGTCTCCAACGCCCAGGAGAAGCCTCAGAGTCAAATTCTGGGTGGACAGACACATCTGAAACCTCTACCCAGACTCTAAACCCCAGTCTCTGGTCACAACCATGTCCTTTCCTATGGACTCTTTTTAAAAAATGCAAAAACTCTCCTCTAAAAAAAGGTTAAAATTAATTAAAGTTCCTAAAACTTTAGTATGTGATACTTTTCTGGGGAGACAGAGTGCTAAGAAAGAGTAAGAAATGACAAGAAAGTCAAAAATAAACCTAACCCATCTCCAGTTTTGACCTGGGTCTTGCTGGTGCGGGTAAAAAGCCATACTTTTAGATAGTGTTCCCCTTAAAACAAAGATTTTATCACACCCATTCTTGCCAGGATCCTTAAGGTCTCCAGGAAAATACCAGGTCCTAACAAAGAGAAGAAGGCATTAAAAACATCTTGGAGAATCCTAGCATCTTATAAGTGGAAGCAAGTCAGAACAGGGAGTGATCCAGATGCACATGAACTGTTGCTATTCTATAGAGGAGAAAAGAAAGAAAAATAAAAACTGTCAGCATTTATTTCAAATAGCACTCTGTTGTAGGCAAACAGGTGATCAGCCCGTACTCACCTGTCTAGCCACCCATGTTTTTTTGCACCCTGGCTATACTCCCCAAGGGTTTTTTACATGACCCCAGCCTCAGGTATATTAAAAAAATAAAAATAAAAATACCATTTTGTTTGGCCTTCAGAATAATCCAGTACAGTGGTTGGAATATACAGGCTGCTGAGAAGAGAAAAAACAACCAAAGTTGATATAAACTATGAGGAAACAGTGGTCTCCTGAAGTCGCTGAAGGGCTTTGGGACCAATTCACAATGTTATCAAGAATTTACTTCTTTTCTTCTCTCCACATGGCCATCTAGCATCCACTCCACCTTAAGCCTGGTTCTCCTCCTGGTCCAGCCATCTGGACTTTGTTCCTTCTGGCTATGTCTAATTGGGGAAAGATGTAGGATTGGTTCTGGAATCTCTCTCAAAAAAGCAAAGGGAACCTTCTCAGACACAGCAAAGCTTGCCTTGCAGATCATCAGCCTGGATCCCATCAAATGCCTCCTCCTAGACCACTGGAAGGTAAGGACTATGGGATTACCCTTAGGCCAATCAGGCTTGCAATAGACCTGGAGGTGGGCCAGCTCCCAAGGCAAGGAGGGGAGAGTGCAGAGTTGAGGGGATGGGGGTCAGCTAGGAAAGAGGAAGGAGGGGATGCCTCTGAGTAGGAACCCAGTAACATCCACTGCCTGCTATAGTTCCTTTATGTCCACATCCTGGGCCAGGTAATCTCAGGGTCTCAGGGTCTACGAGACCGTGATTCTCAGTGTAATCCTTGAACTTCAGGCTATTCCTTGTCTCCAAGATGAGTACAAATATTGAGAGGAAGCATTTAGCCACTTTGACAGAGTAATTTCATGCTTGTAGAATCTAATAATAACAAAATCTGGGCTTGTATCTTATATGTCTTTGTCTTTTTGTTTCATTTTTCTAGTAATTTAATTTTATCATACTTCACAAAAGTATTGTTCCCTGATGGATTTTTTTTTTTTTTTTTTAATTTAAAAGCTGGTCCTCTACCATGGACTCTTGAATCTCCATTATGGAATGTGCCATGTTAGAGAAAAGCCCATAGGTCAGGAGTCATTCCTGACTTCCCATGGCAGCCTAAGTAGCTAGGGCAGTGCCTGACACATAGTTGGCTCTCAGTATTTGTTGACTGAATAAATGAACAAGGGGCCCAGATGAGACTAAAATCTAGGTTTTCAAATTCTAAATCCAAAGCTTCCTCAATAGTGTCATATGCGTGCTGAGAAGGTAAATATGTAACCTGATCGCAGGAGTTTTTCTCACCTATAAAGTAGCGAGTGACTTCATCTGGAGACAGAGTCAAGAATGTCTATAAAAGTGGTTTGAATCTCTGCTGGGTAGGAGGTTATAAACACAAGGGATTCACAATTTAGTATGTACTGGAAGTGTTGCCAAGCCCAGCCTCTGGAACAACCCTGATCCTCCTAGAAGGAGCTCCCTGGGGATTGCAAAGCAACTTTTGGTATGGGGGAAGGGATGTTCTGTTTCCCTGCTGGAATGAAGCCAGGTAGTTGCTCCAGAACTGAAAGAGAGCTAGGCGGACTTTTTTAAAAGTCTCATTTGCATTTGTGAAATGTGTGTGGTGGGGGGAGGGAGATATGTCTTCACAGTTCCTTTGAGAATTATGAAAATGGCCTTTATTAAGTTTGAGACTATCCTCTTGATTCCCATGCAGGACTAAAGAATCACCTTCTAGAACCCTCCAGGAGAGCTCATTATATCACTCAGCCTCCTATTTTACATTAAAATACCATGTAGACAAGCCAATGATGCATTGTCTTTGACTTTATAAAATAATATTTTTTAATAATTCTCCGGAAAAAAGAAAGAAAAGCAAAACATCCTGGCCAGCTGTGAGGTGTACTCCACACAACCTGCCCAGGTGCTCAAGACCCATCCACAGCAGGGCCAGGATTTGCTGAGAGACAGGTCACCCCCCCCTTTTTTTTTCTTTTCAAATGGAAAAAGTAAATCACTTCCTGCTTACAAAACCTCTCTGATGAGGGAAGAAAGATGTTTTTTCTCTGCTCACAGAAAGCCTAGAAGAGATGGGGAGAGCAGTGCAGTAGGGGGTAAAATGGGAATTTCCACACTCTCTCCTTACCAGAGTTTCTTTACTGCTTTCTGTGTCCTTTAATCTATTTGCCCTTAAACTGGGGGAGAGGGGAAGGATCAATTCATTTACATGAGTAAACAGCTACTTTCATTTCAGATAGGGGTTTAATCTGTTTACTTAAAGGATTTAAAACAAATAATTCAAAAAGCTATCATTCTAAGATGACAGCTATCATTTTTTTCCCTTTAATGAAAAGGCTGGCCAACTTTTGGAGTACACATTAAATTCGTTTACAGACAATTAAAGAGCAGACATTTCAGGAAGTGAATATTTAATCACAGCACTGGCCTGGGTCCATTTCCACTGAGTGGACAGATGCTCATTATTCAAAATGCTTCTCCCCTAAACACACACACAGACCCACACACATGTGTGTCATATCCTACATACTAAAGGATAGTAGTTGCAGTGCTTAGTCTTTTTTTTTTTTTTTTTTTACTTTGATGTAAATTAAGTTTGTGGATCCAGAGAAGGATATAGGAAGCACTTTGGGTGACCAGAGGTGATTAGTTATGTTCAAATTCACTGAGATTAGTCACATGGAGGAGTTTTGGCGTCACTCTGCATGATTTACTTAACAAGTGTTCAAGAGAAATCCATACATATCATTATCATTTTTCATATCAGTATCATACCAATGACCTTTCTAATCTTTTCAGAATATGCTTTTTATAAGTAGGGTTGATATTTTCAGGATTTGTGTGAATCATAGTACATATAGAAATTCAAGAGGGAAAGAAAACAGGATTTCTGACCTATGTATAGATAGGGTTGCTCCGTCTGAGAGTTTGTGGGGCAGTGCATCCAACCCAGAGCCTGGCATAGACAAGATGCTGACCAAGTGTTTGCCAAGTTGATATAATTGCGTTGGGTCTCGGCTGCCTTGTTGTGAGGGAGCCCAGACCATGTGAAGAGGTCACATGTAGGTGTTCTGGCTACAATCCTAAGATTCCAACCACCAGCCAGCATCAACAAGCAGACACATAAATGAGGGACCTTGCAGATGATACCAGCACCAGCCTTAAAGCCATCTCAGATGATCCTACAGGGAGAAGAAATGATCACTGCCCAAACTACAAATTTTTGAGGAAAACAAGCCACTAAGTTTTGCATCACTTGTAACTCAGCGATAGGTAACTGGGGCAGGAATCTCTTGATTAGTCTGTTTTTCCACTTAGACTGTAACTGTGCTGTGTTTGTTGCAAAATTTACTTTTCCCTTCCATCAAAGGAAAACAAGTGTCCTAAGACTGCTTTATCCTAGGGGATCACAGAGATTCTCCCATCACACATTGTAAAGTTCAATAGAATCCTTAGGAAAAGTATGCTTCCTTTTTGCAGCTTTTGCTACTAGAGTGGTTGGTATTTTCAGGAAGTCAACTGTATTTCCTCATTCCCAGTTATTCTCTCCTTGGATAGTGCAAACCAGAAGGATAAGTGCGATAATGGAAAACAACTCCCATGCCAACACCCCTGATTTAGTAAAGACCAGCCCTCGATAAATCTGCTGGAAGGATCTTTGTTCCTGCTTTCAGCCCACATCCCTGGAAGAACTCTATAGAGGCTTCCTTTCCCTAACCATGGAGACAGTGGGAGACAGTGAAGTCACCCAGTCCCCACTACCACCATGTTTCTGACTCACAGACACATGCACCTCAGCCTATATTCCTCAGTTGTTTAACAAGGATTCTGTTTAATGCTAATTCTCTCCATGGCCTCTATTACCTGATGCCCTGACTCTGGTAAACAGAAGAAAAGTGTCAGGCATAGAGTGGCTGAGAACTTTGAAATGAAGGTAGTTTTCTATAGTAAGATCTAAATAGACTAAATGGGATCCAAGAAGCAAGTACGTCATTGGAACTCAGAACATATTTCCCTTTGGAAACAAGCAAGTCCTTTTTAAGTGAACTTTGGGAGCACAATGCAGTCACACACTGGGGGCTTACCTGCAATCCTTATCCTCTCCTGAGAAGGTAAGTGATATCAAGCTTTTATATTACATCATATGTGTTAAATGATACTATACTGCTTATGTCAGTGTAAGCTGCTTGAGGGAAAGCTCCATGTGACATCAGTCTCTCTGACCCATACCTGCTAACACTGGCCCTGGAACATAGTAGATGCTCAACTAATGTTTGAAGAAGGAAGGTAGGTGTTAATAGTGGTGACAGAGAACCACTAAAAGCTCTTAAACCATCTCTGCATTAAACAACTCTACTGCAAAAACTTCCAAACTGGGGCACCTGAGTAGCTCAGTCAGCTAAAGTGGCTGCCTTCAGCTCAGGTCATGATCTCAAGGTTCTGGGATCGAGCAGAGTGGTGGGCTCCTGACTCAGCAGGTAGTCTGTTTCTCCTTCAGCCCCTGCCCCACCACTCACGTTCATGTGCACTCTCTCTCTCAAATTATTAAGTAAATAATAAATAATAAATTAATAATCTCTCAATTAAAATATTTAAAAGAGAAAGTTTCCAAACTATAAAGAAGTGATGCATTTATCACCTTGCAATTTGGTGAATCAGAGGGATCCTATCAGTCTAAAATTTCCATCACTGTTCTCTGCTCTCCTTTGGCCAGAAGAGGTAAGCTTGTGCAAGGCCCAACCACTGTAGCAGTAAGGCCAGTGCTCAGCCACATAACAGGCATTAAAGATTTTATATGAATTCAGCTATGAAACTAACTTATAGTATCCAACAATTATGTGTTAAATTACACATAGGCTCATAACCTTCCAAGAGCAAAATTACCTTATTTATTGTGTACATGTGTGTGTTTTTGTGTGTGTGGTTAAAATGAGGGTGGGCAAGGGGCAGAGGGGAGCTTGGGGGAAGACATTAATATAGAATCCAGAATTAAATTTAAATAATCTCGCAATCCAGACTCCACACCATCCAGAGTCTCCCTCTGCAATATCATCCCCAGGGCAGAGGCCTTTGGTGTCAGTTTATATCTTTTTGCCTGTCACTGATTCCAGCCACAGTAGTACACAGGCATGTACCTTAGGCTCAGGGACTTCTCTGCTCACTGAATCCACTTTTCTAAATGTAGAAGAAGATAAGGTCCCTTCAGCCAATAGATAAGTGATCCAGCCTCCTGTCATTCAGAAAGAAAGCCAGAGGCCGTGATGTGGTGGGTCTGCTGTCCCCCACAGCAGCAATCTCAATAATGCACATTTATTTGACTATTTCTCCTGCCCTGTCTCGGTCTCTCCACTCCATCCTTCCTGCTTCCTGGGGTCACTGCCCAAATAACTCTCTGCACCCAGCTCCTTGTGTCAGGCTCTACTTTCAGACAACAAAACCAAGATAAACCCTAAATTTCAGCAGGTCAGAAAGTGACCCCAAAATGTGACACCATGACATAAACAAATGTGTGCAAGAGAAATTACAAGTCTGTGTCTAGTTCTCTCAGCTTTGTGGACTTGAGCAAGTCACTGAGTGACACTCAGTCTCAATTTCCTAATCTGAAAATGGGAATTTTAGATTAATAATGTCATGTTCTAAAATGGTGGTGTATCTTACAGATTATTAGGAAAATCTTTTTCCTTGCTGTGAAGGGCCTCATTACTTTAATTATTACTAGTGAACATGTTATACTTTTCAATACCACCCATACTAAGTAATGTTGAGCAAGATCATATTGGCACCATGAATAAGAGAATGAATTGTTGTAATAAATGCAAAACTCTGCTCTAGAAAACAAATGAGGGAGCCATTTTCTCTCTTGGATAACATTTTAATGAAGTAATTAAATAAGATTAATTTCCTCTTAAACAAAAGTGACCAAATTTGAGTACAACATTGTGTTCTGATGTAATCATTAATTTTCAAGAAAACTTTGTGGCTATTATCAGGATACATCCAAATAATAAGGATTATTCACCATGACCAAATGGGATTTATTCCAGGGCTGCAAGGTTGGTTCAACATCCACAAATCAATCAATATGATACAATACATTAATAAAATAAAGAATAAGAACCATATGATACTCTCAACAGATGCTGACAAAGCATTTGACAAAGTACAGTATCCTTTCTTGATCAAAACTCTTCAAAGTATCAGGATAGAGGATACATTCCTCAATATCATCAAAGCCATATAGGAAAAACCCACAGCGAATATCATTCTCCATGAGGAAAATCTGAGAGCTTTTCCACTAAGGTCAGGAACATGGCAGGGATGTCCATTATCACCACTGCTATTCAACACAGTACTAGAAGTCCTAGCCTCAGCAGTCAGACAACAAAAAGATATAAACTGCATCTGAATTGGCAAAAAAGGAGTCATTGCAGATGATATAATACTTTATGTGGAAAACTGAAAAGACAACTCCAAAACTTCTAGAACTCGTACAGGAATTTGGTAAAGTGTATTGCATTTCTATACACCAATAGCAAGACAGAAGAAAGATAAATTAAGGAGTTGATCCCATTTACAATTGCATCCAAACCATAAGATACCAAGGAATAAACCTAACCAAAGAGGCAAAGATTCTGTACTCAGAAAACTATAAAGTACTCCTGAAAGAAATTGAGGAAGACAAAGAAATGGAAAAAGTTTCCATGCTCATGGATTGGAAGAACAAATATTGTGAAAACATCTATGCTACCTAAAGCAATCTACACATTTAAAGCAATCCCTATCAAAATACCATCAATGTTTTTCAAAGAAACAGAAAAATAATCCTAAAATTTATATGGAACTAGAAAAGACCCCAAATAGCCAGAGGAATGTTGAAAAAAAAAGCCAAAGTTGGTCACATCACAGTTCCAAACTTCAAGCTCTATTACAAAGCTGTAATCATCAAGACAGTATAGTACTGGCACAAAAACAGACACATAGATCACTGGAACAGAATAGAGAGCCCAGAAATGGACCCTCAACTCTATGGTCAACTAATGTTCAACAAAGCAGGAAAGAATGTCCGATGGAAAAACGACAGTCTTTTCAACCAATGGTGTTGGGAAAATGGGACAGCTGCACACAGAAGAATGAAACTGGACCATTTTCTTACACCACACACAAAAATAGACTCAAAATGGATGAAATACTTCAATGTGAGAAAGGAATCCATCAAAATCCTTGAGGAGAACACAGGCAACAACCTCTTTGACCTAGATGCAACAGCTTCCTCCTAGAAACATTGCCAAAGGCAAGGGAAGTGAGGGCAAAAATGAACTATTGGGACTTCATCAGGATCAAAAGCTTTTGCACAGCAAAGGAATCAGTCAACAAAACCAAAAGACAACTGACAGAATGGGAGAAGATATTCTCAAATGATATACCAGATAAAGGGCTAATATCCAAAATTTATAAAGAACTTATCAAACTCAACCCCCAAGGAACAAAGAATCCAATCAAGAAATGGGCAGAGGACATGAACAGACATTTCTGCAAAGAAGATATCCAAATGGCCAACAGACACACAAAAAAGTGCTCAACATCACTTGGCATCAGGGAAATACAAATCAAAACAACGATGAGATACTGCCTCACACCAGTCAGAATGGCTAACATTAAAAAGCCAGGAAATGACAGATATTGGCAAGTACGCAAAGAAAGGGGAACCTCCCTACACTGTTGGTGGGAATGCAAGCTGGTGCGGCCACACTGGAAAACAGCATGGAGGTTCCTTAAAAAGTTGAAAATAGAGCTACCCTATGACCCAGCAATCACTCTACTGGTATTTACCCTAAAGATACAAATGTAGTGATCCAAAGGGGCACATGCAACCTAATGTTTATAACAGCAATCTCCACAATAGCCAAACTATGGAAAGAACCTAGATGTTCATCAACAGGGATGGATAAAGAAGATGTGGTATATATATAGCATGGAATACTATGCAGCCATCAAAAGAAATGAAATCTTGCCATTTGCAATGACGTGGATGGAACTAGAGGGTATTATGCTGAGTGAAATAAGTCAGTCAGAGAAAGACAATTATTATATGAACTCCCTGATGTGAGGAATTTGAGAGATAGGGGTTGGGGGGTAAGGAAGGAAAGAATGAAACAAGATGGGATGAGGAGAGAGACAAACCATGAGACTCTTAATCTCACAAAACAAACTGAGGGTTGCCGGGAAGGTAAGGGGAGTTATGGAGAGGGTGTTTGGGTTATGGACACTGGGGAGGGTATGTGATATGGTGAATGCTGTGAAATGTGTAAGCTTGACGATTCATAGACCTCTACCCCTGGGGCAAATAATACATTATATGTTAATAAAAATTTTTAATTTTTAAAAAGTCATTTTGGGTTAATTCACTGATACATCAGTAAGGTTCTAGGACAAGCTCTCTATAATTGCTTCTTTCACAGTCTGTACAGCATCCCCAACCCAAGCCAGTACCCTCTGTGGAATAAGGAGGGAACTAAGATGTTTCTTGGAGAAGAAGCAGATACCTCCTGAAGGACAACCACCCACAAGCCCTGAGCTGTGTGAGCCCCACCATCTCAAGGAATAAAGACCAGTTTTGTGGAGCTTGGTTTTGACCAATGCAAACCTGAATAAGAGACATTAGCCCCATCACCTTCAGCCCTTTTCAACAAACAAGATAACAGCCCCTAAGACTACATCATGAAGGGTTACTTCCTAGCCTATGTCTCTGACCTTGTCTCTGACTTTTGTCTCCTTTCTAGCTTACTAGCTAAGGAACCTAGTAAGGAGGAGGAGAAGGAGGCCTGGCATTCCCCACAACCTGCAACCAATTTACTCCTGACCATCCCCCTCCCTGCCTATCCCAGAATCAGCTCCATCCCATGGATACCACCCCTGTTCTCACAGTCTGCCCAAACAGATCCACCCACTCACCATGTGTCTCAGGAGAACCCAAGAACTCTTAAGTCCTCCTGAGTGAGAAGAGTAAGTCCAGTAAGATGCCAAATTTCTAATTTAGCTGGACCACCTCCTCACAAACCAGCATACAGTACATGGCCCTCAGGTTCAGATTGCAGCTCTGCACTCACTACATGTCCTCAGGCTGGTTCTTTAGCCTCTCTATGCTTCAGTTTCCTTATGAGAAAATGGAGACAATAATAGTGTCTCCTCACTAGGGTGCTATGGGGAGGGATTAAACGAGCAAATGTATGAGAAGTTATTTCCTACAGGATTTGGCAGGTGACAAGAAGACATTTTCCCAGTTGTGTCATTTGGGCCAAGATAACCTCTTATACCCTTATAGTAATGAGATTCATTTCAGAGTAACTTGAGGTCTGGCAATAGCAAGAATCCTGCCGCCAGCTCTGAGATCACCACTTAGATGATATTGGAGAAAACTGTCCCACCTATAACTTGTCTAGGAACTGCATCTCTCAACCTCTACAGAAAGGATGTTTTTATATCAGGTGCATTGCTCCCTCTTTCACCAAAAGGAACATGGTATTTTTTTTTTAAGATTTTATTTATTTATTTGACAGACATCACAAGCAGGTAGAGAGGCAGGCGGGGGTGGGTGGGAAGCATGCTCCCTGCTAAGCAGAGAGCCTAATGCAGGGCTTGATCCCAGGACCCTGGGATCATGACCTGAGCCGAAGGCAGAGGCCTTAACCCACTGAGCCACCCAGGCGCCCAGGAACATGGTATTTTATAAGAACAAGTTTGCAATTCAAGCACTAATTATCAACCAGTTAGTAATTAGTAATTAGTCATTCCCATTTGATAACATTTTAATCCAAAAGACACTGGGAGTATAAGAAACAAGGGTGAACCATAATATATATATTATATATAATATATATTATATAGAATATTATAAAGTAGAGACTGGTATGTGTATGTATGTATATATATATAATTATATATATATTCTATATAATTTATATATACAATATTATAGAATAGAGATTGGTGGCCAAGTTCAACCATGATCTCTCACAGACAGGCAAAAAAGGTGTGTCTGTGGAGAGAAACAGGGAGAGATGCCTTTGGGGTCCAAAAACTGAGAGGCAGAGAGATAAGAGACATAGACATAAGAGATAAAAGACAGAGACATAAAACCAGAGGAAGAGTAGTGGTTGAGAACCCTGATGATTTCCTAGTTCCTAGAACCAATTTCCATCAGTCTCTGATGTTCCCTTTTTCCCTGAGCTGTCACTGTAAACCTTCAGTAAAGTGTGCTTGATATAGGAGTATGCTTATGTAGAGTTCTGTTCCTCAACATCAAAGAGCTGTGATAAAAAGACTGCTTTATAAACAGTACTTATCTCAGGGCCTGACAAGTAGTATGACCTAAATAATTATTTCTGAGCTTGATGGACCAAATAAACACATTCGATATCCATATCTACTGACCTTCTTCAAGCTACCACAAACAAGGACATTGCCCTTAGCTGTTTTCTGCCCTCCTCACTTTTACTTCAGTCACTTCAGGGTACTAGGATGATAAAATAAAATATTGTAATGCTGAAGGAGGAAACATCTGATCCTAATTCATAAAGATACATTTGGTAGAGAATAGACAAATCCAACTCATTAGCTATATTTAGTGCTCCTTCATCCCAGTGAAATTTTCTTTTGAACCAATCTGCCAAATACTTGACTCTCCAGTACAATGCACCTTTAGAATGAAGGAACTACTTACCTTCCTCAAGAAAATTCACTCCTGTGTGATCGCTGTTTTCAGACAAGTCAATTCTGATCCTCTCAGAATCTTAAGAAGTTTGGGAGCGCCTGTTGGCTCAGTCACTGAGTGTCTGCCTTTCGCTCAGGTCATGATCCCAGCATCCTAAGATGGAGCCCCACATCGGAAGGAAGCCTGCTACTCCCTCTCCCACTCCCCCTACTTGTGTTCCCTCTTTTGCTATGTCTCACTTTTTCAAAAATAAATAAATAAAGCCTCTATTAAAAGAAGAAGGAGAAGGAGTTAGAGAAGTTTCTATAAAAATGCCTAAGGAAAGTGGAAATCAATAGCAAAGTGATCTTTCAGAGAAAGACTGGGCTGTAAAATGGTCTGGAGATACAAGGAAAATCCACAATTAGTTTATGTTCAACTGTGGTTTATATAAAACAGGCAGAAAAATCTCAAGTGACCAGAAATTTGTGAATTGTAGCTACTTCATGATTCCAGCAGATGAAAAGACTTTCTTCTCACAACTGAGTTCTGGATCCTCTTCCTTTCTGGACAATGCCAATTCTCTCAGGCTATGGAACTGTTTTTGTAAAGGGTTGGTGCTGGGTTCCTCTGGACTAACAGCTCAGTTGACTCACAGAGCAATCTCAATGTTGAAAGTCTAACAATTAACAACCATAGTAACAATAAGAGTAATGATGGAATGGCACATGTAGCACTTAATCCCGTGTCTCGTGCCAGTCTCAGGCTATCCATAGGACTATCACCCTCCAAAAACCCTTTTAATTGTGCCAAGCCCCCTCAGCATTTCCCAACTGGAGCCAGTGTTGTGACTGGACTGGGCCTTGTTCTTACTATGAATGCAAGATACGCCACCAGGGAATGTGGAAAAACTAAGATTTATTACAGGTTCTAGAGGGTACACTGCACACCCATGGCTACACAGTGAGGTGGGACAGGGAATAGAAAGCACAGACTTGGGGCTCTGCCTTCGGGGTTTCAGGGTGGTGTGTTTAAGATTTTGTGGGTTTACCCTTAACTGTGGATTTAAAGCTTAAGTGTGGGACTTAGGGTACAAGAAGGGGTCCCTCTTCACAGTGACCACTGTGGTCACTCACACAGGTCACTTTCACGGGGTCACTCATACAGTCAGGCATCCAAATCATTCAGAGCTTTCCGAAAATGGAATTTCATGGGTAGGGAGCCCTGGCTCATTACGTTGGTGTGTAGCTGGCATTGTGTTTATTCCAGATGGATATGTGGAAGTGAATGTCTCCACAATCAAAAACTTAATGTCAGGTGCTTACCCAACAGTCAAAAGAGCTACTTGTCAGGCACTCACAATTCATACCTGCCAGATAGACTACTCTCATTTAATCATCACAAAATCTGTATGAAAAACCATGTGGAAACTTACCCCATTTTATGGATCAGTACAAAGAGAACCCCTTAGTTAAAAAATGGAAAGAGTTGGCTTGGTTTAAATATTCCAGCTTAATTTTTAGATGGCAGACACCTCAAAACACAGCTAGCAGTAATACCTCAGCTTTTTAATTAACCAGCTACTTTTATCCCCCTCTTCCCTGGTGCCACAGATAATTCAGCTTGACATTATTAAGACAGGGAAACCAAAGGAATCCAATGAAAAATTGCTTTTTTCCCTACTTTTCCTACTTCTATTCTTGCTAGGACCTGCACCCCTGCCTTACACAAGCTTTATAGAATAGATAATATACATCCTCCTTATAAAGGTTAAGAATTTAATGATTTCTTTGGAGTCTTCCTACACAACAGATAACATCTCAGAGGTGACTAGATGGGACATCATGAACCTTTTCCAAGAGTGCTGATTCATCGAGACCCCTGGCTCCGGGGCAGAAGTGACTTATGGAGAACACCTAAACACTCATCTTTGTTCCCAGATTACTGAGAAGACACAACACACCAGACCACAATCCTCAGTACAAACCCAGGGCACCAAGCAAAGGTGAGACCCACCCTTCTTTCCTTTCTCAGTCTCCCATAGGCTCTGTCCATATTTACAGTCTCTAAATCTTTAATAAACTCTGTTCTTACTTCCTCTCGGTTCATGTTTGACTCTTCTTCTTTTTTTTTTTTTTCTAAGATTTCATTTATTTGTTTGTGAGAGAGAGCACAAGCAGGGGCCAAGGGTACAGGGAGAGGGAGAAGCAGACTCTCCACTGAGTAGGGAGCCTGATGTGGGGTTCCATCCCAGGAACCTGGGATCATGACCTGACCTGAAGGCAGGCGCTTAACCAAATGAGTCACCCAGTGTCCTTCATGTTTGATTTCTATTCTGCAGATCACCAAGGCCCCTCTTGGCTGGTCCTGTGGGAGCCACCTCTGGGTCCTCAGACCCAGTCAGCCTGCATCAGTGTCACTTGAGAATCTACCATATACAGGCCATGGCTCTGTGTGGAGATAACTTTGAGAGGCAATTGCAAGAGGCTGGAATCTGTTCCACCAACACGTGCTTCCAAGATCCTGTCATCTGAGCCAAATTTTTCATGGACCCTGACATGAAACCTTCTAAAAAGAAAGACGTCCCTTTTGGGAAATTCAGGTCAGCCTTGGTTGAATGGCTCCAAGGCCATGATGGCCTGTTGAGTGAGGACTCCTCAAACAGAGTGTCCAAGTGTTAGTGGAAACAAGCTGTAGCCTGGTCTGGAGCCAACTGTAAGCCACTCAAGCTGAGCAACCCAACATCATGCTCATTAAAAAAAAAAAAAAAAAAAGAAAGAAAGAACAAAGAAAACACACACACACACAATAAAATCTAAACAAGTAAATTGAAGATTTAATTGGTTTTATTAATGATTTGGGCAGCATCCCATCTAGTAAATAGAGAGATGTTCTATTTGTACAAAATGGAAGATTTTTAAAAGAAGAAGGGTGGGGCAAGAAAGTTATTAGTGAAAGAAAAGAAAGGATTGTTTTGGCAAAATGAGGGGAAAGGCAGGGGCCTTATCATGCAAATTACCTCATCTTCCTTTGTGGGAGAGGGATGCAGAGGGGCCCATGTGACAGATGACATCACTGGAGCTGAATGGAAAACTCCTGATGGGGTGCCTGGGTGGCTCAGTGGGTTAAGCTGATGCCTTCAGCTCAGGTCATGATCTCAGGATCCTGGGATCAAGTCCCCCATCGGGCTCTCTGCTTGGCAGAGAGCCTGCTTCTCTCTCTCTCTCTCTTTCTCTCTCTCTTTCCCTGCCTCTCCATCTACTTGTGATCTCTCTCTGTTGAATAAATAAGTAGAATCTTAAAAAAAAAAAAAAAAAAAAACCTCCTGATGACCAATTAAGACTACATTTTAGGAGGATGTTGAAACCACAATTAGATTAGATATTAAGACCTAGTTTGGCAAGTTAGCCTAGCATATGTGACTCCATCTTGGCTTGTGGTTTTCATTTTAACAGGCTCCATTTGGGGATGCAACCACCTTATTATTCTAGGGGCAATTTAACATCTGGGAGCCCAAACCAAATTGGGGGAGGGAGAAAATGTCAATTGCATAAAGAAGAGACAGCATAAAGGGGTCTGCCTCTACTTTCTGGTCTAAGTTGTTTACATCATCCATCTTGACTGCCTTTGACCTTGTCTTTGAGCTCCACTCACATCAGGCCTTGGACAAACCTACAAACTTAATGAGAAAAACTCTGGGGGTTGGTGGAAAGCAGCAGCCATAGAAGTAGAGGTAAATGGCCATGACACAAAACCTCAAGTATGGCAAGAGCCCAGATGACAAGTGCCAGCATGTAAGTGTCACTTCCTGGCCTCAGACTGAGAGAGGGAAATGAAAGGAATCCCAAAAAAGAAAAAACTGGGTTTTTTCCTTTTGCCTTTTTTTTTTTTCCTGCTTCTATTCTTTCAGGTCCTGCACCCTTTCCCTAAACATACCTTAATGCATATCATTCTTACATTAAAAAATATGTTAATGGCATCTTTGGAGTTTTCCAACACAATAGGTAATATCTCAACCATTGGTACTAGACATAATGTTGCCAAAACCCTTGGCTTCAAGGAATAAGCCACTTAGGATAAACACCTAGACCTTGGCCTTGTTCTAATCAGTTCTTGAATGTACCAGACCATCATCCTCAATAAAAACCCACAGACCCAAACAAAGATGAGACACATGCTCCTGTCCTTTAAGTCTCCTGGACAGTCTTGTCTGTATCTGCTTTCTGTAGCTTCAATAAGTGTGTGCTCCACAGATTTATATTGAAACCTTAACCCCCAGTACCTCGTAATGTGACCTAAAAAAGGATGGGACTTTTAAAGAGGTAGTTAAGGTAGAATGAGGTCACTAGGGTGGCCCTAATGCAGTATGACTGGTATTAGAGCAAGAAGTGGAGATCAGGACACAGACCCACAGAGGGACAGCCACATGAAGTCACAGAAATCAGATAGCCATCCACAAGCCAAGGATAGAGTCCTCTGAAGAAACCAATCCTGCTAACACCTTGATCTTGGACTTTCAACTTCCAGAACAATGAGAAAATAAATTTCCATTATTTCAGCTCTCCAGTCTATGATTCTTTGTTCTTGCAGCCCCAGCAAATATATACACTCATAACTCTGACTTTGGAAAGCCAAGGAGGAAATGGGGTCTTCTCTGTAGCCAACTTATTACAAGACTGGTGAACCGGCCTCAGAGTCCTTTTCTAGGATGAAAACTAGATGGACATTCTGAGTTTAAAATGGTTAGTGGTGGGGCACCTGGGTGGTTCAGTGGGTTAAGCCGTTGCCTTCGGCTTAGGTCATGATCTCGGGGTCCCGGGATCGAGTCCCGCATCGGGCTCTCTGCTCAGGAGGGAGTCTGCTTCCTCCTCTCTCTCTCTCTGCCTGCCTCTCTGCCTACTTGTGATCTCTCTCTGTCAAATAAATAAATAAAATCTTAAAAAAAAAAATGGTTAGTGGTCTCTGGGTCATTCTGAGGTGTGGAACCCTGTCAAAGAGACCACCTCTCATTCTTCCCAAAGATTTGTTTTGCTCAGGATCAGGTGGGATGCCACCCCAGCCTTTACAATGGAAGCCATTTCCCCCTGGAGAGAATGTCAGGATCATATTTGCCTCTCAGAGACTGCCACAGCCATCAGGCCCCAGAGAGATGAGAACATAGCCTCTCGACTGGGAATCTTCCGCGAACTTAAAAAGAAATGTGAAGAATAGGTCAAATTATATGCATGCCTGTCCTCCCCAAACTGCATCTGACTCCTACCTTCCTGCTAGCCTCCTCCCCTGTGTCCAGAAATAAACCTAGGAGTCTCTTGAATTCATTTGTGTACTTTGCCTCAATCACTTTTCTTGGTAACTCATTCCATATGTACTCTACCCTGGGCAAGGAGGAGTGCTGTCTGAGTCTTCTGTTTACTCTGAGTTTCCTAATTTTATGAACAATTTCCTAACAATAAGGTCAATTAGACCATGGGATCCTGTTCCAAGAAGAGTGGCAGAGTCCCCATCAGAGGCCCAGCCCACCCTTGCCCAGACAAAGCGCTGGGGCGCTCTGTAAGAAAGGCATGGGTGTGGGCAGCATGAGCTGGCTGCATGATCTAATTCTACAGATATTTTTCCATCACTGAGTCCTATGACGCCGAGTGGATTCTCTGACAATAAAATGACTGTTTTGTCATTTTCAACAAAAGCAGCATACGCTGCTATGTTTTCTGTCATGAGAGCCTTACAAAAGAACAAGTCACAGTGATTACTAGGACTTGTTTTAACAATGACTGGGGGGTTTTCTTTCATTATTGGAGCAATACCTGGCAAATGCTTACTTCATGCTTCAAACTGATGGATTTCAGGAAAAACCAACATGAAGAATAAACCAATACAATTTTAATGGATCAAATGCCCGCTTACGAAAAACCACAATTCTCAGATCCATGTTTTTATTAAAGCAGACTTTCATTTGGTGCTACAGATTTTACTAAACCCAGCATTTTTCTAAACCAAAGAAATCTTATGGCCAGCAATAAATTTTCTCCAAGAGATCATTTTCCAATCAGTTCCATTTCAGCAAACCTATGCCATTATACTTACCTCCAAAATATACAATTACATATATTAGCGTATACCAATGAATTTTTAATTTTTTGCCTGTTAGTTCAAACCACATGAAATATTTCTGCAACCGGATATTTTTATTGAGACCAAAGCATACACATTCCAAACAATGCATTTCTATTCAGATTCTTCTGAAGCCTAATCAAAAAAGTTTGTATTATCTGTTATCAATATGTTATTATTCAAACCATCCTTTTACTTGATTCTACTCACTCCTTAATCCATTTGTGCACATTTTTTAGCCAACTTCTATACTACCTTGCATATCTTTCCTATTGATATTTCAAGGTACAGCAAGCAACATATTATTGATATGGTCACTATTTTCTAAATTGTAAAATATGTGGATCTCAGAATTTTGGAACTGAGCAAGACTTATGGAGAATTTCACTTTCAAAAACCACAAACGTAGGCTTTTCTTTTAGTTTTCTTTGATGTACTTCTTACATGCCAATGGTCCCAACAACATATGGTGAGCTCTTAAGGATAAAAAGCAACTTAACTATAGTGAATGGAAACACTAGCACACACAAAGGTAAAATTAGTGATAACCAGATCATCTTCTGCACCAGCTTGACTTGACCGAGCTTCTAGAATCATCTCCGTATTCCCCAAAACTGCAGCTCTTTAAAACAGCTCCTTGAAAGTAAGCTTTCCTAGTTGTATTTTCTTCTACACCCTGGCCAACACAGAACACTCATTCTCAAACGCCCTGGCTATGGATAAAGCCAAGTCTTTCCACACTGGCTTACAAGTTATGGCCATGACCACACACATAACATGCATATGTGTACATGAATATGCACACACAGACACACGAGTTCCAAGTTGACACCCCCATCAGATTGCTTCTCATCCTTACACCTCCAGTTCCAACATTTAAACTTGTTGTTTTTGCCATAAGGGCAATACCTAGAAGACTCTTGAGTTCCTAACTTCCCCTCTTGGCATGAAGCTGAAATGGAAGTCCTTCCAGTCCTTGTAAGAGCCATCCCATTATCCCAGCCCTCCTGCTTCAATTCCAATGAGAAGCAAGACCAGCTCCTGGTTTCTTATTTTTCAATGAGATGCAGACCCTCCCCAGAATGGACCTGCAAACTGGATGTCTCCTCCCCCAACTCTGGTCATCAGTTCCAACCACAAGCGAGAAGTAGAAAAAAAAAAATCTAGATCATTTTTTTTCTTTTGTTTTGTGGTATTTGGGGCTTCCTTCCCCTCTTCCTCGTATCTTCCCCTTCAGGTATTTTTTTATAGCTTCATGTCAAGATTTGTAAGACCAACCTGCAGATATATACTGATTATGCATGATTCCCTGACCTCTGATCTATGACACCTAGAACTGAAGAATCCTGAGGTTTCAATTTGCCTGCCCCACCAACCCAACTGCCATATGGCTTATCCAAGTCCAGACTCTGTCCAGGCACCCTTTCCCAGTTGACAGCTCTTTTTTTTTTTTCCTTTAAATATTTAATTAATTTATTTATTTGACAGAGAGAGAAAGAGATAGGGAGAGCAGGAACACAAGTAGGGGAAGTAGAAGAGGAAGAAGCAGCCTTCCCACTGAGCAGGGAGTCTAATTTGGAGCTTAATCCCAGGACCCTGGGATCATGACCTGAGCCAAAGGCAAATGCTTAATGACTGAGCCACCCAGGCACCCCAGTTGACGCTCTTAACTGCCAATACCTTCAGCATTCAAACCATCAACCACCCACACTCAAGTCTGACTTGGAAGGCCCCCACAGGGCCCCCAAGTATTCAAACTGATATTTTTTCAGTTTATCATTCTCAAAGATTAGACTTTCATACATTAGAGCTGTCCCTTGGTGTCCAAAAACATGAGGTTTCTAGAAAAACCACCTCAAATTGCTCCAATAAGGATCAATGGCAAGTTTGAATTTCTGTTCAAGTTATACAATTCTGTATACAAGCCAGAAGTGCTAGATATGTCTTTCCTTTATTTCCTTCCAATCAACTTCATTTCTGACCTTATATCCCCCATCCCACCTAACTGGCAGTACACTTAATCTGGCATTCTTAGGGATCCCCCCATAAGTCCCCAGACCTAGACCAATACCAAGGCTCTGGGAAGATAAATGAGCCAGGTATCTTTGTTTATCTTCCCACACAGAGTATGGCTGATGCACTTCTCACCCCTGAGCTTGTGGTTCCCAAGATCATGGACCCCCAGCTCCCACTCTTAAGAGCAATGGAATCTAGTAGCTGGGCTCCTGTCTCTGTGGACAGTTCACTCTCCTTTCCTCCTACAAGTCTCCAAGGAGAGGCCAGAACCACCTTCTTAGAGACTCATAGACCTCCTCCTTCTCCATAGCCTTTGACTCAAAACCCCATTTTAGTGAGAGGGAAAACTCTCCAACCAACCCCACCCTATTCAGCTGGTTGCGGCTTTTGAAAACAAAAGTCAAAAAGCCCTCTGCTGTCTGCCCTGCCCTGCACTTAACCTAAAGTTCCAGAAACAGAGCCTCTGGCTTGAAAGGTGAAAAGTAAAAGGGAGACAAAATCAAGAATTTATGTCTCAAAGTATTTTCCAACCTCTTTAACAATACTGAACTTAATAGTACCTAATTGAGATATACATCTGACTTTTATAGTAACTCCAGATAATCTTTGCAAGAACCCCCTCCACCAAAAAAAGTTAATGATTATTAAAATGCACAATTTGACTTCTTTACAGGAATCCAGCATAAAACTAAATAAACTTTGTATCTGCTATTTGTCTAGCTGGAAATAAAAGACGTGTGGGCTTGGGGCACGTGGGTGGCTGAGCTGGCTAAGAGGCCAAATTCTGGTTTTGGCTCAGGTCATGATCTCGGGGTTGTGGAATTGGATTGAGCCCCCACGCCCAGTTCTGCACTCAGTGGTTAGTCTGCTTAGGACTCTTGTTCCCTCTCCCTCTGCCTCTCTCCCAACTGACACTCTTTTTCTCTCTCTCTCTCTCTTCCTCCCTCACTCCCTCCCTCTCTCTAAAATAAAAAAAAAAAAAATGAATCTTAAAAAAGGAAAGAAAAAGACATGCAGGCTAAATAAATAAAGCCAAGCAGACAAGTAGTGACAAAATAGACTTCATTTTCTTTCAACTGGTGTATTTTTCTGAAAGGATGACAAGATAAGAAGATACATGAAAGTATCTTCCATCACATTCCAAAGGGACTCAGTCTTCAGGATAATCAAAAAGATTGCAGAAAATACTTGTGAGTTGGTTATAATAAAGAAATCTATGGATCTTTAAAAGATACATATGAAACACAAGAAGGCATGGGACAATACATTTGTATCTATTCTTACTTTATGAGAATTTTTGAAAGATTTTATTTATTTATTTGAGAGAGAGAGAGTGCAAGAGAAAGAAGGATCAGGAGGAGGAGGAGAGGGAGAGGGAGAAGCAGACTCACCCTCTGAGCAGGGAGCCCAATGACATGGGACTCGATTCTGGGACTCTGGGATCATGACCTGAGTTGAAGGAAGATGCTTAATGCACTGAACCACCCAGATGTCTCTATGAAGAATTAATGTACAGGCAGTAAAGTGCACACATCTGAAGTATACAGCTTGGTGAAGTTGTATACATGTCTACAACCTATAACGACACCCAGATCAACATGCAGACAGTTTCCAGCCCCACAGAAGGCATCTTTTGCACCTAGTCAACACCTGCGCCAAAGGTAACCACCATTCTGACTTCTATCAACATATATTGATTTTGTCTGTCTTTGAATTTCATACACATGAAATCACACAATAAGTACTCTTTCTGCCTGTAAGTTCTGTTTTAAAATATTGAACTTCATTCTTTTTTTTAAAAGATTTTATTTATTTATTTGACAGGGAGATCACAAGTAGGCAGGGAGGCAGGCAGAGAGAAAGGGTGAAGCAGGCTCCCGCTGAGCAGAGAGCCTGATGCAGGGCTCCATCCCAGGACCCTGAGATCCTGACCTGAGTTGAAGACAGAGGCTTAACCCACTGAGCCACTCAAGCCCCCCTGTATTTAAATCTTAATGTCTAATAATTACTTGATCATGCCTACTCAGTATATAATAATTCTTAATACTGAATATCTCATATATATAGCTTTCAATATTTGGTTTATCATCAGAGTTGAGATCTGAATGCATTATTGTAAGACTCCCATTATTATTTTATTTGCTGTAAAAGTTACAAGTATACCAATAAAACATTTTAATCATTAAGTTATCACTCTTGCCCATGATCGAAATTTCAAACTAAGGCATTTTCTGACGGAACAGATTTGTAAGCTGACACTTCTTATAGAAACTTACTCCCGAATTAGAAACCAAAATTGAAGAGTTTCCCTCGGTGAAACAACCAGATGTAATTTCCACTTCAGGTTAAACTAGATATGCAGTATTAGACAGGGAAAAAATGTTTTTAGTCCTCCTATTCATTTTGAATAAATATAAGTGCTTAAATGTATCACAAACTTGACTCGTGAGTAAATTACTGCCAAGCTTGGATACATTTCAAGCTCCACCAGAGCCATCCTCTTACAGGAAAAAAACAGCATTTTTTGAAAAGGTCTTTTGAAGGAGACAAGAAAATGACACTACACTTATGAATGACACCATTTTGATAAAATCCCATGATTGCTACATGTTTCTCAGCAAGATACTTGGAGCTGATTTGCTGAAATGATTCACCCACCAGTAATGATCATTTTAATAATCATTTCATCTTGTCCATTATGAACTCAGGAACAGTAATATCAGGAACCCATTTATTTTAGATCTACCTTTTCCAGCTCAGGGAACTTCACTTAATTTGCCACTTCAGGTTTTAAGCAGCAGAAATGGGGCTGCTCTTAAATCTTGGGAAATTACCACTTTGGTCACAGCACAGGAGGCTGAGGTGCTCAGGAGGGGCAAGTTTTAAAGCCAGACTCAACCATCAACGTGGGGCCCTCACTGGAGAGACAGACCAGGTAGGGCTGCAGGACATCTGTTCCAGCACCAGAATATTTTTTAAGGTTTTATTTATTTAGTTGACAGAGACGCATTGAGAGAGGGAACACAAACAGGGCGAGTGGGAAAGGGGGAAGCAGGTTTTCCACTAAGCTGGGAGTCCCATGTGGGACTGCATCCCAGGACCCTGGGATCATGACCTGAGCTGAAGGCAGACGCTTAACAACTGAACCACCCAGGCACCCCAAGCACAAGAATATGACAGCAAGTGATTATGGGAAAATTAGGGTCGGATCAAAATAAAGTTACTAAAATTAAAAGCTTTTAAAAATTGAACTGTATCACTCAAAATGGCATCCAACACATGAGGAAATATAGAATTTACAAGTAGATGTATCTATTTCTCTCTTGCCTTTATTTTAAAAGCCTACTTTATGCTGTTCCAGGGAAGCCTCAGCAGAGCCTCTGTAAGTTCATATCTGGGGCAAGCTAGCTCATCTAGTGCTCCCACCCCTGCCCTGCCCCATTCCAGGCCTACACAATGTTGTAGCTGTAGGCAATAAGATTATGATGAGACCTGCTGGCCCAAGAGGAATCCTCCTTTCTGGAAAGAGCCTTAAACCCTTATTCCTTATCTTCAAGGAAGATTTTAGCTCATCATGTAACAAAAGCAAGCTGCAGTCTGAGCACTGGCTCACGATAAGCCAATACAGGATCAAGAGGAATATTTATAAAACAGAAATATAAATATAGAGAAATATGTAATTACCAAATGTTATATTGCTTGTCTTCTTTATTGCATGCTTTCCTCTAGAATGTAAGTTTTATGAGGTCGGCTTATTTACATGCTCCTTCCCCATATAATATGAGGTCAGCTTATTACCCGCTACACTCTTATATATTAGATATTCAGTTAATGTTTGCTGAATGAAAATAAGATGAAATGAAGTGAAATGAAATGAAATATAAAATTAAAAACAATAAAATGGAGATAGGCTAGACTTCATTTCAAGAGGACGTTAGAGCAGAAGCCCACCCAGATGACAAGGGGGACACCAAACACAGTAATGTGGTAACCACTTCAGACTCAACTTCATCAGGTTGGTAACTGGGAAATCCAAACAGGCAGATTATTAGCATGAGGAGAGTCTTTCTGAAGCTAAATGGAGGAAAGACACACAATAGAGAAAAATTAACAAAGTTAAAAGTCGGTTCCTTGAAAAGAACAACAAAACTGACATACCTCTTCTGTTAGCCAGTCTGATCATGGAAAAAGAATGAGAACACAACTTACCAAAATCAGGAATAAAAAAAATGGAATATCACTACAGACCCTACTTTCATTAAAAGAATAAAAGTCATGAACATCTTTATGCTAACAAATTGGACGACCTATGAGATGGAGAAATCCCTCGAAAAATACGACTTACCAAAACTGTAAAGATGTAAGAGCCTGAATAGTCCTGTTATTAGAAAGCTCAAGAACAGGCTAAAAGTCCAAGAATGAGGGAAAAGCCAAGGTGACTAGGGGTCAGCCAGGTCATGAGGTCTCAGGCACAGAAAAAAAGCAGGGTACTATGTAGGCACTGTGTGTCATTGAGCAGAGTCCTCTCACTGGAAACAAGGCACAGGTTAGAGCTAGACTTTTGAGTTTGCACTGAGATTTAGAAGATAAGGCAGGAGCTTCTCAAATTCTCAATTTCTAAGTGCTTTTGGTGTCATTGTTGTTGTTTTTAACACTTTGGCTGAACCTTCTAGGAAGTGTATATGATGCAGGGGGAGAAAGAGTGCAGAAGGGGAGAGAGTCTCTAGCAGTCTCAGTTAAAGGTATAGCAGCCTCTGGAGACTGGAACAACTATAGATTTTCATGTAACTTCTATTGACCATTACATGAAATAGGGAACTGAATTTGCCAACCTGTTTATTATCTATTCACTTTTTACCATCTGTTTACTGTATTTGCATGCTGACCTTTTATTGGTTATTTGTTCATCCTTCTAGTTTCTCTGTCTTAAATCTCAGAGACATCTTTGCCTATGCTCTTTCTCTCACAGGCTACACGCTCTCTGTCAAGAAGTTCTAGAGTTGTGGGGCACCTGGGTGGCACAATTAGCTAGGATACTGACTCTTGGCTTTGGCTCAGGTCGTGATCTCAGGGTCATGAGATCAAGCCCCAGGTTGGGCTCCATGCTCAGCATAGAGTCTGCTTAAGACTCTCTCTGCCCCTACTGCTCATGCTCTCTCTATCTGAAATATTATAAACAAATCTTTAAAAAAAAAAAAAGGAAGAAATTCTGGAGTTGTTTAATTCTCAATCACAAGCACCTGGCAACTTCTCACTACCCCACTTCCCAGTCACCTGAACTAAAGTCCCATCAGCTCTTTCCTGGATTACTTGCTATGCATTCCTTATCAATCTCCCTGTTTTCATCCTGAATCTTCCCAAACATCTCAACAAAGAAGTCAGAGGGATCATTTGAAAGTGTGGATCAATTTGTGCCACTCCTCTCCTTATAACACCCTAATGGCTTCCCATTTCCCTCTAAAATAATCCCAAATCTTTACTGTTATGGTTACTTCATGTGTCAGCTTGACTGGAGCACAGGGTGCCCAGATACCTGACTAGACGTAATTCCTGAATGTTTTTGTGAGGGTATTTTTTAGAGAAATTAGCATTTGACTTGGTAGGCTGATTAAAGCAAGTTGCCCTCTCCAGTGTGGGTAGACACCATCCAATCTGCTGATGATCTGAACAGAACAAAAATACTGAGGAAGGGAAAATTTTCTCTCTGTTTACCGGACTGCATGAGCTAGGATGTCAGTCTTATCCTGCACTCAGACTAGGATTTAAACCATTGGTTCCTCTCATTCTCAGGTTTTCAAACTTGGGCTAGAATTATACTTACAGCTTCCAGTTAGCAGACCACAGTTCATGGGACTTCTCAACTTCCATAATCATATGAGTCAATTATTTATTTTATATATATTCTGCAGGTTCTATTTCTCTGGAGAACACTGACAAATAAAATTACAAATTACTTTACACGGCCCACCATGATCTAGCCCTATAGAGCCCTCCAACATCCTCTCTTACTCTTTTCCCCCTGTTCAGTCCACTCCAGCCACGCAGGCCTCCATGCCATCTGAACATGCTTGGCACATGACAACCTCAGGGCCTTTGCACTTGCTGCTCCCTTTTTCTAGAATGCTTGCCATCTAGAGAGACACCTGTTTACTCCCACACATACCACTTGCTTTTTTTTTTTTTAAGATTTATTTATTTATTAAAGAGAACATGCACATGGTGGGGAAGGGCAGAAGGAATGGGAGAGAGAGAAAATCTGAAGTAGACTCTGAGCTGAGAACACAGCCTGACATATGACTCAGTCTCACAAGTATGAGATCATGACCTGAGCCGAAACCAAGAGTCAGACGCTTAATAGGCTTAGCTACCCAGGTGCCCCCCACCCCGCAATCCTTACACACCATTTTTTAGATCTATAGTCAAATGTCCTCTTCATAGTAAAGCTTCCCATAGTAAAGCTTCCCATGACCAGCCTGTATTCCCAGTGCCTAGAGCCAGGGTATATAGAATAGGTTCTTAGCAACTATTTCTAATTATTTTTTAAAAGATTTCATTTATTTATTTGACAAAGAGAGAGAGAACATAAGCAGGGGGAGTGGCAGAGGTAGAGGGAGAAACAGACTCCCTGCTGAGCAGGAATTCCCTATGCGGGGCTCAATGTCCAGACCTCAGGATCATGATCTGAGCCAAAGGCAGATGCTTAACCAACTGAGCCACCCAGTAACTATTTTTGAATGAATGAATGAATGAATGAATGAACGCATGCCTTGGGACTGCAGAGAGAAGAAGGAAACTGGTGGCCCATGGATCTCAGCAAGACCACAAATATGTTTTACTTGGTTCATCCCGTATTTTTAACAATTTAAAGATTTTTATTTATTTGCTTGTCAGAGAGAGAGATCACAAACAGGCAGAGAGAGAGAGGGGCACGCACGCTCCCCGCTGAGCAGAAAGCCCAATGCAGAGCTCAATTCCAGCACCCTGAGATCATGATCTGAGCCAGAGGTAGAAGCTTAACCCACTGAGCCACGCAGGTGCCCTTAAAAACTTAAAATCAGTAGCAACTTTTTAGACTCAAGAGAATTGTGACTTCTCTTAAAAAGAAGAATATCTGGAGATGCCTGGGTGGCTCAGTCATTAAGTGGTTGCCTTTGCCTTAGGTCATGATCCCAGGATGCTGAAATTGAGCATTAGGCTTCCTGTTCTGTAGGGAGCCTGCTTCTCCCTCTCCCTCTGCTGCTCCCCCTGCCTGTGATCTCTCACTCTCTCTGTCAAATAAATAAATAAAATCTTTTTTTTTTTTTAATGAGATAATCTGGTAATACTGAGCATATATTTTCACATGACAATCATCAACTGAAGTTGAATGTGACTGGTTAAATTGAGCCCCTGAGCCCACTGTCTCTCTGTATGGTCTTATACTAGAGCCCCTTTCCTTACTTTGTAACCCAGTAAATGTGATTTTGCTCCTTGGTAAGTAAAAGACACGGGCTATACCAGATGGAATTGTCACACAAAAGAAACTTTATTTGCAGCAAATAAATAGATCACAGGGAATAACTTCCAAGGCTGTGACTCCCTGAGTGAGGGTGAGGGGTTCCTTTACTTAGGGTTAGCCTGAGTATTCAGAAAGAGGAGTTTTGTCATCATATATAGAGGTGAGCATAAGGTCAAGCATGCCTCTTAAGAAAACATGCCTATACATACATTGTACATTATGTTGCTGAGGTTTATGCTCTTTCTTGGGCAGAGATTTTAACAGTATAATGAAGGAGAGGTAACTGTCCATCAACCCATTGTCCATCTGCACAGGCATGAGGTAGTGGTCGAGTTCTAGGACAACTGGAGGTTTCCTGTTGCTTCCTCTAAAAGACAAGGTTAACATTCTTGTGAAGAAGAAGGGGGAGGTTCGATGGGGATCTTGCTAGTGACAAATTATGTTGCCTGTAGGACCCTGTAAGCAATCCATGAAGAAGGTGGCATATCTTATGGTGAGATGGTTGCTCATTTCCACGGAAGGGCATGAATCAACAATGGACCTCTCATAAGCTGAATTCTAAGGTGGACCTAAAGATTGAATTCTCTGGTGTACAAAGTTTCATTCAATTCCTTAATTGAATACTAATCTAGGTGCTGCTGTGAAGGGATTTTGCAAATGTAGTTTAAGGTACCAAATTAATTGGCCCTAAAATAGAGGGATTATTCTCAATGAGTCTAACAAAGTCAGGTGAGACTTTAAAAGGGATGGGGCTCTGGGGTCACACAACTAGTTAGCATGCCAGAGTCTCATTCGTCATGAGAATTAACCAGACAAACTGGAAAGATCCAAGATGTCCTTCAGCAGATGAAAAAATAAAGAAGATATGGACCATATATACAATGGAATATTATGCCTCCATCAGAAAGGATGAATACCTAACTTTTTGTATCAACATGGATGGGACTGGAGGAGATTATGTTGAGTGAAATAAATCAAGCAGATAAAGTCAATTATCTTTTTTGTTAAAAGATTTTATTTATTTATTTGACAGACAGAGATCACAAGTAGGCAGAGAGGCAGGCAGAGAGAGGGGGGAAGCAGGCTCCCTGCTAAGCAGAGAGCCCGATGTGGGACCCGATCCCAGGACCCTGGAATTATGACCAGAGCCAAAGGCAGAGGCTTTAACCCACTGAGCCACGCAGGCACCCTGAGAAAGGCAATTATCATATGGTTTCACTTACTTGTGAAGCACAAGGAATAACATGGAGAACATTGGGAGAAGGAGAGGAAAGGGTGTTGGGGGAAATCGGAGCGGGAGAAGAACCACAAGAGACTGTGGTCTCTGACAAACAAACTGAGGGTTTTGGAGGGGAAAGGGTGGGGAGTTGGGTGAGCCTGGTGGCAAGTATTAAGGAGGGCACATATTGCATGGAGCATTGGGCGTGATGCATAAACAACGAATCTCGGAGCACTGAAAATATAAAGTTTTTTTTTAAAAAAAGGGATTGGGCTCTTAAGGGATAAACAGATTTGAAACATGAAATGCCTACATGGGGCGCCTGGGTGGCTCAGTAGATTAAAGCCTCTGCCTTCAGCTCAGGTCATGATCTCAGGGTCCTGGAATCAAGCCCCGCATCGGGCTCTCTGCTCAGCAGGGAGCCTGCTTCCTCCTCTCTCTCTGCCTGCCTCTCTGCCTACTTGTGATCTCTGTCTGTCAAATAAATAAATAAATCTTTAAAAAAAAGAAAGAAAGAAAGAAATGCCTACAATGTGAGGGAGATTGTTGATGGCTTGAAGATGGAGGTGGCCCCATGGCAAGGAGTGGGGCAAGGGGGTGACAACTAAGAGCTAAACAGTGACAGCCAGCAAGAACTAGAGATCTCGGTTCAACCGCTGCAAGGAACTGAAGTCAGCCAATGTCTGAATGAGCCTGCAACTAGATTCTTCCCAGACCCTCCAGAAAGGGACGCAGCCTGGACATCACTTTGATCTCAGTCTTGTAATACCCTAAACAGAGAGTGTAACCACTCCAGTCCTGGATGGCTGTCCTAAAGAACTCTGAGCTAATAAACTAGTATCATTTTGAGCCTCTAAGTTTATGGTAATGTGTTCTCCAGCAATAGAAGTTTAATCAAGGTCTTATTTTTTTATCAAAGGATAAGTTATTAAAATAAAAAATGTTTTTTTAAACAAACATTTTAAAGCTACCTTCTCTCCTCCATCATCATTTCATCTCTTAAATAAAAGAGGGACTTTTAGGGGCACCTGGGTGGCTCAGTCGTTAAGCGTCTGCCTTCGGCTCAGGTCATGATCCCAGGGTCCTGGGATCGAGTCCCACATCGGGTTCCCTGCTCAGCGGGAAGCCTGCTTCTCCCTCTCCCACTCCCCCTGCTTGTGTTCCTGCACTCACTATCTCACTCTTTGTCAAATAAATAAATAAAATCTTAAAAAAAAAAAAGGAAACACTTCTGTTTAAAAAATCCAATCTTAATTGAGTTTCACTTTCTCTAGAGACCATGGACATTCACTTTTTTTTTTAATAGAGTTTTTTGGTCTTTGGAAGTACATGTGTCTTGACCAAAGTAATAGAGAAATAAAAGTAGACATTATGCTATTTTTTGCATGATTTTCTAAGCTTCTAATATAAAGTAAACGATAGCATTTGTATAAAGCTGACTGATACCACCCAGAGTAAGGTACAGAATATTTTAAATGGCCAACCCATAGGAATGGTTCTTCTATTTCTAAAGATCTATCCTCCCAGGACATGCCGATTCAGAATTTTGTAGCATCTCATATGTTAAATGCATAAATCCCTGTTGAAATGACAGCCCAATCTATCTGGAAAGGGATGTTCAGACCACGGCATGCATTCTCTCAGATACTCTACAGAATCTTGAATTAGAGAGTTCCATGACCCGTCCATTTTGGTGAGGAGCATGGAAAACAGAAGAGAAATGCCCTGGCCTTGAATGCATGTGCTTTGAAGAATTCTTCACCCAGAAAGGCTGCTGGAGCGGAGATGACAGCTTCAACAACATGAGCCAGCTGCCCATTTCCAGATGATCGCTCTTGGTACACATTTTCACCAGCTGCTGATTGGTAGGTAATTTTGAGCTACCCCAAAAGGCATCTCCCCCCATGGTCTGAGAAATATGTGCTGGGTTTTCCTAGACTCTCTATGTCATGCAGATGAGAAACAATATTGAAAATATATGTGTGTATGAAAAATGGTTTCCATACATCCAGAGCCAATTCTAAAGGCTAAGTCTTGGTTCTGTGATATAAGATGAGGCAGCACAATAAACCAGTATGGGTAGTAAATTCAATATACTTATCAACATTTATAAGGAAATGTCTTACATAAATGAATGTCTCCTTTCATTTCTGACTGCATAAGAGAAGGAAGGGAGGAAGTAGAGAATGACGGGAGTTCAGGAAGGGGAAGAAAAGCGAGGGAGGTGCAATTATACCCGATTCTGCTTCTGGATCATTTCCTGGATGAGGTAGGGTCCCCTCAGGCTCTGCTCTTTGACAGGCTGTGCAAGGCTGTGCAAGGGCTCAGCCTTGTCCCACTTAATTTTAATGTTTGTCCAACTCTCTCTTTACTGTGACATCCTACCTATTGTATGAGAGCTGGAGACTGGGTTTGCATGGTCCTCTTTGTAAGGAAAGAAGGAGTTTCACTTAGCTTGGATTCTCCCATCCTGGGACAAGGATGTGAGTGCAAGGAGTTTGTTTGGAGGTGATCCCAGAAGCAGGGGGACAGGCAACGGGAAGAAAAACACGGAAGGGAAGACAGTCAACGCAGGTCAAGCGAGAGATTGAGTTGTAACTGCTGGAAACTAGGACTCAATCCCCTGGGAGTCGATGCAGAATGTGCCTCATGCCTCAGACTCTTCTCACCAAGGGGAGAGAAAAGAAGGTCCTTCTCCTCCACCCCCTTATCTCAGTAGTTGCTCCTGTAGGATATGGCTCCAAGCAATTCCAGCCTGCCCTTCTGCTGGGGCAGAGCATGGGGCAGCACTCTTGCAGCAGGACCCTGTCTACTTGTACAGGAAGGAGGAATATTGAGGGAATATGGACCAGCCACCAAAAGCCTCAATAGATATTTGTGCAAACCATATATGCATGAAAGAGGAAGTTATTTCTTTCATAATGTTACAGTCTGTTATGTTATGTGGCTTGCTTTGATTTTTTCTACTTTTTCTCAACTGAAATATAATATAAAGAGCATAATGTGCTTCAGTTTTTGATATACAGCTTAATGACCCTTGTCCATATGAAAATCTATGCACTCCCAGCTTCCCACCCAGTTCAAAATATCAGACTTTCCCATTAGGCAGCTAGGCACCCACTGTCCTTTTTACCTATCAACGCCAACACCACCCAGAGATAAGCACTATTGTGATATCTATCATCCTAGATTAGTTTTGCCTATTCTTGAACTTTTCATGCAGTGCTGTATAATACACATTCTCATTCATGTCTGATTTCTTTCTCTCAACACAATCAGTGGGTATATCTACCCTCTTATGAGTACCGGTTAGTTGTGTGTGTATTGCATAGATTTATTGCTGTGTAGTGTTCATAGAACTCAATTTTGCAGTCAAAACTGAATAAATGAGTGAATTCCTGAGTTGCATCCAACCCTGCCTTCTGAGGATGCCCTGTGGTATGTCTCCAGCAACTCTAAGATCTGCCACAGGGAATTGTCACTCTCTACCACCCCCTGGCTTGTTATCAGGGGAATTATACCATCCTCCAGCTCAAAAGCAGGTTCATCCTCCCCATAACATGGCTGGATGAGGCTTTATATGACTTATTAAAAATGGCGTGAGCACTGGGGAAGAGGGGCTTTTAACCCAGCTCTGGCACCGACCAGTCAGGAGCCTGTGAACAAGTGGCCTTAGCGCTTCCATTTCATCTCCTCATTTTTTTTAATGATTTTGTTTATTTTTTTTGGCAGACAGAGATCACAAGTAGGCAAAGAGGCAGGCAGAGAGAGAGAGAGAAGAAAACAGGTTCCCCATGGAGCAGAGAGCCCAATGTGGGGCTTGATCCCTGGACCCAGGGATCATGACCTGAGCCGAAGGCAGAGGCTTAACCCACTGAGCCACCCAGGCTCCCCAACATCTTCTCCTCTTTAAAAGGAAAATGCTACACTGATGGTTTCCACGGTCCTTTCTCTCCATGCACAAAGACTATAGCACACAGTGTCTATACATGTTCAACCATCAGCCCCATGTGTTTCCCCAAGCAAATGTTGTACCTCTCTGACCAAAACACCAGTTCCTATCTGTCAATCCAGGACAGCGCATTTCCTTTAGATAATGACCAGTCTCTCTCAACATGTGGTGCAAGTCTGCAGAGTGCGGCACCATGGGAGCTCTTGAAAACGCAAAGCAGGGTGCGATGGGAAGAGCTGTGCGCCCTGCACCCGCAGTCTCTGCCAGCTGGCAGGAGAGATGGTGCTGCTTGCCAACAACAACAACAAAATGAAGGGCACAAGGGGGCTTTTTGAAATTTTTCCACTGAGGGACGAGGATGTTCATTTGTGATGTGGATGGGGATGATCACTTGTGTGAACACCTCCTCCCTTGAACAGAAGCTTGTATATGGATTTTCATGAGAAAGGAAGCCTTTAGAGGATTTACCTCTGCATCCCTGCTGTCACTAACCCTCCTCTCCCCCACCCTTCCTGTTTTCCTGCACTTCACCCTATCGGCCTAAGGACCTGTTTGGAAATCACTGCCGGACCTGGAGGGCCCAAAGTTTCCATGAATTAACACCCCACCATCAATGATGCTTAGGAAATTAATTACAGGTTCCTCAGATTTATCACCCCTTCTGTGCGATACATCTATGGCAGGTGTTTTACACCAGCTCCTGGGGGCTCCCTCGACCCAAGGAACAAGCTTCAGTCACAAAGCAGCCAACACAATCATGTACCCTGTATTGCCCACCTCCCACTCCCTGCCTCACTGTCCCACTCCTCCCAAATGCACAATTTCTGCTCAAACTCTTTCTCAGGGTCAGCTTGTAACACAACCCAGATGAAGGTGATGTCCTTCCATCTTAAAAAAGTGCAGACCAAAGAACCCATCAAGAGGTAAACACTGTAGTGCTTCCGGTGGAGGTGATGTGCTCATCAGAATAAGAAAATAGTAAACAAAATGTTTAAAGGTTTATTTTATAAAAGAATATTTTGGATACTCATATTTTAAGGAGTTCTTAACTAGAGAAATCCATAATAAAGTATTCCCCTTTCAAAGACAACATTCCACCAGCCATTATTTTGGGGGAAATGACCCTAGATCTTCCCTGGCATCTCCTATCTTCAAGCCCATAGACGACAAGTCTGCTTCTCAGAAACAAGCCTCGCCATCCACAAACCTCCTTGCCTCACCCTAGAGCACTCTGCTTCAGTGTGACCTGGGATGTGACAGGCGATACCGCCACGGAAACACCATTCTTTAATTCCACTTCTTCAAAGTCAGGTCACACTCTTCTTGCCTCTTGATACGTTCTTCCGGGTGGATGCGTGGAGATTCTGCCTCCATTAGTGCAACTACCCAAGGTTAATGGTAGCCAAGGGAGGAACTGAGAAGTGAGTGCCCTGGGCTGGTGAGGAACAGTGAAAAGTGTGAGCAAGAGAGCACTCCATTCCTCTGGTCTCCCAGCCCCATGTCTTGATGCAGTACAGACATGTCAGGTCATGTCTCCTCAGCTGCCTTTTGTGGTAAGACAGACCACCTCTCAAGCATGGATGCCTGAATAGGTTGACAACCAGCCTAAAAATCAAGGAACATAGACCAGGAGTCAATGTAACATAGGGTGTCCTGATTATAGAATTTAAACCTCAGTCATCTTAACAGACTCCCTTCAACCTCCTCCCTGAACCAATTAGTGTTAAACTTGTTTGATTAACTGATGAGGCACTTGTCAGCAGAAGGATTAAGGACAGGCCTGTGTGATGGAGGCCAGCCCTGGGCTGGCTTGATCCTGGTGTTCTGCACAGACCACGTGTCCCAGCATGGTAGAGAGTGACAGCAATCATCTGGTCTGAGTCACTTCACATTTTATTGTTTCCTTATGATGATTATTCAGTTCATCGTACTTGAAAATATTAATGTTTTCTATTTTGTATGTATATTTTAATTCTTGGCTTTCATCTCTATATTTGGGTTTGTTTTAAAAGTGCAGTTTAAAAAATTAAATCAACCAAAAATTTACCAGACCTTTTAAATGTGGTCCTCACTGCATTTTTGAAGTTGTGACTTTAAGGCTGAGAAATTTTTTCCGGGGAATGAGAGTTCATCTTGAAAGGGAACAAGGTGAGGCGCCATATGGCGATCCACCAGGCAGGGGGTGGATGGAGCCGAGCCTGTGTTCAGATGGCGGCACACCCCCTTCTCCACTTCAGGAACAAGCTGCTCCTGGTTAACCCCTTACACATACAGACATCGGCTCACTTCTATTTAGGCAATCACTGCAATCTGGAGTGTTGACCAGGACCATCCATGTTACCTCTTGACCGAGAAGGGTACTAAGGCTAAGAAGGGTTAGGTAACTTGCTTGAAATCACACAGCAGGCAGGAAGAAAAGGAGGAGGTTTATCATCAGATCTTGAATTCAGAGCTGGTAATTCAAAGTTGAGTGATCTGATCCCTGCGACCCGTCTCCTGATTTTCAGAACATTAGTCCTGGGGAGTATTTGCACTAAGTATGTAGACTCACTAAATACAGAATGTACAGGCCGAATTCTAAGATATATGCCAATAATGTGCCTTTTCTACAGAAGTAATTGACAATTCGCAGTGACCACTGATACTGTGTGTAAGGACAAATAGCTGTTAGACTACTACTTCTTCCACTATTTCATGCATGTAACCTGCCTTACAGTTATTCCTGAAAAAAAAAAAAATTTTTAAGATTTTATTTATTTATTTCACAGACAGAGAGTGAGAGAGCACAAGCAGGGAGACCAGCAGAGGGAGAGGGAGAAGCAGGCTCACCGCTGAGCAGGGAGACTGATATGGGGCTTCATCCCAGGACCCGGGTTCATGACCTGAGCTGAAATCAGCTAGATCAATCAACTGGGCCACCCAGTCACCCCCTGAAAATTTTTTTAGTGCTGAAGAGTTACCCTCTTCTGTCAGATGGGACGTCACAAGGTAATCCTTACCCCAACAGCAGGACTACTCAAAGTGTGGCCCAGACCAACATCATCATTATCATAGGGAGGTTATTAAATATGCAGATTCCTGAGTACCATACCAGTCCTACCAAGTCAGACTTTCTGCAGATGAAATCTGTGTTCTAACCAGCTCTCCAGGTGACCCGTTTGCTAAGGTTTGAATAGTACTTTGACCTTTAGGAGGTATTTCTACA